>NC_045427.1:524168664-524779914 GCF_902635505.1 Sarcophilus harrisii
CAGACATCATCTTGAAAGCTGCCTTGCTGCCACTCTTTCCCTTTCCCTTCCCCCCTTTCATAATCAAATTGGATTCATAATCAAGTCAATACTGTCACTGCTGCTAGAAAGGATGTGTCATTTTACTTCGCTGTATTCTCAAAATAACTTTCTCTGGTCACTATTCTACTCTATGTGCTGTCTCTCCCTTAAAGATATTATTATATCCTATCAAGAGAAGCAATACATATAGTCAATCTTTGATTTTTCAGGGTAATGTTCTTAGAAAGTGGCATGAAAGTTAAAAAAAAGAAAATGTAATTATATTGAACTTATGGGGAATAGGAGTTTAGATTTCTAGGACTACCATCAAAAACTGTAATCTTTTACTATAGATTGTTTTACTACTAATGAGAAAGAATGTTTTTCATGTTACCTGTTTTATTTTGTGTACTGCATTTTATGGTTACCATGTTAAGAAAAGTGCATATTATCAGAATTAAAGTTTTGTTATAAAGAATTTTATGCAGGCCCTTTTTGTAATGGCAAGGAATTGAAAACTGAGTAGATGTCCATCAGTTGGAAATGATTGAATAAGTTATGGTATTTGAATGTCATGGAATATTATTGTTCTCTAAGAAATGATTAGGAGGTTGATTTCAGAGAAGTCTGAAGAGACTTACATGAACTGATTCTAAGTGAAGTGAGTAGAACTAGGGGAACATTGTATACAGCAACATTATATGATGATCAATTCTGATGGACATGGTTCTTTCCAACAACAAGGTGATTCAGGCCAGTTCCAATGCCTTGTAATGAAGACAGCCATCTTCACTCAGAAAGAGTCAAAGGAGAGAAGAGAGACTGAAGGCCAGGAGCCTGAAAACCATTTATTCAGGAAATATTTAGGTGCAAAACTACAGAGGCAGCATAGTATTGTATAGATCAATTGCTGATAGTGTAAGAGATACCATCTGAACACAGATTGTCTTGTCTCTAAGTCTAGAATTCTATATACTATTCCTGCCATATAGTAGACCTGACTTCATGACCTTGATCATGTTGTCCCTCTTTTTCAAACCTTCTTGTGACTCCCATTAACCAACCATGTAAAGTTGCAATTCCTTAGGCTAATATTCTTACAATATTAATTTGGATCTATCTACCTTTTCCACTGTCCCTTGAGTGTCAGACAACTTGAATCCTAAATAAACTTTGGTCAAATTTGTTGAAGGTGTATTTTCTGATTAATTTGCATCCCTACAATGAAAATAAGGATTCTAAAGTCAACTTGGTTCCAGACACTTAGCTAGTATAGTGCTAAGTACCTGGAAACCTAAGCCCACTACCATTACCAACACTACCACATAATAGCTAGAATTTTTAGATTTGAGCTAGATTTTCACATTTGAACTCAGAACTTCCTGATTTCTGTTGCTCTGTTTATTGTACTATGTAGCCATAAATTATTTTTAACAATTTAAATATTATTTTATTTTTTCAAATACATGTAAAGATAGTTTTCAATATTCATGTTTGTAAGACTTTGTACACCAAAATTTTCTCTCTCCCTCTTCTCTCTCTCCCCTTCCCAAAATAGCAAGAAATCTGATATAGGTTAAATAAGTAAAATTCTTTTGAACATATTATCATATTTGACATGTTGTACAAGAAAAATCAGACCAAAAGGGAAAAAACTACAATAAAGAAAACAAACAAAAACAAAAAAGGTGAAAATACTATGCTTTGATCCACATTCAGTCTTTATAGCTCTGCCACTGGATACAAATGACACTTTCCATCTAAACTCTATTGTAATTGCTTCGAATCACCACATTGTTGAGAAAAGCCAAGTCCATCAGAGTTGATCATCACATAATCTTGCTGTTACTATGTACAATGTTCTCTTGGTTCTGCTCACTTCACTCAGCATTACTTCATGTATATCTTTCCAGGCCTTTCTGAAATCATCCTGCTGATCATTTCTTATAGAACCATAATATTCCATAACATTCATATACCACAATTTATTCAGGCGTTCCCCAACTGATGGGCGTCCACTCAGTTTCCAGTTTCTTGCCACTACAAAAAGGGCTGCCATAAACATTTTCCCTCCTTTAAGATCTCTTTGGGATATAAACCCAGTAGAAACACTCCTGAATCAAAGGGTATGCACAGTTTGATAACTTTTTGGGCATAATTCCAGATTGCTCTCCAGAATGGTTCAAGCATTTCAAAACTCCACCAACAATGCATTAGTGTTCCAGTTTTCCCACTTTCTCTCCAACATTTATTATATCTTTTCCTATCATCTTAGCCAATCTGAGAAGTGAGACCTCAGAGTTATCTTAATTTTTATTTCTCTAATCCATAGAGATTTAGAACTTTTTTTCACATAACTCTAGCTGCAAATTATAAAAACAAATGAAATGCATTCAATGCAGATTTCACTGCTTGGGCATATACAGGATACACACTATAGAGGAAACATGAAGGTCATATGCAAATACACATTAGAGTTTCATCCAGAGTTCACATCAGAGATACTAGAGAAGGCATTCACAGCAAACTTGAGCATAATGCCTTTGCTTGTTTTTTCCCTTTGACCTATTCTGAGATGATGTCATAACTCCTTCAACTGATCTCTCAAGTCCAATAAGAAGCTTCAAACTCATCTCTAGTTTCCAAGACTTGGCACATAGTAAGCACTTAGTAAATGCTTGCTGACTGATTGGACAATCATGGCTCTTGGAAAAATACCAACAGACATGGAATAAATCCTACAATAACACTTCCTGGTAAAAATTATATGCACACACTAGAAAAGTCACATGTGGATTCCTTTGAGTCTTTGTTCAGGCTTCCAGGTTCCCAGGATATTCAGTAGAGTATGATTAAGACGCTCTGGCTGACGGTGTCCTTGAGGGTAACAAGATATAATCTTTTCTATCTATTTTAATGTCTTCTTTATTCCCGACATGAGTAACAACCAGATGAGTAGCTTGTACTCAATGTCTCAACCTTGATAGAAATAAACAGACCTTAACAGAGAAGTATTTTTCCTACAACACTAGGGGAGCTTTTCTGGTTCCTAGTTGGCTAAGCCCCTGTGTATCAGGTGAAGTGATCTATGACCAGTTCCTCCTATTCCCTTCCGGAAAAAAAAAGTTTATTAATGTCAATTCCAAAGATTTGTTGTTGCTTATGTGTTTCATGTGAGGAGTCTGAATTGGTAGTTCATTATATTTACTAAGTCTGGTTCTCTCACTTCTAAAGAAGAGAAAGGGATAAGTATAAATATAAATATAAATGACATATAAATATATGTCGAATATATACCAAGCATTGTGCTAAGTACTTTTTATAAATATGATCTAATCTGGGCCTCACAATAAGCCTGAGAGACAATGATATTATTATCTCCATTTTACAGTTGAGGAAACTGAGGCAAACAGTAGTTAAGTGACTTGTCCAGATTCACACATTTTTGGTTGTTGTTGTTCAGTTGTTTCAGGAGCGTCCATCTCTTTATGACCCCATTTTTGGGACATGATGACCCAGAGAAGACTCATGAAGACCCTTGGCCAGGATATTGGAGTGGTTCGCCATTTCCTTCTCCTATTTATTTTATAGATGAGAAATTGAGGCAAACAGGATTAAATGATTTGCCCAGAATCACACAGCTAGTTATGTTCTGAAGCTGATTTAAACTCAGGTTTTTCTGACTCCAGGCCTGGTACACTGCATACTGAGCTGCTTGGCTGTTCATATAACACAGTAAGGGGCTTAGACCAGATTTGATTTCATGATTAGAAGCCCAAAACTATCCACTGTACTGCTGCCATTTGGAACCATCAGCCACCTTTGTTCCAGAGTTTTCTCTTGGCCTGAATGTGCAAATCATCAGAGAATGCTTTCACAGTCAGTCAACAAACATTTATTAAATCCTCATTATATGTCAGGTACTGTATTAAGTATTGGGAATATAAGGAAAGAAAAAACAAACCAACAAACCACAGTCTTTTACGCCAGAGCAGCCCTTGTTGTAAAGGAGGAAAAAGCATGCAAATAGTTATGAACATATGACATACACAATGGAAATGGAAGATAACCTCAGAGGGAAGGAGCTATTGTCAGTGGAAACCAGGAAAGGCTTCAGATGGGGTCTGAGCTAAATCTTGAAGGAAATCAGAAAAGACAGAAGTGAGCCACAGACCAGGATAAGACTGACTGACTTCTGGCCCCATTGATAGTTTGCTAAAAGAGTTTCATTGCATAGCTTCCATCTTGGCGCTTCTCACAACATCATGGAGCCATCTAGAGAAGTAAGTTTTGAGATCTCAGTTCTGTTGTCTTATAGTATCTTTTAGAACTCTTCATTTTGAATATATGCTTGCCTCCTGTCATTTGAGGATGAACAAGGAAGGGTAAGTTAGATCAATGATAATTCATTTACTCCCACCAATGGCAATTTCCTTGGGGAAAAGTCCTAGACTCTTAACTTATCATCGAACATAGATTTAGAGTTGGAAGGGACCAAAGAAATGGACTAGACAACGCCTCTTTTTACAAGTAAGGAAACTGAGGCCCAGAGAAGTTAAGTGACTTGCCCCTTTTTCCTTATGTTTTATAGATTATCCCCACTTCTTTTCATGGGGATTAGCAATATTTTAAATGCATGGAGTCTAAAAGATCATGCATCTGCATTCGTTTGTGTTGGTCTTCCATGACTGGTGATGTATGCTAAATTTTCAGGATCAATGCACATCATATAGTTTAATGGGTTCCTTGACCTTTTAAAGTATATTTAGGGCAGCTACCCATCCCTGGTTGGTGGCAACCAACATAGCACTTGTTAGAACATGTCAGTGGAGTTTTAACTGTGCAAATTGGCAAGATTTCATTAGATAAAAGAAAACCATATTTTATTTATCTTTTTATGCCATAGGGGTCTGATAGTACCAGCTACTTAGGTCCAGCACTGAATATATTTGACTGACAATATTAGTGGTTCTCAAGTTTTTTGGTCTCAAGACCACCTTTATATGCATCAAAAGACTCTCTCCCCATTCCATTCCACCCTGAGAGCTTTTGTTTATGTGGATTATTATATCCAGAAATATTTACTAAATTAGAAATTTAAACATCTTAGTATTATCATGAAAATAGTTTTGACTTTATAGACTCCCTGAAAGGATCTGAGAGACTCCTATGGAGATCCCTAGAAAAGAATTTGAAAATGGCTAGCCAAGAGTTACAATTCATGGCATGATGTCTTAGTTTCTTTATCAAAGCCTGATAGTCCCCACATCACAGGCAGTTCTTTAAGGTAGTTCTTTTAGAGCTTCCATCTTAGAAAAAAAGGATTTTCTAAGACTGGAGAGAAGAGGAAAGAAAAGGAGAAGAGAGGTGTGTGTGTGGGAGAGTGTCTTTAATGTATATTGTGTGTATTGTTTCTTGGGTACCTCCTACATCCCATTAAACAGTAAGACTATTTTAGCTCATTCATTAATTTCATTTTTTAGACATTCCTTCCATTTCATTAGCACTGGAGAATTTCCAAAGTTGAACCCTCCATACACCTTTGAACTAGGAAAATTCAATTTTTTCTTGACACTCCCAAATGGCACCCTCCTCTATCTTCCTAATTGCTTCTTTTAGATTTTGTGAGCAGTATTGCATTTATGGACTAAGCTCCAGGTTGCTACCTTTAGTATTTTTTGACAAGCTAAAAACTATATATGCTGAAAAGCTATAGATAATTCCCATGTCTGGATATAGCAAGACCACAGTGTCTATATTCTCACTCCCACAATTTCCTTTGTGATCGTCAAGATATTAGGACACATCCTGTTTTCCAGAGCTAAGGCCCAGCAAGCCAACAGTGCCCTGGGTTTGGCATAACAACAATCCTTTGTGCTCCTCTCTAGACGATCTCAGCCACAGCAAAATCCAGAATTGTTTCTCACGGCTTCAGGTGGTCTCTAAGCTTGGACAAGCACCTGTGGTACCTATGCTCCAGTCATAAAGTCCTGCTCTGAATCAAACTTAGCATGTTTTCATTACCTCTCATTGTCAGGGCTACAGCACAGGGAGAAGCCATTGGAATAAATATTGAGATCTCCCTGCACTGCCTGCTAGGAGTGGGGTTCTTGCCTACATTGATAGGAAGTGTATTGTTGTGCTTGCAAATCATAGCACTCACTGAAATTAAACTTCTGTTTATCTCTGACCCTCTCTCTCTGTAGCCTGCTTTGTTTGGCTCCAGCCACTCGCAGGCTAGAGGCCAGTTCTAGTCCAGCTGACACCATCGCCAAAGACACTGCAACATTTCCAATTAAGCACTCGAGGTGCCCAGGTTGGGTCCAGTTGCTGCTTGTTCAATAACTGTCAGATCGGGTAGTCTCACAGATGTCTTAATAGTTATGTACAACAATCAATACCAAGAGACTCTTGGAGGATGGTTAAAACCAAGCTATTTCTGTGTTACCAGAAACACAGTCAAAAACAACATAGGATCAGTGAAAACACTGATCAAGAACCACAGACCAAGAAGTGAAATGAACCTTAAAAACATTCTCAAGCAACCATGCCTTCCAGTGATTGCCTCACTACTCTCTGCCTTGACAACACAGTCCAGAGAGAAAACCTTTCTTGATCCAGATTCCCAATGACAAGAAAAGCCCAATCCAAGGAAGCCAGATCAACATTTTGGTAAAAGAAGCGAAATTCTGCTCATTTACTCAATCCTGGGCTCTCCTTCTGATTGACTCCATGAATTAGTACCCCTAACTGTCTTCTCCTTATTGTGCTAAGATAGGCTAGGCTAGATAAAAATAATGTCAACCAATAAACATTGATTAAGTATCAATCAATAAATATTGATTAAGATACAAAAAGAGACAAAAGACCATTCCTGTTTTTAAGGAACTTACAATCTAATGGGGGAGAAAATAATTTAGATTTTAGTGTTTTAAGTTTTATAAAGCATTTTATACTTATTAGTGGTTTGATTTATGGTCCTGCCTTCTTGGTTTTCCTCTTTCTCCTTCATTATCTCCTCATTGTTACCTCACCACTGATGCAGCTTCTCAGATCAATGAGCAGTCTTAGGACTTTGTCATCAAGCTTCCACGTTTTAGGACTCAGGTAATTAGAAAGGGTAGTTCCTATTTTTTAGCCTGCTAGAAAGTGGAGGTTTTCCCCTTCTGTTCTCTATTGCACAACATCAGCTCATATTATATTCCATTAAATAAACCTATCAGTCAAACTGACCTACTCACTGACCCCCAAACACACTCTACATTTTCCCAACTCTTTGTCTTTGCTTATGCTTTTTCCTGTGCCAGAATGTCCTTCTGCACCCTTTTCTCTCTGTTTTAACTTCTATTGTTTCTTCAAAGCTCAACTTAAATGTTATCTCCTCCAAAAAACTCCTTTTACCTTGAACCTCATATCATATGTTGCTTGCACTTTTTGCATATATTTACCATATATTATTTTGTATTAAATTTATTTATATGTGATCCACATTTTCAGTTTCTTTCTATTTTCAGTTCTCTTTTATGTGTTGTCCCCTCTCCTTGAGGGGAATCATTGTCTTTCTTTTTGCTTTTATATATGAAAAATATGTAGATATATATGGAAATATATATTTCATAAGGGCAAGAATCATACCTTTTCTTAAATTTTGTAAAGCTCCAGAGCCTAGTATAACACTCTGGATACAATGCTTTTTTAATTATTTAAAAATTTCATTGAACTTAATTTCTCTGAGTTTCAATTTCCTCCTTTGTAAAAATGATGGGATTGGATTAGATGACCTAATTTTCCTTTTAGCTTACAAATTCTGTAATGCTGTGAACATTGTAGTTTCTCCAAAACCTTTCTTATTAGTATAATACTTTGATATTATACTATTAGTATACTGATTAGTATAATAGTATGATGGATTTGAACATAATGAAGACGTTTTGGGAAGATCAAGATGAATAGGACTCTGCCCTCATGGAGCTTACAGTCTTTGCAATGGAATCTCTCTGTCTCTGACTGCAATAATGAAACATATTGATAGGAAGTATATTGTTGCTAAAAATAGGTTAGAGAACATCTAAAAGAGCAGTTGCCCAACCAGAATTCCTCCTCCAACTTAGATAATACTTGTCTAAATCAATACATACTAAATAAACAGCTAAATACTGGGGTGACTCAGAATAATAAGCACACAGTGTTAAAGACACTTCCTCTGCTTGATCCTTAAAGTCACAAAATGATTCAGTTCCTAAGTTAACCCAGCAGCTCAGCCTAGATTTTCCCTTTCTGCAATGCCCTATGTCAGGTTGCATCCTGAGGTCACTTACTTGAATCTCTGAAAAAGAAGGCAAGGGAACTGACAGATGTTGCACAACAGCCTGGCTAATACTGTTTGCTCGGGGAAATGATTCCACTGGGTTGTCATTCACGTCATTGTAAGCTCACTCTTCTCCTATTTCTTCCATTTACTATAGCCAGAAGCTTAAACAGAATAGGAAGAAAGAAATCTAGGATTTTTACTGACACTCCCTTCCTTACCCCTCTCACCTTATAGCAAAAACAAATAAAAAAGTCATCCCTACAATGTTGACAAGCTTAGCTTTCTTAGAAGTATAATACTTTATGTATGATAAACATGGTGAAGATGTTTGGGGAAGATCAATTACTCAAAACAACTGGATTGATTTAATTGGACTTCCTCTTTGTATATCCTTGGGGAGAGACAGTTTCTAAGACCTTTCAGGAAAGAAATTTGTTCCCTTACATTTTGGTATATTTTATTTTATTTTATTTCCAAATATTGACACTTTTCATTTTTGCAAGTTGTTTTTCCAATATGGTTCTCTGCTCCATTGAACTCTTCCTTGTTACAAGTAAGCAAAACCAACACAGTGACCATATTTAAACCTGATACAAACACCATTCTGCATCCACACTCTCATATATCTACCTAGATGAGATATTACCTTATATTTTACTCAGAAATTATCAAAGGAAAGTTGATCACATATGAAGTTCAGGGCTGGATAATACCTTATAGGGTAGACTTTGATAAAGTAGATAGGAAAGACACATGATATTTCCACATGAGAATTGGTTGAGATTGATTAGCCTAAAAAAGAGAATACTTAGAGAAGAAAACACACATTTATTAAATTCCTAGCTCCCCAAAATAAATAAATAAATAAAGCTAAGTGGAGCAGCTAGGGGGTGCAGTGGATAGAGCACTGGTCCTGGAGTCAAATGGATCTGAGTTCAAACGTTAGTCTTAGCCACTTAATATTTACTAGCTGTGTGACCCTAGGCAAGTTACTTAACCCCAATTGCCTCACCATACAAAAAATATTAATTAATAAGTTTCTATTATATGTCAGGTACTTTGCAAGGTGATTTACAAATATTATCATATTTCCTCCTCATTCTCCTCATTCTGAGACATAGGAACTATTATCCCCATTTTGTTGTTCAGTTGTTTCAGTCCTGTCCAACTCTTCATTGACCCCATTGGGGTTTTCTTGGCAGAGATACTGGAATGGTTTGCCATTTCCTTTTTCAGCTCATTTTACAGATGAGGAAACTGAAGCAAATAGGGAGTAACTTGCCCAGAATCATATAACTAGTGTTAGGTCTTCCTGACTCCAGTCCTGGTGCCCTAACCACAGCATCTCTTAGCTACTCATCCACATTTTACACTTGAGGAAATTTGAATCAAATAGAGGTTGTGACTTATTCAGAGTAACACAACTACCAAGTACCTGAGACCTGGTCTGAACTCAAGTCTTCTTAACTCCAGACTCGTACTCCATCAGTGCTCAGTGCATAGAAACTGATTTAAGCTAGTTTTCTATTAGATTCTTCTGCCTTTTTCATTAAATTGGGATGGAAATTTTCATCCACATCCAGAAAGAGAACTATGGAAACTTAACATGGATCAAAGCATAGTAATTTTTTATTTGTTTGTTTCTTATTGTTTTTTCCCTTTTGGTCTGATTTTTCTTGCATAACATGACAAATATGAAAATATGTTTTTAAAAAAATGCTCATGTGTAACCCATATCAGATTACTGCTGTCTTGGTGAGGAGAAAGGTAAAGGAAGGAGGAAGAAAATTTGGAACACAAAGTCTTACCAAAAATGAATGTTGAAAACTATTTTTACATGTATTGGATTAATAAAATAATGTTAAAAATTAAAAAAAAAGAAAAATGTAAAAAAATATTGAAAAATACATTCCTCAGTTTGGCCATCAAGGTCCCACATGATTTAGACATATCTTGCTTAGTTAAACTTACTTGTCATTGTTCCCCAACATTCACCTTCCATTCTAGCCAGACAAGTCTTTTCCACTGATTAGTGAATGGATATGGCCTAGTGGAAAAACTTCAGTAGTAAAATTGGGTGACAATAGTTAGGAGCTGAACTTTTTCACCTATCATTAGAAATAACCAACAGTAGGGTGTTCTGCTTTGAGAGTTGGTAGTTTTGTAAGCAAAGGTCGGATGCCCCTTGCTGGATATTTTAGGGAGCAGTGCCCCAATTGCCCAAATGCTCTCGATCCTCTAGGATTTTGTGAGCCCATAAAATTAAGAATGATATAGAATCTTAAGAAAAGGACCCACTGCAAAAGAAGCTATAAGAGGACTTTTTCTTTATGATAATAAAAACCTTGCCAAGAAAACAGAACAGCTCCAGAAACCCTTCTGATAGAAACTTTATAGTGAGTCCATCAATGCCATTTGTCTATACCAGGGGTGGGGAATGCTTGACCTGCGGATGGCATAAAGCCCACAAAATCATTTGGTCTGGCCCTGCCAAGGCAACTGCAGGTAATGAAGGGCTAAAAGATACAAAAAAATCTCCCACTGCCTTTGTTTTTAAGCTGGTCATTTTGTATGACCCACAAACTATGTTAGAAATATCCAAATAGCTCTCGGCAGAAAAGAAGTTTTCCATCCCTGTTTTATATGAGGATGAGACAGTGACAACTAGTTATTCTAGATCTTTACTAATTCTTTTTTTTTTCTCCTATCCTATGCTCAGCTCCAGTTAGAGATTTTAATTAGGAGAGGAAAATTACTTTGTACAAACAGTAAGCCCTGGGCTCCTATTCTGGGTTGGTTGCTAACTCATGTAACCTGATCTTGGATAAGCTATTTAACCTTTCATCACAGCTGTTTTAATCCCTTAAAAATAGGGATTCAGCTGGTCTTCTTGCAGCCTCATGGCAACAGTGTAAGAAATGAGTGTCTGTTTGGAAAAAAATACATCTAAAAATCATTTGCTTAAAAATTCTTTCCCTCTTGTCCCCTGGCTGATAAAAAATAATAATCAACTAGCATTGAACATTTTAAGACTTGCAAAATACTTAACAAATATTATCTCATTTCATTCTAATAACTTTGGGTGATAAGTGCTATTATTGTTCCTGTTTCAAGGTTGAGAAAACCGAGTTAGACTATAGTCAAATGTTTGCTTAGGTTCACAGAACCTAAGCACAATTTGAACACAGGTTTTCTTGACTCCTAGTTCAAAGTTCTATCCACTGATCCACCTACCTGCTTCCAAAAAGAATATAAGAAAATTGGTTTTGACCACAGAGCTAGCTAATCAGAAAGCAGTCTGCAGGACACTTGCAATAAATGATTTAATGGCAAGATTCTCCCACCTCTTTTTATTATATTTTTAAAAACTTTATTATTTATTTTAGATTATACATGTACATTTATTTATATATAAATATATATGTATATGAGTCATGTTGGAAGAGAAAAGTCAGAACAAAAAATAAAAAAAAATGAGAAAGAAAAAAAAGGCAAAAAAGGTGAAAACAGTTTTCTTCAATCTACACTCATTTTCTGTAGTCCCATCTCTTTTTAGATTGACATGACAACATTATAGGTATAGAACTAGAAGAACATGCAAGATCATCCAGTCCAACTCATTCATTTTATAGATGGAAAAATTGAGGCCCAGAGAAATCAAATGACTTGCCTAAATTCACACAAGTACTAAATGTTAGAGGCAGGACTTGAATCCATGTCCTGTCACTCAAGACCATTGTGCCTTCTACTGCAACCTACTGCCTCCTTAAATATGAATGATACTATACATAGAATGTGCTATTAAAAAAAGTGTCATTGTAATTTAAAATATGCTTTAAATTTTTATCTTTTGGGCCCCCCAAAAACATCCATAGAAATGGAAGGCTTAATATCATTGGGGAAAAAAAGTAATGTTATTTACTAAATGATTTTACCTGAGTCTTATTTGTAAAATGAGGATAATAATACCTACAATATCTTCTTTTTGGAGCTATTACGAATATAGTGTTTGTTGCTTGTGAAGCACATAGAATTAGGAGTTATCTACATTCCCATCTTGACTCAGAAACAAAATTCTTCTTCGCCATCAATGGAGCAAACTGAGAAGAGCTAAACCATTTTCCACAGGTATTGCAGTATAGGGGAAAGCATTTAATTTTATTGAATTTGTTTTCTCATCTTTAAAATTAATTGACCTAATATATGTGTCCTGTACTGACTTCAAAGCCAGGAAGATGTCACTTCAGTCCTGCCTCTGTGTCACTTTATCACTCACTTCTCTAGGAGTGGCTCTCTAAGACTGGAGGTTGCTGAGGAGGCACTGATTTGCCATGGTAAAGGGAGATTCCTCACCTCACAGGTCTAGTTCCTATTCTCATGACCTGGTCCTAACTCTCAGAGGGTTGTTGTGATTTATGCATTTTCAAAAAATCATAAAGGACTATATAAATATGAACCATGAATATTGTTGCTGATGTTGGTTGATATCAGCCAGGGGACAATTAACAGTATGTTAATTGCTATGGAAGAACTTAAGAAAAATAATCGAATAATTGTGTATTATCTACCCTGTAGAATCATTGAATCCTAGAGCTAGAGATGGAAGGGACTTTATTTGTTTTTCAGTTGGATTCTATTGTGTAGTTATTTGTTGTATCCGTTTCCAGCTCATTTTACAGATAAGGAAACTAAAACAAACAGGATTAAGTGACTTGCCTTGAGTCACACAGATAGGAAGTGTCTGAGGCCATTTTCGAACTTGGGGAAACAGAGCCTTCCTGGCTCTATGGCCAGGGCTCTTTTAAAATATTATACTCACCCTTCCACTCTAGGAAAAAAGAAACTAATAAAACAGGGCCCCAAAAAGCATTTTTGGTTACATTTCTAACATCTTATGGTGTTTAAAAAGGTTTAAGAGACATAATTTCTGATAATTTAATTATTTTATTAATAATGGCAACATCATAATAAAAGGATGGTCACTTGGTCATCTCTCTCTTAAACCAAAGGCAAACATGGTGCCAGCCTCATGGTTCATATGCCCACTGGAAGAGGGTTATTTCTGAGCAATCAACTCTGATTGGCTAACAAGAATGAGAGAATGAATATAACAATAAGGGGCTGCACCTGATCCTTGATTATGTCATTCACTTCTAAGTTCCCCCTAGCCTTGGATAATCTATTCAACAAATTTACACCCCACCCCCAATTAAAGCTTGAGAAAAAGGCAAGTTTCCCTACTTGGGTAGGGTCTGAACAAGAAAGTTAGTCCAATCTCTTTAGCAGTTATATCATTCAAGAGGCTGAACTTTTAAAATCCAGACTTTAGGAAAAAAAAACTTTTTTTTTTTTTTCTGGATCTTCCCAGATAATTGGTTGTTAAAAATCATTTCTATTTGTCTGTATGTTTAATGCTTTTGTTATTGTTGTTGTTTTTCTTAAGAATCCTTGACAAGAAATTTAGGGATCAAAATGTTTTATCCTGACCTTTTATGTGACTTTTAAGGAACTATTATGATTTCCTTTTAGCTGGCTTCATTATACAGCCATTTCTTCAAATGTAAATTTCTCTGCCTAGTCACCCAAATCCTACATAATCTGGCCATATCTTACTTCATTCACTAAACTTGTTTGCCACCATTCCACAACATGCATCCTCTATTCTAGCCATTTAAGTCTTCACTGTCTAGTAAATATTTATAGTTCAGTGAAAAGAAAGTTAGTCTTAGAATTCAGTGTCAATAGTTAGAGGCTGAGCTCTTTGGATGACTAGTTATTTAGCCTGGATTATTTATCAGTTAAATAAGGAAAAGGAACAAAATGAGCTTACAAATCACTGAATCAAGGTTTGGAAAGGCCCATACTATCTGGTCTTAGCTGTACCTAAAAAAAAAGGGGGGGGGAAATGTTCTACAAGAAACTTGACAAATGGTCAGTTAGCTTTTGCTAGAACTTCTCCAGTGAAGGGAGAGCCCACTAATTAAAAATATATACCAGTCCACTTTTGAAAAATTTTAATATTAGCTTTTTCCTTATGTCAAGCCTAAATTTGTCTTTTATTGCCATTTTTACTATTTATTCTATCATCTGACACCAAATAGAACAAGTTGATTTCTTCTCTTACCAGACAGCCCTTCAAAAACTTATAAATGTTAAACATGTCCCCTCTCTCTCCTAAATTTTCTCTTTTCTGGGCTAAATATCACTAGTTTCTTCAAATGATCATCAGGGAATAAGCTCAAGGTTCTCTTCTCTAGATGCTCTCCAATTTATCTAATGTCCTTCTAAAATATGTTTCCAAAATGGACAAATATGCTCCAGATGTAATCTGATAAAGGCCAAGAATAGCAACACATCCCCCTCTTACTTCTGGATGTCAAAACTCTTTTAACACCACCTAAGACTGAATTAGCTTTCTAAGCTGCCATAACATTCATACAATATGAATCTCCCTTGGCTAAAATTCCCAGATCCAATCAAGACAAACTGCTGTTTGACCATGCTTTTCCCATTTTGTTCCTAAGAAGTTGATTTCAGGCGTAATAATTTACACTTACAATTTCTCCCTTCCCCCATTAGGTTTCAGCTTATTTGATTCAGCCCAGCTGCAAATGTTTCTTTCTGCTTAAATAACCATATGGCTTTATATCATGTTTTCCCACCTTTCCTTATTGCATTTCCCACACCAGAATTTCATCTTTCCTGATGTTTCATAACATCTTTACTAACTATTCCAACCTACTCTGACCTTTTTCCTTTTGCTTCATTTACAACAAGTACCATAAATTTTAACTTATAATTCTCCTATGATTTTATGTATGTTGGTTTTCCATCTCCAGTAAGACTGTAAATCTCAAAAGTGGGAAACATATTTTTGGTTTCTTTTAGACACCAGTGACTAGCACAGTGTACAACAGAAGTCAAGGATAACTTGGGGTAAAGAAAGGAGAGGAACATTCCATTTGGCACTGGTTTTGCCCAGATATTTCCACAGACATCCAAAATGGTAGCTGTTTCAAGTATTTGTAGGGATATCTAATTGAAGAGAGATTACATTTGTTCCAATTTGCTTGTGTAGCAAATCTAGTAAGATTGAATAGCAGTGATTAAAAAAAATACAAAGCTTATTGTTGTTTTTCAGTAATGTACAATTGTGTCCAATTCTTCATGATCCCATTTGGGGTTTTCTTGGCAAAGACACTTCTCCAGCAAATTTAGGCTTAGTGTAGGGAAAACCCATGATAGTTGGAACAGTCAAAGTGGAATGAGCTGCATTGCAAGGTAGTGGGTACTTCTTCACTCTATAAGCAAAACACACATATGAAGTGATTCAAGGGATAGAAAAAGTGGAACTGAGAAAAGATTCGTTTCTTTCAAAATAATCACCTGAATCAAATGACATAGGTCATATTCCACTGACATTTATATTTTATAGAAGAGAGCAAACAATTGAATTAGGATTTCAGTCTTCCATGAATCAATTTTAATTACCCCATCAGCTTTATTTAGTGAAATCTCAAAGATCACTGAGGCTTAGACCACAAGTCATCTTTTGAGATTTCATCATTTGTCACAAGTTTGCGTCTGTTGATGCATCATTTTCCCCCACTGAATGTGAGCACATCTGGCTGTTTTGCTCAGACAAATAAATGAGTAGTTAGCTCATCCTTTGAAATGACCTTTACTCCTTCAGATAGTATGATAAAGGTCTCATAATGCTGTGGGAAAGAGCCTGGACCACACTCACACTACTTGTCCAACCTTGGTTGGGAAATTACCTTCTCTGGGTTTCAGTTTCCTCATCAATAATATGACAGAATTCAACCAGATGGTCTCTGAGATTTCTTCCAGCTTTCTTGAGTAATCTGTATCATCATTCTAAATTGAACGAATTGGAGTAAGGGATATCTAAGGTTTCTCCCCTTTTCTTCCTTGACCTCCTCCAACCTTTAGAATTCTGAGATTATCAAGCCATTCTCCAATTGATAAATGATCAAAGGATATGAACTGACAATTCTCAGATGAAGAAATTGAAACTATTTCTAGCTGTATGAAAAGCCCAGTCATTATTAATCAGAGAAATGCAAATTAAGACAACTCTGAGATACCACTATACACTTGTCAGACTGGCTAAGAAAACAGAAAAAGATAATGCGAAATGTTTCAGGAGATGTGGGAAAACTGGGATACTGATGCATTATTGGTAGAATTGTGAACAGATTCAGCCATTCTGGAAAGCAATTTGGAACTATGCTCAAAAAGTTATCAAACTGTGCATACTCTTTGACCCTGCAATGTTACTACTGGGCTTATATCCCAAAGAGATCTTAAAGAAGGGAAAGGGATCTATCTGTATGTGCAAAAAGGTTTGTGGCAGCCCTCTTTGTAGTGGCCAGAAACTGGAAACTGAGTGGATGCCCATCAATTGGAGAATGGATGAATAAATTGTGGTATATGAATGTTATGGAATACTATTGTTCGGTAAAAAATGACCAGCAGAATGAATATAGAGAGCCCTGGAGAGACTTACAAGAACTGATGCTGAGTGAAATGAGCAGGACCATAAGATCATTATATACTTTAACAACAATACTATATGATGATCAGTTCTGATGGACATGGCCCTCTCCAGCAATGAGATGAACCAAATCAGTTCCAACAGGGCAGTAATGAATTGAATCAGCTACACCCAGCAAAAGAACTCTGGAAAATGAGTATGAACCACTGCATAGAATTCCCAATCCCTCTATTTTTGTCCACCTGCATTTTTGATTTCCTTCACAGGTTAATTGTACACTATTTCAAAGTCTGATTCTTTTTGTACAGCAAAATAACTATGGACATGTATACTTTTTTGTATTTAATTTATACATTAACATATTTAACATGTACTAGTCAACCTGCCATCTGAGGGAATGGATGGGGGGAAGGAGGGGAAAAATTGGAACAAAAGTTTTGGCAATTGTCAATGCTGTAAAATTACCCATGTGTATAACTTGTAAATAAAAAGCTATAATAAAAATTTTTTTAATAAAGAATTCTGAGATTATGAATGCTTTTATTCAATGGGCTTATGTGGGAACAACTTGGATCCTGGGGTTGACCCAAATGAACTCTGAATCATGGGGCCATGGTTTTTAGAGCTGGAAGGGAACTTAGATCTCATTGAGCCCAGTCCCATCATTTTACAGAAGGGCATACTGAGAACCAGGGAAGGTTAGAGACTTTAATCTTAGGTCTTTGGGTTCCAAATCTAGTGGTTTGTCCATTGTCCTCTGTTCCATCCCAGTTCTGTATAATTCTGTGATTCTGTCCTTTTTATATTTACTTTATTGAGGTTAACTGGATCTTTCCAGAATCTAATGATGTTTAATTTTTTTTCAAGGATTCATCTTCATATCAGCTTAACTATAGGCAAATACTCTGATCAGGTACGTTATCTTTAGCAAACTTTCCATTTTCCTTTTTTATATTCTGTACCTTCATTCATTCATCAATAATTCTATCCTCTTCCTCATTCATTCCTGTCATTTACCATGTCCTGTTCACCCCCAATGTATACCTTTGTGTCCTATATATGAGAGCAAACATGGTGTAGGAGATAGAAGATCAGCCATGGACACAGTAATTCCTGACCTTAAGACTGCCTCTGTCATATCCTAATTATGTGAGTATGGACACAAAGGCAAGGCTTGTGGTTTCTCAGTGTCCTAGAAAACTTTTAGATGTTATAGATGAACACAAAGCAGTTGGTAATCTGTAATGGTGGAAGGAGTTTCTACATCAGTGAATTATCTAAATGGATGAAACACATGTGTACAATACATATATGCATGCATATATGTTAAAACATGCATAGACACCAAATATGTTTTCTGTGGGCAGAATATCACATTTTATATGTGTGTATATAAAGATACACATACTTAATGTGACAGACATTATTCTATCAATAGATATATATGAAAGACATTTAATACACCTTATATATAAATGTATATGTCTATATACATACATATGTGTGTGCAAGTATATATGCAAGATATTATTCTGACCACAGAAGGTATATTTGGTCACAGAAAAATAATTCTAAACCCTTCCCAGGGAGATGTAACCCACAAATTATTAATTAATTACATGTTCCAATCTCCTTGATTTGCAAATAAAGAAACTAAGACGTAGGAACATTGAGACTTGGCCAAGGGAGTAAATCTTAGAGGCAAAAATGAAGTCAAATCTGCTGATTCCTATTTCAGTGCTCTTAACACAACAGACTATCATTCAGCAAAGTGAAGCTGGTATTGTACTAGATCATAAAGCTATATGAATTCCAGGTAATTTGAGGAAGGAGAAAGCATTAATACTATGGGGACTTGGGGAAGAACAGGGAAAACTTTATCTGAGTCAAATCTTGAAAGATAATAAGGATTTTGAGCAGGGAGCACTGATGAAGAAGGAATACATTTCAGTGAGAAATATTAGCTTGCTCAACTGTGCAAAGGGAAGTGCCAAGATTGGGGAAGAGTAATTTAGTCCAGTAGATTTATTTAAGATGTCAACCTTGATTTCTGAGAGTAACTAATCTGATAAATGAATTCATACAAAAGTAATATGGATGTTACTATAACAAATTTTGGCCTAATTATAGTAGTCTTTTTGTTAATATTGCTTGTTGAAGGTGGGTACTTTAGAAAAGAAAAAAAGATAGGAAAGTTAATTAGCTAGCTCAGAAGATATTGTCAGAGAATTAGATCAGCTTTCTGGGTCATCATATAAGAATTACAACTCTTTCTTATGGTAAAAGAAAAACAGAAGTAGATGGCCATTAATTAGGGAATGGAGAAACAAATTCAAGTACATGGATGTAATTAATATTACTATGTAATAATAAATTATTATTATGATGGATATAGACGCATTGAAAGACTTACAGGAACTGGTGCAAAGTAAAGTAAAGAGAACAAAATTAAAAAAAAAACCTAACCAAAAAAACCCCCAAACTAAACCCCACAAATCAATATGAACTACAAATTCTGCAATGTAAATGAAAATATAGCTGCAAAATTAATCTTAAAAATGAATATTGCAAAATTTCAAAGAATAATCTTGGTCCTAAAGAAGAGATCTGAAAATATCTCTTCTCACTCCTTTGCAGAGGTGAATGGTCCACAAATGTGGAAAACTGTTTATCGTGTCAATTTTTTCAATGTATTGACTAATTTTTCAGATTTTTTTCTTTGAAAAAAATCTTTATGCTAAGGGATGGCTCTCTCAGAGAGGAGAGGCAAAGGTATACAAGGGTAAATTTAATTGATATAAAAACAAAAGATATCAAGAAAATTTTATTTTGAAGAAAGAATGATGGCTCATAAATGAAATAATTTTTTAAAAATTCACAAAAAAGAACAGAAGAAAGTTTGGATGAAGGCATAAATGAGTAGGATATGCTTGTTATTGTCCTGTTGAATTCAACATATATTTTAGAAACGCCAAACTATAGGTTGTAATTCACACTTTCACTTATGATACTCTTTTTCTACACCTTATATGTTGATGTTTGTTAAGGTCACAATCAAAAACAAAAACAATGATACCTCTTAACCAAGAATATAATTTACTTAATGAGGGCTGGGAAAATGGATTTGCCTGAAGAAAAACTGATTTAATCAATAAAGCTTTTAACTAAAACTGGAGAGAAAGATAGTTTCTCAAATATTAACTTCTCAGCCAGACACTAGAGAAAGCCACACTAGGTGGCTGGAAAAAGAATAGTAGTAAAGAAGAAATTTATTTGCTTTTAAAAAAAGATAAGGAGGACAAAATTATTTTTTCAACTTCATTTAATTTTTGTAAATTATCTTTTAAAAATGTGTACTTAGCAATCATCAATGAACTCAAATCATTTAAGTGTTCTCAAATGTGGTTCCCAGACTCTCGAAGGCCTTAGACCAGTGGTTCTCAAAATCTGGTCCAGAGCATTCTTGGAATCTCTGAAATCCTTTCAGAGAGTCTACAAATTCGTAATTAGTTTTTATTTTTAATGTGATAAATATCTATAACTATAACCCACATAAAGAAAAACTCTTTGGACAGATCCTCAATCATTTTTAATAGAACAGATAATGAGATACAAAGATAATGAGAAGATAATGAGAACAAAAGTTTGAGGACCACTGCCTTAGACCCTTTAAGGGGGATCATGAAGTCAAAAATATTTTCATAATAATACTAAAACATTATTTGCTTATTAAAATATTCCTTCCCTTTTCTTACTACATATCTTTGTGAGGTCAGATTTGTTTTCCCTAACATATACCCATAGACTGATTGCAGAAACAGATATGAAAATCTCACTGTCTTCTAGTAAGTCAGACATTAAAGAAATTTTCAAAAATACATAAAACAATACTACTTTCCCCCCTAAATTTTGTCTTGCTTTGGAAAATGTCACTTTAAAAGTTAAATTATGGTATTTATAGTAATGTGTAATGTCTGGGTTATTTTTAAATAATTTAAATAAATATTTTAAAATGTTATTAGTTTTAATTTATAATACAAATATTGATAGATATGACCCACATAAACAGAAAGATTATGGGGAGGGTGTGGTTCAATAATTTTAAGAGTATAAAGGAGTCCTTAGATCAAAACATTTGAAAACAGTGGGCTGACAAGAATAATGAGAAAGGATTGTATAAAAAAACTGGACTTCTATTATATAGCTTGTTTAAAAGAACCCTATAAGTATTTTTATGTGTATATATCTTATATTTAACAAGGTTGCAACAAAATTTTGGTATCCCCTTGTAATGTTTTCTCTTCTGTAATCCAACATAAACCTTTATAATAGACCATATATAGACCTTTAAATATTGCCAAAATGCTTTTATATATAAGATCTCATTAGATTCTCACAACCACCTTCTAAGATGGGTGCTATTATTCTTTCCATGATAAAACCAAGGAAAATGAATGTCAGAGGGCTGAGGCAGTATTTGATCCCAAGTTTTCCTAAATCCCAATCCAGCAGTCTACCTATCACCCCAAATTCCTTTTCTAATAAGAAAAATCAAGTAAGCTAGAAATTTCAATACAAGGAGATCAATATGGCATTATGATTATTCTGAGATTTTATAGAAATGTGGCAGTGGATAATCCAGCATAGACTATCCTGGAACATTTAAGGGAGCAGTAGTTAGCTCTCCACTAAAGATCAGAGCTGCCAGAGTGAGTTGAGAGATAGCTCTGGAGGGGATACTATATTTGCCTAAAAGAAATAGAATAGATAGGATTGCAAAGGAATGGAGATATATCTTCTTATACCTTTTCTTTTCTTTGGAGCCAAGATTGTTCTTTATAAACATTTAGCTTTGTGAAATTCCAAAGCAAAGACATACAATAAAAACAAAAAAGCAAACAAAAAGCAGAAAGTTCTGGGCAAGTATAAAAGAGAGAAAAAGAAATTATGTATTAGTGGTATTGAACTACAGATTGTCTTTCCAGTTGCTAGAAATAGTGACTTCTAGATTCAAATCCCAAGCCACAGAAGTAGGGTAAATGTATTATGAAATACATCAGTGATCTGGACATCTGCTAAAGAGAAAATCTCCCTCCCTTCCTTCTTCCCTATTTCCTTTTCTCCTTCCCTCCTTCCCTACCTCCTCTCCTTCCTTTGATTCCTCTTTCCCTCCTTCTCTTCTTTCCTACCTCTCTCTTTCTCTCTTCTTCTTTTCCTCTTCCTCCTCTTCTTCCTCTTCCTTCTTCCTTCTCCTCCTTTCTCTTTCTCTCTGTGTATCTCTCTCCCTCTCAGTGTGTCTCTCTGTCTCTTTGTCTCTCTCTGTCTCTGTCTCTCTGTGTGTGTGTTTCTGTCTCTCCCTTTCTCTCTGTCTCTTTGTCTCTCTGTCTCTCTGTCTCTGTCTCTGTCTCTGTCTCTGTCTCTGTCTCTCTCCCTCTCTCTCTCTGTCTCTCCCTTTCTCTTTGTCTCTCTCTCTCTCTCTCTCTCTCTCTCTCTCTCTCTCTCTCTCTCTTTCTCTCTCTCTGTATGTCTTTCTCTCTCTCTGTATGTCTGTCTCTGTCTCTCAAAGTAGCTAATAATTTTTCAGAAGACAATACTGCTAATTTCACCTGAGGAAGTATAAATATGATTCTATCAATAGACTATATATCTACTTTACAAGGGCCAGCCTAGCTAGTCACATGTAAGTCAATTCAAGGGGCTCTCAATGAGAAATTCTGCTTAATACAAGCATAAATAATTCTAAAAAGGAAGAAAAAGAGAAAAAGAGACCAATGTAATTATAGGGGGAATTCATGTACTGAGGTCATATTTCTACTAGGAAAAGAAAAGAGAGTAAGTGACTGAGATGAAAAACACTGTATTCTAAAAGTCTTTGTGTTTTTTTAAACTTTAGCTTAAGCATATTTTCATAACATCGTAAAGCTTTTAATTATAACAATATGTAAAGCTTTAGTTTAAAACTGCACTAAGACTTTGGGGACACTTTCTATAGAAAGCATAAGCATTGGAAACATAAGAATAAGTGCAAAAATCTTAAAATCCAAATAAACCTTGAGGTTTGTGATAAATGAAAAGGAGAACAAAAATGTTGGATTTTTGTTTGTTTGTCTGCTATATAGAGGAAAGAGGAGGAATGAAGATGTAATACTACTGCTTATGTGAAATATAATAATGACAATGAATGATAACAAGAAGGCTAAACTACTCAATTGTAGTTTAATCATTTTTCCTTTATCAAGGAGAAGGATATTTCTATGAGAAAATATAGAACAAAAAAAAAAAAAGAATTACGTGCAAGAAGGAAAAGGAAAGAACCCATTTTTGTCCTTAATGAGGACAAGTAATTCAGTCCAGAGAAATTTCATTTGAAGGTACTGAAAGAGCTTACACCAGTGGTTCTCAAAGTATGGTCTAGAGAATCCTGGGGATCTCTGAAACCCTTTTAGAGGGTCTACAAATTAAAAAATAGTTTTTATTTCCAATATGGTAAATGTCTATAAATATAACCCAGATAAACAAAAATGCTTTGGTGAGATCCTCAATAATTTTTAATAGTATAAAGATACTGAAAACAAAAGTTTGAGAACCACTGACTTACACAAATGATTCTGAGTTCCTTTCAGAACTATAGTTGAGGAATGATGGAGAACAGGTGAAGTACCCCAAGAGTTGAGACAAACAATAACTAGAGACACAACTAGAAATTGTGACACCTGGGGAAAGCTTTATAAAATGTGCACAGGAAAAGTAACATGAAATTTTCTCTCAAAGTAATTTTAAAGACAAATATATACATATATATATATATATATATTAAGGGAAGAGAGACAAGACTATGGGTAGAGACCCTAGAACACTTTAGGAGAATATTAGAGAGGCTCACCATTAGGTGAGGTGAGGTGAAGAGAGAAAGAGAGAGGTAGGAAAGAAGAGAAGGAAAAAGGAATCCACTTGGGTTTTGACTGCTGGGTAGGAAGGGGACTTGTAGAAAGCTCTTACTTGTTTTTATGCTGCATAACATAAATGCTGTCTGTGTCCTAAATTTTAGTGTCCTTGGAAAAATCGTTGTTTACCCTGATTATGGCTCTGCCAATATCCTCTAATTTTCAGAAAATGTGAGAAAATAGATTCTATAAACTTCAGCAGGGTAGATATTGATTTCATGAATTCTTTAAAAGGATGTTTTGTGAATGCTTAGAAAAAGGAATAATCACTATAAGTCAGAATAGGGTTATTAAGGGTTATTAATATCATGTAAGACTAACCTCATCTTTTTTGACAGTTTTACTGAAATGGTAGGTCAGAGGTTTGTTCAAGATATAATATGCAGAGATTTCAGCAAAGCATTTAGCATTACTTCTAACAATAGCCATGCTGACAAGATGGAGAGATGAGGACAGGATGATAATACAGTTAAATCAATTCAGAGCTAGTTCAACATTCAAACCTCAAAAGAATTAATTAATGCATCAATGCCTACAATTTATCAAAGTGTTTCAGGGCTCCATCCATCAGCCCTATTCCATTCAAGATCTTATAATTAATGCAATAACTTTGATGAAAACAACAATGTCATGCACTTCAAATTTGAAGATAACACAAGGCTGGGAGGAATAGCTAATATACTGCATCACAGATCCAAGATTTTAAATGTTTTTAAAAGGCTAGAGTTCTGGACTGAATCTAATAAAATGTAATTTAATTGTGAAAGATATGGTTTCATCAATAGTCTATATGTCAGCTTTATAAGTTCTGCCTAGAAGTTTTCAAGTAAGCTTCCCTCTTCAGTGAATTCTTTGGTTCAGTCAAATGATGAAACGAAAACTAGAAAATCTACTTTGGTTCTATGCAATCTTTTTCAACTTCCTAAGCAATTGTGGCATTGTTGGGGAAAAGCAGATAGATATTGCTAAAAATCATATTCAGATGTCAAATCCAAATAGAAATCATACATAAGGATCCTGTGCATTGCATTAAACATAAACATTTTCTAAATTTTATAACATTTTAATTTATTTTATTAGATACTTTCCAATTACATTTTAATCTAGTTTCAGTTGCATTAGGGAATAGTGTAGCAGCAATATGCCTGCAGACTATGTATTTGACACCTCTAGTTTAGACCACCTAAAAACCTCAAATATTAATTAAAATCATATAAATGTGAATTTTTTTTCTCACTAGCTAATAAATGGATATACTACTGAAGCAAATGAATCATATTACTCTTTTTTTTAGAGTAGCATTTTAAATATTTTATTCACACTTTTTGCTTTTTATTTCACCAAAACTTTCCCCATTATATCTCCCCATCTTCCTTCCAGAGAATTATTATTATTATAACAAGTAATATTTTTAAGTAAAAGAAAAAGAAAAAAATAAGCAAAAGTAATTAATAAATAAAAACATGATGTGTCCCAAAAGTTGTAGTACAGTTTTATACTTTAATAACTTGGGGGAGTAGCAGAAAATCTAAAGATCAGATCTTCAGGTGTGGATTTAAACACTAATAGCTTAAAACTTCATTAGGATCTTTGGAGTACCCTGTATTTGCAATTTGTCATACTTATGAATCTCTCACTCTAAAAAGGATTGAGATAGAATGGTTTTCTTATATCTCATTTTTGGAATCATGTCTTTGGAATTTTGCCCCATTCCTTTTGGATTGTTCTGCAATTGTGCTTTCTGTTTATATTGATATACCATAATCACTATATTATTTTCTTGTACTGATTACTTAATTTGCATCAATTCATGTAGGTCTTTCCATCCTTTTATGTATTCATCACATACACAATTTCTTATAGCACAAAAATATTTCATTACAATCATATGCTACAATTTACTTACCCCATTCCTTAATTAGTGGGCATCTACTTTGTTTCTGATTCTTTGCTACTAAAAAAGTGCTGTCATAAATATTTTGGTATATATAGTTTCTTATCAGTGATCTCTTTGAAGCATACATCTAGTAGAGGAATCTCTGGGTCAATAAATATCAACATTTTAATAATTTTATTTGCATAATTCTAAATTGCTCTATAAATTGGTTGTTCTGATTTCAGCCTATCAATTTTAACATAATTGCCACAAATGAAACAAGAAAACAAACAAACAAAAAGTTTCAGCTGAGTAGAAGGATGATTCAAGCTATACTTGGATAAACAAATAAAGGAGTTAATGGAATTGATTTTATTGTATGTTGAGGTATATAATGATCTCCTGGTTCTGCTCATTTCATTCAGCATCAATTCATGTAAGTCTCGCCAATCCTTTCTGTATTCATCCTGCGAATCATGAATATTTCTTTAAGAAAATATGGAAGTGGAGATCATTATTTACTTCAACAATGATACTGTATGAGGATGTATTCTAATGGAAGTGGATTTCTTCGACAAAGAGAAGATCTAGCTCAGTTTCAATAGATCAAGGATGGACAGAAGCAGCTACACCCAAGGAAAGAACACTAGGAAATGAATGTTAACTGCTTGCATTTTTGTTCTTCTTCCTGGGTTATTTATACCTTCTAAATCCAAGTCTTCCTGTACAACAAGAGAACTGTTCGGTTCTGTATATATATATTGTATCTAGGATATACTGTGACATTTAACATATATAGGACTGCTTGCCATCTGGGGCAGGGGGTGGAGGGAGGGAGGGGAAAAATCGGAACAGAAGTGAGTGCAAGGGATAATGTTGTAAAGAAATTTTTTTCAAAATAAAAAAATTATTAAAAAAAGAAAATTTGGAAATACTAAACATAGTGAGCAATGAACAATATCGCTGAAAGTTAAATTTATTTTGTTCAAATAGTCCAAAAGTGATTTCTGATATGAATCACTTCCAAAGCAGCTCTCTCCAGAGAAATCATAGACCTGCTAGAGAAAAGATCAAAGTCAATTTCAAATTAGAAAAAAGAATAAAAATGAGAAGATATGGTACACAATTGTGGGAACTCCAATATGATTTATTTTAAAATCGGTTGATTTATCCTTAAAATATAATTTTTTAAAAAAAGAACACAACACAAAAAGATATCAAAACTTCCTTTGGAAACTCAACCAATATATAGCAGTTGCCACAACTAGTAGATCAGAAGAGTCTAGAAACTGATTCAACTAGAAACAAGACACTAAGTGGAATTGAGGAGACAATGGTTAAATCTAGTTTATCATTGATTTAATCTTTCAACAAATAATGGTTTTCTAGTGATGTAATGGTTGGTTTGTACTCAGTGTGTAGCATATAAGCTAGGATCCTCAGTTAGGATTCAGTTGGGAAGATTCAGAAGCCAAAGAAGGCAGGCAGGAGCTCAAACTCTGGGAACCAAGAAGACTACAGAAGGCCTCCAAAAAAAAAACTAGCCGAGCCCCAAGTAAAGGAGACAAGACTTTGAAGAAGACAATAAAGGATTTGGACTTTAACACCTGGCTGCACTTAAGGTAATTACTTTGAACTGAAATGAAGGCTGCTTCCAGAAACCCCCAGGAAACCTCAACAGAGAACATTACATTTTAGAGAGAACATTACATTGCTTCACAGCCATGTAGCCTTACCTCTGCAAAGGAGCAGATGTACTATGAAGAAGTAGAAATCACAATAAAAACCAAACAACCATCCAACAAAAAGATGAAATGAGTAACTGTCCAAGACTAGTTTTTTTCAAATCATCACAATTTTGAGGACATTGAGGGATCAATTCTCAAGATATCTGAAAGAGCAGATACCAGATAACTGAGAAAAGTCACAAAAAATTTAGCTACTAAAATTTGATTGTAATAATATTAATAGTTACCAATTCATATTTCCACTTTTTTTTTTTTTTGCTGAGGTTAAGTGACTTGCCTAGGGTCACATAGCTAGGAAGTGTTAAATGTCTAAGGCTAGATTTGAACTCAGGTCCTCCTGACCTCAGGGCTGGTGCTCTATCCACTGCACCACCTAGCTTTTCTTAAAATTTTTTATGAGAATAATTTACATATGAATTTAGAATTCTTGATGAAAATGTGAGAAGGAAATGTACAAACTTTTGCAGTATATAGCTTAGTCCATCTTTATAATCAAGCAGCTGAACTTGGCCCTGAATTGGAGTGAGTAATTTGAATAATCCAGGTTTCTTCCCAAGCCAAAAATCCATCTTTTAACATTAATATATTTTCTATAATGCTAAGAATCTTAGAATAACATAATCTTTAAAGAATTAAAATTGTTGACCACCCAAAGGATGAAGGAAAAAATGGCTGGGAGCACATTTAAATTTATTAATAACTCAATTGTTTAGGAAATTGGGCATAAATTTTAACCATTCAAGTCAGTAACCATTTATTAATTATATCTGTTGTTTATTTACAATTTATCCTATAGATAGCTTACTGTATGCAAGATATATAGATGCTATATGTTGGGGATACAAAGACAAAGATAAAACAGTTCTTATCTCCAAGAAATTTATATTCTAAATTGGGACTACCGCATGTACAAAGAGGAGATGCAAAAATATAAAACACAAAAGTAAATAATCTGTGTTTTTTGTTGAGTTTTCTTTATATGTGGTATTTGTTTTCTTTTTTCTCTATTTCAATCATGTTTCATGAAGCAATATCACTCAAATGTTCTACCTCAAACTCAATATATCCAAAACTAAGTCTATAATTCTCTTTTAAGCCTTCTCAAATGTCACTGCCTTCCCCTATTCGCTAATGCCTCCTCAATTCCCCTCCCCAACAGCCAAACTTCACATAAGTCTTTGCATTAAAACCTTTAAATGTTTTTAGCATGTAATGTTGTATAATGCAATTGTCTGTTTGGTTTTTTTGTTTGTTTGTTTGTTTTGGTTTGGTTTTTTGCAACTTATCCCCTTAGCAAACTGCATGCTCCAAGAAGGCAGGGAATATGTCTTACATAAACTTTTTATTGCTCCCTGAGTCCATTGGTCTATGAATAGCTATTGTTAAATTGTTTCAGATGTGTTCCATTTGTGGGGTTTTTTTTTTTTTTTGCAAAGATAACTGGAGAAGTTTTTACCATTTCCTTCTCTACTTATTTTACAGATTAGAAAACCAAGGCAAACCGGGTTAAGTGATTTGCTCAGGCTCACACAACTAATAAGCTTCTGAAGTCAGATTTGAACTCAGAAGATGTCTTCTTGATTTCAGGGGTGGTGTTCTCTCCACTGTGCCACCTACCTGCTCACTGAAAACAAATTTTAATAACTTAAGTCTACTGAAAACAGCAGGCATTTAATAAATGTTTGTTGAATGAGTGAATGAATTTACATTATGAACTGAGTGTCCAATTTGTTATGTAGACAACACCAAATTCAAAAGAATGACTTTAATCTTGGAGATTTTATGGTCACAGTAGCTTGGAAAGGGTGAAATCACAGACTTTTTTCATTATTCCAATCAAAACATATGTAATTACTTATGTTGTTAGACATGTCCCACCATTCCACACATCCATATCTTAAGATTTTCAACTTTCTTCCCTATTATCTAATTTAACATGAACATATTTCTGCAGATCCAATGATTTAGAGAGAAAAAAAATCCATTTGTGAAGATGTCTCTATTTTCATGGCTAACCTTAATGATAGTCCTATTTTATTTCCCATTTTGGGAACAGGGATGGAATCTGCAGACCATGAAAAACAGTAGCATACCTCACTTCCTGGCTTGACAGTTACTACAAATTGCATTCATAAGCCTGAGACTTCTTTTCAAAGCCCCAGAAATCATTGTCCGCTTCCTGGGCAAATGTGGTTGCCATTTAATTTCATAGGAGGTGAGGAGTTAGGGTCTGAATGGGATGTGAAAATTGCTTGCAATAAAGTTCTTTCTTATTGACCAGCAGTTAGATATTTTAATTAAGAAAAATACAATCTTTTCCACTCTTTTTTACAGCTGAGGATCTACTGATACAATTAATTGCAGAGTTGGGACTAGAATCAGTGTCATTTGGCTTTAAATTCTCTTTATATTACTTATTACTGTCTTCCTTGTCTGTTTCATACATATAGGCTCAGAATAAATAATTAAATACTTTTTTGTTTCCTCTCTTATCTTATATTTAACAGGTTGTATTTAAAGAAAGTAAATTTTACAAATAGCCTAACATTTTTGAAAAGAGTTTTTTTAAAGGTCAAAGCATTCCACTGAGGGAAAGAAGAGAATCAGTCAGTCAATAAACATTTATTAAATAACTACTATGTTCCAGACAATACATTAAGTGCTGGAATACAAAAAAAGGGGGGGAGGGAAAAATTTACAGTCGAATGGGGAGGCAACATATCAACAAGCCAATTATAGGGCAAATTGGAAATAAACAGAAAGAAGACATTGTAATTAGGGATGAATGGAAGTGTTTTCTCTAAAAAAGGGATTTTATCTGGAATTTGAAGGAATCCAAGAAAGGTAGTAGGTAGAAATGAGAAGGGAGAGCATTCTGGGAGTAGGGGAAATAGCAAGTGAACATGTCTGAAAGCCAGGAGATCAGTATCTTGTTCAAGGAACAAAAAGAGAGCTGGTATCACTGGAGCACAGAGTATGTGAGGTGATGTAACATGTAAGAAATCTGGAATGGTATTTGGGGATACAGGTTATAAAGGTCTTTCAATACCAAACATAATTGATCACAGATATTATTGGAATTTATTGAGTAGAGTGATGACACCATCAGATTTGAATTTTAGGGAAGTTTAACAATTGGGTGGAGGATGGAGGGGTGAGGAAAGACTTGGGGCAAAGACATGAACCAGTAGATTATTACAGTAGGTCAGGTGTGAGGTGATGAAAGCTTGAACCAAGAGTGACAGAGGAGAGAAGGGGGCATATGCAAGAAATGTTGCAAAGATGAATGAGAGACAGTGAAGAGAAAAGGATAACATTTTGGTTGTGAAATTGGGTAATTAGGAAGATGGTAGTGTTCTAGAGAGCAATATAGATACTTGGAAGGGGCAAAGATTTGAGGAAAAGTAGAATGAGTTCAGTTTTTAGAAATCTACAGGATATCTACTAGGGGAGATCCAGTAGGTAGTTAGAGAAGCAAGACTAGATGGAGGTCAAGAAAGACCTGAAGGCTGGATGAGTAGATTTGAAAATCATGAGCATAATTATTGGTGGAATTGTGAAATGATCCAAATATTCTGGAGAGCAATTTGAAACTATGCCCAAGGAGCTATAAAACTGTGTATACCCTTTAATCCAGCAATGTCACTACTGGGCCTGTATCCCAAAGAGATAATAAAAGAAGGAAAAGTACCCATATGTACAAAATATTTGTAGCAGCCCTTTTTGAAGTAGCAAGGAATTGGAATTGGAATGGATGCCCATCAATTGGGAAGTGGCTAAATAAGTTATTGTATATATGAATATAATAGAATTATTTTGTTTTATAAGAAATGACAAGTGGGCTAATTTCATAAAAGTCTGGAAAGACTTACATGAACTGATACTGAGTGAAATGAGCAGAACCAAGAGAACATTGTACACAGTAACAAGAAGATTATGTGATAATCAATTTTGATGGACTTAGCTCTGCTCAACAATGTGTTGATTCATGGCAATTCCAATAGATTTTGGATGAAAAATGTCATCTGCATCCAGAGAGAGAACTATGGAGACAATGTGGATTGAAGCATAGTATTTCACTTTTTTGTTGTTGATGTTGTTTGTTTGTTTGTTTGTTTCTTATGTTTTTTCCCCTTTTGGTCTAATTTTTCTTGCACAACATGACAAATGTGGATATTTATTTAACAATTTAACCAGATTGCTTGCTGTCTCAGGGAGGGAGAAGATAAAGGAGGGAGAGAGAAAAATTTGTAACACAAAGTCTTTACAAAAATGAATGTTGAAAACTATCTTTACATGTATTTGGGAAAACAAAATACTATTTAAAAAAGAAAAAAAGAAAGAAAATCATGAGCATTGAGATGATTATTGAATCCATAGAACCTTATTAGTTCGCCAACTGAAATGGTATAGAGGGAGAATAGAAGAGGGTCCAGAATAGAAAGAACCCTATGGAACATCCTTTTATCGTGGATCTGATCCACTATAAAATTAAGCTCCAACAAAGGAAACTTAGAAGAATGAAAACAAGCAATGTGTTGATGAAAACCTACCTAATTATCTTTTGGCCAAAATTCAAATAACATGTGACAGGTTTGTAGTGTACGAATTACTTCCTATTCCCACCAACATATGTGTATTAGGATTATTGATGCAGTTAATTATGTTTAATCTCTCTTTTTTTTTTGGAGGGAGGGGGTCTGGTGATATTATATTCTAGAAATTTTATAAGTACTTTTGACTCTCACCAAGTTGAATGAAGCAGCAAATATTGGTATCTGCTCTGGATTTTTGTTCTGTTTTTCTTTTATTTTTCTAGTTAAGAACAATTGACTAAGTATCTATCTATGGTCATATAGATCAAAGCTTCTTAAACTGTGGGTCGTGACACTATATGGGGTCATGTAACTGAATGTGGGGGTTGCTAAATTACAATTTATTATCAGCAAATGTTTGATTTGTATCCTCTTTTATATTTCTATATGCTTGGGGTTGCATAAAAATTTCCTGGGCAAAATAGGGTTGCAAGTAGAAGTTTAAGAAGGCTTGATATTGATTACGTTCTGTGGACTTCACCCCACTTGAGAACTAAAGAAAAAAAGAATAGAACGTCCTGCAGAGATGTTGCTAATTCTTGTATTAAAGCTTAGATATTTAAGAATGAATGTTTTGAATGTTGGTGGTACAGGGTATCACAAGGTACTCAGCTTTAGGCCAAAAAGATAATTGACTTTTTTGCTTTTATAAATCATATCTCATTAAATGGCACCAGACATTTCAGGAGACATAGCTTCCTTCATTTTTCTTCCAAAGTCTACACTATTGATCTAAATATAAGAATTGCTGGAAATTGCATAAAAATTTTGTCTTTGTTCCATATAATTGAAAAATAAATTTATAAGGTACAAAATAAATTCAAACTTTTGAAAAGTATCTATCTTTTAAAATATGTATTTATATGCATATAATATTCTATATAATGGTCATAAGTAATAAATTATATGCTGTTTATAAAAATAGTAGATAGTAGATAGTAGATAGATAGGTAAGTTTTATTGTTTCTTGTTCTTTGTTCTTGAAGAGGACCTATGATATCACAGGTGATGACTTGTGCATTAATAGGATTTCCATAGGTCCCAAGCATGTGAAGCTAAATAGTAATTGGACCATACTCTATTAATATATATGCTTGGACCCACATTTAACACCGTACAGCAAAATAAGGTCAAAATGGGTTCATGATCTAGGCATAAAGAATGAGATCATTAATAAATTGAAAGAGCATAGGATAGTTTACCTCTCAGACCTGTGGAAGAGGAAGGAATTTATGACCAAAGAAGAACTAGAGATCACTATTGACTACAAAATTGAAAATTTTGATTATATTAAATTGAAAAGTTTTTGTATGAACAAAACTAATGCAGGCAAGATTAGAAGGGAAACAATAAACTGGGAAAACATTTTTACAGTCAAAGGTTCTGATAAAGGACTCATTTCCAAAATATATAGAGAATTGACTCTAATTTATAATAAATCAAGCCATTCTCCAATTGATAAATGGTCAGCTGATATAGAACAGACAATTTTCAGATGATGAAATTAAAACTATTACTACTCATATGAAAGAGTGTTCCAAATCACTATTAATCAGAGAAATGCAAATTAAGACAACTCTGAGATACCACTATACACCTGTCAGATTGGCCAGAATGACAGGGAAAGATGATGCAGAATGGTGGAGGGGATGTGGGAAAACAGGGACACTGATACATTGTTGGTGGAATTGTGAATACATCCAGCCATTCTGGAGAGCAATTTGGAACTATGCCCAAAAAGTTATTAAACTGTGCATACCCTTTAATCCAGCAGTGTCTCTACTGGGCTTATACCCCAAAGAGATACTAAAAAAGGGAAAAGGACCTGTATGTGTCAAAATGTTTGTGGCAGCCCTGTTTGTAGTGGCCAGAAGCTGGAAAATGAATGGATATCCATCAATTGGAGAATGGTTGAGTAAATTGTGATATGTGAATGTTATGGAATATTATTGTTCTGTAAGAAATGACCAGCAGCACAAATACAGAGAGGATTGGCGAGACTTACATGAACTGATGCTGAGCGAAATGAGCAGAACCAAGAAATCATTATATACCTCAACAACAATACCATATAAGGATGTATTCTGATGGAAGTGGATTTCTTCAACAAAGACAAGATCTAACTTAGTTTCAATTGATCAAGGATGGACAGAAGCAGCTACACCCAAAGAAAGAACACTAGGAAATGAATGTAAACTGCTTGTATTTTTGTTCTTCTTCCCAGGTTATTTATACCTTCTAAATCCAATTCTCCCTGAGCAAAAGAAAACTGTTCGGTTCTGCACACATATATTGTATCCAAGATCTACTGTAATGTATTTAACATGTATAGGACTGCTTGCCATCTTGGGGAGAGGGTGGAGGGAGGGAGGGGAAAAATCGGAACAGAAGTGAGTGCAAAGGATAATGCTGTAAAAAATTACCCTGGCATGGGTTCTGTCAATAAAAAGTTATTTAAAAGAAAAAAAGAAAAAAATATATATATAGCTTGGAGAAAGAATGGCCCCCGCCCACTCTCTGTGCAAGTCCTGATGTGTTGTATAGGAAATGACGATTTTGGTGGGTGGAGGCAGAGAGGCAGGAAGAGAGGCAGGAAAAGAGACAGCTGGCTGGCTTCTTGGCACAGCTGCTCACATTGCTAATCCCCCTTCACCTCTGATCCCCCCTCACCTCCAATCCTTCTTCACCTCTACTGAGAATAAAGACTGAAGATTTTCCCTTAACCTGAATTCCTGACTCCATCTGATTTTAAAATACACGGTCATCACAGCATAAGGCAGAGTTGCACAAAATCATCAGTCTCATTGTTTTCCTGAGTCTTCAAAGTCCAGTGTCAGGACAAAAGTCAACGTGATGAGCAATGGCTTGGGATGCATTGAATAACCTTGGCATGTTTAGTACCTGATTAAGTTCTAAGTGCTCCACAGCACCTGCTTTTGTCGTCTTCGTGACCAATAGAACAAATTGTTCTGCTGGGGGCAGTTTTCCTGTGCCTGGAGTAGATGTCTCCCTAACTCATCAAGTTTGAAGCCCCAATGAGTTTAGCCCATCGACCAAGACTGTGTATTGGAGTATGGCTACAACTTCTTGAACTATTGGTAGCTAAATAAACATATAACACACATGTACTTGCATGTGTTTCCATGTACAGATAGATGTACATACACATAGATAGTATACATCCATATGTACATGTGTATAAATATATATGAATTTTTATTCTAAACCAATGCTTCTCTTTGGGTGTGTGAGCATGTGTGTGTGTGATTTTGTGTGGGGGAGAGGTAGGGCAGTGTAGTGTAAGGACAGATAGCATGCTGGAGTCGGAGTCAGCAAAAGCTTGTTTCAAACCCTGCCCTTGTGACTTACCAACTTCATGACCACAGGCATAAGACCATAAAACATTGAACCTCTCTGAGTCCCAAGAACTTCTCTTTGATGGCTTGCAATCTACCTTGGGAAAGAGAATTTCTACATTAATGAAATCACATGTCCTTGATATTTTTTATTTTTGGTAAGTCCTTACTATGCATTCTACATGTCCTTGATACATTGTAGTTATGATTATGCATCTATGTATCTATCTCACTGTCCTAGGACATGTGAGTTAATATTCATGCTCCTTATTTTCAACATGAATCTTTGTAGTCCAAGAAAATTATTCTCTTAGGGCTTTTTCAAGCACTACAACTGAATAGTTATAAAAATAATGATCAAAGCTAGTTTTTCTTTTCTCATTACAAATATACTTTTGATATTTGAAGATTACAAAATGTTTTTGATATTTGGAGGCAGTTAGATATCAACCTGGATTTTGACTTAGCAGAAGTCCAAGTTAACAGATTTTTCACAAAGGTGCTTCTGTTAATAGTATATAATATTTTGCTTGAAATATAATAATATAGGGGCAGCTAGGTGACACAATGGATAGAGTACCCGCCTTAAAGTCAGGAGGACCTAAGTTCAAATGTGACCTCAGACACTTAACACTTACTGACTGTGTGACCCTGGGCAAGTCACTTAAACCCAATTGCCTCAGTAAATAAATAAAAACAAACAAATGAATGAATGAATGAATGAATAAAATAACATAATTAGTTCTTTGCCATAGTAGCCATGGGCATCCTAGTTTCACTCCATAAGTGATATTAACCCTGGAAACATACTATACTGCATGCTATGCTTTTTTCAAAAATGCTTAGTTTTGGGGAAGCTAGATGGACTAAGCCTGCAATCAACTAAGTTCAAATCCAGCCAATTACTTAGCTGTGTGATCCTGGGCAAGTTATTTAACCCTAATTGCTTCTCCCTCTCCAAAAAAAAGGAAAAAAAAATTAGGTCTTTGCAATATGCATTACATTCAAATTAAAACTTTCACCTTTTCCTCCCTGTCCTTTTACCTTTAAAAAACAATCATGTGCTAAGTGAATCAAGCAGAACCAGAAAAATACTTTACACAGCAACAAAAATATTTGTGATGGTTAACTGTGATAGACTCAGCTCCTCTTGGCAATTCCAATAAATTTTGGATGGAAAATACCATCTGCATCTAGAAAGAGAAGTATAAAAACTGAATGTAGATCAACACATGCTATTTTCACCTTTTTTATCCCTCGTGGTTTTTCCCTTTTGTTCTGATTCTTGTCTACTAACATGACTCATGGGAATATATAAAAAATGAATATAACCTTTATTTATTCCTTTATTTGCTGAGGCAATTGGAGTTAAGTGACTTGCCCAGAGTCACACAGCTAGGAAGTGTTAAATGTCTGAGGTCAGATTTGAACTCAGGTCCTCCTGACTTCAGGGCTGGTGCTCTATCACTGCACCACCAAGCTGCCTCTAACCTTAAAAGAATTTTTAAATAATAATCATTCAACATTAGCATACCATATATTGAAGTGGAAATAGCCAATTAGCCTGGGATTTAGGGGACCTTAATCCCACTTGCAATGCTTATATAAACTACTTTGAGCAAGCTAGTTAATCTTTCTAGACCTCAATTTTCTCACCTGTAAAATGGGCTAGATATTAATTTCATTTCCAGATCTAAATGTAAATCTTTTGCTAGATTTATTTTTCTTTTCCCTTCCCAAAAATGACATTTCGAAGTTTTAAAATAGTGATTTTTTTTAAACTTTCAGGGACTCAACTCAGGAATCTCTTTTCTTTAAACCTCAAGCCTTTTTGGCATATATAGAAATCACTTAAGGGGACTGAAACTGTGTAAAAGCTATTACATTCGATATGTCCCTGATTCACCCTCAGTCATTCTTTCCTGAGCATATCAAAGTTTTGCCTCTTTTCAGAAAAGCTCATTTATTCAAGCTGTTGGTAATTGTAAGACTAGTCATAGAGCAATATTTCTTTGAAGGAAGTAGATATATTGTTATTCAAAGGAGAAATAAAATAATATATATACACATAAGTAGAAGCAGGTTTGCCCATTAATAATAATTGATATGTTGCTTCACTCCATCAATAACAATGGTTGCATGTCAAACAGATGTATATTTGTTGCAGCTATCAAATTCACAGTGTTGTCTTTCAGTTTTATGTATTAAGAAATGTAGCAACTTGGAAGCTTAGCAGATAGGCCATATATTATCAGGGCAATCTTTAATAGGCTACAAGACTGAAAATTGAGTACCTAAGAACGTTGTTTTTATTCCAAATTCTAAGCCTTTGAAAATACTATTTTTTCATGGAGATAAAATTCTTCTCATTCTTTTTTTCTGAACATTTATTATTTATTGATTTTTAAATTTTGATTTTAAATATCAACTAAAATGAGCACCTCTATTTATATAATAGGATGGGGGAAAAGGATTGTATATGAAACTATGAATCTTTGTTATGTAGAGCTCACTTTTCAATTTAAGTATATAGTTTATTCAGTATGTAACTGTTAAAGCTGTACTGCTTATCTGTGATTCCTCCTTGCCTTTTTCTGTTTTGTGCCTTGAGAAAATAATAATAAACAATCCCCCTTTTTTTCTTTTATTGTTTTTCTTTCTGCTTTTGTCAACTTCATCACCAGCTCTTCTTTGTCTTCTAGGTCCTCCTGCTCTACATACAGATACTAAAATAAAAAAGAAAGGACAAATATAACCTTTGTTATAAATAAGCATGGTCAAGAAAACAAATTTCCACTTTGGCTATAGCCAAGAGTGGATGTCTCACTCTTTATTTTGATACCATTGCATGTGTGTCAAAAGATAGAAGCATATTTAATTACTGGTCCTCTAAAATAATGGCTGGTCATTGTATTATGAGAGTTCTTATGAATCTTTCTAAATTATCCTTTTATTATCTTTCCAATTCTCCCCTTGATTTCTACTTCTTTACAATAACAAAAAGAGCTACTATAAATATTTTTGTTCAAGGGTTTTGGAACTATTTTCCCAAACAACTCTGACTTCTACTAGCAAATACATCTCCAGAGTTCACCTACCTACCTAGACCCTAGGATCAGTCCAGAGAATTTGAGAAAAAGTGTTTTATTCATAAGCTATTATTTACTAGTCCCACCAAACCCCCATTGGTGATCTCTCCCTCTCTCTACCTTATAATTATAGATTGATATAAATTAGTCAGCAGCTGACATAGCTGACAAAGCTAATTAAGCTTTTAACAAGAGATATTTATTAAAGAGGTAGAGAAAGAAAGAAAAGTTGATGCAAAACATTGTTCAAAGTCCTTGACACATTCTTCCATAAGTACATACAGAATCTAGGGGGATACTAGGTTTAAGCTTAGAGACTACATGTGACCAAGAAGTAACTCACAGATCCTAGGATTTTTTTTTTTTTTTTTTTGCTGGACTCCTCAAGATATTCCCCCTAAGTGTGGTATACTTTTTCTACTGGGTTTCTTGTAAAATCATAATTTTGACTTTCCTCAATGTGTCTTTATTCTAGAATGCCAATAAAAAAGTCAAAATTCTTTAGTATTCTGAGTTCACCAGGACTTCCTCTGGCCAAAATGGAGTTGGGGATGGGAGAGGAGAATAACTTTGATGATAAAACAATATCTACTTGCCTATCCCCCCAATATCTACTTCCCCGCAATCAATATCTTCTCAGAGGCTTGGCTGTAGGAATTAATGACCAAATTGTAAATATCTAACTGCCTTGGATTCCAAAATGGTCTGATATTCTATAGCCCACAGGCAGTGGCTGAATTTCCCAACCAATCAAAACACACATCCTATGCAATGCCAGTTCAGTTTATTCAGTGACTTTCAATGACATATAAATTGATCAGGGAGTTTCCCATACTTAGTCCAATAATTGACGGAATTGTGAAGAATTTTCACTTGGCTTATATATCAGGGCATTACATCTTGACCCTTTAAATGAGATGATATGTTTTGACTGATTGACTCAATCTACACCACCCTTAGATACATTTGATCTTTATAGGCCTAGTAGAGTTATAATAGGATTACAAGATGTTAAGAGAAGACTGGTTTTACCAGTTTGAGGGCTGCTGAGCCTTTTTTATGGCTGTCTATTCATCTTTAGTAGCCACTTGATTCAACCAAATTTTATTTGTAGCTCCAAGAAACTGGAACCTGTGCAGTAACCACATACCAGTAAACCATGGAAGATAAGCTAAATCAGTTGAGGGTAAGCAACAGGCTTCAAACCCACTGGTGAATTAAAAGGGTGTTTATCCCAAGGATGCAAAGGTAGAATGCACAAAAGGGAACCATTTGTTCCAACTGACCACGAAAGCAGCCACAGCAGGTGCTGTGGAGAGCTTAGAGCTTGGTTGAACAATAAAGATGCTAGGGTCATTCACTGCATCCCAAGCCATTCTCAGTCACCCTGACTTTTTGTCTTGCCACTGAATTCCAATGACTATAGATAAGAGTGTGTCCAACAATTTTGCACAACTCTGCCTCACTTAAAATTAATTTATGCACAATTCGAAAGACATCACTCATATCATTTAACCATTTTTACCTAACTCAAAGTCCTGTAGAGATGGACAAGAAATGAAGCAGTTGGTGTGGATAAATTGAGAGTTATAGTCATAATTCTGCTCTCAGATGGCCCATGCCATAGGGTCATCTTCTTATGGAACTGAAGCAGTCGTGAGATTTGACAGTCCGCTGGGTAACTGAACAACCTTTTTAAAAAAACACACTCCTCATTTCCATGGACAACAAAAGGAGTGCATGATAGTCTCATGACAATGCAACTGTCACTTGTAGGAAAGCACCATGCTACCATCACCAGTGCATATGCTCCTACCATGATGAACCCTGATGAGGTCAAAGAAAAACTCTATGAAGATCTAGAAACCTTCATTATCAATGTATTGAAAGAGGACAAGTTTGTAATTTTGGATGACTTTAATGCCAGAGTAGGCACAGAATATCAGACACATCAGGGAGTCCTGGGGAATAATGGAATCAGAAACAGTGGTTACTTACTATTTAAGACTGTAATCTCATGACCTTCCAATCACCAACACTGTTTTCCCTTTACTTAAATGCAGTAAGAATTTATAGATGCACCCTTGCAGCAAAGGACATTTAATAGTCTATAGTCTATGTGTATTTTCCCCCTTGAACTCAGAGCCTCACCAGCCATGTGCTGATATGTCTGTCATCTTCAGTGATTTTATATATATACACACACATATATGTATACATATATCTTCTTCCATCAATGATTTTGTTTATATATGATATTGTTAGTTTTGTATATATACACATATATGAGTATGTATATCCATGTATGCATAAAGATGTACACATATACATAAACACATATACCTAAATACATATTCTTTCACTCTCTAGCCTTAAACTCTCTTCCAAGATGTTTCCATGTGTATGATAAAATCATAAAAGATGTATGCATTGACTGAAATAATATTATTCAATGAGTTTCTAATTATCAACATCCAATAATGGTCAGAACATGGAGACGTGCTCAAGGTTGTTTGCTAATATCATGTAGATTACCCAGTGTATAGTTCAAATGAAAGAGGGATTCCCTGTGAATGGGTATATTCTCTTGATCTTTTGAAGATGACATTATTATGATTACATCAAGCCCCAGCATAGTAGGATCCTCCTCAATGAATTCCAAAACCACATAAAAGAGATCAGCTTCATAGTAAAATCCTTATAGGAAAATTCAAACTTGAAAAATGCTTATTTCTAGGCATATATGCTTGGTTGAATATTTATCTATATTGGGTAGGCACAACAGTCAGACATTGAATAGGAGTAGAATAAGAGCAGGCTAATTTGCATTTCAGAAGAAGAAAAGCTCATAATAATGCCTAACAAAATCCTCATTGAGATCTCACTGAGGAGGCCCTAGAATATTCTAGGATTTACTGTAATCCCCAAAATATCAAGTCAAGTCAATAATAATTTATTAAGCACCTAGTACTTGCCAGGTCTTGTGCTAAGTGCTATCATTTGCCAATAGAAGCATCCAAAACATATCAAAAAAACTTCACTTTTTAAACATCAATATTTTTCTGGGTATTTTTTCAGCTGTGGAAATCATGGAACAATACAATCTCTAAAGTTGTCACAATTGTGATTTATCAAAATGATAATTGAAGGTATCAGTTGCTTTAATATGTACAATAATGATCTTCATACAAGAGCAATAAGTGGGATAAAAGGTATCATCCAGAAAATGCATGATTTGAAAAGTAGATGAACTAATCACACAACTGAGATTTAGAGATAATAAGTGAACTTCCTGAGTACTAACAAGTATTCAGCATGTTAAAAGATCAGGAGAAAACTTGCCAGTAAATAGGGTAGATCTCCATTCAGAAGATTATACAATGAAATATATAATTAGGAGTGTGATAAAACCAGCTCATATGGTCTCATAAGAGCTGATTGTTATACCTTAGAAATTGGCAAACACTATAAAATGGGACTTAATTTGTTGTTTTCTTGATTCTCTAGACATAAGAACATCATGATAGAGCAACTTAATATTGCATATTAAATTAAAAAGTATCATGTATTTGACTACCTGACATCTGAGGAGGGGGTGAGGAGAAGGAGGGGAAAAGTTGGAAGAGAAGGTTTTGCAAGGATCAATGTTGAAAAATTACCCATGCATATGTTTTGTAAATAAAAAGCTATATTAAAAAATTTTAATACAAAAAAGTATGCATATATATTTTTCCAGGGAGCCAGTTGTTAAACATTCACCAGCACACTACTGTCTACAGTGGACGATTTTTGGAGAACATGGACAAGAATTGTATTGAATGAGAAGGCATGGCTGAGTTGTAATCTGCAGAAATGAAAGGAAATCCCACATTGATGATATGATGGATCCATTCAAATATTGAAGTAATATCAACAACAGTCTTCTATTTTAACAGCTTCATACTGACACTACTGCTAGAATAAAATGAAAGATTTTTGGTTTCTTAAAAGAGATGATTCCTATGAACTAAAGGGAATTTCTCAACTTTACTTCTATTTCATCTCTTACTTTAATGACAATTTATATCAAATTATACATAAATAAAACCATCCCACCAAGAATTGTTTTCTTAATTATCACAATATTTTAATTTCTCTGCATGTTAATAATGTGACAATAATATTAGCTACTTTTATGTAGAGATTTATGGTTTGCAAAGTATTTTATACATCTTGAACATTAAATCCTCCTACATTATTACTATGAAGTAGGTTCTGTCAATAATGCTGTTTTGTAGATGAGGAAACTAAGAGTGAAAGATGGGGTAAATGACTTATCTGGCCTCACACTATTGTATACTAAATCAGACACTAAATCAGAATTTGAACTCAAGTTTCCTAACTTCATGGGCTGTTCTCTGCTCTCTATGCTTCTTAAGCAAATATATTTTTATAGCTCTCTTATAACAATTATAATAGTCTAATTTGTACTACATTTATTTATAAACAGGTACCATTTCTTTTTCCAGTTTATGAGTTCCATATGGGCAGGAAGTATGTCTTCCTTATATTGGTGCTCACTTGGAACACAGAGCAGAGTGCCTTCAGCCTCTTAGATTTGAAGGAGACTTAAGATATCATAACATCCAGCTAATCCTTGAATATCTTATCATCATATCTATCTAAAATATATTGTCACTGATGACTTTCATTGAGGGGTATCCACTGTTTCTCAAGGCAGAAATTTTACTTGTGGAGAGCTATAATTGTTTAGTGATTTTTTTTTCTGAAATCAACTTGAAATTGGCCTCTTTGGAACTTCTATCCAATGCTCCTTAGTTCTTCCTTCTAAGGCCAGTCAGAACAAAGAAATTCTGTCTCTCAAGATCCTTTGAATGTTTGAAAACTAGTGTTTCATCCCTATGTCTTCTATTTTCCCTGGACAATTGTCCTCAATACCTTGAATTAATCTCCATATAACATTAACTCTAAGATCTTCTCCTGGCTGCCCACATCTGGTTCCTTTCTAGCTGTGGTCTGATTAGGTAGAATATAGTGAAACTATTATCTCCCTTGTCTTATACAATGAGCTTCTCTTAATATTACAGTATTTCATGAGCCATTTGGTTGTTGTAGAACACAGCTGAATTATATTGAATTTACAATCCATTTAAACATCTATTTTTTTTTTGAATAACTGTTATCTAGCTTCACTTACCTTAGTTTGTGCTTAGTTGATTTTTTTTTTTAAACCTAAATTCAGGACTTTAGATTTTTTTATTACTAATTTTAATTTTAATTAAGATCAATGTTCTAGCCAAAATCTTTTTTAATATCAACATACCATTCCTTTCTGGTTTTGACTCACCTGCAAGTTTTGTAAATACAAAATCTATGCCTTTATTTAAGTCATTAATAAAAATATTAAGTGGAATTGGGCCAAGTCCAAACCACTGGGTTACTGAATTGGTATCTTTCTTTCCAGTTGGCATTGAATCATTGAGGGGTGATTAGGTTCAACTAAACAAACAATTGTGAATCCATCTATTCTACTATAATTTCTCCATATTTTCCAGAAGAATAAGAGAAGAGACTTTGCTAAGAAATTTTCTAAAAAATCAGTGTATATTATATAACTATGTTTTTTTCTGTATCAATTCATCTACTAACCCTGTTGAAAAAGAAAGTTAATATGGCTTGACCTGTTCTTGATGAAATCATGATAGCTCTTGGTTTTTCTAGTATTTGCTGACTAGACATAATAAAAATTTTAGAATTTTCCCAGGAATAGAAGTCAAGATCACTGGTCTATATTTTACAATTTCCATTTTCTTCTCCTTTTTGAACATCAGGACAATATTTGCTCTTCTCTGGTCTTGTCATAACTTTTTGATCTTCATACTCTTTTAAAGATTATTGCAAAGGCTCAACCTTCCTATCTCTTAGTTATTTTAGTACCAAAGGATGAAACTTAATTGGGTTAATTGACTTGAACTCATTAAGGACAGCAAAAGGCTACTTACTTATATTTAGTATCAACTATATATTAGCCATTTTTCTTTTTTCTTTTTAAATTCAAGGTCATTCTCTTTGGCAGCAAACAAATGCAAATCAATATTTCAACTTAGCTTTTCTCTGCTATCCATCATTACCATTCTATCCACTCTGAGAAGTCATCCTATTCCACTTTTTAATCTCCTTTTCCCCTTAATACAAGTTAATGTCCCTCCCTTTTATCTTTTTTTTCTTGGCTTTCCTCAGCAGCATTTCCTATTCTAACTTTTAGGAATTCTTGAACTCTTCTTACAGGAGCATATCAGGTTTTTGTATTTATCTTGCCTCTTTCTGTCTTCTATATTTATCTTTTAAAAATCTCAGTTGGATGAAGAGTTCTGTGTTTATCCACATACGTGTCAGTAATGAAACTCGTACTTATACCCCTGATTTCTTTAGTTTATCCCCCCAAATTTACTATCTTTGTGGCTGTTGTTCAATTGTTTCAGTCATGTCTGATTCTCTGTGACCCTAACTGAGGTTTTCTTGATAAAGATATTGAAATGGTTTACCTTTTCCTCTCCAGATCATTTTCCAGATGAGGAAACTGAGGCAAACAGGATTAAGTGACTTGCCTAGGGTCAGACAGCTAGTAAGTATCTGAGGCCATATTTGAACTCAAGTTCTTCTGACTCCAGAATCTACTGTGCTACCTACTTGCCCTGTTCATCTTTGCCAGTGCTTTGTATCTTCTAGCAGAATCTTTTTTCCCCTTAAACAAATGTGAATTACCAAAATTAGGTAGCAGTCATCTATTTTGACAAGCCTTAAGAAATGACCTGTCATATGTTGAATGTGTGTCTCAAAAGCTGGCATCATTTCTTGCGAGGTCAGTAAGTGCTACTTCAGGGCTCTTTAGCAGGGATCTACCAACCATTATTTTTCCTCTGAACCTTACAGGATATTTCTCTCACCTCACAATACTTATAGATCCATATTACTATTATTTGTTGAATAACTTGCTGCTTCCTTCTTAGAGAGTCCAGCTCTTCTTCATAAAGAGCCTCATAGCTATTACTTAGCCCTTTGTCACATTCTTCCACCCACCAAAAAACAAACAAATAAAAAAAAACCCATAAAATCTCTGAAACAGGTCAGGATGCCTTTATTCCTACTCAGATTTCATATATATATATATATATATATATATATATATATATATATGCTATTCTAAATGAGTCATTAAATTGAATTGGTCTCCAAAGGACTACTGTTTAAATTTTATGAATATTGTAAAGAGCAATACAAATAGACTATCGCTACAAAAACTAAAGTGAGAGGTTTTAAAAAGAAATCTGGTAAAAACCAATGTATTATAAATAAAAAACTGGTTTCTCCAAAAGGTTTATTTTAATAATTTACTGGAAATTATACACTAAGGTAATAAAGACCACAATCATGAATTCATAGGAGCATGTTGAAATTCTACTATAGGAAAACAAAACCAAAAATTTGAAAATGAGTGGGATTCCATTAATATTAATGGCTGGATGGTCTATGAATGTAATGAAATATTATAATTTTGTAAGAAACAATAAAAAAGAAACTTAGAAAAACAAAGTAAAATTCATATAAAATGATACAGGAAAAAGAAAGCAGAACCAGTAAAAGGATATATAAAATAAACGCAATCAATGAAAATAAAACTATAAGGCAGCTAAAACCAGATCAACCACAATGATAAATCTTTGCATAGATGATAAAACACTACTTCTTTACTTTAGTAGAAAAGTACAGAGTGCTATAGGGATGGAATGTAGCATGTACTCTCAGTGAAGACAATTTATTTCTTGATTTTATTTAATATCTATTTTTTATTACCAAGAGGGCTTCATTGGGAGTGAGGTCTATCAGAAAATGACTTGATAGAAGAAAGAAAAGAAAACTAGAGAAATGATGTGCACAATGAATATAATAATATGAATTAAAAGGCCACTGAGATGAAGCCAGTTGTTACATAGTTGTATTATCTAACTGGTAACGGGTAAGAGTTGAGGGAATGGACACTTTCTTAGGAGAAATGGGGGACTATGAATGTAGAATATTGCATATATTACAACTACATTATTATGTTGATTGGTTTTGCTTTATTTTTTTTCAAGCATTGGAGAAATGGGCAAATACTACATCTGAAAATAATGTGTAAAAACAAGGAATCAATAAAATTAAAAAAAAGAATATATTATCTAGTCCATAATAAATTCATATTTTCTTTATCTTTATGATTTATTGATAATCTAATCTTAGTTAATCATTATACATATTAGAAAAAGTTTAATAAAAACATAATTTGGGGAAAACCTGAAAAAAGCAACAATAAAACTTTCTTTATAAAAAATGAAATCCTATTGCTCAAAATTCAGCTTTCTAATTGATTCTGCTGTAAAACTCTTCTACAGTAAATCTATAGGTCAAATTCTTTATGGAGCAGAGGTGATAGAGGCTAGGATGACATAGAGACAACAAATTTATATAATTACTTTAAAAATAGTTTTCTTTAAAACAAAAAAACTCTTTTACTAATAAAATATTCTGATATTGAATTGGGTGTACAGTCTCTTCAATGATCCAAAGGCAGAATAAAATACTTAACATAACTGAAGAACTTGTGCTATGTTCAACTATATAAGTGTACTGTAAGAACAGAATTAGTTAATTATAGACTGTTTTGCACGAACAAATTTGATGTAGCTAAAATTATAAGGGAAACAGTTAACTGGAAAAAAAATCTTCACAGGATGTATCTCTGGTAAAGGTTTTATTTCTAAAATATTCAAGGAACTGATTCAAATTTAAAGGCATAAGAGTCACTACCTAAAGAACAAATGGTTAAATGATGTGAACAGATAGATGTGAAAGAAAGACATCTAGGCTATAAACAGCTATGTTTTTTAAAATCTCCAAATGACTAATGATTAGATAAAATTAAAGCAACTCTGAAGTTTGACTTCATATGCATCAGGTTAGCAAAGATTTACAAAAAAGAAAATGACAGATGTTGGAGGAGCTATTTTTGTATTTGCAAAAGAGTCCAACCAACTTGAAAAGCAACCTGAGGCTATGCCCAGAAAACTCATTAAACTTTGCATAATTATTGATACAGATGATATCCCTAGTATACCTTAAAGAGATCAAAGAAAAATGAAGAAGATTCAGATGTATAAATACATATACATGCATACATAAACAAAACACATTGTCTTAAATATATGTACATGTGTGTATGTATATGTGTATGTGAGACAGAGAGGGAGAGAGAGAGAGAGAGAGAGAGAGAGAGAAAGACAGAGGGACAGAGGGACAGAGAGACAGAGAGAATGAAAAAGCTAAGTGAGTGGCCATACATTGGGAATAGATGAACAAATTGTAGTAAATGAATATAATATAACATTATTGTGCCATATGAAATGATGAAAGTGATGGGCTCAGAAAAATCTGAGAGGAATTATGTGAATTGATGTAAAGACAGAAGAATAAGAAGAATAATTTGTACAGTACCATCATTATAAAGATACCTTTGAATGAGTTAAGGTCTCTAATCAATGCAATGATCAACCATGATTCTGATAACTGATCATCTATGTGTCTCCTGACAAGGAGATTATAGGTTCAAGATAAAGAATTAAATATACATTTTCAACATGGATATTGTGGGATTTTATTTTTCTTGACATTTATTTGTTACAAATATTTTTGTTTTCTCTTTTTCTTTTAAATTGTGGAAAGAATGGGAAGGAGAGAAAATAAATGCTTCTTAATAAAAAAAAAAACCCATAGAACTCTTTATTTAAATTCTATTTCTATGAGTTAGTTGTCCATCATGTCAAAGAAACTATTAGGGTAAGGAAGCTCAATAGGATGGTCCTTTAGGTACAAGATAAGGAAGTAAAGTCTGAAAAGAAAGCTATTTTGTCACTGTTGTCTCTTGAGACTACTCTCTGTTCCATCAATCTAGTAGTTCCAAACAGCTCTTATTCATTCGAAAAATACTTATGATGTATATAATGTGTGCAAAGAACTGCACTTCATATGAGAGAAATACAAAGTTTAGATAAAACATTGTGCTGGCCTTAAGGAGCTAAGAGGCTGAAAGTCTAAGACAGAACCACAGATAACTATAATTTTCAAGTACAATAAAGAAGAAAAATGTTCAGTACAGTGCGTGTTTAATAAATAAATGGATGTTTAACAAATATTGATTGATTGAATGGAGGATCTTCTTGTTCATGCATTGTTGTACAAGATGATAGAATTACTAGTGTATTAGGAGTCTGAGAATTGACCTGTTTGCCTGGAGGATTTTAATGGAACCTATCAAGAGAAAAGGGCAAAAAATCTGGGAGACATCATATTTTAGGCAACCTAGAATACCAGACAAGGAATTTGAACTTTACGTGGAAAGGTACATGAGATTTCTGAGCATAGGGCAAGTAATAAGATCTCTGGGTAGGAAAGACTACTCTAGTTTTCCATGTAGACAGATTAAAGGAGAAGATGCTGAGAGACCTGTTAGGAAGCTATACTACAGCTAGTACAGTATAGTACAGCTAATGAGGAAGGTGGCCAAGCAAACAGAGAGGAGGAGAAAGATGCAAGAAATGTTGCAAAGGTGGAATTGGTTACTGATTATATATGGCAAGTGGTAATCAGAAAAAATAATGCTTAGATAGCCACAAGTTTGCCAACGTGGGATACTAAGTAAAGTTTCTACAGGCAGAAATAGTAAATTCAGAAAGAAGAGGGGAAAAAACCATCAAGTTTAATTTTGGACAGATTGGGTTGAGGTGTTTATTTCACATCCTCTAGGAGAGGTCCTAAAGACATTTGGAAATGTAGAACTTAGGACTCTGGTCAAAATCACAGATCTGGGGGCATTGGTAGTTAAAGTCACAAAGAGGAGTAGATGAGATTTCCAAGAGAAGCCTTTGGACATTACAAATGAATTTCCTAAAACTTTCTCTCCTAAGGAAACATAAGTATAGGATACATGGTTTCAGTGCCTAATTGAGGTAACCAAACGGTTTGGGCAATAGGATCTTCCATAGAGGGTTAAGAGTAAGATCCCCTGATACTGTCATGGACTGCCTTGGAATGTTAAATCGAAGACTATATTCCTATTAATCCATATGTGCTAATCTGCTGGATTATCTCTTAACAAATGTATAGTTTACCTATTTAAAATCTTCAGCAAGGTCTTACTTTGGAAGCCTTTGCCTTGTGTAATCATCTCCATCTCTGGTAAGGAATTTGCCATAGTTATTTTTTTTGTCTTGTGGATTCCTTTCATGTCCATACTGAGTTGGCCTGCCACTACCCCATGCTGCTGTATGTTGCTTTCAAAACAAGCAGTGACAAATACAACTGGATATTTAATCAAAACACTTTGCTCTTTGGTTGGCCCTTTTAGCTATGATATTTTCCAGATGGCATGGAATAATTAAATGCGATAGAGTTCTGCCTTGTTAATCTTTCTTTAGTTAAACTCAGGCAAAACTTTAAAGCAATAGCTCTCCAATTTGGAACTATGCCCAAAAAGTTATCAAACTGTGCATACCCTTTTATCCAGCAGTGTTTCTACTGGGCTTATACTCCAAAGAGATACTAAAAAAGGGAAAGGGACCTGTATGTACCAAAATGTTTGTGGCAGCCCTGTTTGTAGTGGCCAGAAGCTGGAAAATGAATGGATGCCCATCAATTGGAGAATGGTTGAGTAAATTGTGGTTTATGAATGTTATGGAATATTATTGTTCTGTAAGAAATGACCAGTAGGGCGAATACAGAGAGGATTGGCGAGACTTACATGAACTGATGCTGAGCGAAATGAGCAGAACCAGGAGATCATTATATACCTCAACAACGATACTGTGTGAGGATGTATTCTGATGGAAGTGGATTTCTTCAACGAAGGCAAGATCTAACTTAGTTTCAATTGATCAAGGATGGACAGAAGCAGCTACACCCAAAGAAAGAACACTAGGAAATGAATGTAAACTGCTTGCATTTTTGTTCTTCTTCCCAGGTTATTTATACCTTCTAAATCCAATTCTCCCTGAGCAACAAGAAAACTGTTCAGTTCTGCACACATATATTGTATCCAAGATCTATTGTAATCTATTTAACATGTATAGGACTGCTTGCCATCTGGGGGAGAGGGTGGAGGGAGAGAGGGGAAAAATCGGAACAGAAGTGAGTGCAAGGGATAATGTTGTAAAAAATTACCCTGGCATGGGTTCTGTCAATAAAAAGTTATTTAAAAATAAATAAATAAATAAATAAAGACAACATATATAAAAAAAAAATAAAGCAATAGCTCTCCAAGCCATGATCTTGGACATTGACAAAGGCAGAAAAATGCCACTGGACTATACTAACCTGACAAAATCACATCTGTCAGGGTCCTAACCAGCGGACCTTCCACAGGCCTTTTCTTTTGCTTAGATATTTAGAGCCATACCAAAAGTTTCTTGGGGTACATTTGGGGGAGCTCCCTCTGAAACATTGCTAGAAAAACTTATTTATTTATTTACTGTCCAATGGAATTATTGACAACTTCAAAAATCAGAATTAACTTAAGTTTAGCCTGTAGAGTTTAAATGATGCATACACTGTAAATTATTCTGATGACATTCTTTAAGAAATTGGATTTGAAATGTTATCTCTTTTTATATTTAGAAACCTATTTCTAGTTTCGTTTTCTTTGGACCTTTATAACTTATTTTAAATTTTGAGCTTTGTGTGATGGTACATACCTGCAATCCCTGCTAATAGGAAGGCTAAAATTGGTGGATTATTTGACCTCAGGAGTTCTTAGCTCCAGGAGAGTAAAGCCAGGAGAGTAAAGGACAGCTACCTTGTCCTAAGTACAGCACCACTGAGATAACTGATGCCTAAGAAAGGATGAACTTATCTTGGTCAGTAATTGAGAAGGTCAAAAAGCAGTCTAACAATCAGTAGTATGATTGGATCCTTGAGTGCTGATTGTACTTTTAATCTAGGTGAGATAGGGTGACCTAGTCTAAAAAATGAACCATACCTCTTCTAGTTTGTAAATCTTTATGCATAGTATTTAGTATCCAAATTCAACAATTAAGAAAATCTTTTATGAAATTCAGCATGTAATTGAGTAAGCCACTAACAAGCTTCATCATTGCTAAAATTTCATAAAGATTTTAAAAAGCAAACAAAAATTCTCGCTTTTTGTGCTTTGTGCACAAATAGAACTATTTTTAATAGTTGTGCTTTGCTGTTATATTTTATCAAAAATCTGTTTTTGTACTTTCAAGATGTGTCCTTGCCTTCAAATGGTTCTTTAGTTTCATCCTCAAGGTTCTGTTTATCATATTTATATGGTGTAAGTATTAGCAGAAAAAGCTTGGCTGAAGCTAGAGTAAATCACAGTGCAAGAGTATCTGAATATACATTGGGCTTTTATCTATTTCATCCTTTTCTGCATATCATTGATAATTGATGAGGTACCCATGATAGAAATAGAGAACTCAGAAGTTCTGTCCATAATAGTTTATTCTTCATGAAAGAAAATAAAAAATTACAGATTATTTAAAAAATGAAAGCTCTTATAATGAAAGCCTATAAAAGACAGAGTTCTGCAAAAGGTTAAATAGGACCTGTGTTCTGCCATTAACTTATATTAAGAAGGGAAATTGGTCAAATCATGGTACATGGTTGACAGGTAGATGAGTTGCAGAAAATGCAAATTAAATTTTATGGGACTAGGGTCACTGATCAGGAGACATACTCAAGGGATGCGCTAATAGGTCTATTTTTGGGGCAGCAGCAGAAACAAAGAACATACAGTTATTGTTATTGGTATTAGTAGATGGGGACCTATGCAGATTAATACACCTCTGCATTGAATAGGAAAAAGCAATACATATAATTTAAAATTTTCCACTAGATGGCACCAAAACATAGCACAAATTAAAAATTTCCCTTGGAAAAAATCTTATGTAATTGCTAAGAAACTTTATATGCATGTTTCTTATTTCTTAAAAATGAAGTTCAAAAAAAATCACTAGCTTCCAAGAATTTGGTGTCTCCTATCAGTGCAAAGGCCACCCATAATTGCAGAGGACAGAGGACATATCTTATCATTTACTTCCTGACAAAGAGAGATTGAATGCATGATGTAGAATGTGACATTTCTGGGGACAGTCAATGTGAGAATTTGTTTTGCTTGACTATTCAATAACTGCATCACAAAAGTTTTACTTTTATTTTCTTTGAAATGGAAGGACTGGGAAAGGGTGGAAAGTAAGGTAAAATAAAATGGGGGAAAAAGAATTCTTAATGTTAGAATGGAGTCAAGAAGCCTGAGTTCTGGTTTTATTCCTGTTTTTCTTTTTTTAAAAAAAGTTTTATTAAAGTTAATATTTAAATTATTTAATTTAATAATTTAAAAATTTTTATTATTTATTATTTAAGTATTAATAATTTTAAATAATTATTTAATTTAATAAATAAAATAATAATAAATTAAATAAATTATTTAAATAATGTTAAAATTAAAGTTTAAGTTAATGTAAACACTTATAGAGTATTCTTACTTTGTAAGAAATCTCTTGAAATAACATAAAACAACTAAGTAAAACTAATAATTCAGTGTCTTCATTTTATTTAAAGTGATGCAACATTTCACATCTGTAGCATCTCTCTTCTTCTATATATTTTTAATGAATAGAAGTTTATTTTCCTTACCCCAATTCTCCACTTAATCTTGTAAGAAATTACCTTAATGACTGTGTACAAAACTATATCTATGTCTCATTTTGTACCCTAAATCCATCACCTTTCCTTCACTGATAACATTCTTCATCAGTAATCCTCTGGAATCATGAATGATCATTGTATTAATCTTAGTTATTACAGCTTCCACAAAAGATTGTTTACAATAGTAATTGCCTAAGTATTCTCTTAAATCTGCTCATTTTATTCTTCATCAATTTACAAAAAAACCTTCAAAATTGTTTATTTTTATAATGTTGATTTTGTAGTATAATTTGTATTTTTGCCTCTGCATATTTCACTCTGTATCTGATCACATAACTGCTCAGTTTCTTTTGGGTCTAGGCCTGGCAGTTGTTTATCTGAGTTAAAGGGAATGCATTGTTTTGTAACACATTTGTCTATAATTTAAAGTTGCTTTCCAGAATGGTTGTACCCATCTACAGCATCAGTATACCTGTTTTTCCACAATCCTTCCAATACTTCTCATTTTCCCTTTTTTCCTTCCTTGCAACTCTGATGAGTGTAAGGTGAAATCTAAGAATTGCCTTAGTTTATATTTCTTTAAAAATGAGTGATTTGGAACATTTTTTTCATGCAACTGTAGATAAACCTGGGCTTCTTCTCTTGAGTACTGCCTATTGGTATCCTTAGATCACATAAATGGTTGAATGTTAAATATTGTCATTCAACCCTACTGGTTTCCATTTACTGTAAAATGAGCAAATTGATGTTCGTATCTCCAAACTTCTCTGTATTTCACATCCCAATTGAAAACTTAGGTCTAGTCTACCTCCTTTGAGAGAATTTTAGAACTCAGAAACCATTAGGTGATCATATACTTCAGTTTGTATTTTATCCTACAGGCATTTGGTGGTTACTGAAACTTCTTGAGCCTGGAAACAATAGTCAATCCTGTGTGGCATTGCATTGGCAATGGAAGAGATGAGTCGGAGAGACAGATTAGGCGCTATATTAATAAATGAGGTTAGAAGTATTGAGGAATGACCCAGGGTGATCACTATATGAACAGAGAAGGAGCTAGATGCTATATAAGTGTGACCTATTAATTATTGCCACCATTAAGTTATTTTTACCTTATTGTATTTTATAGATGTTACTGCACTTAACTGACAGGTTTTCATAATATATCTTTTTCCTTTGCTATAGATATAGAAAAAGAGGTAGCTGATCATAAAAGAGACAGAAGAATAGATTTAGTATCAGAAACATTTGTATTTTAATTCTACTTCCAGAATACTCTACTTAGATCACAGGAGGATGACTTGATTTCATAATGTCCTAGGTAAGTCTCTAAGAATATAATAATGGAAGAGTTGTTGATCTTCTCTGATGGAGGGCATTTTTATACAGGAATGAAATTATTTGTCTCTGGACTCCAAAATAAAGTATATGGAAACCAGACATCATATTCTACTGGGATATGTAGACTTCCTTCAGCCTAAAGGACAAAATTCAGATTTTTTTACTCTGGAATTGAGGGCTATCCACAATCTAGCTCAAAATATGTTTTTAGCTTTTTAATTTTTTTTTTCCCTTCATGGATGCTATTTTATCACAACCACATTCTACTACTAGCCATCCTCCTACATCATTCTCCCTTTTGTTTTCTTGCATTTGCACAGATCATCCTAGATCAGGGCTTCCAAATTTTTTTTTAATAGTTTTTATTTTTATAGGGGAAAACCATAAGAAAACAAAAACAGAAGAAGAAAAAGAGATGAAAATTGCATGTGTTGATCTATATTCAGTCTTCACTATTCTCTCTATGGATGTGGACAGCGTTTTTCATCCAATTTTTTTGTTGATGTTTTTTATCGTAGACCCCTTTGTCAGTCTGGTGAAAATCTTAAGGAACTCTTCTTGGAATAAAGTTTTTTAAATACATAAAATATATTAGATTACAAAAGTAACTGGTTACACTGAAATATAGATGCTTAAATTGAATTACCTTTGCCTCTCTCTATCTATTTCTTCTTTCAAGGCTCAACCCATATTCTAGCTGTTTAAGAAAACCTTAATGCCCACAGTTTTAAAAAATACCCCCCTTTTCAAATTTTCTCACAGCCCTTTTTCTGGATCTTTCCTTTACTTTTTTTCACATTCTACTTGGTATCACACTTGAGAGGCTACAATGAAGGATAGAAAGGGCTCTGGCCTATGAGTCAGCAAACATCCAGGATCAAATCTCACTTTGACATTTATTAGCTGATTTACCACTGGTAAATCATTTAATCCCTTTAAGCCTGGGTTGTTTTTTTTAAATCTGCAAAATAAGGATGATAATATCTGTAGTACCTACCTCAGTACTGTTATGAGAATCACATGAGATTATATCTATTTCTATAAGTTACTTCTTTGATTAGAAGGATTGTTATTTCAAATTTCTTATCCTTGCAAAGTGCTTTTAATGACTCCAAACTTATCCCTTAAACACAGACCTATCTATTTAATAATAATCCTCTTTGAGATATGGCATGGCCATGAGTCATGGAAAATCATAATCTCCAAAGAATTAAAAGTGAGGATCACTCAAAGGGCAACAGAAAGGCATATGGTGGACTTGAGCAGGGTGCAACTTTTATTAATGAAGAATTGTGCAAGAGAAGTAGTATAAAGAATATTATCAGTTTCACTTAAAAAATAATGAATTGTCATATGTCAAGAGACCTAGAAGAAGACTTCAGTATATTGCATGGATTCCCACTGGTTGATTTATGGATGACATAAGATAATAGATTTAGAGTTGGAAAGGAGCCTTGAGACCATTAAATCTAACTCCCTCATTTTACATATGAGGAAATTGAGGCCAAAATAGATTAAGTGACTTGCTCAGGGCAACATGACTAGTAATTTTCTGAAGTGGCTCAGATCTTTCTGATTCCAGAGTCCTATCCACTCTACCATGCTAGAGAGTTTCATGAAATAAGCTGTGCATGTATTGGTGTATTGTTGCATCCCGAGTGTAATATCTTGTATTTGGGAGAAAGAGAGCCAGAACTGTAATTTCATTTCTGAGGGGAGCATCCAGGAAGAAAATTCTCTTCATAGATGTAGAAAGACCAAATCTGTTCCTCTATTCATTCTTCCTTTGAATCCCTTGTACACTATCGGCACCTAAATGCTTGCTGACTTGCATTACTATTATCTTTCTGGTGTTAAGATTGATTTTACTCAGACTAAAATAGGATTTATTTAGCAAGATCTACTTTGTGAATAGTGACAGTGGAACATGCTACCAACAACTGATACAATTAAAGCAAATTTAGATGGAAAAATCTTGCTGTATTTATCCACTATTCACAAAGTAGGACTAACCATTATTTAGGAAAAAGGAATCTCACTTCTATTCATGTTCTGTTGTATTTTTTGTAAAAAGATTGATAAACAATAACAATAAAATAATGATAATAGAAGTTTTCATTTCTATAATACCTTACAGTTTGCAAAATTGAGACAGAGAAAGACTGAGAGACAAAGAAAGAGAGGGAAAAGTATTGAAGAAATATGCCTGACTAATTTTCAGTCTAAACTATGTCAGTTACCACAGTTGATTAGAAAATGGTTCTAAGGCAGACCAAGGCCTCTGGCTTTAGGCAGATGGTTAGTTCCTTAAAACTTTCTTAATAAAAGATGGAGAAGCAGCATTTCAAAACCCAACTTTGAGCCATACTGAGTGGGGACTGAACCAGATTAGGAAATATTTAACAATTAAGCAATCAGCACATGTTTAACAAAATAAATAAAAGTATAAAACAGTGTTAACATGTAGTTTTCTAAAGTTATGCATAGTTTAATGGGCTCATTTCTATTTGAGTTTGATACCACTGGCCTAGTGAACAGAGAGTTGGCCAGAGTCAGGAAGTCCAGTCTCTGATACATACTGTTTGTATGTATCACTTAACCTATGGGATCACAGGCACTTTTCTAAGACATTAAGTGGCCTAGCAAATGATAATCTGCTTTGATAGAGGATGTTAACTGTGAGTTCCTTACACCTAAAGGACCATATTGGTCAAACAAAAAACTGGCATGTCTAACTTTTTTTTCAAATGAAAGAGCATTGGATCTTACAAATACTAATTTTATCCTTATGACAACTCAGGGAGGTAGATACAATTATTATCTTCATTCTATAGAGGAGGAGAATGAGGCAGAGAGATGTTAAATGATTTGCTTGAGTCACATAGCAAGTCAAATTTGAGTTCAAATTTGAATTCAGGTGTTCTTGACTTTAAGTCTAATAGTGTATTCACTGCTAGATGAGAAGATATCTCTAAGGTCCCTTTCTATTCTACATTTATGATGTCATGACCCTATGACATGAGATATCCTTTTCAGCTCATCTGAGTTCTCAATTGCTGATGGCCCAAGGAGGCCCTCGTATAAGATGAAGTTTATATAGTGCAGGCATAAAGTTTACATACTGATTTAAGATTTTCGGAATGCATTATATACAATATCTCACTTGACCCTTATGTTGACTTGATGAAGTAGGTAATATTATTAACCTATTCTCAGATGATACTAAACCTCAGAGAGATTAAGTGATGCGTCCCAGGTCACTACTGAAGCATGATTCCAGCCCAGGTCTTCCTGCCCCAAATGTAGCACTAAGCTCTGTTACCTTCTAGAAATGAAAAGTTCTCCCTTAATTTGTCAAGCTATATTTTGGGTTCTAACTCAAAACAATGAAAACCTGAGTAATACTTTAAAGAAAAATAAAACTTTATTTCTTTTTACAAAATTAGCTGCCAGGGTCCGGGCCTCCCCGGGTTAACAAAACACCAGGAAGGGAGGGGTGAAGCGGGGCCACGGTCAGAGAAGTAGGGAGCTGAGCTCCAGCTCACCCCGGCCGAGCAAACGGTCCCGCTCCAGGCCCCGGCCCTTGTTCTCGGCCTTGACCCTCACGGCCGTGCGGCGCAGGTCATCCTCGGACAGTCCGTCGAAGAAGAAGTCCTCGTTGAACACTGGGTTTCGGCTCTGTCGGACCACGGCGCTGCGCTGCTTGCGCGTCTTGCCCGGGGGCACCAAGGTGACGCTGACTCTGCAGCCGATGGCCCCGGGCGCGGCCGCGCCGCCGTACAGACCCTCGGCTCGGAGCAGGCGGATGCGCAGCCGCCGGGACGCCGGACAGTACTCGGTGGCCAAGTGCAGGGCGGCGCCGTGGTGGCCCAGGCTCACGGTGCTCTCGGCCTCCAGGCGCTCCCGCGGCGGGCCCAGAGCGGCGGCGGCCGGCGGGAGGGACGGAGCCCTCGGCCCCCCGGAGGTGGAGACGCGGTCCGCGTCCGGCGCGGCCTCGAAGTCCTCGTCGTCGTCTTCTGCGCTGGAGACCGAGCGGGCCCGGGCCAGAACGCGGCTCCCACCGGCCCGCAGCGCCCGGCCCAGGAGCCCCTCGGGGGCGCGGAGGAGGCGGCGGTAGCGCTGGCGGCTCCGGGAACGCGGGGCATCGCAGGGAGACGAGCTGGCAGAGCAGAAGGAGGAAGAGGCGATGTCGGTAGTGTCGGGGGAGACCCTCGGCCCTCGTGGGATGCAGGTGCCACCGCTACCGCAGTAGGTGTGAGCCCGAGGTCGCAGCAACTGCCGGGACGGGGGCTGGAGAAGAAGGGCGGCAGCGGCTGCGGAGCCCCCGAGGAAAAGGGACTCCTTGCGCCGGGTATTCGGGCTCTCCAGCAGCGCGCAGAAGCCGTACGAGGTCGGCCGGCGGGGCAGGTGCTGCAGCGAGAGGGCAGCCTGCGAGCGCGGGTCCCAGTCGGTGAGATCCGGGTCCTCCCTGGCTCCCACAAGACCTGGCCGCAGCTCCTGCTGTCGCTGATCTCGGGTAGGGCGTAGGGAAGGACTGGGTAAGAGCCTGGGCGGGATGCAGAACTCTGGGATGCTGTCTGGGGTGAGAACATTGGTAAAGGTGGAAGGAGCGAAGGCAGAGGTGGCCGCTGGGCGTGTCCGCACTCGTAGGAGCCGCTCCAAGCACCACATTAGAGTAGTGGTACTCGCGTGTGAGGGGGTTTCTTGGATCAAACTAATCTATCTAAAACACACAAGGAGACTATAGATCAAAGGACAGCAATTTCGGTTTCTTTTGCTTGGAAATGTTTTCTCCCTCCTACTCTTGCGCTTCCCAGATTACGACTCCCCAGCCCCGCCCCCCACTCCAAATTCTTTCTTTGATGTTTCAACTTGCCTCAAGTGGACTGCTTCCTTATTCTCTTAGCTTTGCCCCCCCCCCCCCCCCCCCCCCCCTTACTCCTACTTCTTCCTTTTACTTTCCTAACACTCATACTCCTAGAATGAATCTGGCCCTAGTTTCTTCCTTGCTGCTTCTCAGAAGCAGTTGGGCAGTCATTTGGTGAATTCCCACATTACTGCACGTTTTCCTTGAAAAAGGGAGGGAACAGATAGCTCACATATCCTAGCCAGATAACTAGTCATCATTCCAGGACCTGATTATCAAGCAGACATGACCCCTCTGTACCTACCTAGAATTCACTGATTATTCTTTTTTGCGTCTCCACGTTTGCAGATTATGGCTGCCTGCAGTGGTGTCTGAGTTGGCACAGATCTCCTCAAATGCTGTTAGAAATTATCAGCAGCAGCACAAGAATAATTGCTGGCAGTTCCTTTATAGGGGCTGCGGGCAAACGTCCAGCCAATCCGAAGGCACTGAGATCCTAAGGTAAGCCCCTCCCCCTCGGCGCTGTGAGTATAATTCGCAGGTTGTGTAACCCGATACCGCCCCACACCGTGCCCCCACTATTTTAGTCAGGCCACGTGGCCCAAGCCGTAGAGGAACTTGAGGAAACTATACCATTTCTATGGCATTGGTAGAAAACTACATAAGTCCTGGGCTTATTTCTTTATCTTTTCCTCTATCCCTTAAACACAAACCTATGGCTGTTCCTATGCAAAATTATGGTGTATTTTTCTGACAATGTTGTCTGGCTGAATGTTTTGGAGTACTCTGAAATCTTTGAAGAGAAGAAACTGTGGATTCCCCAAAGGGCGATAAAGAAGTGCACTATGGGCATAAGCACACAGTAACCACTGTAAATTAGGAATTAAATAGAAATGGTATAAAGGATGTTATCTGAGAAATGTCGAACTAGGAGGAAAAAAAGATGGACTGATCTAATTGTTGGATAGCCCACAGGCTTCATTAGTCTTTGTGCCAAGTCAAGGGAATAAGGGAAAAGAGCCCATGGACATCTCTGACGTTTTCAGTGGGAAGTTGTTGGGAGTTTCAGAGGATGGGAAGGTAGGATGGGGTGAGATCTGTGTCACTGAAAGGAATATTCATGTTAGTGATATCACATATCATGGGGATGTGGGAATACCAGTGTAGCACTCGGATTGAAGTAGTATAGCATGTAAGATGGATAATCAAGGTAATCTATTTTATTTTAGTGACTAAGCAGGGATATACTTTACATCCCTCATTAGTCTTTAAAATAACAATGGAAAAATTGGATCAAGATAAATGTGTCCTTATGTGGGCTAGTGTAATTTGGGCTAGACAAAGTTATGGTATTATATTTAAGATCTTGCATTTATTTGTATTTATTTTCTTTATATTTATTCTATCTGTATATGCTTATATATGTATATATAATCATGGTTATGTTATTATATTTAAAAAATAAGAAAATAAAAACTAAGCCTGGAATGGTAATGATGGTGGGCAACTTTTTTCTCTCAGTCATAGGATCATAGGATCCAGTTAGTCAACAAGTATTAATTGAATGCTCACTATGTGCCTAGCTGTGTGTTATAAATAGTATATATGAGATGCTCAAGAAATATTTTACTATTATTCAAGGAACAATTATTTAAAATGTCTTCAGATATAAATATTACAAATTATTTTGTTCAAAAAATGTTAGGTTTAAAAATGCTATTAAGCTACATTTTCTGTTCAAGCACTAGAAACATACAGACTTTTAGAACCAGAAGGAAGAAAAAAAAAGAGGAAGGACAAAACAAAAGAAAGAAGAAAGGATAGAGATCTAGATCTTATTTTATAGATGACAAATCTGAGATTCAGAGAGAGAAAGAGCTTTGCTTAAGCTCACAACTAGTTATAGTCAATATCAGAAATCATATCTCCTGGCTCTCACTGGAGTAGTCTTACTACCATATTTCTTTGAGACAGTGACACAGTGGATAAAGTGAATACTTTGTAACTAAGAAGATCTGAGTTCAAATTTGGCTGCACACATTTATAAGATGTGTGACTCTGGACAAGAGTCACTGGGCAAGGCACTTCTGTCTGCCTCTTATCTATAAAACAGGGATAATAATAATAATATCCACCAAATGAGATATTTGTAAAATGCTTAGCACAATACTTGACACATAGTAGGTGCTTAATAAATGTTTATTTCCTTCCTCCTATTTTAAGCTGTCACATAAAATTAATAGCAATAGCTCACATTTATATATCAATTTAAATGTGTAAATTATCTTATAATACTATTTGTCTGTTGTCCCCTTTGCCTCATCAAGGCATTTTAAAATATCTATATCTTTAAGAAACCAGATTGAATGAAGATAGAAACTGTTTAAATAACTTGTAATGTGTAATCACATAAGAAAACCAGCAATGGAATTAAATTTTATAGACAGACAACTTTATAGAACAGTAGGTCTTCAAGTTACAAGAGACATTAGATTATCTAGTCCAGACCCTTTATTTTATTGATGAAGAGCTAAAGATCAGTTATAAGGGGCTCAGCTAGTATTCAAATCCAGGTCTCTCCACTGCAAAGTATATTTTCTTTCTGCTACACTTGTACCAGGGAGAGACTGGAATAAGAAGGCCCTCATGTGGAGGACACCAAGCATTTTAGTATTGGGTTTTCCTCTACCTCCCAACATATTTTTCCTTTGTTTTCATATAATTTCTATTAGAAGTCACCTAGGAGATGTAATGGAGAAAGTGCAGGGTCTGGACATTTCACTTTGGACATTTACTTAGTTACATAACCATAGGCAAGCCACCTTTTTTTTTGCCTCAGTTTCCTCAACTGCAAATTAGAGATAATAACAGCACCTATTTTGTAGGATTGTAGTAAGGATCAAAGGAAGTATTTTTTAAAAAGCTTTTAGATATTAGGCATTATATAAAATGTTTACTCCTTCCCCTTATCTCTGTTGAAAGTACCTTTTCATTCTCAGAACAAATTCTTTGATCCAACTACATTTGTACTGACCAAGTCTGTGCCAAGGATTTGCGATCTGTATGATAATTTTTTGGATAAGAAATTGGTACTAGACAGACAGAGACAGAGAAAGACAGAGGGAGCTAGGGAAATACAAGCAAAGAGAAAATGAGACAGACATAGAGAGGTTAGGAGTTCTGGAAAGAACAGAGAATGAGAGGCAATTGTGGGTGAAGAAAACATTCAAGATTCTGAAAATATTAAAAAGTAAAGAAAATATTGGTTAATGATTAAAGTCATTTTTAGATTTAGTGTTTCAGGGATTAGTTGCTTTCATGCACAAAGTCATGAAAATGTTTTTGCCTCTGACTAAGCAAAGTCACTTGTTTTTGCTAACAATTAATCTTCTAAAGTAATATAACAGATAGTATCTACACACAAGATCTGCAGATGGCAGCAAATATAGCTAGGTGTTTCATGGTGTGTTTCAATACCTTGTGACTCTTCATAACTTCATGCTTTTCTCACTTCTCAGCCACGAGAAGCCAACTGGTCATGAGGCTGGGCAGCCTGGGCTAGACCACGTGCACAAGCAGGAGCCATGTGTTTCAAGAAAAATTTTAAATCTTTCTTGCTGTCACTTCTAGATAGCTTACAAATGTAACTATGGGAACATTCAGTTATGGTGCTGGAAAACAGTTCCATGAAAAAAAGCAAAAATAGACCACAGACCATTAGGCTGCTGGTGATTTTGAAGTAAATGTTTGAAAGATGAATAACATAGGTTAGGCATTAGTCTGCTAGTCTGAATATAATAAATAACTGTTGAATGAATAAATAATATGAAGATAAGAAATGGTGGCTACAAAAATGTTACCATATATGCTTTTTTTTTCTTATTCTTTCCATATATTGGCTTTTCTAGTTATACTTTCTACCTCTCTTCTTTATATCTATGCTACTTTTCTAATTCATGTTTTAACATTATCTCTAGAGAGAATTCTGGGAAGATGGCAAAATAGGTTAGAATATTCCAAACTCTTTAAATATCTCCCACAAACAAGACAAAATTTAACCTCAGAGCAAACACAGAGTAGTAAAAAAAAAAAAAAATAGAAATTGGGGCAGAACAGTGGTCATTCTTGGACAATCAGGAAAGATCCAAAAATACCAGGAAAAGATACCAGGAATGAGATTTGGCTTGTGTGAAATGTAAATACCTCCAGGCTAGTTCTGCTGAGAGGGCAAGGAACAAGCCCTGTAAACTAGCTGGGATAGAGTTAACCTGGGCCCAGCCCAGCCATAGGAATTTTCACCTCCCAGACAGTGTGGGGAATCAAAGGTCTGAGGTGAGGAAGACTAGAACCTTTGCTGATAAGGAACATAAGGCCCAACAGGACTGCTGAGATGGAATCCTGCAAGAGAAGAAACCAGCACAAACCTGGTGAGTACAAAAGTAGTATGGCAGGGATGCTGCTTGCTGTGGATACTTACAGAAGAGCAGAGTTCTTGGTTTCTGGTTCTAGGCTGGAAGGAAGAATTGAAGGAGGCCCTGAGGTCAGAAATACTATTCCCTATACTTCACTAATCATCTGCTACAAATAAAAAAAAAAAAATGAGCAGGCAAAGGAGAAAGAACTCAACCACAGAAAATTACTATGGAAATAAGCAAGACCAGAGTTTATCTTCAGAGGAGAGTGAAATGAAAAATGCGTCTCCTATCCCAAAGAATAACAATAAATGGTCACCTCCCCCAAAAGAATTCATAGAACTCAAAAGAGACTTTAAAAATCAAATGACAGAGGTTGAGAAAACATTAACAACAACAACAACAACAAAAGAACAATCCAAGAAAAAACAAAAAGATTATTAAAATAAAGTCAACCAACTGGAAAAGGAGATCCAGAATCTTAAGGAAGAAAATGACTCCTTGAAAACTAGAATTGTGCCAGGGGAAGCCAGTGAAGTTATAAGAGATCAAGAAATAATAAAATAAAATATAAAGAATGAAATAATAGAAAAGAATGCAACTCATCTCATAAGAAAAATAATTGATCTGGACATGAGATCAAGAAGTGAAAACATAATAATAATTAGACTATGTGAAAGCTATGATCAAAAAAGAATCTTCATAAAAAAGGGAAAAGGACCTATATGTCCAAAAATGTTTGTGGTAGCTCATTTTGTAGTGCCAAGAAACTGAAAACTGAGTGTCTGTCCGTTACTTGGAAAATGGCTGAATAAAGTATGGTATATGAATGTTATGGAATATTATTGTTCTATAAGAAATGATGAGCAGGCTGCTTTTAGAAAGCCTTGAAGAGGCTTTACATGAACTGATACTAAATGAAGTGAGTAAAACCAGATCATTGAATGCATGTGGCTCTTTTCAGCAATGAAGGAGATTCTACAAGGAAAACCTACAATAATATAATAGCCAAATTATGAATACCCCAAACTCAAAGAGAAAAATATTATGGGCAAAAAGAAAAAGACAATTCAAATATAGTGGAGCCACAAGATCTAGAAGTGGTTACATTAAAAGACGATAGGTCTTGAAACATATATCAAAGAGCAAACTAACTAGGGTTGCAAACCAAAAATATCATACCCAGCTAAATTAAGCACATCTGAACAACAACAAAAAATTAGACATTCAAAAATGCACATGGATTTTTTTCTATTCTTAATTAAATTAAAATGTTCTTACTTTTTTCTCTGCTTTGTAACTTCTTATTACATTTTCTCCACTTCACAAAAGGGAAGTAAAGGGAGGATAAAGAAGAGGTTGAAAAACTTTCTTTTTCAAATAAAATGTTATTTTAAAAAATCTACTGGTTATCTATCTTTAGATTTTGACAAATATTTTGACATCAATAAGAATGTTTATTTTCTTGTTTAATCCTGTTACTCATATATTACATATTTTCTATCTCTGACAACTTTTTCAGGATAAAAATTATCTTTTCTTTACCTAATCAATTAACAGTTTTTCTTTGATTTAATTGTGTTAACCAAGTTCCAATGTGTATAATGTACTGACAGCAAAAGGCACTCAGTTAATGCTTGGGATAATGGTGTTGTTAGTTGCTATTTAAGATCATAAGAATCACAGGGACATTGACTTTAGAGCTTGAAGGAGTCTTAGAGATAATTCTAGTTGTCAGTCACTTAACTAGTATTTAACAAGTACCTACTATTATGTTGGTCAAGCACTATGTTAAATGCTGAAGATACAAAGAAAGGCATAAAATCTCAAAAAGTTTCTGCTCTCCAGGAGCTCACAGTCTAATGGGGAAGGAGATATAAACAGGAGAAACTGGGGGTGGTCTCAGAGGGAAGGCACAAAGATTCAGGAGAAATGGGAAAGGTTTCTTGGAGAAGATACTGATGTGACTCATGGATTATGAGAGAAAGATTGTGGTTCAAGAGTCTGGAATATGCAAAGGATTACTATGTAATGGTTTTTATCCTATAAGATCACTGACCACAGAAATAATTTTATTGGAGTCTAATTATGTAAATTTGGATTTTCCATCTCAACACTAGCCTTTTGAAATAAAGTTCTATGTATGGAAATTAATGTGTGTGTGGTGGGTAGAATTGTAGATCCCAGAGCAAATCCAACTGTAGTTTTTCAAAGTTGGTTTAATCAAGGACCTGACTAGAAGTGTTAATGGAGGCAAATAGGTATGTAAAACACCAAATGAAGGTCAGGAGACCTGGGTTTAAGGCCCAGCTTTGCTATCAACAATAATAATTGAAGTTGGTATTGAAGTACCCAAGTGAGAGAAAATACAGGATAGCCAAAATAATGAAAATTTATTGCTAGCTAGCGACTGAACCCCACCAGAACAGGGGAGTCAGTATCAAGTGATTTTAGAGACACATATTTATAGAAAGAAACATAAAAGTTCCCTAATACATTTGTCATACTAAAGGAATTTCATCCTAGACAGGAGGCAAAGATTATCACACTAAGGGTGCCATTCCAAATAAAAAAAATATAAAATAAAAGAAATAAAAGACAGTCCCTGTGCTTGAGGAGCTCACGTTCTAAATGGAGGAATATAACATATGGAAGATTTTGGCTATGAGTCAGATGGAAATATCTCATGATCTTTAGGATGCATGAACAACAAATATTAATGCCTCTTTCTTTTGATAAAATGACAAATTTCTCATGTTGAATTCTCATAAATTTCTCAAGATTGTGCTAATGACTTTAGCAGCAAGAGCTTTCTTTTCTGAGTTTTTGATAGTTATAGCTGTAGCACCTGCAGGAACAATTGCCAGATTGCTTGCTTCCCAAGCAAGGGGAACTTGTCACGAGATTTGCTTCCTAAGATGACGTTTGAAGGAACTGGACTGAATACATTGCTACTCCTAGGGTTTTGAGTTGTCTCCATCAGAATTTGAGAGGAGATGGTAGTCATGAAGGTAGTAGGGGTTAGACTTGCCTGGAGCGTACCTCCTCCTGCATCTCTTTCCAGGTACTTTGCTTCTTTAGCTAAGGTGGTTTCTTGTGTGTCAGTAGGCTTGGAGCCAGTGAAGTTGGCTGGCCCTTTTTCTGCAGTAATTCTTTCCATGGATGTTGACTAAGAGATCTGCCAGATACTCTCTTCCCCCTAGGTTTTTGGGTCACCACTCACTCCTGGCTCTCCTCCTACCTATCTGACCACTCCTCTGTTTTGCTGGAACCTTTTCCGGATCACATCCTGTAACTGTAGGTGTCCCTCATGGTTCTGTCCAAGTCTGTCTTCCCTTTCTTGTCTATATTCAATTAGGGATCTCATCCTCCCATGGATTTAGTTACTATCTCTATGCTGATGATTCTCAAATCTATCCATTCTGTCCCAAACTCTCTGTGGACTTCTCATCTCATCTCCAAATGGCTTTTGGACATCTCCAAACAGATATTCAGTAATTCAATAAACGCAGTCTATCTTTCCCCAAACGTGTCTTTCCCTCCCTACCTTTTCTGTTACTATTGAGGAGAATTTCATCCTCAGATACTCAACCCAGGAATCTTTCTGGACTCTACACTATCTTATCCACCAAGTCCAATCTGTTGCCAGGGCCTGGATATTTCTTTGCAACCCTTTTGACTACATCCCCTTATATTCTCTGACACTGCCTCAACTTCAGTACAAGTCCTTATCATCTCATGTCTGCATTACTACATAAGACTGCTGGTGGGACTGCCTGACTCAAATTTCTCCCTTCTCCAATCTGTTCTCCATTCAAGAAATCAAGTATGTTTATTAGAACTCAGTTTCTCCAATATCATTTCTCTAGAGTCAATAAATTCCACTTGCTTCCTATTGTCATATAAAATGCTTTATTTGGTATTCAAAGCCTTTTATAACCTTGCCCCCTCCTGGGTATTTGACAAACAAGACACTTCATCTCTCATCAATGGCCATTTTCTTCAGCTGCCCCAGATTCCTGGAATGTTCTCATTTCTCTGCTCCAAATGATGACCTCCCTGGCTTCCTTTAAGTCTTAAATCCTACCTATTACAGAAAAATTTTCTCAATCCCTTTTAATTTCTCCTTAATGCCTTTCCTGTTCTCTATTTATCTTGTCTGTAACTTGATTGTAAATATCTATTTGTTGCCCTCCCTTAGGAGAACTCATTGAGAGGAGAAACTATCCATTGCCTTAAATTTTTTTTTGAAGGGGGTATCCACAGGACTCAGAACAGTACCTGGTACATAGTAGATACTTAATAAATGCTTATTGATTAATTGATTGATTACCTTTCAAGAATCTCCATGTCATGTTAAAACATCAAGGGAAGAATTAAATTTGCTAATATGTCTGTAAGCAGTCAAGACAGAATTAAAGTACACTTATGTGCCATCAAATGTTCTAAGTATTGGGGATACAAAGAAAGGTAAAAAACCTGTTCTTACTTTCAAGAAGCGCACCATCTTATGAGAGAGACAACATGCCAATAACTATGTAATGACATAAAGTAGACTAAAAATAATCTTATTAGCATTAAAGGGCATTAGGAAAAGCTTCAGGTAGAAAATGGGATTTTAGCTTTGAACTGAAGGAAACCAGGAAAGTCAGGAGACAAGAGACCAGGAGGGCAAGAACTTGGGGGACAGCTAGAAAAAATGCAGGAGTCAAGATGTGAAATGGAGTACTCTATGAGGAACAGAAGCTGGTGTCACCCTATCACAACATACCTGGAGAGGAGTGAGGTGTAGAAAGACAAAAAAGGTAGGCAGGGGGCACTCCAGAAATACATAAATATTTTAAAATGCAAGACATTATAGCCTGCAATATCTTTTCCCACGTTTTAGATCTAACCTATCCAGATGACTTCCTAGTTAACACTCCCATGACTGTTCTCATTATTTATTAATATCACTTATTTGGCAATATATTTCATACCATATTGCTTTTCTTACATAATCTTACTTCATTTCCTTGCTTATTTAACTTTTCTAAAGTTTACCTGCTCAATTATATCAAATAAGCTCTTTAAAGGTAGGAACTGTGTATCATATATAATTATGTCCTAGATTCAGCTAATGTAGTGTTCTGCATAAATATTTGCCGATTGGCTATTGTTAGCTTTCAAACACGCTGCTTTACCAGGGGTGCACAAACTGCATTTTCTTTCACGACTGTTAAAATATTGGCTCAGAAATTTTCTTCAAATTGAGTCTCCCGGAGTGTTTTTTCCCTTCCATTTTTCCATTTAAAAGGTACATTTCTTGATGTTTTGGAAGTGTATAAATCACATAACTTCTTAAATGCAAAATGAGGGACTTAAACTAGAGAATCTCTAAGCTCAATTTCCAAATTTAATATCCAGTTCAGGAATGGTTAATATTCCAATCCTTTTTCCCCGTCCTATTCCCATTCTAACCCAAATTGTGGTTAAAGGCACCTTGAAACGGAAGATATTGTTTGGAAAATGACATAATTGCCCCATAACACAGATTTAAGAAGGGGGAAGGCCCTAGTCTCGTCTCCTCCATTTCTACATCCTTTTTTGAAACAATCAAGAAGCAGAGTTCGTTAAACCCAGGGCTGGTCAGGAGCAGAGCCAGGAAGCAAAATGAAATAATTTTTCATCAGAATTCGTTTCCAAATCCTACTTTTCTTTCTTTTATTTTACATCATTATTTTAATATTTTAAAATGGGTGTGTTTACATTTAAAGGCTGAGATAGGCGCAGAACCCAGGGAACCCGCAGGCTCCGCTTGTACCCAGCTGAAGTGACCGTCAGCGGGCCAGCGGCTGAAAGGGTGGGTCTAGGAGGGCTAACGTGAAAGCGGGCCCGCGCGTGGGTTAGGGTTCTTTATTGGGTGAGGATTCTGCTAGCTGCCCCTCACGGGGGAGCTCCGGCAAGACCTCTTGGGTCTGGGGTCGCTTTGGACTACCAGGATTTAAGGGTTTTTTTTTAAGCATCGTTTGGGAAAAGAAGGCGCGGTCCGCAGACGCTCTCATCCTTACTCAGCTTAAAGAGGAGCTTCCCTGCCTCTCGGGAGGAACTGCTGGCGGACACTTGCCGGGGCCAGCGCAATCTAGCGTCGGGAGCGGCGGACACGAGCGCGGCGGGGAAGCCGCGCGTGCGCGCACGTTTCGGCCACGCGTGCGCGCGCTCCGAGGGTGGGGAGGGTGGGGGCGGGGGACGATTCTCCCTCCCCGTGGGAGACACCGCCTTCCTCTTTCATCCTCCCCTCGGCGCTGCGCAGCTGCAACCGCCTCTGGAGACCAACGCTCGGGTTCGGGTCTCTGACCCGCTCCTCTCCTCCGTCCGCTTCTTTCCTTTCCCTCTGGGCTTCTCCTCCTCCCTTCCCCTCCCCCCATCAAAGCCATGGTGCTGGAGTCGGTGGTCGCGGACCTGTTCAATCGCTTCTTAGGGGACTACGTGGAAAACCTGGACAAGTCCCAACTGAAGCTGGGCATCTGGGGCGGTGAGTGACCCCCAGGGGCCGCCGTCCTTCTGCGGGGGCGGCCCTGCTCCAGCCCTCCCCTCCCCCTCCCGTTTTACTTTCTCCGCTGAGAAGCTCCGCCTCCCGGGGCTGGCGTGAGGCGCCCCTGCCCCTCTTCCTGGACGGGTGGGCGGCGGAGGCCTGCCTGGCCCTCTGCTTTCTCGCATCCTGGGCGCGCAGAGCGAGCCCCGGCGGGGGAGCCTGCGGGCGCGGAGGGGCGCTTCGGGAGGAAGCCTCCCGGCCACTGGGGAGTTCCGTTCCCGGAGGCGGGAGTGGGTGGGGGCGGTGTCCCGGTCTTTTAACTTTTTGCTTTTGAAAAAAATCCATATTGTTCCTGCGCGGCGTGACCCAGTGCTTGTGGAAAACGGTCTCGGAGAAAAGGGCACGGCGCAAGGCGCAGCTGATTGGAGGAGGGACCAGAACCGCAAAGTAAAAGTACAACCCGGAGATAAGCCTCGGGCCAAAGTCGTTATTCCGTCACCGAGGTCCAAGAGTCGGTACTCACCCCGCTATCAAGGAGTCCACGAGATAGAGACACTGAGAGTGAAGGATTTTAAAGAAGTGTGTCCGCCCCGTGCACCTCCTAGACCCTTGTGGAGACTTCAGCGTCTGGACAGTATTTTAGCGCCTAACATTATTATTAAATACTAAGCAGTATTTAGTGCTTAGAAGGAGTAGTGGTTCTCTTTCTGTTCCCGAGGGCGGAGGTGATTACTGGACGGGGTGGTAGCAAGCGGCTAACCATGAGCAGCTAGGTGGCTTTTAAACTAGACGTCCGGTAGAAAGGGCGTCCCAGAAGCGGTGGTGCGTTTAAGAGTTTTCCAAGCCTGAACCAAAAGCTGCGCGGCCGGTGGCTAGGCTGGCGCTCAGCCTTCCGAGTAGGAGCTCCCCACCTTTATCTCTGACCTGCCATCAGTAGTCCTCGGGCTGTTCCTGTATTCTTCCAGGACACACTTAGCCTAATCGGTTGATGGTGATTCAGATGAACATGTGCATGCTAGAATACCTAAACATCCAGGCAAGTATTGCAGGGAAATTACGACAGGGACAAGCACATTTTGGTGTGAGGAGTTAGGAAGAAGTCTTACATAGTTTCTTCCTTCTAAGAAGTCTGGACTGAGAGGTTAAACAAAGGGGATTAAGATAGCGCCGCCGGGGAGTCTCCCTGGAAAAATGTAGTAGAGGGCCTGAAAATAAGAGAAGTTTTTCAGAGGGCTGAGAAATGGAGAGAAACTCTGAGATCTGAGTATAGAAGAAAGTTGTATGGGAATAAAGTGGTCTATCAGGGAGTCAAAGGCAAGTTATAGAGACCTTCGAATGTCACCGTGAGCTTTTTTTTAAAAATAGGAAACAGGAAGTTGCTATTGGTCTGAAAAAAAGTTAGTTTTTAAACAAGATTGGTATAAGTAGTATGAAATAGAAGTAAGTACTGTGAAGGATGGATTGGGTTCTCCCTGGATAGAAAGACGGCTTAAATATAAGGCTACACGACCACTTGTAAGCAGATATAATGTAGAAGCGAGGCAGAACAAGGTCAGAGATGAACTGAAGGAGAAGGGAGAGTGCATCATTGAATTAAAAAAAAAAAAGGTTCAAGATTATGGAAGGCTGAAAATAAAGCAAGAATATCACTGATGAATGGGGAGTGAAGAGATTTGCTCATTGGGCTTGGTGGGGATGAAAAGTAGGTACAGCAAAAGTGAAATTTTGGTAGCGGTCATAAGGGAATTTGAAGTAAGAGTCTTGGAGGTGGAGCACATTTGAAAGAAACACTTGGAATCAGGAGAGATCCAGTATTAGTAGTGCGACCTTGGCAAATCATTAAACCTTTCTGAGATTGTTTCCTTATTTGTAAAATGGGTATCAGAGGATCATACATTTAGAGCTGGACCAAAGTTAGAGGCCATCTTGTGTAACCCCCTCATTTTATAGATGAGGACATTGTGGACTAGAGCGGTTATATAACTTCTTAAGAGGTCACACAGGTAATGAATTACGGAGTTGGGCTTTGAATCCAAATTATCTGACTCAGAATCTACTATTACAAAACTTCTTAAATTATGAGTTATGATCCCATATGGGGTCATATAACTGAATGTGGGGGTTATGCAATTATGATTTGTTGTCAGTAAGTGTTTAATTTGTATGCCTGTTTTATATACATATATACCTGGGGTCATATAAAAATTTCTTGAACCAAAAAGTGGAAAAAGTTTATTTAAGAAGTTCTGTGCTGGACTACCATACATGTAATATCTACATTATAGAGCTTTTTTAAGGAAAGCTCTTGGTAATTCACAAGCACTGCAAATAAAATTGTTGGAAATACAAATCTTAGGAATTGAGGAGGTGAGAAACAGTCTATCATGTTAGAAACTCATTAGTGTGGCTCTTGAAGTTGTTGGAGTTGATAGTAGGAAGTGGAAGTGAAGAGAAAACAGCTAGTTTTCAAAGTTATTGAGGAAGATGATAGATGAAGGTCCTGAAGGTGATAAGGGTCTTGAGGTTGATATAATCAGATGGTATAAACTTCTGAGATAAAGATGTTGTTAATGGTCACAGAGTCTACATCTGTAAGTTTACAGATTTTATTGAGGTGCTAGGAGTTTGGGGACATGAAAGGAGGGATGATAAAAGATGACTGTATTTTTAAAGGAAAGCTTAAGAGGTAAAAGTAGTTTAAAAAGCAAAAATTAGAGGATGAATGCAAGTTTGTCAATAATAGAATGGTAATGCTCCAGAGGGCACAGAAGGAACACAAGAGCATGTTATTAGTAAGGGTATTTAGGACTGAGTTGGATAGGGGTGGTGGTGGATTTTAAAAGTTGTGGGGGGGGGGAGGGAAAGTTGATGGTTCTATATAACAGGGTTTAGGAAAAATGGGGACTGATTGAGGGGCAAGTGTAAATGGGAGGGATTTAATTGCCTTTAGTTTGGAGATGTACTGAGTGTATAGGTGTTTGCAGAATTAAGCAGCCTTAAAGTACCTATTAAAATAGTGGTGTGGTTCAAGGATGTTTGATTCTTTTGTCAAGTGACACTGTGTTTACCAACTGTTATTACTCTTTCCCCACTAAGGGCCATGCCCCCCCCCCCTCCGCCTCCTCCCCCCCCCAGCCAATTCTTTTTTCTTGTAAGAGCTATTTGAAAGCTGGATGTTTTGAAACAAAAATATGTTTTACTGTGAAATCAGGAAGTATTGATTGCTTTGTGATTTAGTTTCTGCCTGCAACTGAAATGTCAAAATTTTTAGCTCCTTTGTATGGGATACATTTTTAGAGACTTTTTACATAACCCTTTAAAAATCTACAAAGTTCTTTATATTTGATCTTCACAAGAACTCTGTGAGGTACATATGGTTGGCTCCTTATAGATGAAGAAATATAGTCCAAAAGAAGCAATTTGTGATGGAAGAGCCTCTAAATGTTAGAAGTGGATTTAGTTAGTTCTCTCCTGATTCAGTGTTCTTTCTACTATAGTTAACTGCCTCTTAATGACTGAATATTAGGGGATGTTTCATGTTAACTTTCTCTCCTTTTGTTTTAAAATTCCTATGATACAGGATCATTTCCTCTTTCTTATTCTGAATAAAGTTTTGTTGCAGAGCCCTAATCTAAGTTTTTAACATGTTTGAAGAAATTGAGCAATTTGTTCCATGACATATTAGTGAAATCACATGTTAGGGATTTTTTAAACTTTAGTTTTGGAATAATAAAGCAGTGTTATAGGTTACTAGATGAAACTATTCAATAGGGAAGTCAAAACAGAGCCTGTTTTTTGTTTTTATTTTTGCTTTTTTTTTTTTGGAGTAAGAAATTAGAGGAATAATTTTTTTTGTTTGAAACTGGGCATTATAGCTTTGATCTCTTGATTAACTATTATAACAAATTAAAAAAAAAACAAAAACAAACAAAAAAAAGCTTAAAAGAGAAATGTGTGGTGCTTTTGGGGGGGCATCAGCAGTTTGGGGAGAGTGGAGATAGAGAAATTTCTTTAAGTTAGCCATTTAATTATTATTATTATTTACCTTTTTTTTTTTTTTTTCCTTGAGGCAATTGGGGCTAAGTGACTTGCTCAGGGTCAAACAGGAAGTGTTAAGTGTCTGAGGTCAAATTTGAACTCAGGTCCTCCTGACTTCGGGGCTGGTGCTCTATCCACTGTGCCACCCAGCTGCTCCAAGTTAGCTATTTTAGCAAATAAAGTAAAAATGTCTTTTAGAAAGAGAAAACTGACCATTTAATGTACTATATATATGTGTACATATAATATTTATTTTAAAATAATTCTTTTATTAGTTTAAATATCTGATATATTGAATTTATTTTCAATGACTCTCTCTTTGACATCTTGAATTAGATGTCATATAAATATTTCAATCTCAGAATGTTCAAAACTTTACATGACTAAGTTGATATTTTCTTTCAAAGATTCCAACAAACTCATGAATTTGTAATATTTTAGTGTCTTAATAGGAATTTATAGTTAGCTAGTAATCAATATTTATAGAATGTCTATTATGTCCAGTATTTAGTGAGGAGTGAAGTTGAAACGATATTAGAAAAGTTACTTTTAGCCCTCAATGACATTAAAGCCATCATGGAAGACAAGAAAAGCACAAATAGTAGGAATGAGAAATATATTTGCCTTAATCTGGTTTTATGTCTTTGAACAAATTAGAAAATCAGAGTTGGAAAGGATTTTATCCAAGTCCTTGTTTTATAGATGAAGAAATAGGTGTTTTGTGTAAAAACACCCTGAGCTTCAGTTTCATTACCTACAGGACTACATAGTAATTGCTGGGTTACAAGTGGAAAAACTATGCAGTTTCTGCTGCTGTGTTGAATTCACAGACTTCTCTACTAATCTAATTGCTTTGGAGAGAGAGCTTTTTCTTGGGGCTGGTTCCCCTGCTCAGTGAGACCTAACCGTGGGTCAGTGTTTCTTGGTACCCCATACATACTCATTTCACTCTTGAATACCTTTCCCAACTTTTCTTCCTTCTCACTAGCAGAGTGGTCCTGAATCTTTCCATTCTTTCCACCCCAAGCCACTTTCTCCCTTTTGTATATTGTTTTCCTCTCTTAGAATGTAAGTTCCTTGAAGGTGGTAGGGACTTTATTATTTGCTTGTATTTGTATCACTAATGCCTAGCTCAATGGCTAGCTACTAGTAATAATAAATGCTCACTCAATCTCTGTCTCTCTGATACACATATGAGTTTAATTGCAAATTAGATGGAAAGGTCCCATGGTCCCCAGGGTGTAGTGGGAAAGTAGATGGTAATATATCTTTAATATTAGTTATCTTCCTAAAACCATTTCCAGTTCTGATAGCAAACGATTTGATATGCCAAGGACTGTAATATCTAGAAATTTCTTTTTAGGAGTCTTCAATACCTTTGATTGCTGAGAAAGCAGGGGCTGTAGAACCCTCTGAAGGAGTTGCCATATCTTTATCCCATTTCTCATATCTGCCTTATTCTTTGCCTTATTCACATCACCAGCCTCCTCCCCATCAACTGGACTCTTATTGCAACAACCTTCTAATTAATTTTTCCTCAAGTCTCTTCCTTCTCCAAACTATCTTCCACACAGCTGCCAAAGTAATAATCACAGTTCTGAGGGTCAGCATCACTCAATAAACTAGTGGCTTCCTTTAACTACCATTCTGGAATCCACTATAAGCTCTTCTGTTTGGAATTTAAAATCAATTGTAACCTAACACCAACCTAGCTTTCCATCATTATACTAAAATATTACCCTTCACAAATTTTTTGAGTTGGCCAAATTGACATTTTTGCTGTTTCTTATACACAACACTCCATCTTTAATATTCATGCTTTTTTACATCCTGTCCCACATGTTCACATGTGTAGAACATACTCCCTTTCAGCGTTGTCTCTTGGAATCCCTATTTTCCTTCAAAGATTATCTCAGGTACCACTCCCTGTAGGAAATCTTTTCTGATAATGCAGTTACCAGTGCCTCCCTTATCCCATTACCTTATTATTTTGTCTATGCTTTGCACATATTTATGTGTGTGCTTTCTAATGTGTGTGGATTCTATCTCCTCTATATGATGTTAGTTCCTTCAGTTTTTGGTATTTCTAGTACTTAATAATGCCCATAATAGAAAAGCACTTAAATGCTTGTTAATTAAATGAATCAAGGGGAAGGGACATATATAAAATCATATAGTAAAATGAAGTGCTATGTAAGTGTCAAGTGATAGTCTTATATAACTAACTTTGGAAATGTACAGGAGTGCCATTAATTGGTAAGATGAAAAAATGAGGGATTAATTATGGAATGGATGTAGCTAGGAGGTACTTATATTGTTTTGTGACAGAAGTAATTTTTAAGAAGAGGAACATTAATAATTGTAGAAATTTTCACACTAAATTTATGCATCTTGACTGAATTCAGAATGTTTTGAATAAAATTCCATCTATGTAAAAGTTATAAGTGTTTTATGAATTTTAGTTTTTATTTTTCTCCATCCTAATTTTTTCCATTACAGATATTTTAATTAGAATAATATAGCTTTCATATTGCAATTTAGCCTTCTTTTCCTTTGATGTTTTCACTAATTTCACAGTTGGAAAATTTTTTGTAAGGTTAACACTATAAAACTAAGATAGCATTTATAGAGAACTATTTTTTAAAAATTATGGTTACACTGTCAGATCTCCTGACAGCTTGCTTGATATCATTTTAAAGGATTTAGAACAGTTGCTGGTGGTGAACTTGTAGCTGCCCACACAAATTTGAAGGTTTATCAGGTTTTGTTCAGCAAGTGCCAGGAGAGAAATTGTACCGCCTTTAGCAATTTGAGGTGTGTCCAGGATATAGTTGTTTTCAAGAGTAATCCATAGCTCAAAGGGTATGTCAGAAAACCATGATGTTGTAACTTGGATTCAATTGTGTTGTCTTGGATGTGTAGTTTAGATCGTTGTTAATCTTCTATTTTTTAAGACATTTCATGTTGAAAGTAAGTGGTCAAAAGCATTTTTTTTTTTTATTTGAAGAATTGCATAATGTTAAAACCATATGAAAGAATTCTCCGGATCACTAATGGTAAAATAAATAGTATTTCTTACTACTTTTAGACAGGAAAGTCAATTCCATTAATTTCTTTGTCTCTCCAAAATTAGCTTGAACCATCCTTCCATTTAGCTAACATTTTCTTTTGAATTCTTGCATTTTGTATAGTAATTATGTTAAGATTTGTATGATTCAAGCAGTACAGTCATTTTGGAAAGCTGATTGACTCTAATCTCCTTTTGCTTGCTCCACCAACTTTTAACTCAATACTGTTGAACTAAATCATTCTTCAAACAAGATATATGTAGGCCAAAACCCAGTTTCTTTCAATTCACCAATTATTGTTGTGATTATTGTGTATAAAGGGCAGCTAGGTGGTGCAATATATTGAGCAGTGGGCTTAGGATCAGGAAGATTTGTCTTTCTGAGTTCAGATCCAGCCTCATACACTATCTCTGTGACCCCATTTGCCTTAGTTCCTTATCTGTAAAATGAGCTGGAGAAGGAAATACTTCAGTATCTTGCCAACAAAACCCCCAAAGGAGATCACAGAGTCAGAGATGACTTAACAACAATTGCATATAAAGCATTGTAAAAGGCATAGTCTAGACTGGAGATAATCACAGAGGCAAGAAACTAGAATTAAAAGAGATTAAGAAAGATTTCCTGTAGAAATGATTATAGCTGGGACTTGAAAAGGAATCCAGGAAAAACCAGGAGATGGAGATGAGGATGGACAGTGTTGTAGTCATGGGAAGTCAGCCATTGAAAATACCTGAAACAAAGAAATGAGTGTCTTGCTCATGGAACCACCAGCAGGCCTATGTCCTTGGGTCGAAGATTATCTGACTGTTGGGGCAGTGCTGTAGTACAGTGTATAGGGTGTCAGGCCCAGAGTCAGCTTACTAGCTTAGTGATTCTGACCACGTCACTTAACACCTGCCTCAATTTCCTTATCTGTAAAAAACCAAACCAAAATAAATACCCCAGGGTTTTTGTTAGGATCATAGAATTCTAAAGTGCTTAGCACTATACCTGGTATGTTATAGGCACTATATAAATGTTAGCTTTTATTATTATCTATTAAGAAGTCATTGTTGTTTATCTTTTGTTCTTGAAGAGGACAATGACATTACAAGAGTGATACCTTGCTGGTGAATTGGATTTAAGTGAGGCAAAGCTGTGCAGAATGGTTAGCCTTTTGACCTTTTAGGTATTAAGGAGCCATTGAAATTTATTGAAATTTTTCAGTTCAAATTAGGAGTGTTAGTTTAGGCTAGTGTTTTAGGAAAATCATGACACTTGAGTGGAGGATGAAATTGGTGTGGGGAGAGACTTGTTCCAGGTTAATCAGCCAACTAGCAGCCTCTTGCAGGACTCCATGAAGGCTGTGCTGCAGTGGTGACAGTGTGAGAGGAGAGCAGGGAATGTGTCTGAGGGATCTTAAAGCAACAGGCTTTGGCAACAGATTGGATATGGGGAATGTGATGATATGTAGATTAGGAGAGTGGGAGATTGGGAGGTTGGTTGGTTCCCTGCTTTGATTTAGGGAAGTTTAGAAAGGAGGAGGGTTTTGAGGGAAACATAATGTCAATTTTGGACATGTAGAGTTTAAAATGTCAATAGGACATCCATATTGAGATGTCCAGTTAGCAGTTGCAGATATGAGATTCGAGCCTAGCAGAGGGTTTAGGTCTAGATAAATAGATTTGACATTATCAGCATAGATAATTGGATGGGAATTGTTGAGATTCTTAAGTTAAATAGTATTAGATAGAGAAGAATCTTGTGGGATACCTATATTTAGGAGATGTGTCTGGGATGAAGATCCAGAAAAGGAGAGTTGTTGGAAGGAGCAGTCAGATAGGTAGAAGAACCTATGAGAGAATAATGTCTCAAAAACCTGGAGAGAAGAATATCAAGGAAAAGAGATGGATTAAAGGTGAAAAAGGTCAAGGAGGTCAAGAAGATGACAGAGATGTCAAGGACAAGGATTTAAAGAAAGACAATAGATATTGCAGTTAGGAGATCTTTGTTAACTTTGGAGAGAGCAGCTTTGGTTTGAATGACAGAGTTGGAACCCAGTAGGAAGATAGCTCTTTCGTTTCAAGTTTCTAGTCATCAGGAAGAAAGCTGCTTTAAGTGTTTTTGTATATACCTATCCTTTTCCTCTTTCTTTGATTGCTGTAATTTCTCTAATAATAATAATAATAGCCTTGTCAAAGGATATTAACAGTTTTAGTAACTTTTTGGGTATATATACAAATCGCTTTCCATAAAGCCTGGACCAGTTCATTGTTCCATCAACAATGCTTCAGTGTGCTTTACTTGTTTCCCCCACCCCCCAGCTTCTCTGAAATTTGTCATTATCCTCTTTTTTCATTTTGCTAATCTGATATAGGAGTGGGATGGAATTTTTACATTTTTCTAATTATTGACATTCAGTTTTTATTAAATGGTGAGTGCTTCTACCAGTTATTGAGATCTTAAAAAAAAATTTTTTTTTTGTTTTGCTGAGGCAATTGGGGTTAAGTGACTTGCCCAAGGTCACACAGCTAAGAACTGTTAAGTGTCTGAGGTCAGATTTGAACTCGGGTCCTCTGACTTAAGGACTGGTGCTCTGTTCACTGCACCTCTTAGCTACCCCAAGATCTTTTCAATTTTATCAATTGCTATGCTACCATGTTTATTTGCTTCCACATTACACACTAATTTGTTCTACCAATCAACCTTCTTATCCCTTTTTTTAATCCCCTTAAAAATCATTACTGGTTTGTTGTAATGATTATGACTTCGTAATTTAGTTTGAGATGTGGCACTGTTCAACCTTTTTTCTTGCCATTTAAAAAAATCATTATTATCTTTCCTTTTCTTGTCTCCATATGAATTTTTTTCTAGATCTATCAGATATTCTTTTGGGATTTAGAGATTAGGATAGCACTGAATAAATAAAATAATTTCGATAACTTTTTTATTTGCGGAATCTTCCCTGAGCAATTAATGATTTTTAAATTATTTGTTTGTCTTTATTCAAGCAAGGAGAATTTTATAGTTAGAATCCAGTTCTTGGGTCAATCTTGGTAGATAATATGTTCAAATATTTTATAGCCTTTTTTAGTTATTTTGAATGGAATTATTCTTGCAGGATTTAGAAACAACTAACATAAAGCAAAGATGCTCATTGTCACCACTACTATTTAACACAATGCTAAAAATGCTACTTATAGGGTGATAAGCCAAAAAAAAAAAAAAAAAAAAAAGAAAGAAAGAAACTGAGGGAATAAGTATAGCCAGAGTGAAAATAAAATGATCACTTTTTGCAGATGATACTATTGATGTGGAACAGTCCTTGGAAATGATGAAGCACTAAGTTGGGAGAGTTGTTCAGAAGAAGAGAGTTCAGAAAACTTATAAAGGTGTTTGTCTAGCCAGATGGAGTACTTTATTTTGTGAAAGGCACAAGAGCTAATTAAAAGGAGGTTTAGCAGGGGCTGAGAATGAAAAAAAAGCTACTTAAAAGTCAGAGTTAGGGAGGAAGAAGGAAGAAGGGTAGGGTCTAGAAAGTAAGGAACAGTGCTAAGGGAGAGTGAACACGATTGCTCTAGTGCACCTGCTTGGGAAGAGGGAAAGTCCCTCAATTGCAGTGTCCTAGAAGCTAAAAAGTGTTCATTATTTGGATTTAGGGGCAAGATAGCAGTCTAGACTTCTGAATGACAAATTAGACATCTTGAAGGATAGTGTAAACTCCGTTTCTTTCACACACATGCTCTAAGGTTATTCTACATTACTCCCAATAGCTATATTTCTAAGGTGACTATATCATTCCCAAGACCAAGTGGCCTGTGGATTTCTTAAAAAGTATTTAGATTGGGGGTTTCTAGTACATCATTTTCAAGAGCTTGCACCACATCACTAAGATATGATGTTATGTTTACAGAACTTTAAAGAATCAAATATAATCACTTGAAATGCTAATAACTTAATCAAAGTTGCCTGATTTAAAATAAAAGCATGTGTATATATATATATCTATATATCTATACATATATATATATATATATATATACACAAAATTCAGCAGGAAGAACTAAAAACAAAAAAATTCATTCAAATAAATACAAAAGCTATAAAGTATTTAGACATGCATCAAATAAACTTTATTTGGGGAACACATAGATTTAATTATGTAATCTAATTCCATAATTTTACATATAAGAAGACTGAGGCTTAGAGAAGGTAAATTGATTTACCATATGTGATACAGGTTGTTAATATCCAGAGTTGGAATTGGATATCAGATCTAGCCCCTCTTCTTGTGCTTTTCTGCATATTCTCAATTCTCAAGTTGTACTTATTTGCAAATTTTCTTTTGAAGTGGGGTTGTTTGATTTACTATATTTGTATCCCAGTTGGACTATAATGGTGTCTGGGACATAAGTAGGTAATTTAATGGGCATTTTTCTGATTGAATCAGGACAAGTAGCTTCTTTCTATATAATTTTGAATTAAGATCAAGGGTGTTGGGAAATAGCTATTTAATGATCTAAATACCAACTTTTATATGCAGTTTTTAAAAAGGCATTTATTTGATTTAGTCTGAAATAGAAAACTGATATTGAAAACATTTTCTTAATATTTTTAGATATTTGATTACTTTTAAAATGTCTTTTAAAATGTCTGCTTTCATTTTAAGCATTTCATGAATTATTTGCATTTTCACATTGTTATTTAGAAGTTATTAAATTGTACTCTATTAAGACTAGGCCAAGTTAAGTTTAACTTAACTTTTATTTTAAAATGAAGTTCAGTTCCAGGTACTAATCTAATCTATGGTTGTGCCTTCCTTTTAACTTGTGTGAGAACTCGTGTCTCCTCCCACACTGCAAATAAAATAACCTATAGGATGAATGCTATACTTACTGTTTAGTTAGATAACATTTATATTTTTTATAGAGGAAATAAACATTTGTTTGCTAGATTATGGGTAGGTCAAAGACATTTCTTTTGTTCTTTTTGTTTTTAGATCAGTAAATAGTGAGATAATTTTACATTTTGATTCTACATTTTGCCAAAGGGGAAAAAAATGTGATCATGTTGACATTATGGTTGTCATTTAAAATCAATTACCTTTAAATTTTCTTTTATATGGAAGCTGAGATTGAAAGGAAAACATATACTTTAGTCATTTTTGGTTTGAGTTAAGTGACTATTGGCTGAAGAGCCAGATTAATTTGCTATAAGAATATACATTTCTTCTGTCAATAAAAAGTTATAATAACAAAAGGAAAAAAAAAGACAAAAAAAAAAGAATATACATTTCGTAAGATATTCCTACCTACCTGTTAAACCAGATTGAATAATTTGAAACATGATTTTCAACATTTGTAATTCATTTAGACAACCTCAGATTTAGGATGACAAATTTCTCATTTCCTTTACTACCTTAAGGTAATAGATTCAACTTTATCAGTGGGAGTTATGATTGGATTCAGTGGGATCTGAAAGACAACATTTGTCTAAGGTTATAACAGAATATAATCTAAAGACACTTGTGATGGCTCTACATGGAAACAAAAATTGGTGGCAATTGTAATTTTATAAAAAGGTTTAAAAATTTTGTAAATCAGGGGAAAGGGTCTGAATATTACCATATTTTAATGACATCTGAATAAAACTGAAATTAATTTGGTGTGATTAAGGTTAGGATAGGTTAGAATATTTTGGAGTACTAAAATTAATATGTAGATGCACTTGAGTTAAAGGATGTAATTTTAGAGGGAAAAAACAGTGTTTTATTGTATAAACTGAAATGATAAATAAATCCCTGAGGTATCCTTTGAGGAAGGCCTTGGGCTATATCAAAGGTTCTTAAATTTTTTAAAGTCACCAACCCTTGTAGGAGTTTATGAATTCCTTTTCAGAATAATGCTTTTAAATGCATAAAATAAAATATATAAGATTACAAAGGTATGCAATGATGTCACAATAAAGTTATCAAATTATTAAAACTTACCTAAATCCACAAACCCCCAGTTTGAGAATCCCTATACTATTTATTCTTATGGGTCTGTATTAGCTTTTCCTTTTTCTTTTTCTTTTCTATTTTCTTTTGTTCTTATCTTATGTTTGTGCCTAAACCATTTAAAATTCTTGAATTCTAGTTCTCCAATGAAGGAGATCCCAAATTCTCCCTTAATATCAAACAACCTAAGTACTTGGAAGTTTTTCTCTTGTGAGTTCTGTACATTCCATACTTTGACAGTAACATCATCTCTTAATATTAATGATAGAGATTAAAATTAGTATGTATGTTAACTTTATGCTATTTTCCTTCTTTTCTAATTTGGTTTTTAGGTAATGTGGCCTTAGATAACCTGCAAATAAAAGAAAATGCTCTGGTAAGTATTTTTAAATAAGCCTATCTTCATAGTTCCTTAAAATAACTTGCTGTTTCTTACAAATAACTTGTTTGCCAGATGCCTAACCAAACAAAATGAATGCAAGTTAAATATTTCATGTCTTTAAAATAGTAATGTGGTTGGTAAAGCTTAGAGGTATCAGATACTTGGTTCACAGCTCTCCCACTGTGCTCTAAACCAGATTAAAATGTAATTGGGAAATATCTAACAAAATAAGTAATAATACGATTACATACTACATTATTACATTTTAAAACAAAATCAATATGCAGCCTATAGGGGATCTTTATGCACAGAATAGTGGCCCCCATTTCTAATAGATGATTTGATGCAGCTGGGTTAGGGGATAATGTGCTGAACTTGGAATCAGGAAGACCTGGATTCAAATGCTGCCTCCAGTTCTTACTAGTTTTGTGACTAAGGGCAAGCCATTTAACCTCTGAGTTTAATTTTTCCTTATTTATAAAAAAGGGATTATTCTATTATAGTGTCTACCTCACGGAGTTTTTTGAGAACCAAATAGGTGAAAAAATGGATGTAAATGTTTTTGCAAACCTTAAAGTACTAATTAAATGCCAGGTATTTAACTGAGTTGTAAGAAAATTTTAGGATTGATCTGTGATTTCCTCATATGTCAGAGGTAAAGAGTACTTCTTTCTATTCCACTTTGGTTACATGAAAAGATAAAACAAATAGGAAAGTTTTAGTGTAGTGCTAATTAAACTTCATTTTCTTATTTTCTTTATATTCTTCATATTTATTTCTTAACCTTTAGTTTAAATGATTGTATATCATGTTGTGTTTCATGAGTTTGGTTTTTGGAAATTAGGAAGCAATCCAGATTTAAGTAAATGACAACATGAGAATTTATTTACTATTAAATTAGAGAATGATTAAAAATATCAGAATTATGATTACTTTTTTTTTTTTTTTACCATATAAAAAACTCATAGTTTTATTACAGTGTTATAGAAAGGCCAGCTTTTAGCAATTAGCAAATGTTATGCCTCTTTGAATCTTGAGGGAGGAAGATTTGCTTTTTTGGCCATGTGCTTTCTGCCTTGTATGACATGAAAGTCCTTTAATTTGTGTGGAAGTTTTTCTTAGGGGTATGTACACAAAATACACAATATAAATGTATATGTATGTGTATATATACATATATATATATAATATAATATATATTATATATGTATATATGTGTGTGTGTATGTGAGAATATGTTGAAATATTCTGGTTATTTGAATTTCTTGTATTTTGGATATAGATAAATTCAAGATTATTTTTGGCCAGCATTAGTCACTGTTATCTAAATTAAGACCTAGTTTATGAACAGCATTTGGAATCTATTTCTTTCCAAATTTATTGAGCCATTATTTTCAGTCTATTTATACAAAGATATTTCTTCCTGTCAGACTACATTGCAAGGAAGCACTGGCCATCTGTTCTATTAAAATTAAAATTTCTTTTCATAATTAGTATAGTTTTCCAAGAGTAATGAACTTGTAATAATTTTTCATTTTAGGTAATAAATCGAATGGACAGATTACCAATCCATTTTTAATGTTGTAAAGTCCTTTAGAACTTAATCCTTTAAAAATAATTATTTTACTTTTCTCTAATTAGCATTTTAGAGGGAGTGAAAATAAAATATGAAACATTGCTTCCAATTCCAAAATTTTCTCTGATTTTAATAATGTGTATGAAAGATCCTGTGACATGTTTGCCATACCTCTTATGTATATGGCTCTGTGACCCTGGACAACTGACTTACTTCCCTATATTAGTGGAAGGAGTTTTCTCACCTGGAAATTCCTTATATCAATGATGTCACAGGTCCAGTCTCTATCTTAGTCCTTAATAACTATTCTTATCTGATTTTTATCTCTAATATTATATGTTTACACTTTCTATAAAAATATCTCTTATGGACAAAACCTAAATATTTTGGTTTTAATTTTTTTTTCCAAATATGCTATTGTTTTTGTTATTGATTTATTTAATTAAACTTTTAGAATTTTGTTTTATAAAGATTGATCTCATTTTTTTCCTTTTAAAGAGTGAATTGGATGTTCCCTTTAAAGTAAAAGCTGGCCAAATAGGTAAGATTTTCAAAATTCACTTGAACTATTTTCAGACCTTAGATAAATACTGTTTTGTAGTTCTGTATTCTAACAAAAATAGGGATTTTTGTTGTGTTACGCGTGTGTGTGTGTGTGTGTGTGTGTGTGTGTGTGTATGTGTTTTTGTGAGGGGGGGGTCTTTTGGCATTAGGCTTTTATATCATTTCCTAGAATAATGTAAAAATGCATTAAATAAATTGTTGATAGTTTCCTTGTGGCTCTGACTATGTCAGTATGCCTTTGCTAAAGGTCTTAACAGCCTTTTTTCCAGGAAATTGTCTGACTTTGATAGCCACACTGTTTCTGGTCAAAGATCTATCTTTCTCTTCCTCCCCTCCCCCCTCTTCCTCTCTCGAGTGTGAATTCTTGTCTTTCTTGTACTTTGTCACTTAGATGAATATTTAGCTTATTTCTTGGAGTAAATTCTATGAGTTTTGGAGATGTTCATTATATTGATGGTAGCATTGTCAGAAAAAAATAGAGGATTTATTTTCTCTTCAATGAAGGTTTAGAAATGTGTGTCATTTCAATAGTTTAAAATTTTAAGGTTGAAATTATTTTTCTTTAGATAAACTTATTTTGAAGATTCCTTGGAAGAATTTGTATGGGGAAGCAGTTGTTGCAACTTTAGAAGGGTTGTATCTACTTGTTGTCCCTGGAGCTAGTAAGTTACTTTATTATTTAACTATTGATTTACATTACGGTGAATTAGAAACATTGTTAGTTCCGTAGATTGATATTTTTAAAAATAGACGATTCTAAAAAGGAACTAATTACAAATATGAGATATTTTTACATTTTACCAGGCAAAATTGTTTCAATTATTTATTATAATTATTTTTTTTTACTAATAAATGCATGTTATTAAACTTTTCTATTAAGATAAAATAGATAGGTTTATCTTAATTTTTGTGGAAAAAAGACAAAAAATGTTTTTCCTAGTGCTTCTATATAAATTTCTGATTAAAGGTAATCTTTTTTCTTATTTAAGCTTCTTTTCAATTTTCTGTTTTTGAAATTAGTCTTTAAAAATTTGCATGCACATCACATAGGAAGGAGCTTTAATAGGGATGGTTCTATGCAATAATTCAGGGGGTTCTATTTTTTTCACAATGTCAAGTAACCCTAGTTGTGCCATATGCTTATAGAAATTGCTTGTGCAGTGCATTCAACTCTTATGGAATCAGTGATAATTACCAATAAACTGACAATTGTATGGCCTATTTTGAAAAAAAAATTTTTTTGCATCCATATTAACTTTGTTTCTTTTCTAGAAGTGCTATCATTTAATTGTACTATAACTATGTTATTAAAATAAATGGTATATCTTTAGGTATCAAATATGATGCTGGAAAAGAAGAAAAATACCTACAGGAAATTAAACAGAGAGATCTATCAAGAATTGAAGAAGCCTTACAAAAAGCTGCTGAGAAAGGTATTTGTCACTTTTGCTAAATTTAGATTTCCTGGAAAAGGGCCACTTTTCTCCCCAGTCTTTTGCAGCAAGCAATCACAATAGATTTCCTTTGAGAATGACATTTTAAAAAATGATATTATAGCAGCTTGAAATTTGGGGTATACTTAAATGTATTTTAAATAGCTCTTTCAAAACTGATTCTATGCTTGCAAGCTTTTTTTGTTTTACACAAAAGAATAACTAGAGCTTGTTTGTATAATCACTTGAGTTCTTGAAAATTATGATGTTGAATTCTTAGCCATGATGACATCATTCTAAGAGAAAAATGGGTAATATTAAGGCAGTGGTGTTACTTTTTTGCAAATTGACTCTCTCTGACACAGGATTTGTTTAGTTTTTGACTTTTCATTGCATTTCCATGAGTTCTTTTTAGTATAGAAAAAATCAGGATGTGAGAAATAATTTCTATTGATTTTGGGAAGAATAATAAAGTTGGAGTGAGAAAATATTTTTATTTACAGAAGACAGGCTGCTAGAAGTAGTAATAGAGTGAAAGGTTTCTCTTTCTATGTTTCCAGTTTCAAGACAAGCTTAAGGTGGTAATAAACATGTAGCATCATTTTTCCTTATTTCTGTATTGGAAGATTTTGGTCTGGTGTTGGTGGTCCAGAATTGAATAAAAGCAGAATTTTATTGTTGTTGTTGTTAGTGTGATTTCTTTTTCTAGCTTAGGCATAATGTATATAATTAAGGAACTCCATTCATTGTATTTACCTTGTAGGGCTGGTTTGAGGAAAATGTGTTTATAGACCTTGAAAGCACTATGGAAATGTGCTTTGTTATTTTTGGTGTTAACAATTTTGGTGCTAAGTATTTTCTTTTTATAACATGAGCAGGCAAAGCAACTACATTGCCCAGTTGAAGAGGGCTGGACTTTTAAGTCAGAAAAACCTAAGTTTATATCCTGCTTAACAGTTACTTAGCTATTTGACCTGGGACATTGAATTGCTTTCATCTGTAGTTTCCTCAGTTGTAAAAAGAAGATCAGGATAGCCTCTTTATCAGCTGATTCTGTCAGCTGAAGATCAAATGAGATAACATATAAAGTGTTTTGTAAGATTTATTAAAGTGCTATAAAATGCTATTATTAATAAAATATTTAAGTATGGATTTTTTTCAAATACAAGAAAATGCTAAACTTTATTGCTCTTTAAATTTTGAAAAAAAAAATTGACTTTTTTTCCTTTCAACTTTATTTAGCAATTTAGATTTTTTTTTATGTCTATAAAGATAATTTAGTTTTTATATGTTATTCTTGATGTGGTACAGCCCTTAAGAATGATGTAGTAATAATCCCTAGGCTACTTGGCCATAGAAATGATATAATACATACCTTAAGCTATCTTGACTTAGGAATGATGTATTTCTTTCCTTAAGGTTACCTTGCCTTAGTTTATCTTGTACAGTCAGGATGCTGAGTCCAAAAGATTGCTGGTGTCATATAAAACCTATTGGCCAGAGATAACAGGATGCTTGAAGCTAATAAGCATCAATGATGAGGTGTCTAAAGTTAACATATCAAGTCTAAAAAAACATCTCTGAAAGGTTCTTCCCCTTTTCCTGACCTTGAGTTCTGCCCAGGGAACTATGATGAATAGGGCACTTGCCCCACAAAGTAAGAATCTGATCACTCTTCAACTTTATTGCTAAGCCATAAAATTAACAATATTAATGATGTGAAATACCTGATTTCTGTGACTTTTCTCTCTAAATTACCTGCTTGATCCTTGCTCTTTGCTATCTCCCTCTTTTAGATTTAGCTTGTTTTAATTGGCATTAATTATAGTTATAATAAACTTTGCCCCTTGACTTGCAGGTGGGTCTGAGCCTATAAATTTTTTAAATAATATTTTATTTTTCCAAATACATGTAAAAAATAATTTTCAACATATAGTTTTGTAAAACTTTGTGTTCCCAATTTCTCCCTCTTCCCTCCTCAAGATAGCAGGTAATCTGACGTAGGTTAAATATGTACAATCCGTTTAAAGATTTCCATTTTTGTGATATTGTACAAGAAAAATCAGAAAAAAAAGGAATAACACTAAAAGAAAGAAAACAGACAAACAAAAAAGCGAAAATAATATGTTTTGATCCATATTCGGCCTCCTCTCTATGGTTTGGCATTTTCCGTTCCAAGTCTATTGGAACTGTCTTGAATCATTGCATTATTGAGAAGAGCCAAGTCCACTGCAGCTTGTTGTTACCATATATGATGGTCTCTTGGTTCTGCTCACTTCACTTAATATCAGTTCATGAAGGTCTTTCCCAAGCTCTTCTGAAATCAGCCTGTCATCATTTCTAATGAAACAATAATATTCCATTACTTTCATATGCCATTATTCAACAATTTTCCAACTGAATGGCATTCAATTTCCACTTCCTTGTCCATTAAAAAAAAAAAAAGCTGTTTCAAACATTTTTGCTCTTATAGATTTTTCCCCTTTTTAAAAATTATTTTATTATTCCCTATTTCATTATCCCTTTGAGATACAGATCCAGTAGTGACAGTGCCAGATCAAAGGTTATGCACAATTTTATAACCCTTTGAGTATATTCCAAATTAGCAAATTCTTTTGAGATACCTTCTACATTGGTCTGAAATCCCTATTTTTGGGATGCCATTCACTCCAACTTTCTCACTTATAATAATTGAAATCCTTATTTTTTTTCTCTACAAGTGAATATGCCTATTGCTATTCGCATTCTTCCTTAATTACCTATTTTTGCTTCATTAGAATTAACTTCTATCCAGATAGTACATTTTCTACACTTGCTGTGACTTGATGTGGTAGAAAGAGCACTGGCATTATTATCAAGAAGGGTTTTTTGTCTCGACTCTCCTGTTTACTATTTGTGTGACCATGATTTTCACATTTTTGAAATCAGAATTTTTAACCTATTTTTTTGCACTTTAAAAATTTGATAAATATATTTCAGTTGGTTTCCTTTGTAATACTGTATATTTTATTTTATGCATTTAAATATATTACACATAGATGAGGTCCATAGACTGCCAAAATGCTCCATGATACAAAATGTTAAAAACCTTTGCTTTGAGATGTGTTCCAATTCTAACATTTTCTGAAACATTGGAAGGAAGAATAATTTGGAAAACTTTGAAATTTCATTTTTTTATATGATAGTGAACAAGTCAAATTTTTTTTTTCTGTTATAGTTTATTTAATGTATGTCTGAAAGTTCTTTTTATTCCTTTCTCACCTTCAGAAATATATTTCATACCCAGAAAATGATAGGTGGATGGAGGTTATAATTTTTGAGATTTTAAAAGAAAAATATTAAATACTTCTTGTGTTGTAAAGATATACATGGTACATTCTCTTATCCTGGGAATTCAGGTTTTAGTTGGCATTCTTAAAGCACTTATCTATCCTATAGTTTATATAGGCTTAAGGACTTTTTAAAATTTCGATTTCTAAATGCTACAGCTTTTACAATTAAGACTTTTAATGCTTTTAAGTTTGTGAGAGGGAACATGAAAAATGACTGACTTAACCATTTAGAATGTATAATAAAATTTTTGTATAAGTTGAAGAATTATAGCAGTATTATAAAACCAATGGGGATTTTGGTTGCTGGAATAGTATTAACTAAAACTTAGAAAGTAAAATTTGCTTTAATGTTACTATTTGAGATATATAAATGGAAAAAGTTCTTTATAAAAATGAGATAGGTGCATAGATTTGTGGTCCCTCCCTACTTAATTGGCAAATTTTCATTTTTTTTTTAAATTCTATTTTATCTTATTTTCATTTCTGAATTCTCTTCCTTCTATCTCTCTTTTCTACCCTCCATCCCCAATAAGGAACAAGAAAAACACGTGTGTGTGTGTGTGTGTGTGTGTGTATAAGTAAAACAAATTTCTATCTTAACCATCTCTTTCCTCTGTTCCCTCGTGGCTTCCAGTCCCACCCTTCACTCATGTGCTTGTTTGCACTCTTGAGTTTATCATATTTCTATCTGGAGGGGTGGATAGTATGTTTCATCATGAATCCTTTGAAATTGTGGTTCAGTTAGTTAGTGGAGATAGACTTTTTACTATTACTTTTTAAAGCATAAATGAGCATAATTTTGGTGCCAGAAATTTCTATATGTATAAAACTAATTGCACTCCTACTGCCATGTTTCCAACTTTAAATAAACAGACTTTTAAGATGTGAAAAATGTTCATATTCTGGGGAAAGAGAAGAGAGAAATGTCAAACCTTTGCCTAAGGCACAGAATTATTTTGTCTTGAACCTAAGAAAGGCTATTAATACACTGGGAAGAGCTTTGGGGTAGAAGTTAGGATTCTTGGGTTTTTAGCTATACTTTCCTCAATTTGTAACAATGTTCTTATTAGAAAATAAGTTCTACTTTGGTACTATCTGCTTTATTACATAGTTTCTAAAAATACAATGTGGGATTACTTTTGAATATTTTTGAATGTTGTAGACAGAACTGGAAGAGAGTTAATTTTACTTACCTACTTACCATATTCTTTTATTTATAACTATATTTAAAACTTGTTTTAGTAGATATGTTGAAATGTATATTCTTATTTTTGCTCATTAATATTATATGATATCAACAGTTAATCTGTAAATAATTCTCTTTGACATTTTAAGAAAATTATTTCACCAATAAATTGAAAATCAAAATACTTTTATTCAGATGATTACAAAAAACATGAGCAAAGGCATTTGAAATTTTAATCTTTTCCATTCACCAGGTCTAAAATTTTGATTTAGGAATTACAGGGTTTGGAAAGAAGTACACTAAAGTCTTTTGAAGACAAGGAACATTTCTAATTTGTAATAACTTTATCCACATCTCTTATAGCACAGTACTTTTTTATTTAATATCCCAGAGTTTGAGAGTTAAAAGTTAAAAGCACCTTCCTTGTCTATCTCTTATATGAAAGAAATCTGTACAACATAGCTGACAAGCAGTCATGTGGTTTCTGCATTAACACCAAAGAAGGGAACCCACAACCATAGAGTGGCTCATTTTATTTTTGTGTAGTTTTGATTGTTAGAGAGTTGTTCTGGACCAAATTTGCCTCCTTTTATTTTCTTTCCCTGTTCCCAGTTGTATCATCTGAGACTGAATGGTACAATTCAAAACCTTCTTTCAAATGATACTTTTTGAAATGATTGAGCATAGTTGTCATTTCAAGTCAGGTCAGCAGACATTTATCAAAAACTTGTTCCAGGCATTGTGCTAAATACTGGGGCTAAAAAGAAAGACAAAAATAGCCCCTTTAACCCAAGAAATATATAATGTATAATATAATGGGAAAGACAAAATGCAAATCACTATGTAAAAGCTGGTTATATAAAGGATGAATGGGAGGTGATCTCAGAGGGAAGGCACTGATCTCAAGGGGTATTGGAAAAGACTTCTTAGAGAAAGTGAGATTTTAATTGAAACTTGAAGGAAGCCAAGGAAACCAGATAGTTATGGGGGAATTGTGAGTGAAAATGCTTAGTTAGGAGATAGAGGGTTGACTGGAAAGAAAGGAAGGGGCCAACTTATGAAGGGCTTCAAAAGTCAATGAGGAAATGTTATGTTTGACCAAAGCTGGATATTTGGGACAAAAAGACCTACCCAAATTGACTACTACAGAGATCACTCATGGAAAACAGAATTATTTATTAGAATCTTGAGAAGCGGACCCCATCCTGGTGTATGAGCCAAATTCATAGCAGGACAGGGCCACTCCCTTGAAAATGTTCACAATATTTATACATTTTAGACAACCTCCAAAATCCCACCCTCTATATGGTGTGATTGGTCACATAAGTCTGTTCCCCTATTTGGTTAATGGAATGCAGTAGATGTATAACTTTCACACCAGTGTCTTTCTTTGAACAATAGAATATAGTCCAGACCTTATCTAAAATTACATGCTTCCTCACCATGGATCCTCTTTTGGACAGTGGAATGTAGTCCAGGCCTTATCTAAAATCATATGCTTCCTAAACTGGGGCCTTTAAGGCTTTAGATAACAATCTGTGATCAATATGTGTTTAATCTGTAAGTTTTCACCTTTTCCCCACCCAATCCCCCTTATTATTCATAAATATATATGTGTGTGTGTGTGTGGGTATGTGTATATCCTCATGAAGAACTAACATTGTAGTTAAACTCACTTAACATCTCTACACATAGCTTGTTAATCTCCTCATCTGGATCATCCCCTGATACTGCCTCCCATTCCTCTTTCTGTAAAATCATCATTTTAATGGCATCCTCTATATGTAAGATTCTTGACAGTGATCTTATATATATATATATATATATATATATATATATATATATTGGTCCCATGTCACTGGTCCATATTCCTTGATAATCTGTGCTGAAGGCTAGGTATCTCCCCACCTATTAACATCACCAGTTTGAATAGATTACGGGGTATTTGACAAATAGGCTTCAATGAAATTCCTTCAAACATCCCTCATTACCCCCTAATGAATGCTGGTAGACACAATTAAGCACTGACCCATCATTACAAACAATATTTGACTTGCTCCATCTGTTTCTATACTCACTACAATCTATATCTACCCTCTCTGGCTGATGAGTAAAAGTCCATTTATCCTTACTCACTCCCATCCATGGCCCTGAACCTGTTTGATTTAGACAATGCCCCAATAAGGTATCCCAGATCAATACCACTATCAAGATTTCACATGCACAGTTCATCAGTTCCTTTTCAGTGTTTGCCTCAGCTCATTCTCTGGATTCAGTTTGGAAGTCCACACGTTTGGAGCGTCCACTGGTTCTTTAATTCTAATATGCTTGGTCCATCCTCTTTCCTGTGTAGCACTGCTGTATCTGATGTCAAGAGGATTTGGAACAGTCCTTTCCAGCTCAGGGTCAGCTTGTTCTCCTTCCACATCTGAACTAGGACCCAGTCTCCAAGCTAGAATTTATGCATTGTGAATCCTATGGGAGGAATCGGAGCAACAAGCCCTTTTAGTTGTAAAGTTTTCATATGTTGCAGTAAAAACATGACATATTCCTTAAAAACAAATCCTTGGGCTCAAATATCGGATCCAAGGAAGAATTTTGAATCCCTTTTGGATAAGGGTGACCATACAATAATTCATATAGTGATAATCCCACATCCCTTCAGGGTTTTGGTTGAATTCTTAATAAGGCAAGGGGAAGGCACTTGGTCCAGGTCAATTGTGTACTCTAATGCCTATTTAGTCAGTTGCTGTTTAATTTCCTTATCCATCCTTTCCACTTCACCTGATGAGGGCAGATGCCATGGGATGTGTAAGTCACATGATATTTCTAGAGCTTGGGCCACAGATTGGGGGATCTTAGCTGTGAATTGGGTGCCTTGGTCCGAATCTACCTGCTCCACCAACCCATATCCTGGAATGATATGCTCAAGGAGTACTTTTATAACTGCTGAGGCAGTTGCCCAGGCAAGGGGGGAGGCCTCTACCCATGAGGTCAGATGGTCCACTATGACCAAGAGGTATTTGAGACTCCCTGCTGATGGCAGCTCGGTAAAGTCCACCTGTATGCTTTGGAAAGCCCTGCTACCAGGGGGCCTTCCTTCTTTTTGGACTTGTCATTGGACCATCCTGTTCATCCTCTGACATACAGGACACCTGCTGACAAGTTGCCTGCTATTGTGTACAAGCCAGTGCCACCAACTTAGTCAGCACCACATCACACAGGTCTTGGACACCCCAATGACTGCCCTGATGTAAATGTTGGAGTACATGTCTCATACCTGCTGTGGTCAGTACTTCTCTGCTGTCAGGGAGGAGCTAGTTCCTCTCTTTATCCTCCTGAGTGCCAAGGCTTTGGATTTCCTGCTTCTCTTCTGGGGTAAAGGAAGGTGGAGGCATTTGAGACAGGAGTGCCAGAATTAGCACCATCATTTCTTCCGTGTCCATCCTTCTCCAGCCCGTTTCGCCTTCTCATCTGCAAAGCAGTTTCCTCTTGTCTCAGATGAATCTCCTCTTTGGTGCCCCTGCATATGAATCACTGCAATGTTCTTAGGTAACATAAGATTAGTAAAAATTTTAGTGACCAATGCCCTGTATGCCAATCCTTTACCTTTACTGTTTCCATTCTTTCTCTCAAGTAATTTACGGTATCTAATTTCTTTTTCCCTTTACTTATACAATGACCTAAATATTTTACCTCACGTTTCACAAATTGCAGTTTGTCTTGAGAAATTCTCAGTCCCTGTGCTCCAAAATACAAACTGATAGTGACTTGGACAAGGTCACTCTTTTTCCTCGCTGCCACAAGAGGATCATTTACATACTGTAAAACTTTCAACAATAAGAAATTTATCCCAGAATGTTCACACAATTCTTACATACCCAAGTAGATGTTTCATAAATTGAATATTATACCCTTCATTTTGCTTTTAAAATATCCAATACACAGAAAAATCCCAAACTACACATTGTCTATAACAAAAACATTTTCAAAAGGACAAAGGTAAAAACTATTATCCTTAGAGTCCCTTTAAATAATTGGCATCAATACAGTTAATTAAAACTTCCTGTTTTCACATAAAACTATCTGAAAAGTTCTTAAAAACATACAATTAAACTTTTTGAAATAACCCTTTCAAACTATAGATAGCATGTATGATCATATTCTTTAAACAAGAGGACCATCATGTTTCAAACAAACAAATATTCAGTCAATTAACACCCTATGAGAGCAGCCTGTCCCTTTAAAAGCTTAGCCTGCTTCTTCAGCAGTTCTGCTGCAGCATGAACAAAGGTGCCTTTTCACTGCTGCCCTTCCCCACACTCAATTTCTTACACAGGAATCCTCAAGATTTAAGCAATCAGTTTATTTCCTTTCTTTTTCCAACTGATTCCTTCTTGATATTATTCAAGCTTCCAATTTACTCCTACAAATCAATCCTTCATAAATCACCTGCATTCTTTTTTTCAGTTCCCTTCAGAACTTTTAAGATTCACAATACAGTGAATAGTTAAAAAAGCTCCTTAAAGCATAACTTACAGTGTTAAATTAACCAATGTCTCAGAAGATAACATACTGAATCAAACTAATACAGCTGTTTTTAAAAGCTTTTTTTTTTTCTTTTCTGCCACCATGGAGAAAACTGCTCCGTGGACAGCTGTCCCTCTCTGGAGTGCACAACTATCTCCCCCCAAAACCCCATCCTGGATGAGCCCCCAAAGACCCCATCCCGGATGAGCCCCCAACTGTTTGGGACAAAAAGACCTACCCAAATTGATTACTACAGAGATCACTCATGGAAAGCAGAATTATTTTTTAGAATCTCGAGAAGCAAGACCCCACCCTTGTCTGCGAGCAAAATTTCACAACAGGATAGGGCCAGAGCCTTGAAAATATTCACAATATTTATACATTTCAGACAAAGAACCTCCAAATTCCCACCCTCTATATGGTGTGATTGGTCACATAAGTCTATTCCCCTATGTGGTAAGTGGAATGCAGTAGATGTATAGCTTTCTCACCAGTGTCGTCCTTTGAACAATAGAATAGAGTCCAGGCCTTAACTAAAATAATGTGCTTCCTAAACTGAGACCTTTAAGGCATTAACTAACAGTCCCTGATCAATATGTGCTTAATCTGTAAGTTTTTCACCTTTTTCCCCACACATGGAGGTAGTAAGGCCCCACTGAATTGGGAATGTATGTGACTTGGTTAGACCTAAGCTTTTATAAGGTCACTTTGAGAATTGAGTGGAGACTGGATTTGAGTGGAGAGACCAGAGGCAGAGAGATCCCCTAGAAAGTCTTTGCATTTGGCATGAGGTGTTAAAGGCCTGCTGCATGGGGACAACGGTGTCCCCCAGGAAGAAGAGCCATGTATGATAGAGAGTGATGGGACCTCATCGTAGGTGGGATATGGGGGAGAGGGAGGATAAGACCTTGAGGGCAAGCTTTAGCTATACCTGCTCCTCTGTGACCTCTTGAGTACTCTCTCCCTTGTCCGTGTTCGATAAACCACCCTAGTGTTTGTGACGTATGATGGGGGCAGAGCACAATGGAGCCAGTGCCTTCCTGTTCCTGGAATGTGTGTCCCTCTTTATTTAGCCCGAGTGTATGAATTTTTTTTTTTTTTTTTTGTCATCCACATCACTTAGCTGATTTTGTGGTATGCTCTGTTACCTTTTTGTTCCTCCTGGTTTTCTGTTTTCTGCAAATTAGATTACCATGCTATCTTTGCCTTTAAGCCATTGACTAAAAATGTTAAATAGCATAGGGCTAAGCATAGCTCCCTGAAATAATTCACTTCTGACCCCTTGCCATTTTTTTTTTTAATTGAAGCTTTTTATTTACAAAGCATATGCATGGGTAAATGACCCTTTGCCATGTTGATGATTTGACTCCACCCATCTCTAGCCAGTTTAGAGTTCACCATAATGTATTATTGTTTCTACATTAATTTTGTTACATATTTTAACAAAGCTTAGCTAAAATCTAGGCAAACTATACCCATATGATTTAGTAATTCTGTCAGAAAAAAAATCAAGATGATCTTTTATTGATGGACTCTGGTGGCCCTTTGTTGTCATTTTTTCTCTTTTACCAACTATCTTTTTAATGCTTATTTTAAAAACTATTTGAAATAGTTTTTATGGACACTAAGAGGAGAAGAGCCAACTCTTTCTCAGAAATTCAAGTGAAAGAGTAGAGAATGAGTGATGTTAAAGATTTTTGAAATGTAGAATAGAGTGGAGAAGAGTGATTTCATGGTGATTGGCATTTTAGTAAAGTGTGGTTTGAAGTCTTCTTTACATAGAGAGAGATGGCTGAAAGTGGTGGTGTGTAGAATTAGAGAAGGGAAGAATTGTGCAATTCTTTTTTTTTTCTTTTAAATCTTATTTTTGTTGACATATTTTTGCTTTTTGTTGACACATTTTTATATCATCTTCATTCCAGAAATTATTTCCTTCTTCCTTTTCGATGCAGAAAAATGAACATCCCTTATAACAAAGATTTTTAAAAAGAAAGAAAAAAAAATTCAGTAAAACCAACTGTGGTATCTCATATCCATAGTCTCCCACCTCAGAAGAGAGGGATAGTAATTGCATTTTCTCATCTATTTTCCTGGACCAAATTTGGTCAGTATAAATCTGTATGATGTTATTGAAAATCCTTGTAGCTTAATTATTTTTCTTGTTTTTTTCAATTCTTTCATGTCCCAAGTGAGTGAATCTTTTCCCTTTCAAGAAATTGTTGTTCTTTTTGGATAGTTAAATTTATCTAAATTCCTGTGTTGTAGAATCGAAATGATCTATTTCTTACCAGTGTTTCATTTTTCACCATGAGAAGAAATAAGGTATAAATAGGTTTTGTTTAGGTATGTTTGTCAGTCAGTAAAGTCAGCAAAACATTAGCCACAGTAAATTTGCTACTCTTTGGATTTTGCCTGTTATACAGAATATTTTTACTCCTAAATTGTTGAAATAAAATTTATTCAGTCTTCTATTTAATTGATGAAAATAGAACCACAGGAATTTTTTTTTTATGAAACATTCTGAACTGAGATTATACTAAACTAATTCATTTGTTTAGAAATAAGATTAGTTCAGTATAATCTTATTTCAGTTGTTTTGTTAATTGATACTTGATTCAATGAATTATGTTTAAATATATGTTCTATATTGAATGAAAGGTAAATTTCTTCACCAATCTCATAAAATACCTTGCATTTTGATTATTGCTATCATGGGGATTCAGGCGTACACTCAGGGGAGTTCATATATGGCTTGGAGAACTTTGTTTACAAGGACATCAAGCCGGGTGGGTATGCATGATTAATTATATTACTTTCTCTGATTAGAAAAATAAGTACTTTTTCATGTTTGTGTTTTTGGGTTAAAGCCCAGTTATTGTGGAGTTGTACTTTTGGATAGTATAAGAAAAAAATTTAACTTTTATAGTTTTGAAATTATGGTTGGTGCTTTTTATTGTACTTAACAGATAATGTTATATTTTTTAAGCTGTTTTAATACCACACATGAAAATTTGGTTTTCCACAAAAAGCATATTGAAATATAATGATTTGCTTTGCTAAAGGATTCACAGTAGTATTCCTTTATATAATAAACTGAGTGTAGTGTAAATTATATATACCCATATTAACCTAGTTTATGTAGAATTTTTCAGAAAAAAGTATGAACAGTAAGGTATATCTTTTAAGCTTTATTGAATAACAAGAAAAAGTTTATCTTTATAAAATTAAAATATTGTAGCTTAGGGGGCAGTGGATAGAACATTGCCTCTAGAGTCAGGAGGAAATGAGTTCAAATATAGCCTCAAATACTTCATACTTATTAGCTGTGTGACCCTAGACAAGTTTTCCAATTGCCCCACCAAAAAAAAAAAAAAAAAAAAAAAAGATACAGCTGAAACTGGTTAATATTTGGTTTCATTGTGATACATAAAACAATTTGCACAGCACTGATCAGAGTATTGTAGAAAGATGCTCTGTGCTACAGGATTAGAACTACTGTTTCTTCTTATTGGTTTCTTTTTGGAGGTTCAAGTATGACAGATCCTCAAGAGTTGGTTTAGATTATGTAGCTACTATTTTTAATATTGACTCTATATCCTGAGAATCTGCATTCATTTAATATTTATCTATAAAATTTAACAAGTTATAAGCATGTCTTAGCCTCCACCAGTAATAGATATTTTTGCCAGATTTTATTAGGATATAAACTGATTTTTTGATCTAGTTAATTCCATGGTAACATTTAATACTAATACTAATAAGTAGTATTTGATGTTTTGTTAATCACTGTGATCTGAATGGACTATTACAAACCTAAACCTCATTAATTGAGTTTTTTTTTGGTCTCTTTTTAAAAGTATGCTTTGTCATATTGAATTTTTTAGACTGGAGTTATTACTATTGATTGTAAAATAATAGGATAATTTTGCTGAAGGTGATATACTTGAGTATTTGGTTAGGTTTAAGAAATAATTCATTAAAAAATTCATATTGAATATTAGTTTTATGGTACCATCAAAGAAGTGGATGAATCATAATGGATGAATCATGCCAGTGATTTTTAGATTTATATGTTTCCTTCATATATACCATGCCTATTCTTTTTCTTATTCAGTAGCTTTCTTATTCATCAAGAACCTGAAGGAAGCAGGCAGAAACTGCCACAATGGGTAAAAGAAGTCTATCTGTATTACTGAACATTTAAAATGTTTAATTCAGTAATTGTGTTTTAATGATTTTATCTTGGTTTTAAAATGTAAGAAAAACTTAACATGCAACAAGGCAAAATTAAGTAAATTATTTTTAACTTTAAAGTAATGTTAGTTTTATCCCTACATATGAATCTAAAGTATGTTAAGGAAATTTAGGACCACTTTATTATCACAAAATAAATTTTAATTTATAGTTTAACTCTTTTAAGGGTTCAATTTTGTGTTATTTATCTGCTCTATAGATGCTTCCTTCTCTTCTGAAGTTAGTAAGGAGTTAATGCTGAAAAACACTGAAATCAATAATAAATAATATTGTTGATATTATTTTCTTAGGAAATGAGAAATTTGATTTTCTTATTATGCCCCTGTCACCTATGCACCATACATAGTCTTTTCCCATAGGTTCTTCATTGAATCATTAATGTGTTACATTTATAAAGCATTGTTAACATGTTCAAGTTAAAAATAAAGTTGTAAAAAGCTGGGAGAATATTTTAAAGATATTTACATGTTTGAATATATTGCCCTATTTCAAAAAATGTGCCCAATAATTTTGTTTCTAGATTATAAGAAATTGGTACTAGCTGAGTGTCAGAACTTTTATTTATACATAAAATCGTAGAGTCCTGTGTTGAAAGAGGTGAGGAAAGAGAGGTTTATTATCAGGAAGAAATCTGCTTTTTCCTCTTGTTTTTCTTTTCTGTCCAAAAGTCTAACTTGAATTCTATCCTTTTCTCACAAAAATGCTTTCATTGAGAAGGACGTAAACGTAAAAAGCACAAAAAGTATTTTAAGAAACCTTTTAAAGGTCTTGATCGCTCAAAAGGTAGGTGCATGTAGCTTTCTATGATATGTTTATCTTAAGTACATTGCTATATAGTTTATTTTTTTGAAGGAATTCACTAAATGTTATGTTAGTTTAAAAATGTCAAATTTGGGATTGATAATGCTGTATTGATTTTTATGATCAATGTATATCTGGTGTATCAAATCTAAATATCAACTATTTAACTTAATATAGTGTTTTTCTCTTTTTTCATAGATAAGCCAAAGAAAGAAAAAAAAGATACATTTTTGGAAAAGCTGGCAACTCAGGTCATAAAAAATGTACAAGTGAAAATTACAGATATTCATATTAAATATGAAGATGACGTAAGTTCATTTTGCTATTCTGAGGATAGTTTTAAAATCAACAAAATCTTTGACCTTGTATATTTTCAAAAGAAGGATTATCAGTATTTGAACATTTAAAACAATAATTAGTTTTCTTTACATACTCAGCTCTTAATTTCTTTATATGTATATTACATGTGGCAAATTTTTATTGGACTATTTTTGGCCATATTTTAATCCAAAATGAGCTTTCTTCTGATACCTTGTAATTTATATACCTTCTATTCATTTGTCAGATATTTGGTGAATATTTAAAGAATGCATTTTTTCATTAATGTGACTAAGCAAAAGTACAATTATATGGGGTCAAATTTTTTACAAAATATTATATGCTACACCCTAAAGTTAAACATATAAAATTATTCTTTTATTCTGTCTTGTTGGTACTGATGTCTTTTATTTACAAAGAATATCAAAAGCTGGACTTACAATTTAATACCTGAAAGAAATTGTAATTTGATAGATGGCTCAAGGAAATCTTTTACAATCAATTATTTGCAGAGATATAAATAGAACCTAGATCTTGTGACATCGATAAAAATAAATATACTTGTGTTCATATATCATAGTTAGCTCAAACAAGTACGTTAGAGCACCTTCAGAAACTAAAATTTTTAATGGACTTATTGGTGTTATACCAATTAATTTAGATATTTTATTGCTCAGTAACTGTTATTTTGTTGTATATTCTTTCTCTAGTTCTGATGTGCAACATGATTAAATTTTTCTTAATTTTTACAAAGTTTATGAAATATGTTATGAATGTTTCATTGAAAACAATTAAAACTTTACCAAATGTTTAATATATTTTAAAATCCACTATATATACATATATATGTAAAATATTTGTCCAAATTATCTTTGAAATGAATTTTAAATACAAATGACTCATTAGAAATCACAATTTAACATTTTCCAAGTTCTTCAAAGGAAGAAAGAAGGAAATATTAACTAAAGAGCTACTATTTGTGAAGCACTATATTAATCATTTTCTAATATTATCTCATTTAATCTTCACAACAATTTGCAGAGTAGATGCTGTTAGAATTATTCCAAGTGGAGGGAACTGAAGAGAACAAGAGTTAAGTAACTTTGCCAGAATCTCCCAGGTAGTTTTTGAGACCAGATTTGAGCTAAGGGCTTCCTTACTTCAGACCTAGCATTCCATTCACTAAGCCACCTCACTGCACTTTGTATATATAAGTGAAATGTCATGGGTGAAGGGTAGAACCTGAGTTTGAATTTAAACACAAAGCCATTTACTTTCTAAGTAAAAGGAGATATTTTATTACACTTGGATAAAAACTGAATAGGAAAATGCTTGTTAAGACATAGGTTGGAAAAGATCAGTTGTGACTCTTAGGGCTTTTTTATACCTTCATTCAGGAAATAAGTGTAAAAGTGTAAAGACCCTACTTGATTTTAGCCTCTTTTGATTTGAAATTCTTAAAATTTGATTCAGTAGTTTAATAAAAAAATATCATGGAGTTTAAGAAGGAAAAACAAAACCCTTCAATAGTTAAGAAAATAATAGAAATGCAACATATAATAGAATTGCAAACATATTGACTGTAGTTTGTGTTAAAATGAGAATGAGTTAAAGAAAACTGTTTAAAGAAGAAAATGGTTTAGAAGAAACATTGAGTGGTAAATAATTTGTTTCACAAATAGTTTTAATGTAACCATTTTCTTGTGGTCCTAGTGATGATAAGATACAGGGAGTTGAATAATATGGTCCTTGATAGCACAATAAGATATATTTGAATTTCATTTACTCTGTTATACAAAAATCCCAGTTTACAACTCCAGATCAAACTAAATGGTAGTTTTCTGCTTGCAATAAATAGTACAGGGATAAAATTCAGCCAGTATTCTGAAATGTGTCCTGGGAATCAGAAGACGACATGCGTTCCCTAATTACTTTAAAAAAAGTTGTTTGATAACAGAATTCCATTTAGCTTCAGTGGTTGTAAATGCTCCTATTAAACTCTTTTAAGTTCAAGGAAGCATATTTTATTTATTCTTTAACTTTTTATTTTTCCCTATACATAGCAATTATAATTATTAGATATTGTAGATATTTAATAATAGTAGTGATAATATATGGTTAATAACAGACATATTTACATAATAGAGAGAATAGATAAGTGTGTGTGTATGGGCAGTGACAAAAGCCAACATAATGTTGTCTAATATCTTGCTGACAGGCAGCATGACAGAGCCAGCTTAGAAATCAGTAACAGTTATTTTGCCTTTGATGTATACTGTGTGAGTTGGGCCACATTACTTAATCTATTACTATATTAAGCAACTCTCTAAAACTTTAAGTTGTAGAGCATATCTATTCTGATTGGAGAGGCTTTTCTCATTGGAAGTTAAGTGATATACCAAATTGATTCTTATTCTGGGCCAAACCTCCTTTCAACTCCCTTCCCAAAAGAAAACAACACTCTTGTGATATGTTAAAGCTCTTTGATGGCTAACAAACCAGATGATGAGTTTTTTAAATATCAAGATAAAAAAAATTGATTTTGGAAATAATTGCAAACATTAATTTACTTTGATGTTGGGGCTAAAATGAATCAAACCAATTTAATTAAAATTAATTAAATTCCCTACAAAAATTATAAAACTAAGGGAAAAGACCAAATATATTTTTGTAAACCTAAAATATTACTTTAGTCCACATGATAGTCAAAAAAAGAATCCTTTGAACAGAATACTTCTAAATGGCCAATCCCAGTCTGTTCTGTAAGACTTCTAATTAAAGGGAACCTTGTACTTCCCAAGGCAGGCCATTGTCTTTTTGGATATCTTGTTGGGAAGGTTTCTATCCTAAAATCTACCTCTTTGCAGTTCTATTACATTGCTCTGCCCTTTGATACTAAGCAATGAAAGTGAAGCCCTTTTTTACATGACGCCTTTCAAATACTTGATGATAGATATAGTATAGTTTCCTTTCCCTTTCACCTGAAGTCAAGTCTTTTACAAGCTAAACATGATGTTTTATACTATATACTTGTAATCTTAGCTGTCAGGAGTCTGAGGCTTATGGATCTCTTGAGTTTGGGAGTTTTGAACTGCAGAGGGCTATGTAGAATGGCTGTCTGCACTATTTTAAACCTCATTATGGTGAGCCCCTGAAAGCAGAAACTGTAGAGTTGCCTAAAGAGATGAAAACTGGTTCAGGTCAAACAGAATTGCCTGTCAATAGTGGGATCAAGTTCATAAGTTACCCTACAGTAAGATGGGGAAATACATTTGTTTTACTGCTAAACATTCCCATTCTCCTAACCAGTCCATATGTGTCATGTGAAATGACTCTGTGATCACTTCTTTTTCTGGTTGTTTCATTTTAATTTTCTCTTTAAAAGTATATTCTAGAATTTTGTCAAAGATTGAAGTCAAACTTTTTGTTGTATAGTTGCAGAATCCCATCTCTTTTCTTCCCCCTCCCCCCAATCAGGCAATTGGGGTTAAGTGACTTGCCCAGGGCCTCACAGCCAGAATGTTAAGTATCTGAGATCACATATGAACTCAGGTCCTCCTGACTTCAGGACTGGTGCTCTATCCACTGCGCCACCTAGCTGTCCCTCCCATCTCTTTTCTATAATGCCATAATCTTTTAAAGACATTTTATCTTTATATACTTGAAGCATATCTTTCAATCTTTATGCTTATTTAAGCATCATATCCTGAATAAATGGCTTAGAAGTCACATCTGCCTTTTTGTTTCTTCTGCCCTGGTGACTTAATCTCATCAAGAACAATTCTATTTCTCTGGTATTGTCTTCCCACTTATCTCAGGTTTCAACTTTTTTAATGCTTTTTTTTTCTTAATCTAACAATAATTTTTCTTGACAAAAAAAAAAAAGCCAAACCAAAATAAAGATTGAGTAGTTTTACTGTCTAGCAGTCTTATTCCTTTTTTTCCCCCTTTGGTCCTCTTTCCCTTTAATAATAGTTCTGCTCCCCTGCCTTTTTTTTGTCCTTTACTTTCATCTCACCTTTACTACAATCTGAGCTTTAGCAGTATTGACAATTTTTTGCAGGACAGTGCTGTGCTTTTTTTGTTGATCTTTTATCACCTGTTTGCCTTTGTTTCTATTTTCTATATGTATCTTTAAAAAATCTAAATTGGTTGATTAGTTCACTGTGTATCCTCATCAATCCCACTTTCTCCTTTTCTTTTCTGTGTCTTCATAATTTTATTCTTAGAGGGCTTTCAGTTCTAAGATGACTTCTATAGGATTTTTGTCCACAATCCTATATATCTTTTAATCCTTTGAAATTTGCTCCTCTAAAATCTAAGGTACATGTCATGCTCCTTTTTGATGAGAGTCAGATCTAGAAAAGCAATTTTTCTTTGTTCATCTGCTTTGTGAAGGATGAAGGCATCATTAAGACAACTCAAGAAATTGTTAGCAGCTCTGCTTTTGACTGAAAAAAAAAATGCTTTGAACAGTTAAAAGAAACTTGTCAGTTCTTTATCATGTTTCTGTACCAGATTTATTATTTATTTCTTGATCACTGTTCTGTGTTTCTTTTTATGTTCAGATGGTTGATTGTAAACTTGGATGACAGTATTAACTCTCCTGTCTGACATGGTCTCTTTAATTTTTTTTTTTACTTTCTCACACTCTGCCCAATTTTTAATTGTCCTGTTCTTTTTGAATAAGGTTTAAGTTTTCCAAAACTTAGCTATAGCTATAGCTATAGAATAGCTATTCTAATCATAAATCCCATCAAAACAAATTTCAGTAATATCTATGATGTCACATTTGACTCCTTAGGATGCACGTCCCCCTTGCTTATTAGCCATAGTTCATTTATGTATAGGCATCTTTAGCCCTAAGTTTTGTTTCTAGCTCTTGCCTTGGATTTTTGTATTTTAATATCTACTTTTTCTAGACTTTCTTTTTTGGATTGAGTTTGGTGAATATGTGTGTAGGATTTTATTTCTTTACTCCTCCCTTTTAAGTTTAAAGCTCTTTTTAAAATTATATTTACAGTGCTTCAGGCAAATGCATTTTTTACTCTGTTATTATCATTTTTTAAAATTATAAAAAAAAGCATATTCTCCATGCTTACTTAAGGATCACATCCTAAATAAGTGACTTAGCAGTTACATCTGCCATTTTTTACATTCTTTCCTTTGTGTCTTCTTAGGTATACTTCATTCCCATCATTGTTATGTTTTAAACCTAGGTTCAGAAATTAATTTCTGTTTTCAGATAGCCTTTAAAAACCTCTGTTGACTTCACAAATCTATTTCTTTCCTTGACTTCACTTGGCAGCAGTGATAGAAATAATAATAATGCTCTTAAGAGCTTTTATGCTTTTGCCAAGACTTTATAATGTTTTCTAGATTTAGTTTTGCAATTTATGTCAGTATGAATCACTAGGAATGGATAGTAATCATCAGAATTTATAAATGTTGGATGGTTTTCTTTCTGTTCCTGATTAAGTTCTCTCTTTCCCTTCAACAATAAAAAAGCATATCTTTTCACTCTTAATGTCATATTGATAAGTTTCTGCCTCTTCCTAGAGTCACCAGTCACAAGTTTTATTCTTTTCATTCTTTTATCCTATGCACCCACATCATGAAGAATCTGATAGGAAGAAACTTTTATTACTTAGCTCCAAATGTTCAATAGTTTTCCTTTCTTTTTCTTTTTTTTTTGTCATTCTTTCTCCATCCAACCTCCCAAGGAAGCACAAGAATTCCTTCTGCCTCTTCACATAGTTTTTTCTTTTCTTTTCAACTTAGTATTACTTTTAATTTTCTTTTTTTCATTTTAAAGGATTAAATACTTCATTTCCCTACTCATCTGGAGAGTGGAGAGGACTTCCTTAAGTCCCTTTACCTTATCTTCCAGAAGAGAAAATAGTTTTCATTTGAACATAGGTTGCAGTAATTGCAAATACTTATAATCTATTCAATGTAGTTATAAAGAAAACTCATAATTTTGTCTTTAGTTCCCTCTTTAAAAAATTCAGTTTTCCTGAAATTTACATTTGGAACAAGTTAGCATCATTCATTATTTAGGTCACCACACAATTGGATTGTTTTTAAAAAGTAAGAAAAAATTTAAAGTACTCAAGCATTAGAAAGTATGAAGAAAAATGAACTTTTAGTTGCTTACATGAGTAAATATTGAGAGAGATGTTTAGGGTTACTGAGACAAAAGCAGATAATAAGTGCACTTCACTCCCCTTAATTGGACCCAACATTGGACGCACAAACCTTGAGAATTGTATTTTTCCTTCACTGTTATTCATGATATCCTACTCTGCACTTTAAAGACTTAAAGTATGGATTTCTCTCATTTGTAGATTACAATCTATAAATCTACAAAAGATTGTTCTTTTAATGATTTCTTTGAAGATTTAAGCTTGCATCAGCAGATTAGAGAAGGGTAAACACAGATAATGATTATAAATATGAATATGAAAACACATTAAAATAACATCTATATATCTGTATGGACTTATATTTGCTCTATTTTGGAGTGTTGTATATTTCATTGCATATTTCATTTTTTTATTCTGATAGGTAACTGATCCAAAGCGACCTCTTTCATTGGGAGTGACATTGGGAGAACTTAGTCTTTTGGTAATGTTGATTTTATTTAGTTTTTATGGAATATGTCAAGTATTATTATAAACATAGAAGTTGAATTATTAATAGTATCTTCAACTTATTGTGAATGGTTTATATTTATGACCACTGCCCTTTTACAGTCTAGAGTATTAAATGAAAAGTTCTATCATGTTAATTCTATATTTTCTGAAAACTGAGTTGGCTTTTATAAATAGTGCATTTAACAAAAAAGAATGATAACAAAATTATCATTCTGAATCAATTTATTATATAGCTACTCTGTATTGGTCACTGTCCTTAAACTCTGGGGATACAAAAATAAATTAAATAGCCCCTTATATTCCTTGCATTTTATAATCAAAAGCTAATTCTTAAAACAAACTTTTTTTTCTCACTATTTTATTTTTCCAAATACATGTAAAGACAGTTTTCAACTTTCATTTTTGTAAAACTTTTGTTTCAAATTTTTTCCCCTCTCCATCCCTGACCTCCCTCTTCCCCAATGCAGCAAGCCATTTGATATAGGTTATACTTTTAAATACATTTTCATATTTGTCATGTATGGAAGAAAAATCAGACAAAAAGGGGAAAAAACACAAGAAAGAAAAAGCAACAAACCAATAGACAAAAAAAAAAAAAAGTGAAAATAACTATGTATTAATCCACGTTCAGTCTCCATAGTTCTCTCTCTGGATACATTTTCCATCCCAAATATATCAGAATTATCTTGGGTCACTACATTGCTGAGAAGAGCTACATCTGTGATAGTGACAGTTCTTCTGGTTTTGCTCACTTCACTCAGCATCAGTTCAGGTTAAAGTTAAGCCTTTTTTGAAATCAGCCTGCTCATCCTTTCTTACAGAATGATAATATTCCATTTACATTCATATATTATATCTTATTCAGCCATTTGTCAATTATGGGCATCTAAAGTAAACTTTATAGCAGTGAAATTTATATCTTTATAAGTGATTTGGATTTGTAGCACATTTAAAATTTCCCCTTTGAGTTTTTGTAGCTTGAGTTACTGATAAAATCAAATTATGTGCTTTAAGCTGAAAATAGATTGGAAAGCATAAATAAAGGACCACCAACAACCAATACTAGTTGAATTATTTTCAGGAGGTTTGTATTAAACTGATTGATTTGTTAAGAAAAAGAAGTTTATTCTCAGTTTTAATTAACATATGTTAGAAGTCTGAAGCTATTACCATATCTATTTAATAGAGAAGTTGACAAATTTATTTAAAAGGAAGAAAGAACTGTCTCATCACACAAATGCTGCCTGTAATATCACTAGATTTTTGAAAGTACAGAAACTATTTCACAAATTCTACAGATTTTTTTAAAATTTTGGGACTTTTGTATAGATGTTTAAAAATTGTTAAATATACTTGTGTTATTAAGATTCATAAATAGGTAACTTGTGATTCAGAAAGAGCAGTGAATTTTAATAGTTAATGAATAATTCAAGAATTTTATTAAGTTTATTCAATAAATATAATGTTTACTTATGTTCTCTTCTTTTTTTAGTTACTTTTCTATTCACTCCCCCATGTTCTGCAGTGGTATATAGATTAGCTTCTTTGCAGTATAGTTTTCCCTAGTGAGCAGTATTGTGAGCAGTATCAAGAAGCATGAGGAGGGTTGTGAAAGGAACATATTGTGGTTAACTAGATTTATATTTAAATGTTCTTATCTGTCTTTGAGATGGTACCTCAAAGGAAAAATTATGCTATTAGGCTATAGTTGCATTGATTCTAGATTTTTCTGGTTCATCTAAGTATTATGAAAGTAATTTATTTACATAATATTTTGTTTCTACCTATTTGTAAAATATCTTTTTAAAAACAGTTATGTGGTAAGTCTTGAATCTTTTTTTTTTTTTTGATACTAGAATTGTAAATATCAAAATTAGGCTTTAAATGTGTTTTCTCTTTTAACCTGTAAATTCATGCTATTAAACATTAATTGGACTCTTTCACTTGGGCAGAAACTCCTTGTTAATTTCTTTAGTGAATTTCATCATGTAATGTCTGTCTGAAATCTTTTCCCCTTTCTAAATCTGCCAATGCAATATTTTCGTCCCTTTCATTTTTTAGCAGTTGACCTTGCCTCTTGCTTTTGCTTCACAACATCATTTCTCAGCCCTTTCCTTTTCTTCTCATTTTTTCTTCCTTACTCAGAGGAATAGTTCTTTCTAAGGCTGACTCCTCAACCTCTCCTCTTGATGCAGAGCCTCTTTCTATATCATACCCTTTTTCTTACATCATTATTCCCTCTCCAATTTTGTGGGAAGTTGTTTCTGTGGACTCTTAAAGAGTCTGTATATTTAAAAACAATCACTTTTTGGGCTTTCCTACCACTAAGCTACCACAGTCTCTTGATTTCTTTCTCTTTGTTACCAAGTTTATTGAAAGTATGGGCTGTTGTAACACTCATTGACCCATTTCTTCACTACTAATTCATTTCTTAAGTGCTTTTTATCTGGATTTTAACCCTATAATGTTGCCCAAATTGCTTTATTCATGATCATTAATGATCTCTATAGACAAATCTTTTTCTCAATCATGTCATCGTCCATGTCTTTCTCACCAGCATTTGATACTATTATATCTTTTCTTCAAAACTTTTTCATTGGCTTCTATGGCTCTGAATTGTCCTGATGTTTTTCCTATGTCATCTCTCTTTGGGTAAGTAAGGCTGCCTGGCTTCTACTTCTAGCTCTTCCATTGGCTCCCCTTATATCTCTGTGATCTGTAATTTCCTTTTCTGAAAAATGAGGAATGGAGTGTAGCATGAGCCAGAATAAGATGTAATTGTGAAATATTTATCAAAACAAATAAAATACTATGAAACATAAATAATATTATTATGTGATTTTCTAAGTTGGTAGGCACCCTGCAAGAACCATTATATGTGATTTAGTGGCCTCTGTTTCTATTTGAGTTTGAAAAAGCAAACTAGATGATCTCTAATATCCCTCTTTGCAGCTCTGACATTATTTGATTGTGAAATATTCATGGGGTTTGTACAAATCCTTAATGTTTATAGGCTTAATCATAAATTTTTTGGGCATAAGTATATACATATAAATTTTGATTCCATGAATTATGACAGCAAAGGTAGAGTGAGGAGAATAGAGTGTTTCTACTTGGGGAGTTTTAGTAGTCAAAAACATTTTTATCTTGGGTCACTGATTTAAAAAAAAATCACATAATTCAAAAGCAAGCTTAATTTTTTTCCTTAAAACTGAGTGGATGCCCATCAGTTGGAGAATGGCTGAATAAATTGTGGTATATGAATATTATGGAATATTATTGTTCTGTAAGAAATGACCAACAGGATGATTTCAGAAAGGCCTGGAGAGACTTACACAAACTGATGCTGAGTGAAATGAGCAGGACCAGGAGATCATTATATACTTCAACAACAATATTATATGATGACCAATTCTGATGGACCTGGCCATCCTCAGCAATGAGATCAACCAAATCATTTCCAATGGAGCAGTAATGAACTGAACCAGCTACGCCCAAAGAAGGAACTCTGGGTGATGACTAAAAACCATTACATTGAATTCCCAATCCCTATATTTATGCCCACCTGCATTTTTGATTTCCTTCACAAGCTAATTGTACAATATTTCAGAGTCTGATTCTTTTTGTACAGCAAAATAACGTGTTTTGGTCATGTATACTTATTGTGTATCTAATTTATATTTTAATGTACTTAACATCTACTGGTCATCTTGCCATCTGGGAAAGGGGGTGGGAGGTAAGAGGTGAAAAATTGGAACAAGAGGTTTGGCAATTGTTAATGCTGTAAAGTTACCCATGTATATATCCTGTAAATAAAAGGCTATTAAATAAAAAAAAATAAATTAAAAAAAAAATTGGAACAAGAGGTTTGGCAATTGTTAATGCTGTGAAGTTACCCATACATATAACCTATAAATAAAAGGCTATTAAATAAAAAAAAATTTTTTTTCCTTAGAGTAATTTTACTAGTTTTTTTAATTAAGAAAGAAAAAAATTATCATTTTAGTTGTATTCATAGAATATATTTCAGATCTGTGTTATGTCAGTGTAAGAAATAGAAAATGGAAAAAGAAAGAATATTTGGAGATAGGAGAAAGAGACAGGTGGGTGGAAGAAGAAAATGAGAGAAATAAAAGACATAGAAGCATTTAGGAAGGAGAACCTATGCATGCATAAATCTAAAAGTGTGGAAACTCTTTCAGTGTTTGTTGAAAATCCTGAGAGATACATGTTTAACTTTTTTTGGTGGGGTGAGGGGTGAGACAGTTGGAGTTAAGTGACCTGCCCAGGGTCACCTAGGTAGTAAGTGTAAATTGTCTAATGTCCAATCTGAACTCAAATTGTCCTACCTCTAGGACCAATGTTCTATCCACTGTACCACTTAGCTGATCCATGTTTAACATATTTTAAACATTTTTTTCCTACTTTTAGAAAAAAAATCTCAACTGCCTTTTGATATTTGTGTTATTTTATGTGATTGAATTTGCTAGACACATTTCTAAAAGTTACATAAGTAACTTTTAGAAATAAGTACCCTTCTAGCCCTTTCCCTTTTTTTTTTCTTTATAACTTTATTGACAGTACATATGCATGGGCAATTTTTTACAGCATTATCTCCTGTACTCACTTCTGTTCCAATTTTTCCCTTCCCTCCCTCTACCCTCTCCCCTAGATGGCAGGTTATTTTTACTTTCTGAATCCAATTCTTCCTATGCAACAAGAGAACTGTTCAGTTCTGCACACATGTATTGTATCTAGGATATACTATAACATATTTAACATGTGTAAGACTGCCTTTCCTTCTTTTTTATACAGGTTAATCTTCCATTCTTTTTTTCCTTTTTCTTTCAGTTCCTTTTTCTTACCCTTTTAGATCTTTTATCTATATATAGGAAATCAATAAAGCCATGATTCTTTAAGCAAATTTTAAAAAGCTAGTCTCTCTCCTGTTTTTGAAATGAAAAACCCTTTTTATACTATATTTGAATCTCAAATTTTTGAAATTAAAAATTTTGAAATTTGAAATTTAGCCATTTATTTTTAATAGATACTGGGCCAAATAGTCAAATAAATGTTGTTTCCAATTAAGTAGTTAGTGACTCATTCATGCCCTCCCTTGTGAGTTATTATGTACTTCCTAGATTAGAAAAAATTGCCATAATGTTATATAAAATATTTCAATTTGTCCCCAAAATTTAGAAATATAGGTATTCTTAAAAAAGACTCACTCATTTTCAGTGGGGAAAAAAGAAAGCAATAAATTTGACTTCTCTATAAAGTAGATAGTGGAATTTCTCACCTTTGTCATCATTGGTAGAATAATAGCTTATCAATTTTTAATTTATTAAGGCTAACAATTTTTAAGGCCACATTATGCATGTTTTCATATACTCAAGGGTTATTAAATCAGTATCGGTTTTGCAGGAAAAATTAAATTAAGTAAATTTAATTTTTTCTCTAATAAATATTTTAAAATATTCTTTGAATTATGAACTGTTTAAAATAACTCAGGGTTATAAAGTTCAACTATCTCATTTTCACTCTTGTTTTTTTCTATAAAGTTAAATATTCTTCAGAAAAAAATCAGTGTGTCATTTCTTTGTTGGTTCTTTCATTTTGAGCAAAATATATTCATTTTGTACATTTTCACATTCAGAATATCTTTTTAATTTTTAAAATTTTGTTTTTCTTTCCATTCTTTAGACTGCTAATGAAAATTGGACTCCCTGTATATTAAATGAAGCTGCAAAGATCATATACAAGGTAATGTATTAGAAATCAATTGTGTCTTCCTAATATAGGAACATTTATTTTGTTTCTTGCAATCAATATCTTGAGTTAGTAAACTGTGCACCGAATTGAAAGCAAGAAATCTGGGTTCTAGTCTTGATTTTTTCATTCTCTATATGAGTGAGAAAATTACTTAATTTCTTGGGGTTGTAATTTCTCAATATTTAGATGTAAAATGTATTCCCTTAAAAACCACAAAGTTCTATGGTCTTATATTTCCTTCATATAATGTTTTCTATGAGAGTTTTTTAAGTACAAATTCAGTAGAATGTTTTAATTTTCATTTATGCATTTTTCGAAGTTAAAACAGTTATCAAGTAAAGACAATGTTCTAACTGATTGATGACATTAATATTTTTTCTTTTATAGCTTGTATGCCTTGATAGTCTTAGTGCCTATTGGAATGTAAACTGCAGTACATGTTATCGTGGATCCAAGGAACAGATATTGGTAATTCATTTTATGGATTTATTGTCCAGGTATCTGTTTGAAAACTTAAATGTATCAGTAGCTCTCAGAGCTTATTGAAGCAGTGTGGATTTTAAGCCATCAATGCTTCTTGTATGTCTAAGTTCCTTTGTGTGACAACCAACCCAGCTAAATACATTTTAGAATAATAAATTTCTTGGCGTTAGTATCTCTTACAGATATACCATTTAAAGGGCCATGATCTACATTGGTCAGAGAGACTATTTAAACTCTTTAAGTATTTTACATAACCTTGAAATATTTAGACAGATTTCAAAAGAAATTAATAAAACATATTCACTTTGAAAAGTATTTATAGAATAATTTTTGCTTAGAAATGTGAATTAAAAATAAACAGCATTGGGGTTTTTAAAAATTATAATTTGTACCTCCAAATCTGAAAACAATTATTGTAAACACAAATTATGCAAAAAGAATGAATATTACTGTTCATGAAATGGTTTAAATTTTATAGGTAAGGATTACATTTATATAATCTCATTTTTCATACATTTATGCTCCAAAGTTACCTTTTCAGTTCTAAATCTGTGATCCTGTGTATTTTAATTGTAATGGCTCTGAAGTATTATTTTTGAAAACCGTAACACATTCTACCCATTAACAGTTTAAAAATAGAGCTCTTTAAATTCAGAGGAAAATTCTATTTTATTAGTATCTTAAAAATCTTAGAATTAGTATCTTTAAAAGTATCCTGTCTTTTAAAATTATTTTTAACAACTTTTTTATTTCTTGAAACAAAATATGAATCTGCAAATTGTTTTTTGCATTTATCTTATTGGATTCCAAAAAGGAATGTTATTCTAAATAAAAGGACCAAATGAGATAATAATTATATTAGTCAGTCTTTAAATTTAGAAAAAATATTTTTTATCCTTTCTTGTTTTCATAATATATTGTGTATATATGATATGGGATATAAGATATACATATGTATTTACATATTCACATAGTCATTTATTTTATTTTTTATTTTTTATTTTTTTGTTATTTAGGATCATTTGAAAAGTGGAATCCCTTCCAGTATTAGTAGCAGTAGCAGTGGATCTCCAAACTATCAATATAGTAAGTAATACTTAAATTAATTTTGTATTTTTGCGAGCATTTGTGATTTTTAAATTTTTCCCATGCCTTCTAAATACACTGATGGACAGTAGTTGAAATAGAGTGAAAAGCTAAGGTTTTTATTATTTCATATCTTAGCTTTAAACGGTCAACTTTAGGACATTAAAGTTTTGATTTTTTTGGATTAGAACTAATTATTAAGGAATAAGTCATTAATTTTTAAATTAAATTATTTCTATGTATCTACTAAAGAAAACACATTGGGCTTCTTGTTTTTCTTTAATGATTTTTTTTAAACTGATCTTTTGTAAAGAAAGTAGATTTCACTTTCCAGTGATCACTTCAATTAGATCTTCCCACATAAACAAAAAAAAAAATTCTATTGACCATGAATGACACTGTGAATTGTAAGTTTTTAACAGTGATAATCTACCACCTTCTAGCAAAAGGAGGGAGATACATTTCACTATCAATTCTTTGACATTAAATCTTAAATCCTTATTTTCTGTATTGACTGTCTAATCAATCTGTTTATGTAATATTTTATTTTCTCTAAATAATAAATGACACAGATTCTTCAATACAACAAATTTTTTTCTTGGTGCCTAATAAAAAGTTAGTTGAGTTAACCTGAAGCCATACCCTAAAAACAGTCTGCTTCTTATCAGTAGGAGAGATCTTGAGGGATTCATTTGCTCTCTGCCCTCACTTCTTCATTTCCTTACCTGCTCCACACTCTTGTCCCACATAACTTACAGTGGAGAACTATATCTTTCATTTGAGTTAGATAGACTATAACTAAGGATCTCCTAGGAGTTGCGAGGTCTTCCTCTTGAAATGAGCAACTCTGAGCTCTACTTTAGTCTCAGGATTGACCAAGCACTTACTCTTCCGTGCCTTAGGGATTCCATGAAATGGAGAGGAGGAACAGAGAAAAGCTGGACAGTGAGGGCTTCACTATTAGGTGAAGAGAGGGGCTAGTCAGATGGGAACAGAGTTGGGCCAGACTCCCAAATCTCTCACTGAAAAGGAGAAGAGAATTCACTGCTAGAGAAGAGGCTACTCTTATAAATACATCTGAGGCATGAGGGTTTCCAGCAAAGTTCTTCTGACTCTTTGTAAGTCTCTCCTCTTTACGGGTGGACTTTGACTAAGCTGGGAATAGTGATATACTTGGAAAAAAGGAACAGGAGAATGTGATCAGAGAGAAGCAGGATATGAGGCAGAGGATCAAGGATATCTGGAATGGAGAATCTGGAGACATTTAAACAACAATAATCACATTTCAGGGAAGAAACTGATGGAGAGGGTTATGCTAGCTTTACCTGACCACTGCTATGACCTGTCTCTCCAAAACCAACCCCCTGCCTCATACAGTTCACCTATCTTTTTTCTCTTTTTTCATAGAAGGTATGGAAGTAGCAGGGGAAAGGTTCTGTTTTAAGGTAGAGAAACCAATTCCCACTACCTGATCCATTCCCATTTTTTTTTTGGGGGGGGATGTTTAGAGGGAATTCAGGAATCCAATTTTTCCAGATTCAGGAAAGTTGAGCAAGAAAGTATCTAGTCACTCATGTTCAAATGCCCAGGATCAGGAGTTGTAGATTCTACTTATAGTCCTTGTGAAGGTTGCTAGGACTCTTCTGGTCTTAAGGGAGGGTTAGAGGTTAAGCCTACAACTGACACCTTCTTTCCTCTCCTTTCTCCAAACCCTCTGGAAGGCTTGAAGCAAAGGCCAGATGTCTGTTTCATCACAGAGAGGAATCTTGTTCAGCAATGAGTTATTTAATGATGCATTAAAATAATGATGATTACTGACAACATTATTAAAGTTTTCCTATCTTGAAAACTAAAAGAGTAGGACTAAAAGTAGACCCTATCAGATTCTTAGTCTTTAGTACCATCTCTTTTTAGCACCATTTTGTATTGAATAATTTTGCTTTTTTAAAAAATTGGCCTCAGTGTCAGATTGGCCTTTAAAGAGGAAACCAGGGAGATGGTCTTAAAAGAGTTCCCAGATAAAAAAATTCTGAACTTTATTAAAATTTAACTATGGTGAATTATATTATGAGTTTTCTGAGGGAAAAATAACTTAGGAACAGTTTTTTTAAAAAGTAGATTTTATTTCTTGAATTATTGAAATTGTCCTTTTATAAATTCTGTATGGCAATTGTTAATTTAACTTTTTGTTTTGTTTCAGTAGCTTTGGCAATATATCTGATGGAAAAAAATTGTCAATAGGATATTTAAAATTATGAATTGTGACACAGTTAATTTCTAGACGTTAGTAGTTAACACATTTTCTAGCAGATCTTTTACATCCTGTTTTGCATCTCAAATTAGTTTTCTGAGAATATTTGTATAACTTAACAAATTTTATTTATGATCCTGTTTCTAAGTTTTGTAGAAGATTGACTTGAATTCTGCTTTATTTATCACTTCCTTTTGCATTTGCAGAGTGAACAGTTAAACAGTAAATGACAAAATGGTAAATAGTATCAAAGAAGAAAATTGAATGAGTTAATTATATGTATATATATGTTTGTATAGTTTAGAGCCATTTATGTACTCAGATGAATCTCTGATCAGTATGAATATTTTCTTTAGTAGAAGAAATTAATATTGTAAGCCATTTATGTTGTGAGAGTTTTCCATGTTCTCCTGTAGTTTTTCCAGATGGGATCTGCTTGGTGGGCTAGGGAATTGAATCCACAGAACTCTATAATTATTATTTTTTTTCTTTTCCTGTAGTCTATCACAAAATTTTTGGTTTGTTATATTATGCTTAATTTCAGCATCAGGGAAATATAGTAGGTGTACAAATACTTTTGGGGGTCTATTTTTATAATTTTAATCTTGATATTCTTAGTAGCATTTAATTTACTATTTTATTTCATGTATCTTACTTACAATGTTGTAAATATATCTTATGACTGTGTTATATAAGTTTTCAGGCCAATATCTGCCTCTGCAAAACTTTACATGAATCCTCATGCAGAAACTGAACTCAAAACACCCAAACTTGATTGCAATATAGAAGTACAGAACATTGCTATTGAATTGACCAAGCCCCAGGTAAGAGGTACTTGGACATTCCTATGATCTTAAGTCATTGTAGAAACCTTGCTTCTTATGTCTTCATCTTGAATGTAGCTTTGCATATTTTTAACATATCAAATAATTTTATGTATTTTCTTATATTAAAAAATGAAATTCACTAAATTATTATTTATTGTAATTTTTCTTTGCTTAAAAAGTAGACCTTGGTAGATTATAGCAAACTGTATACTTATCTTTTCCTAGTTGTTAATGAAAGTTTCTAGGGATTTTTTTCATATTTTGGACATTTTGGAAATAGGAACACTTGGAAAATACTGAATGTTGGACCTTTGATGACAGGGAGAAGCCATGCAGGTAGAATTAAAAAAGAAAAGTTCTCCTTACCTATATCAGCTATTTGTTCTGGGTTGGATTATAAGTGTAGATTTTGAGAAATTGAATAGGAAGGCTAAGGGACCTAATGAGGAGTTGTAGTTCTGTTTCAGTTCTACTAGGTTTCAGTGCCAGCTGCACTTAAGAAGCTGCATGGTTTTATTAGTAGGGGTTTTCTCTTCATGTAGATTAAAAACCTCTTTGTAAGTACTCGGAAAATTAACCACTTAGCCATCCTTTTGGTAGTGAATTTTTATAAACTTAAGTCTAGTGGACTTCAAGTCCACTTGGACATCAAGTACGCAACACAATGCGAGGCCTCTATCTGCAGCTTTTTTAGTTTGGTGGAATATACCACAGCTTGCCTTCTCCTAGCATGTCTTTCAGAACTTTGTTTACTTTCTTGACATTAAAATAAAGAAGATAAGACCTTAGTGGAAGGTGATATTTTTATTGGGGAAATTGGCTTAGTATCCTGCAGAATAAAATTTAGTCATTTCTGTATGTAAATGAACAAATAATTATTGTTTTGTTTTTGTTTTGATAGTACCTCAGTATGATTGATCTTCTGGAATCATTGGATTATATGGTTAGGAATGCTCCATACAGGAAATATAGACCTTGTTTGCCATTACATACTAATAGTCAACAATGGTAAGTTGGAAGCTTATCTTTAATTCATTCTAGAAAAAGAAAGTTACTGTAGTTATCAGTAAGTTATAGGCATTTAAACATATATTATCCATCTGTTATGGTTCTTTCTCCAGTAGTAGATGGACATTTTTTTAACCTATAGATTTCAACTTACACATCTTTTCATCCTGTATGCCTCCTAACATGTTCTTCCACAAGTCTTCTACAACAGTACCCATTGCACTTGTTAGGTCAGATTTCTCACTGCTTTTTTTTTCCACATGAGAAAAGTTCAGATTGTTTATTTCTTATACTTTACTAATCCTATATCTCTGTTTGTGTCAGTTTCTTACTTGAAATGTTATCTACCTCTCTCTGCCTGTTGATGTCTTACTTGTCCTTTACGACTTTGCTCAAATCTTTGTTTTATTTTCTTTAATCACCACAGCTAAAATCTCTGCTTCCCTTGTTATATATATATACTTTAACTATTTATGAAAGTTATCTTCTTCCTTTCCTCCCCTTATTCAACATTGTAAAGATTTTTCTTTCTTCTTTTTCTTTTTGCTGAGGCAATTGGAGTTAATTACTTGCCCAGGGTCACACAGCTAGGAATTGTTAAGTGTTTGAGGCTAGATTTGAATTCAGGTCCTCCTGACTTCAGGACTGGTGCTGTATCTACTGCGCCACCTAGCTGCCCCTTACTGTAAGGATTTTTGAAAACAGGAACTACATTTTATATCTCTGACCTTGAGAAAGTGCTTTCTATATAATAGATACTGAGTAAGTACTCTATAATTGGTGTTCTAGACAAGCCCTTTCCAGATCTATCTTTTGAACTATTATTATCTTTTATAAGATCAAAAACTCTTAATGACTCCTCATTGCTTCTTTTTTCCTGGTAATTCAAGGCCTTTCACAAACTGACACTGACTAGTCTTTGTAGCTTCCTCTTGTAAGCTTTTTCCATCCAAATTATTTTTCATTCCTTTTGTGTCATTTCTTTTTTGTGTCTTCAGTTCATCAAGCCTTAACTGCCTGTTATTTCAAAATAGAAGGTAAAGCATAATTATTCCTTTTCTCAATTCTATATCAATTCATACAAGTCTTTATAGATTTTCTGAAACCAGAGGGTGGAGATTTCAAAATAGTGGCTTTGGAAGATGCAATATAAAGATAGTAAAAGGGAAGGAAATGATTTGTCATAGAAGTGAGGAGTCCATTAAAGTTATATGTAGTGCTTTTCCTGGATTTTCTTTAAACTGAGTAAAATTGGTAGGTTTTTGTAATGCTATTGCTGAGATGTTTCCTCTAATTTTTCATGTTTTTCTTTATAAATTTTCAAATTTTCTATTAAAAACTTCTATTTGTAGGTGGAAATATGCAATTGATGCTGTTCTTGAAGTTCACATAAGACGATCTACCCGGATGTGGTCATGGAATAATATAAAAAAGCACAGGCAGTCTCTTAAGTGTTATAAAAATGTATACAAAAATAAGCTAACCCAGAATAAAGTCACAGAAGAAATACAAAATGAAATTCAGGTATTTTTTTACTTGGTATTATTTGTAATTGCCTTTGTTTTGGAATGTCTTTAAGGATTAAAGGAAAATATGAGTTTACTTCTATTTGACTTCTAAGTCAGTAGTTCTGATTTCTTTTAGATAGGGACTTTGATGTGAAACAAAATTTTGATGAAAGTGAACTTTTCAATTATATTTCATTTTAATAGCATATTAATTTTGGCATGACTATTTTACAGGGAAAGAAATCTAATTTTCACATACAGATTTAAATTTTTTTCTGTTGCTGACTAATTAAACAGTAATATAATAATAACTATATCTGGTATGATATATTTCTTCCAGGACACTCAAATTTTTTTTCAATTTTTAAAATATAGTCCATTAGTATTTTGATATGACAGATAATTATTTACATAGTTTAGCAGTTAGAAGAGAAAAAATTAAGTCACATAGTGTTTTGCTCAAAGTTATAGAATCTGGGCTCCAGTTTTGCCAATTCAGTCTCATATTCTGTCATTGATTGATCATGTGAACTGGGAATGGAATCCCCAATCATTTAGACTTTTGAAAGGGGAATAGAGAGAATATTCACTTCTCTTGTTATTTTTTGATTTTCCAAATTTATATTTATTGTTCATGTCCATGTTCTAATGAACTGTCATAGATATTAAAGTTTGTTTGTGAAAGAAATGGAATTTAACAATCAATCAAACATAAGCTATGTTCTTGGCACTGGACGTGGTTCTAGGAGTAATGACATAATGAATGAAACAATGCTTCTCTTTTAACAGAGGAGTCAACAAGGGCATAAAAAAGTATTTACAGAAAAAAAGGTAATGATAATAAGTATTTATAAATAAAATACAGAGTAATTTGAGAGGGATGACCCTAAAAGCTGAGTGGTTCAGGAAAGGCTTCATATAGAAAGTACTGGTCGAGATGTTTCTTGAAGGAAGAAAATACATCATTGGTAACTTTGGAGAGAGCAAATTTAGTCTTATGATGAGATCAATTCCCAGTTTGCAAAGGACTGAAGAATAAGTAAGAGGAGAGGAAATGGAAGCAGTGAGTAGAAACAGCTTTTTCAAGGAATTTGACTGAGAAAGGGAAGAGAGACAGCTTAAGAGAATGATAACTCTAAAGTGAAAGTTTTCTGAAAATGAAGGAAATTTGGTTATGAAGGAAGGTACCAGGCACTAAAGGGATGTCGAAGATGAGAGCAGTGAGGAGGTAGTGGGAAACAGAAGAATAAAGAATTGCTTTAGAGCAGTGAACCTTGAGTAAAAAGTTGCAAAATATGAATTTATAATGTGTCCAGTTAGCATGATTATATGTCTTCCAGTTTAGTTCATCACTGTGAGTAGAGTGGAGGAAGGGAATGGTGAAAATAGTTCCTGGGCTGAAATTTGATAAGGAATGAATGGTGATATGACAAAGCATTTGCAAGTAGAAGTTGGTTTTAGAGTAGGCTTACTGTAGAATTAAAATGGGAAGGAGATGGAAGTGAAGGTTGAGCCAGGGTAATGGCCTGAGAAAGAACTGAGAGGTGGAGCGACTGGAAGCCCCTCTGAGAACAAGAATGAGTTTGGGAGGTGTACAGCATAGAAAAAAGTGAAATCATGTGATAGGTTATAGCCAGATTGCGGAAGGTTTGAGTTTTTAATTAGGGAAGGGGAATTCTTGTGGGTAATGGTAGATCTAGTCACTAGGGGTCCTCAAACTTTTTAAATAGAAGGCCAGTTCACTGTCCCTCAGACTGTTGGAGGGCCGGACTATAATAAAAACAAAAAATTTGTTTTGTGGGCCTTTAAATAAAGAAACTTCATAGCCCTGGGTGAGGGGGATTAACGTCCTCAGCTGGTGCATATGGCCTGCGGCCATAGTTTGAGGACCTCTGGTCTAGTGTGTGGCTGAGGTGGAGTGAAGGAGTAGTTCATCAGATATAAGAAGAATGGTTTTTGAAGGACAGAGAACTTTACCAGCTACAAGTATGAGTAGATGCTATTTAAATAAGACTTCTTTTTGAACATTTGTATTTCCTATTTTGTCCTTAAAGCTTACTATATAATGTCATACCCAGAAATCTTACTTTTGAATTGTTTTTAATGAAGTGGTTTTCACCTTATAAAATTTTATTTTCTCTCATTTTAAAGCATTCTTGTAGCAAAAATAGATTTTTATTTTCATGGAGTTTTTTGCAGAAGGACAAGAAATTATGTGGATGAACATAAATTATTTGGTTAAAAAATCTCAGATTTTTTTTTTTTATCACTTATTTACTTAAACATCTGTCCTTTTGTTTTATAGGACTTGGAGAAGAATCTTGATGTTTTCAATATTATTTTAGCAAGACAACAAGCACAAGTTGAAGTAGGTAACTTTATCCAGCTTGTTTTATATTTCTAAGTACTTTGGTTTTTATCATTAGTTACTTAAGCCTAACTTTCAGAAATCTAGTTGTAATATTTGATGAAGAACCTGAAGCAAACCTGTGTCTTACTAACAGTGATATACTGATTTATTTCAGTGTTCTCTAACTACACTAAGCAATTAGATGAAAATGATCCTCAAAAGTGATTGAGTTGAAAGTCAGTTAAATCTTATTGAGAAATGAGATATTTCATCCCTTTTTTTCCATGTCTCTGTATAGTAAGTATAAATAATTGAGAGATACCTGAATATAAATTCTAAGTTCCCCAGAAAGATGTTAGTGTTTTCTTATATAACTTTGGGGACAATAGAAAGAATACTGGCTGTGTAATTAGAAGGTTTTTGTTTGATAAACAGATCTACCACTTGTTAGCCCTGGGGTCTCAGGCAAGTCATTTAAATTCTCTGGGCCCATCATTTAAAAGAAAGGGTAATTTGGCAAAAATGTAAGCTGCCATATCTTTCAAAATGTGTTTTGTGTGTGTGTGTGAGTGTGTGTGTGTGTATGTGCATATGGATTTTTTTTTTGCTCCATATTTCAAATTTAATTGGTATAGGAAATCCCTCTACCAATGTAGATCAATAACTTTTCTATAATTTTAAGTCTTTGAGAGTTAAGTGACTCACTGAAAATTTAAGTGACTTTCCCAAGCTCACACAACGAAGACTATAAGGTGTTATTAGTGAGTTTTGAATCCAGTTCCTTCTGACTACCATGATGGACAGCCCCCCAGTTGACTGCACCTTTTTACAGAGTATCTCTTTCCTGAATATAATATTATTGTCTTTTTAGAGTGTTCTTTTTAAAAGAAGATTTGAATTTAATGAAATTTAAATATTTTAAGAAATATTTTTTACTTTTTAGGTGATTCGATCTGGGCAAAAATTGAGAAAAAAATCAGCTGATATAGGAGAGAAGCGTAGTGGAGGCTGGTTTAGTGGGTTCTGGGGTAAGAAAGAAACCAAGAAAAAAGATGATGATGAATCCTTGGTTCCTGAAAGTAAGTTTCAATTTAGATTAATGTGTACTTCATTAATAAATAAATATAACACATATTCATTCTTACCTAATTTAACACAGTTTCCTAAAATAATATAAAATAAAAATATAAGAAAATATTTTTGCATGGTGTCTGAGTAAGATAAAGTGAATAGATTTTCATTTTGAACCTTAATGGAGGGTGTATATGGAAATAGACAAGAATTTCATAGAAGGGATTTGAAAGGATTGTGTTAAATAATCAGAGTACATAATGACAATAATATATTAAATAATAACTAACCTGCAAGTATAAAGCTTTTACATGCCAAACAAAAAAAATTGCAAAAGTAGTATTTAATATAGTGTGGCCTGGATTTTCAACAATATCTGTTTTAATATGTATTCAAAGAAATATAGATGTGTTTAAACTACTTTACCAATTTGGCTGGTTCTGATAGAGTACTTTAATCAGACCTCTTAATAGTTTTTTATTTATTACACTGAAGTTATCTTTCTGTAGTTGTTCCCTAAAAGATCTACAATTTTTATTGTAGCCATTGATGACCTTATGACTCCAGAGGAAAAGGCAAAACTTTTCACTGCCATTGGATATAGTGAAAGTACCCACAATTTAATTTTACCTAAGCAGGTAAGTATATTGATAAAATAAAATTTTTTACTTCTTTATTTTGTTCTAAGCTTGAAAGAGTTAGAAAAAGAATCAATCTGGGAAAAATGGTTAAAACATATTAGAGTTTAAATTTAGCAATGTGATTATTCAGATCCTGGAGGCAAAGTGGCTAAAAATAGTTGGAATCTTTAAGCTTGGAGCCAGGAAAACATGGATTCCAATTCTGTCTCTTAACAGCTCCTAGCTGTGTGGCTCTGTATAATTCACTTAAGTTCTATATGCCAGCAGTTTGTTTATTAGTGTTAACTATTAAATGGCTGTAGTACTTTGCTTATTAAAATTCTTTCTCCCGCTTAGATGTAGCTTTGTTACAAATTTTAGAATTACCTGAAATAAATCATTATGGAGTTGGAATTTTATTGCTATCATGTTATTATTTCTTTTATGACCCTCCATGGTTGTTTTTAATTTGTAATCTGAGAGAATATGATTTTTATACCATAGTAAGTTGTATTGAATCATGAACAGTTTTATATATCACCAGGTTATTTTGGAATCAAATGAGGGTAATGTATTTGAAATGCTTTGTAAACCTTAACACTAAATGTTAACTATTACTGTGGAAAAAGCGTTGGCCTTGAAGTCCTAATTAGCTGTATCAATTTGGGGAGTAATCAGCTTTTCTGAGCTTTAGTTTGCTTACCCATGGTACCTGTTTTACATTATTGTGAAGACCACATGAGATAATGTCTATAAAATGCTTTGCAAAACTTAATTGCTACTTCCTACATTATATTATAATTAGTTATAATTATTAATATTAATTAAATTTCACTAGTTTAATCTTTGCATATAGTATGTATTGAATATGGTATGAAATTTGCAAGAAAATAGAAACAACTTAAACTTCGTTTTAAAAATATTTTTTTTCTTTGTCTAGTATATTGCTCACGTAATGACACTAAAACTTCTCAGTACATCTATTACAATCAGAGAATACAAAAATGTTCCGGAGATACTTAAAGTACAAATTATTGGCTTAAGCACTCGAGCATCTCAGCGGCCAGGAGCACAGGCACTTAGGTAAATTTTTAAAAATTGAGATTTTTAATTTTTATGTTGTATTAGCTACAAAATCTTGTAAGTACATACATAGTGTTTGCACTCAAAGTCTGTATCCTCTATGCTAAAAAAAAACCCAAACAAATACAACATATGGATACTTTATTTGAAGGTCAAAGAAGATCAAATTATATACAAATTTATGGTGAGCATTTTCTAATCTGAGACATGTATAATGATTTCTTTTCTAAATAAGACATTCTCTAGCCCCTAGAGTTCACTCATATGTATCATATTCCATTATTGTGTTTGCATTTTTTTTTTCTTTAAGCCAGGCAGATTCTCTTTTCTCTGTCCATTTCCATTCCTTTTAAAAAAGAAACTTTGGGAGATAATGGGGCATATCTAATCTTGTGAGAGTGGATGCTGAAAGCTAAGCCCACCTTCTTGACTTTTCAAGACAAAAAGTAAACCAGAAATAAAAAGCTATAGTCAGTTATTCTTGAGATAATGTAGCAAAATAAGGGCCAATAACGAAAGGCGGTGGAATAATTGGATTAGGTAGCATTGAATTCATCCAACCATACAAAAAAGTTAATGAGCAATACAAATTAAGAAACATAAAAAAAAAAAAAAACAGTACTATACAGTATAGTCTGTGATTAATTGCTGAGGGAATGATACCAAAAAAATGTTATATGGATTTAAAGAAGGAATGAGAAAAAAATTGAAAACTTCATAGAAAAATGGATCTTTTTCTATTCAACTCCTATGGACATGAACAGTTCAGGGCAGCATCAAGAAAGTGAGAAAATGTAAACTGTGTTTGGATGGTCAGAGAGTAGACCAATTTTCCTAGAAGGAGGGTTTAATGTAATAGAAGATAAATTTGAAAGGGTATTGTGATATGAGATTTTGTAGAACTTAACTGCTAATTTGACTTAGTTCTTTGGCTTGAAAATGTAGTTCTTTTCTGAATTTTATATATTTAATTTTTTTCCATCCATTATATTAAAATAAATGTGCACTTTGTCTTTTTAAACAATCTGTTTGTAGGATCGAAGCAAAATTGGAACATTGGTATGTAACTGGTCTAATGCAGCAAAATATTGTTCCATCTCTTGTGGCTTCCATTGGGGAAACTAGCTCATCACTGCTTAATATTGAATTTGAGACCAATCCAGAGGATAGCACTGCTGATCAAACTCTAGTAGTTCAGTCTCAACCTGTAGAGATCATTTATGATGCAGTAAGTACAATTATGAAAGATAGTAAACATTTCCATTTCTTAATTTCATTGTAGTCTGACTTGGTCTGGCATCAGGGAATTTTTCTGGGGTCATGTGGCTCAGGTTGTGTATTAGATACCTCTGATTTAGATCACCTTGGGATGTGAAGGCCTGTAGTTTCTGTCTTCCAAACTGCTACTATTTTTTCTTCTCCATTTAACTCCTATGGAACTTGGCTCTACCAAATCTCCTTACCTTATATATTATGATTTCTACAAGCCTCTGACTTTATTCTTTGGAAGGCTCATGAACAACACATTTAACAAAGAATCATTTCCAATTTTTGATCCTAAAATTCAGAGAGAACGAAATAAAGCATAATTGTAAATCAGGTAGGAATTTATCTAAACTTGTAATAGTTATTCTCTAGATCTGAGCTGAGTTTTGACATAATGAAATAGATAAATTAATATTTGTTAAATGAAATGATTCATTATCATTTTACAGAAAACAATAAATGCAATGGTAGAATTCTTTCAAGCAAGTAAGAGTTTAGACCTTGAGCAGATAACAACAACAACATTGATGAAACTGGAAGAAATTAAAGAAAAAACAGCCACAGGTAAATATTTTGGACATTTTATTATTCATAATGGCAAACTGGATTTCAAAGTTGATAGACATTGAAACTGCAAATGTAAACACAAAAGAATGCATATGTAACTTAACATGATTTTTCAACAGTAAGGCCAATGTTTAAAAAAATTCTATTTTGGAGTACTTATTATATTGTATGTCCTGGGCCCAATGTATACCTAAAAAGATGACATGTCTTCTATATCATGTTTTTATGTTAGTGATCATATGCCTTTTAATTCTGAAAGTCATAATAATATCTTTCCTGGAGTATATTACTTAGTTCTTTGAGGTACTTTGAGTGGTTGGATTGTTTAAAAAGCCAAAATGACTGTTTTATCTTTATATTATGTTCCTATTTCATTTTGAACTTTTCATGTTTGTTAATAATTTGTTTGTATTTTTTAATTTAGATATTTTATTGTCAATTTATCATCTTTAGGACTTACCCACATTATTGAAACACGGAAAGTTCTTGATTTAAGAATTAATTTGAAGCCTTCCTACCTCATAGTACCAAGAACAGGATTCCATCATGAAAAGTCAGATATTCTAGTTTTGGATTTTGGTACTTTTCAGGTATGTTTTTGTGTGTATGTTATGTATAGTTTTCCATCTCTAGTGTTTTTTTTCCTCGAAAACTCAATTCCAATTTTTAATCCTTTCCTTAAATTATCTTATGCTGTCTTAATTTATATATTTGGAAATGGTTTTAAAATGATTTTATTCTTCATCATATTTTTTTTTTAGTACGTCCTGAGAAATTTTACTGATTGTTTTTGTGGTTTCAATATTTAGCATCATACATTGCATTTTTTTTAATTGAAGTTAAAGTAAGTTCATGAATTTTTATTTAAGTCACTAGCATTAAATAGAAAGGGGTTTTGCTAGTGACTGACTGAAACCTCTTAACATTATGCTCAAACTTTCCTTCCTCCCAGGAGAAAACTGAAAATAAATGAAAGGATTCTGTGGCAAGGTGCTGGTGAAAGACTACCAGGAATCATCCTGGAGAGAATTAACTACTCAGTTCTTTGCTACTTGATCTAACTAAAATATGTTAATGTATATGTGGAAGAGTAAATTAATTTTTTTTTTATTGTAGCTAAACAGTATAGGTCAAGGTGAAAGAAAAACTACTACTTCATCTCTAGAAGAAATAATGGACAAGGCATATGACAAGTTTGATGTTGAAATTAAAAGTGTCCAGTGTCTTTTTGGAAGATCAGGTAAAAATTTCTTTTTGGATTTTGAAATTCAGGAATTCTAACACTGATTGCTTTGTCAAGTAGATGGGCATAAGAATATTTAGGTATTGCCCTGTAACTAGTCTTAAGGAGTTTTAGGCAAAGGAGTATCTGAACAATTCAGTGAAAGTTGTTACCACTACAAGAAATAGAATTCTCAATATATCTTTACTAATACTGAGTCTTAGCTCAAAAATAAAGTTTAGTATTATGCAGTCATAATATTTGATGATGCAAAAGGAAAATTAAAATTTTTGTCTTAATGTATAGTGTTCTGGTTGGTTTTCTGGGGGTCTTGGAGCAGCTTTTGTTTCAGCAGATTAATCAATCATACTGAACTAGAGAACTGTTAATCACCATGCTAAACTAGAAAACCACTGTCTTATCAATTCCACTGACTTAGCACCTTGTAAGAATCCTTGTTTCAAGTAGAGTTCTGGTCTATAACATGAATGGAACAAAATATTGCTGAATTACTGTAATAAAAGCACTAACTAGTAATACTTTTAGTGTGTTTTGTTGCCTTTAACACAAGTGCTCTTATGTCACTCACTGAACAAATATTTAAATCTGTTTGAATTTATTTGTCATGAACCATGGAAATAGCTGGGGATACAGGTCCAAAGATTGAAACAATCCCTACTTGTTCTCTTTTCTAGATGTCTTAAAAACTCTTGTTTATGTCATCACTAAAACAGTCTAAAATTCTCCTAACATTAATTTTCCACTTTACAAATCTATAGGTGCTTTTTCTTATCAAAATTAAAATGGTTTGTTAACAAGTTAACAAGGTTATTAACAAGCTTTTTTGAGCATTCTTGAATGTACCAAAATGTTGTTGACATTTAGCTAATATTTAATGCTCTTCAATTATACAGATCTTTCTTTTCTATATGAGTAACAGTAAAAGATTATTAAATGGAAATAAACCCAACTTTCTGGATTCCCAGATCTAGTATTTTGGACTATGATCTATGTTCTCTCTCAATTACCTTTTTTTTTTTTTTTTTTAAAGCTTTGTTAATGCATTTGCTTTTTCATGCCTGTTATTTCAGGATGTAGCCCTTCCTTATGGAATAATTAGTTGAAATGGGAAAAGTTAACAGAAACAAACTTGACTATATATGAAGTGTATACAATGTATGATACACATAGTCCCCTACCTCTCTGTTAATGAGGGAAGAGGGATATGCAGATTTATTTTGTCATCTTTCAGGAGCAAGATTGTCATTTGTATTTAATCCGAGGTTATCTGTTTTATTGTTATTTTCAATACATCTTGGGCATATATTTTTTTGATGTATCATTTCAGTTAAGTGAATATCAATAACAAATAAGTAGAACCTCAAGTTTCATATAAATCCTCATAATTCTATTTCTTGTACAACCATTCTCTAATTGATAGTATCTTACTTTATTTCTAGTTTTCTGCTACTTTGTACAAAAAATAATTCTGTAAATATTTTGTTATATATTCTCCACTCTTTCTTTCTGCTCCTATAAATTGCTAACAAAATTTGGGGATTAAAATGGGTCTTATTGGTCTCAAAATCTTAATTTGCTTTGAAATTGTATTGCTCATACTGCCACTATCCAAATAAATATAGATCTATGTGAATTGATACAATTGGTTCACATCTTTACCTTTACCATTTTCTATTAATATCCCTTAATTCTTTTCAAGCGATATCTGGATTTTTACTGATTTACTATCTGTAATAAGAGGGGGAAAGTGTTAGGTAATTTCTTTCTTTTTTTTTTTTTTTTTTTTTTGGTAATTTTTTTATAAAGGGGAAGATTGGAAAAAAGCTCGATTTCAGCACCCATCATCTTTGCATATATTACAGCCAATGGATATCCATGTTGAGTTGGCTAAGGCAATGGTGGAAAAAGACATTAGAATGGCCAGGTAATGTTTGTTATATGAATTTCTTTTATTAGAGAGATTTAACTACTTCATTTAATTGACTTGATAAACAAATTGATTGATTGATTGATAAACAAATGCAAGTTTCTTTAAGTGAGATCTCAGTGATTTGTTATCTCTTATTTAATGTGAAAATATTTTATGGAAGAAGCTCTTACTTTAGGGCTGTAAAAGAATTTTTCATCTTTAAAAGTTTTTGTGAACTGCAGACTATTATTAATAAAGTAAAATGTAAAATTTGAGTAATATGTAATATCATTATAAATTAACAGTTTTTTATCTGAGGGAATTTAAAAAGTGAAATTTATTTTGAGTTTAGGTAAATAATCTTACCATATTATGCTTGTTGCTAGATTCTTATCACTAGATTAATGCTCTCCTAAGTTGATGCATATGATTTTAGAATGGGACATAATTACAAAGACATTCTTTAAATTTCATTTTCAGATTTAAAGTTTCAGGTGGGCTTCCTTTGATGCATGTGAGACTATCTGATCAAAAGATAAAAAATGTACTGGGTTTGATTCATAGCATACCCCTGCCGACAAGATCAGATGTGCCTTCTCCAGAAAGAAAGGTAAAAGCACTTGGAAAACATTTTAAAATCACTATTGTTTGTATTTTTTTTTTTTAACTTATTTTGACTTTTGAATTTTTCTTTAACACTTTTACCTCATGTAGAGATTTTTGGAATTTTAGGTGGTTTGATGCTTATTTTGCCAGTACTTTGATAACATTGCAAAACTGAATAACTACAGTTTGGAGCTTATTTCCGGAATTGCTTCTGTTTATTAATGGGATGGTGTTTTTATAGTAATCCAGGTATGTGAGGGAATATAGCATCCAAGAAAAGATTAATTTCCTCAGATATTATGGTACTGTATCACTACAGCCAGGCATATAATTTTCTGTGTATTGTTGCAGTTTGTTTATCATATATCTCATAATATGGAAAGGTTAAAAGTTCTTGACCACTTTACTTTGAACCTGTCTATAGATCACGAAGTAAGAATTGAATTGTCATGATAGAGTGACATTCTAAGAATATTAGCTTTCTTTATAGTGACATTTTTAGAGAAGTAAAACGGTTTTGCACTAGTAATAATTGTTATTTTTTTATTATCTTTGTGATCACACATGTGATACATTTGACCATAAATAATTGTGTGTGTATCTAATATGTACAGAAATAAGCATATACACGTATATTTAACATTTTTTAATTGTTTATGGGAGTCTAATATTGCAAAATTCTAACTAGATATAAAAAAACAGTTAATTATATATCTGACATGCTTTATGAAAAGATATGTATCTATATAAAATGACCCTTTTGTAAATTCAATCTTGAATAATTCAGTAAATATTTATTAACTATTTATGTTATGTGAAACTCTGAATCTACAGTGATAAGTAGTTCTTATTTTCAAAGAGCTTACCTTTTGTTTTTACTTATCCATTTTTTTCTAGGTAGTAACTATGCCCATTATTTCTGATGAGACAAAAAGACTGCTTAACACTTCGCTGCTACTAGAAGAAATAGAATCAGGTAAGGAAATATAAATTGCTGAATGTCCTTTTAAAAAATTCTATGAATTAATGCTGTAAAAATTAAGATATACAAATATAATAAATTCTGTAGCAGTTTATTGACATCATGATACAGTGGCTATATTGGCTATCAGGATGTTCAGTTTAAGCCAAAGCTAAATCATAGGCAGCTGTGTGAACTAGGCAGGGAAATGAGTATCTTATCTGAGATAAAGAGTCTCAGTTTCTTTATTTGTAAATTAAGGGGTTACATTAGGTGATGTTCTAGAACCTTAAATTCAGTGATTCTAAATAATAGCAATGTTAAAAAATACTTCTTAAATTGACCTGTATTTGTAACCATGAATAAAATTTAAAAAACAATAAGGAAATAGTGATACTGTCTTAAGTGTTGAATGGAAATAGTAACACTCTTCCAGGAAAGCTATTTGTAGAATTATGCTGTTTTTTATGTTTGCAAGTATACAAAGAGATCAATAACAATAATTAGCATTTCTGTAGCTCTTTTAGGTTCTAAAACACTCTGGAAATTTTCTCTTATTGATCCTCACAGCAAACAGGTGCTGTTATTATCCCATTTTACAGATGAGGAAATGGAGGGAGACAAAGGTTAAGTGACTTCAGCCCAGTGTCACATAGTAAATATTTGGCCCAGGGTTTTAACTCGGGGTCAGTGTTTTTGATTTCAGTACCTAAAACAATGTATCTTTTGACTCCTCCCCTCCCCCTTCCCCTATCTAACAACAATAAGTCAAGTCATTTTTTTGGGACTTAAATATTAAATAAAGATTAATGTGATCCTGATATTAAGATTTTTTTTAAGGTTAAATGACATTTTAATTGTGGTTGATTTAGATTTTGAATATTTGTATGTAATTTTCAACTATAGTATTTCAGATTAAATAAATGTCTTTCCTTTAGAGTCTGATGATGAATATTTTGATGCTGAGGATGGAGTACAACCAACTAGCAGAAGTATTAAAGCATCTGAGATGAGTAAAGTTACAGAACCCCCAAATGAAGAGCTTATTGATCTTCAGCTCAAATTTGAAATTAAAGAGGTATATACTAATTTCTTATCTTAGGAACATTTACATGTAAGTTATTATCTTTATAAGCTGTCTGATATTAGGCTTCTTTTTTTCTACAGGAAAGGAATGCAAGATCACATATATTTAACCCCTTCTGTCCATATTATGAAAATTTTAAAATGTAGGTTTAACTTACGTCAACTTTTTATTTACTGCCATATCTACTTCCTTAGGTGATTTTGGAACTTACCAAGCAACAGGAAAAAGAAGATACGATTCTTGTTTTTAATGTCATGCAATTGGGGACAGAAGCTACTGTTAGACCATTTGATATAGTTATAGTCTCTTATTTGAAGAAAATAAGCTTGGATTATCATGAAATTCAAGGTAACATTTATAAAAACCAAAATTAGGGATTGTTCTATGTTGCTTAATTAGATCTCTTTGTATCTTAAGCCTTGGAAAATTAGTTAATCTAATTTTTTGCTAGATTAAATATAAATAAATGCTGGTTTTCACACCATTATTTTTTTGCTTTTGTCAGAGGTGAAACTAAGTAGCATAGTGACCTTTTAATGCAAGAAGTAATCCCATCAATTATAATTTGGCAAAAATGGGAGAGGGGAGGTAGTAGCTGGTGAGGTAAGATGGATCAAAGGCAATTTTTTTTTTTTTTTTTTGAGGATGGAGGAGACATGAAGGAAGCAGTCAAGTGTCTAAGAATGATTAGTAACAGAGTTAGGAGAATAGAGGGGGTAATTTGCAGACAAGACATAATGAAATATAATCATTTGAGCATAAAGAGAAATTCATTTATCGTTGGCAAGAAGGGCTGCCTCTTCCTTTGAAAAAGGTGAAGAAAGAGATAGCATCAGAGGGACATGAGGGACAGCAGAGAAGAAGGATTTCTCTCCGAATGGCTTCAATTTTTTCCCTTTAAATGTGAGAAATGGTTCTCACCTGAGAGGGTAGGGAGATGAGGACCTGGGAATATTTGAGGAGGGATGAAAAAGTTTGGAAAAGCTCTTTTTGGGAGGAGAATAGAAGATAAATTGAGGAGATAGAAAAGAATTGCCTTACCACAGTGAGGATCCAGTTCAAATTATATAACAAATTTGTAATAGACCTTAGTCAAGTTTTTCTTAAGCTTTCAGAGAGAGATAAGGGTTTCAAATTTAACCCTTCAAAATATCTTTTTAAAAAGGAAAAGCTTATCCTAAATTTTCAGTTGTTAAGCTCTTTATATTTCTCCTTACAGGGACCAGAAAGAAACCCCTTCATCTGATTAGTTCTTCTGACAAATCTGGGTTAGATCTTTTAAAAGTGGAATATATCAAGGTATGAGTCTTTAAGATGTTTATATCATAGTTCATGTATATCTCTAGGATGAAGAAGGAGAGAATAGGTTAGAAGAATACTTTGAAAAAGACTTCACTAATTTTCATAATTGAAACTCTCTTCCCAACTCTTTTTATTCCATTCACTTCAAATGGGTATAAACCAAAGATATATACATATATATATATATATATATTTATGTGTGTATCTATATATAATCTATATATATAGATAATATATAGACACACATACACACACACCAGTTAGAAATGACTATAATTATGCACCTGAAAAAGTGGCTTCAGGTGGTTGCTTCTCTGGCTATACTTTTTAAGATCCTGAAAGGCATGTTCTCCCAAGTTTTAAAGGACAATAGAGCTACTCATATATTATTGTTAAATAAACATTATAATAATAATAATAAACTTATTTCTACACTTAAATCTATGATCTTTGGGAGGGAGTATTCCTTCTGATTGTAGTATACACCTTTTCCATATCTTTAAAGGTACTGAATGCCTTCCTCTTTTGACATTTTGAGATTACCATTATAGTCTGTGGATTATCCAGCTGTTTTCCCTCATTCTGTTTTCAGGACTGACTCACATCTTTCTGGGATCATACTTTTTCTTAGTGATGTCCTTCCTGCCATTTGTAGTATAGAAGTCATTTTGTTAATGTATTATATAGTCAGTTTACAATAGTTTTCCTTACCTTTGGGTCACCAGTTATATTTTGTACACAACTTAGAAATGACTAATATTAGCTATAAAATGTAATTAAGAAGATTATTTAGATTTGACTGTACTTTGTTTTATTAGAAATTTTAATTTCTCTTTTAGGCTGACAAGAACGGACCTAGTTTTCAAACTAATTTTGAAAACACCGAGCAAACATTTAAGGTAAATGAAAGTTATATTAAATTAAAATATCTTACCCAATAACTCATGTTATTACTTAAAGTCTTTTTTTGTTCCAGTTAAGGAATATTGTTAAATTTAAAAAATAATCAATTTAATCTAAATGGTAATTTAAAATTTGTTTTTTCTTATATTACTTAAGATATAATTTATTTAAGCTACTGGGTCAATAGAAAACTGAAAGAATTCTTTTCTCAAAGATAGAAGGAACTTATATTGTGAAAAAAAATTGATCTCAAGAAAACTAGACATAGTCTAGATACTGAACAGGTAGAACTAAATGTTATCTTATTAATCAACAATCATTTAAATGCCTACTATGTGCCAGGCAATGTGCTAAGCATTGAAGATTCAAGGATAAAATGAACACATATTTGTATTCATGGAGTAGAGCATTCTTTTTGAGGCAAGATCAGATACATATGCATTCAAGTTAATTTGGGTAGAGAAATCACTTACTGTTGAAAATCAGAAAGCCAAGCTTATTTGTTTTTTTAAAATTTTTTTTTTAATAAGCACTTTTTTTTTCTATCCCTTACTCTATTCCTTCTTATCTTTTCTTCTATTCCTCCCACTGTCCTTCTCCCCTAATGGAAAAAAAAAAAGAAAGAAAAACACAATTCTTATATGAATAGGCATAGTTAGTAAAATAAATTTCCATATTTGCTGTGATCAAAAAACTGTATTCCATTCATTGTCTATCCTCTGTCAAGAAGTAAGTAGCATCCATTAGTATTAGTGCTATAGAATTGTGATTAATCACAACATTGATCAGAATTCTTAAGTGTGTCAAAGTTTTTGTCTAGAGTTTTATTATTGTATATTACTGTCCTAGTTATCTTCACTTTAAATCAATTCATGCAGGTCTCCAGGTTTCTTTTGAAATCTGTCCTTTCATTGCTTATATCAAAATATTCCATTATATTCATATACCATATTCAGTTAGTTCTCAATTCTTGAGTAGTTTTCTCTTAATTTTCAGATGAAAAAAAAACTAATATAAATATTTTTATGAATTTAAGTAGTTTTCCTCTTCCTTTGATCTTTGTGGACTATATGCTTTCTGGTGATATCCCTCAGTCAAAGGTTATGATAGTGTTGTGAATTTCTGAGCATGTTTCTAAATTGCCTTTCAGAATGACTGGACCAATTAAAGCTCTATCAACATTGTGCATTTTTTGTCTTTTTTTCCTTATACCAACATTTGCTATATTTTTTACTCATCTTGCTAAATCGAGAAGTACTTAAAATCTGAAATAGAGTGACTTTAATTTTATTTTCAAAATAAATAATAAACCTTTAATCTATTTATTAGAAATTTGGAGCATTTCCCCCCCACATCTTTTGGAAAGCTTGGATGCTTTCTTTTGTAAACTGTTCATACACTTTGTTCATTTATGTCATTTGTGGCAAAACTTTTATTATAAACTTCTGTTACTTAGAGATCTTGGAAATGAAACCTGTATCAGAGAAATTTGTTGCAAAAACCAATTATATCTTTTTGAATTTTAGCTTCATTGATTTTGCTTGTGCAGAAAATTTTAATTTCATGTATTAAATGAATACATGTGATTATCTGCATATATTATGATTATACTAAGATCTTCTTTATCCCTTGTTTGGCTATAAACTTTTCCTTTTTCTGTTACAAAAAGTAATGTTTTCCTTGTTTCTATAATCTATTTACTTTGTGATCTCACATCTAAGCCAAATTCAATCTGATCAAATTTTGTTCACCATTTTACTGGGGTAGACAACATATGTGTATGTGAGATACAAAAAAAAAAATAATTGCAAGTAGCCACTATAAGCTGGACTATTAGAAAAAACATCATTGGGAAGCAGGTACTTCAACTGTGCTTTAAAAGATATGAAATATTGTGAAAAGTGGAGGTTAAGAAGAGAGAATGTTCCCAGCATGAATGACTACTTGCCAACAGGCACAGGAAGCTGTGTATTTTAGGTTGGTTGCCTGACTACTTGCCAACAGGCACAGGAAGCTGTGTATTTTAGGTTGGTTGCCTGATGGATGAATTTGTTGTATTACATCTGGAAACAACTATTTTCATTGCCCATTAAATGTATAAAGTTATCAGAACAATTATGTAAAATTTAAGCAACATATTCTTTGTCTCAGCACCTTAAAGAAAATCAATATTCTTTCCACTTCTTTCTTGGTTCTTTTTGTTCAGTTTAATCTCTTCCATTTGTTCAAGCTTTTTCAACAATACCTTGGAAGGAGTTTTATTTTTTATTTTAAGATTTATGTAGTTACTCGATTTTTTTTTTTTTTTTTTGGACAGGCCACTTAGCAACTGAAAACTCTTATATATGTTTTTACATCATCATTCACATGAATTATTTGTATGTATTTATTATTTTACTGATTGTTGTTGTTCACTCATTCAGTCATGTCCAGTATTCAGACTATTATAAACTTTAATTTTTAACTTTTAACAATATTAGAAAATGATCTAACCAAGAAATAGTTTATATTGTGAAGATTAGGATTACCAACACAAAGAAATAAAAAAAAAAACTATTGGGTAAGGAAGCTTTTAAGGTACTTACATAATTTTATATACCACTATTCTGTAGGACTGAAGGGTGTACTTACCTTTTCTCAATGAAGAGTTAATTTTCTTTCTTTTTTTTCCCCCCCCTTAAAAAAGGTGGCCTTTTCATCTTTAAATCTCTTACTGCAAACACAAGCCCTTCTCTCTTCTATTAATTACCTAACTACAGTTATCCCATCAGAGGGCCAAACTATTGCTGAGACAGAGTCACAGCTTCACAGTGAAAAGCAACTAAAAAATATTATTCTGAAGAAAGGTATGACGAATATTTACTATCTCTAAGTAAGATAATTAAAATGTTATTAACTAAATTTGATATTTCTTCTAGATCTCTTATAAGCTTTTTTATTTTTTTTTTAATTAAAGCTTTTTATTTTCAAAATATATGTATAGTTTTCAACATTGACCCTTGTAAAACCTTCTGTTCCAAATTTTTTTCCCTCCTTTCTCCCCATTCCATCCCCCAGATGGCAATTAATCCAATATATGTTAAACATGTGCAATTCTTTTATACATATTTCCACAAATATCGTGCTGCACAAGAAAATATGATAGGCTTTTCTAATGTTTGCGTTAGAGTTTATTCTTATAGATCTTGAAATAATTTGATATTTTTAACAAAATTGTGGTTTAGCATTGCAGAAAAGAATTTTAGGGATTGAATTAAAAATGTCTGCTTCGGATATAAATATATATCTTAAAGAGTAAAAAAAAGGTTCATTTTCAAAAGAACATTAGATTATGAAGATTAATTGAATTTTAAAGAATGAAAAGTCAGTTACATTATTATGATTATGTTTTTATTAACCCAAGTTTATTAAGTTGAAGAACAAAATCGCTTTAAATAAATATCTTTTTTAACTTAAAAATCCAAACATTTTGGATTATTTATTCAGAATTTTTTTTTTATTTTCAGTGACTGTACCCTCCAAAGATAATGACATTTTTAATTTCAAGCTATTTGCAAAGTTGAATGCTTTCTGTGTCACTGTTTGTGATGAAAAACACAATATTGCTGAAATAAAGATTCAAGGTAAAAATCAACTGAATTCAGTATTTGTGAAGGGTAACTTCTTTTTTTCAGTGTCAGTATAAAAGAATGATTTTTTTTTCTTCAGGCCTTGATTCTTCCCTTTCTCTTCAATCAAAAAAACAGTCACTTTTTGCACGACTAGAGAATATAATTGTCACAGATGTTGACACTAATACAATTCATAAACAGGTATATCAACTTAAATAATACTTTTATGATTGAATAGGTGTTTTTCTTGTTATTAGAAGTTATGTGTTGAGTATAGGCAAGGACAACTTCTTTAAACCTTACTCTCCAAGGGGGATCTTGGGGGATGCAGGTAATAATTTTACTGCCCACTTTATAAGGTTTTGAAGAAAGCCCTTTAGAAACCATAAATCTAAGAGGACAGCAAGAATAAAAAGTCTTATCAAAATGTGGGCATTTAGTTTATGACTTGTTAATAGAATAGGATCAGAGCTAGAAGAGAAGAATTGTAGAGATTTTCTAGTCCAAATCCCTTATTTCATAGATGAGAAATTGAGGCCCTGATATATGAAGTGACATAGTTCTAAAAGTAACCACAACAAGTAGAGATCAGAACTGAGGACCTCTGGCTCTGAATCTAGCATGGACATTTCAGTTACAGAACTGGTAAATCAAGAATTCATTGACCATCTACTATGTTCCAGGCACTGAATTAGGAGAATACAAAGAATGAATCAATCCCTACTCATTGGAGTTTGACCTCTGACTTAGGCCCTGTCTTGTAATCAAAGCTTCTCCCCTATGTACAAATGTACTGACTGCTGGTCAAGAACCATTGTATGAATCAGACACATATGCCACAACTACCTGAATGCTATCCCTAAAGGAAGGACAATTTAGAAAGGTCTTAAATGCCACAAATGATGTACACAGCCCAAAGCCCTCATCTGCCAGGACTGTATAGTCCATCTATCTTTGCTTATCTCACTTGACTCCATTATTAGTCTGTTTCTTACCCTTGGGCTTTTTGCAGTTTATAAAACAGGGGTCTTCAAATACAGCCCACGGGCCAGATGCAGCAGTTGAGGACGTTTATCCCCCTCACCCAGTGCTATGAAGTTTCTTTATTTAAAGGCCCACAAAACAAAGTTTTTGTTTTTACTATAGTCCGACCCTCCAACAGTCTGAGGGACAGTCCGACCCTCTATTTAAAAGGGGACCCTTTTTATAAAATATCTGTAGCCCTCCCTGCTAATGTAAGTCATAGATAGAAATGCTCTTCTCAGTGAAATATCTTCCAGGAAAACCTACAGGGCATTATAAATGACACACTTGGGTTCTGTGTTCCTCATCCTTTGGCTGTGTTTTTTCACTGTATTGACATTAGGCCACAAATAATATTAGGGATTCACCAAGTTATTAGTTCAGGGGTGGAGAATATCTGGCTCATGAAATCATTTCCTAAGGAACCACAACAATTTCCACTGCTTGAACTCCATGAGCTGATAATTTTGTATAGCTCGCAAATGATGTTATGAATATCCAAATGACCAGTGACAGAAAAAGTTTCCCTACCCCTGTTTTAGAACATTGATTTTGGAGTCAGGAAAAAATGGGGTCCGATGCTGCCTCTCATACGCATCAAGAGCAAGTCCAAACCCTACACTACTTTTGGGTACAATAGAAACAATAGTTTATATACTTTTTTTTTTTTTTTTTAGGTTGTTTCAATAATGGGCAATGAAGTTTTCCGTTTTAATTTGGATTTATATCCTGATGCTACTGAAGGAGATGCTTATGCTGACATGTCTAAAGTGGATGGTGTAGTGTCACTGAATGTGGGATGTATTCAGATAGTCTATCTTCATAAATTCCTCATGTCACTCTTGGTAATATTACTATTTGTATCTTTCATTTTCAAGTTAGAAGTGTTTGCATACTCAAACCCTGAGAATTCTAGATTCTTGGCAGTTTTGTGGTAGATATGGTCTATCTACTGAAAGTATTAATGTTTTAATATGTTGCTTTTCTACATTAAGGTAGCCAAATTCTTTGAGTCATTTGCTCATTTGGTCTGTGATTGGTAAACTCCAGCCAAAACCAAGTGAAATGAAAGTTATTGATTCAGACACTGTTAAAGCTGTTTGTTTTTGATCTGTTCCATGACCACAGACTTCTGACCCTGTCAGGAATCTCATGGATAGGTACCAACATTCAGTGGAAACACAAGTGCAGAAAAAATGTTTTTTGATTATTTTATAAACTAAAAACAGCTTTAAGTACCTGTTATATAGTGTCATCTGAAGGCCATCTTACATCTGACATTCTTGTTTATCTTCTTTATTTGAATAGAATTTCTTGAACAATTTTCATATGGCCAAAGAAGCACTGAGTGCTGCCACTGCCCAAGCTGCAGAAAAGGCTGCCACGAGTGTGAAAGATCTTGCCCAGAGGAGTTTTCGTGTTGCTATCAGTATTGATTTGAAGGCACCAGTTATCATTATTCCACAGTCTTCCATTTCCTCTAATGCAGTGGTGGTTGATCTTGGATTGATCAGAATACAGAACAAGTTTAGTCAGGTGTCTGGTGAAGACTGCTTACTCCCTCCAGTAATTGACAAAATGGTTGTGCAGCTAACAAAGCTTAAACTTTCTAGGTATGATCTTTTAATATTAATTTATGTCTTTTACTAATACCTTATCACAAAATTTCATGATACCAGTTTACTACATTGGAACTTGTTTTAATTTAAGTCATATGTCTAACACATAGGGGCTAAAAATCATAGGAGAAAGAATTACTGAAATACCATGAAGATGGTCTTTGTAAAATTTCACTGGATTAATCCTGAAGAAGCTTTTTGAGACTCAATTTGAACTTGAAAAATCTCTCTTTATATAATATATAAAATATAGAGTATATTCATTATAAACTTGTATAAAATTCATTAATAGATGTTCAATATCATTTGATGAATTTATGAAAATTTTTTAGTAAACAATTAATGATACATAAGGAACTGTTCTAAATTCCAAGTATATAAATACAAAAGTAAGAAAATCCTTTTCATCAAAGATTTTTTCCTACTAAGAGGAGACAATACAAAGAAGGGAATAGAAAGTGTAGATGTTTGGCAAGAAGGCAGCTAGGATAGATGACTAGATGGGATATGAAGACATATGTTCTGATTTATATCAGGTAGGATTTTGTAGATTGTCATCATGTTCCTGTCTCTGTAATGATTTTTGTAAATTATATAATTCTAATCAATTTTTCCCTGTAATGAACTCTTTTAATAATTTCTTAAAAGATTGAGTTTTGAAAATCCTAAAAATGCAGTGCTGGCAAGCTGTTCAAGTTATTTCACATTGAAATGTTAATCATTTTTGAGAATAGCTATTTTGATTTTCTTTTGTGAAAATAGCTACTGGACGTGGAGTGAAAAGTCTAGTGTTCTAGACTTGACTCCTTCATATTTGAAGATGTGTATGAGAAGATCATTAAACTACTGATTTTTGATTTTCTTGTCTGTAAAATCAGTATAATAATTCTTATATGCTGCTTATTTCTGCTTTTTTTTTTTTAATGTGGAATGCTTTGAAAACAAAACAATTTTATATAAATATGAATCATTATTAATGAAATGTTATAACTGGTCAACATCAGTTTCAGGTTTTTCCTTCTTTGATGTTTCATTAGAACAGTGATTCAGCCAGGTGTTTTTCATCCTGATATTCAGCTACTACATCCTATTAATTTGAATATTTTGGTGAATCGGAATTTAGCTTCAGCTTGGTATCACAAAATTCCTATAATGGAAATTACAGGACATCTTGATGCAATGAATGTAAGTATACATATGCATTTGTGTGTGTGTGTATGTGTGTGTGTGTGTATGTGTACACATATATATTTTTGAAATTTCTCAAATACGAAGAATTGTCTTATATTTATGAAAATAATATTTATTCATTGGCTTGAAAAATAGAAAAATATTTGGTAGGTTGTTTGAAATCTAATTATTCAGATTTTGAGTATGTCTAAATTTTTAAGTATTCTTTCTTATTCCTTTGTAGAAGTATACTTTATCAGATATATTTTATACATACACGCGCACACATGCAACACACACGCACAAATACATTTAAGGTAATCTGAATAGTAAAAAGAAAACAAAGTTTTTTTTTTAGCACTGTTGGATAACCATTTATATACTACACTAGAATAGTGATTTACACATTGGAATTTTATCCTTTCAAAGAAATTTGTCCTGTTTGTTTTAAAGTTAGCCTACTTGCATGATTACTCTTCTAGTAGGAGTAAAATAATTGTTAATATATTTTACTAGGGTTGTTTTTTGTTGTTTTTTTTTAAAGTGCTTACAAGTGTTGAATTGGGTTAATATGATTTTCTTAGTGTTGTGATAACCTTATTTTATGATCTACATTGATACAAATCTAATGAATTCTTTCATGCAGACTTTCACTCTGTGTGTGTGTGCATGTGTGTATGTGTATGTGTGTATACTTTACAGTGTTATTACTTTATAGGTTGGCCTAAATCAGGATGATTTGAGTCTTCTGCTTAGAATATTAGAAGAAAATCTTGGGGAGGCTGTTGAAGGACTGGATAAAATAGAGCCAAGAATACAAGAGAAAAGTAAGGGAGCAATCAATATAAAAATAATATTCCCCTTTCCACCTCTACTTCTAAATCCATAATTGTGATTATAACTATATTTCTATTTATTTATTGAAAGGAAGTTTGGTATAATACTGATAACTGGAATTTACATAGAATCAAAAGATTTTCTAAGTGTTTTATGTATATTATCTTACTTGGTTTTCACAACCCTGTTAAATAGGCATTATAATTATCCTCATTTTTACCTTTGAAAAAACTAAGATTCAGATTAAATTCCTTGCATTTAAGTGTCTGGTTAATGCTAACCCAAATTATCCTAAAGACAAACCTCACACTTTACTGATTACACCAAATTTACCCCTTAAAAAAATTAACAGATACAGTACTCAGACAGAAAACTTGATTCAATCAATGAGCAATTGCATCATCTTGAACCCAGGGCACTTTACTGACTGTTTTTACTTCTGTGCAGTGAGGAAAATAATTTTCTTCTAAGCTATCTCACTGAATTTTGAGAGATTCAATTGTAATATATGTAAAGAAGAGTTTTGTGGATTGTGAAATTAAATATGAATATTGGTTGTATTCTCGTGTGTGTGTGTGTGTGTATATATATATATATATATATATATATATATATATATATCGTCTAAAATTTAATTTTCAAATGGAAGCTATTAATGTTACTAATTAATCCTGTGTCAAGAGGAATTATGACCAGAGGTGGATGAATTATAGCTGATTCTACTGGATAAGAAAATGAGAGATATGACAAAGAAAAAGCCTTATGGTGAATTAAAGCTAAAGAATGTTAAATCTGAAAAAATTGATTCAGTTATTCATCATATTATAGTGATATATATCTATATACTTATAGAGATATATATATCTATAATTTAAACTATAATAATATAATATATAAGCACTATAATGTCCTACTGTCTAAATAATCCCTTCCTCCCATGCTCTGCTAGAAATGTACAGTTTAGCCCAAAGGTTCATGCATGATGCCCATTTAGGGATTTTCCATATTATTCAGAGATTCTGTCACCTCTGTCTCCATTTTTGACTTTAAGCTATCTACTACCTTGTTGCAATGAACAATAAATAGCTTGTTATTCTGCCCAGCTATGTGCATGTGTGAGTATATGTAATCATGCTGCCATTTGCACTGGCATAGCCAAAATCCAGTTTGCCTTTTTCTAACCCTGAGAAAGTGGTAGGTTCTGATTTCGCCCAACAAGAGAAGTAAAGAATGAGAACCATGAAAAATACTTTGATTTAAGGGCCAATGTTAATGACTTCAGTCTGTGAGGAAAAAGATTGAAATCCATATGGATCAGTCCTATTTCTCTAAAAGCTTATTAGGGCCAAGGGTAAGATCCAGTAAAAATAATTCCCCAAAGTGGAAAGAAGCTGATAAAATTTTGCAGTATATGCAGGAATGTGCTCTCCTTTAGAGGAGAAAATACAAATGGAAAAAAGGTTGAATCAAAATATTTCAAGAGAGAAAAAATCTAATTAAAAATCTATCACACAAGCAAAACCAACAGGGAAGATACTAAAAAGAACACTAAATCCTCAAAGAGATTACAAGGTTTTCTTTATAAACTTTACAAAATCAAACCAATGCCTGATGAAAAACATTAACTCATAACAAGATGTTTCAGAATAGTTTGAAAGAGAAATGAAAAGTCTTAACAATTTTAGAAAGGAATAAATGTCAGAACTTATAGAATTCATAGCAGAAATAATAACCAGATTAGAAAAACTTGAAATTATTGTAGCAAGTTTTCCAGAGAATAGAGATACTAGATTTGGAATATACTAATACTGAAAGTCTGGAAGAGGTTAAACAAAAAAAGCAATAACTTTAAAAGAACTCATAATCTTTGCATAAATAACTTTGGGAAAGGAATTACAGAAACAAGTGTCTAAAATCTCCCAGAAGAACTCACCAAATAACAATAACAAATATAACAACACTAGGTAGCATTTATACAATAATTTAATACTGCATAGTGTTAACCTCATTTGATCCTCACAACTTGAACACCATAATAATAATAAATAACACAGAAAACTGCCCAGATTTCCTCTGAAGGGAAAAAAAATAGAGTATCCATTGAAAGAAAACGTAGATTCTCTTCAGGGAACAACAATAACAAAACAAGCCCGCTTTACTTCAAACTCTTTAGACACACAGTGTTTCTATTTAATAGTTGCATTGACAACAAATTCTGCGACTTGCAAGAAGACTTTCAAATAAAGCTGAAAGAAAAGTCAATAACACAAACCTATTCTTCAATCATTAGAAATTGCCAAAGGGAATAGGGTAATATATTCCAAAAAAAGAGCAGAGGAGCTCGTGGCAATTCAGAATGACATATCTGTAAAATTAAGCTTAAGTCTGTAGAAAAGATGGAACTGTAATAAATGAAATACAAAAAAGGAAAAAGTGAAAGACATAAAAACAATAAGCAGAGTATTCACATTGTAAACAAAAGGTACAAAAGTACTCCCAAGAGAAAAAAAAATAATAAAATAACTTGTTTCATCTCTAAAGATTTTTTTTTTGAAGACACTGATGTAGGAAATAAATCAATAACAGTAACAGAAACAACAGCAACAAAACTTCAGGAGGAATTATCAAGTAATTTTTTTTAAGTACATACGGAGATAAGGATGAACCTGGAATTTAAAAACATAGAAATGAAGGATGGAGAAAATAGACCTAAAAAAAATTAAGAGAAGGTAGAGCAAGATCTAGTAAAAATTGTTTGGAAGAGAGAGTTTAGACTTGATACTTCAGAATCTTGAAATCCTCAAAGAATACAGACTTAAAAGAAATATCTGTGAATATAGAACATTAGTCAAAGAGTAAACATTTAAAACAGATGGACTAATGAGAAATTATATAGAAAACAAGATAAAGAAATTATGAGAAAAAGATGCAGAAGATTTTTAAAAAAATTAACAAATTGGGGGTGAGGAGATAATTTGAATTTATCATTTGACTGAGGAGAGAAAAAAAGATTTAGATAACTAGATAAAAGAAAAAAAACCCTGAAACTAGGCAATAAATTCACAAATACGTGGGAAGGGGATTGGTGAAAAGAGAGATCCTGTGGGAATATGGTGACATCAGAGTAGTTTAAGTAAAACTAATTGTAAGGGCCAAGTTGTAATTTAAAAGAGAAAAGAGAACAGAAAAAAAAAATTATTCTTTTTAAAATCATTATTGGGCACAGAAATGGAGGAAAACATAAAACTCTAATACCTTTGAATGTGAATGAATTGAACAATTCGACTCCCCAAAAAAGTGACGGAAAAAAAATCTGGAAAGCAAAGATAAAGAGAATCAAATCAAAATGAGAAACTAGAATACAATTTTCTGGTTATTAGGTAAATCCAAAAAAGCAGGAGTTGCAATCATGCTATCACCCAAAGTAGAAATAAAAATTCACAGTATAAGCAGAGGAATTATATTATACTTAAACCATATACAATGAGTCAATATCAATATTAACTGAAATTTGTTTCAGAAGGCATTTAAATTTATAATAGAAATTTTTTGAATTACAGAAAAGTATAACAATACAATTATAACTGACTTTAATGTTTCTCTATTAGCATTAAACAAATGTAACGAAAAATTCAAGAAACATAAAAAATACAAAACGAAGAGTTGTAGAATTTATATGTAAAAATGGAATCTTCTGAAAGAATGCTCCTTTTTTTTTTCAGTAGCATGTGGCACTTTTACAAAAATATACCATATATTAGATCCCAGCTAAATTGCAAATAAGTATAGAAAAAGCAGACTACTAAACATATCCTTTGCAGCCCATAATACAATGAAAGTAATATTTTATTCAGGATTCACAAACAAAATACAGACCTAACAGAATATTTAATAATGAAATCCTAAATAAAATTTTTTTTAAAGGAATGAATAGAAATAACTATTTCACAGTCAGTAGTAAACGATGAGACACCATACTGAAAAAAAAAGCTAAAGCAATCCTCAGAAGAAAATTATATATATATCCCTAGAAATATATGTTAATAAAATAGAACAGCTATTAACTGAATATGTATTTTAAAAATTTAGAAAGCCAACAAATAAACCAAAAATATGTGCAAAAGAGAAAATGTTGAAATTTTAGAGGAGAAATAGATAACTTGAAAATTAAAATAAGATGGAATTGATAAACAAAAGGTAGTTTTAAAGACTAAAAATTAATTAAAATTATTCTATTTGATTTTAAAGAAGATAAAAAATAGAATTTTAAAAAGTTATTAAGTACAATGATAAATAAAAATTGTTTGAACCTAATATGCAGTCATATGGTCAAAACTGGAATTATTTAAAAAAACATAAAATGCCCAAGCTAACATAACATCACCCCTCTACCCCCAAGAATACGTATTTCCATTTCATCCCCCACACATGTTATGAAAGAGATAAATCCTTATGGATATGGACCTGGCAATTACCTGTGCAGTTGCTACGTCCTTTTATCCTCAGGACAATAGCTACTAAAGAAATGGGAAAGTAAGTTCAGAATACCAAATGATTGGCATTTTCAAATGATTCAACAACAAAAATATGGTTTTGTTTGTGGAAATAATGTTGAGATTATACATTTTGGTCTGATAGTCTTCTGTCCCAAAGATCATGAGGGTCTTTCTTGCAGCTGAAATTACCTTTATATGTCTTTCTCCTATTAGAATATGAGCTCCTTGAGAAGGGGTACTGTTTGGCTTTCCTATTTGTATTTCCAATACTTAGCATAATCACTTGAAAAGAGTTAGTGCTTAATAAATTATTTTTTATTTGTTACAGATCTTAAACTCTATTATAAAAAAATACTCATCCGAATCATTTGATACTGGTTAAAAGATAGAAAATCAGTGGAAAAGATAATACAAACTAAAATCAGAAATAATTTAATTCCACAATCCAGTATTTGATAAACTTGAAAACATAAATTACTAAGGAAAGAATTCTTTATTTGATAAGAACCATTTGGATAATAGGAAAGTATACTGGCCAAAAGTAGAATTAGACTAACAGGTTGTACCATATAATGTGATAAATTCAAATGAATATTTGACTTTGCATTAAAGATTTTACTGTAAATCTTTTGTCATTTTATTACCTTTAAGATAAAATGAACATTTCTATTTATACTATAGAACAAAAGAGGAGGGTTATATGCAAAACATTTAAGACCAAAAGCCTCTCCATATCAGGAAGATATTTAAAGCAGATTGGCAAAGATGACAAAATATGGAAATATTGTTGAAGGAGTTGTGGAAAGGCAAATCCACAAAGTCATTGCATCATTAGTGGAACATCTGAATTGCTATCGCTACTTTGGAAAGCAATTTGGAATTGTACAACAAAAGTAACCAAAATATCCATAAACTTTAACCCAGAAATTCCATTTATATTCATGCCTTAATAAGATCAATGCAGAAAAACAAAAAGCTTACTTATACACTATTCAAAGAATGGGAAACAAAATGGGTATCCATTTTTTGGGAAATGGCTAAACAAATTGTAGTGTATTGATTGAATATAAATATGCTATCGCATATAATAAATATGAAGAACAAAAGAAAGCTTCTATGTGAACTGATGTAAAGTAAAAATGTAATACTATATACACATGGATGACAACAGTGTAAATAGAGCAACAACAAAACAATTTAAAAGGAAAGTTGTGAAATTATAATAGCCATGCTTGGACTCAAAGAATAGACCTTTTCCCCTCTTTTCTCTCTCCCAATCTTATCAAGGTGGCATTCAAGGGTGTGAAACGCAGTATATAATTCAAGACTTTTTTTGGTAAATTTATGGTTTTACTGAACTTTTTTTCCTCTTTAAATTCTTGGTTAAAAAAAATTAGTTCTTTTAGAAAGAACAAGTGCATAAACAATGAGGAAATGTAGGTGATATTAAAAGAAAAGATAGCAAAAATTTACATAAAATGTTTCACTTATGCTAATTATTTTTAATTAAGCCCATTTGGTACATGATTTTAGATAAATTAAAGTTCCTCATTAAATAAAAGTTGAATTCTCCTGATATAAATGTGGAATGAAATTTGTATAGTGTCTACCTATGATAATTTAATATTTTAAGAAATTGTAATATGAGAAGATAGATAACTACCATTACTTTTTTTTAAATGGGAATTTACTTAGGATCTCTGGAATGTGATGTAACAAATATCCCTACGCATTATTGTTTAACTTGTAATTGGAGAAATAAGTTGTTTTTTTAATTTACTGGTTGTTTTAGGACAGAATTGCATAATTTTCTTCCTTGTTTATGAATTTATTTAGGTACAACTAAAAAGCCTGTTGAAAGGTTCACGTCACAACAAGGTTTATGTAAGTCACAAGAAATTCTGCCTACTAGAGTTGAAGAAATTGTGCCAGAAGATGTCACTAATGTGCTGCTGAAATTTGAAATTAAAGAGGTGTGTGTTGGTATTTATAACCACTTTTTGACTGAGGATAGTTGAAAGGTTGGAATTGCTTTTAGAAATTTATAATTATCCAATGCTTTGGATGTAAAAATATCTCCATTATTAATCTAGTTTTTTGTAACTCCTGTGCTTCAATGGATTTATATACTCCCTTCAGTGTTACAGATCACAGTCCTTTCATTACTTATCCTCTGTGGGGTTCTTGCTTATATCCTCCCATAAATCTTCTTGGGGAGGAGTCCCCTCATTTTAAATTATTTGATATTGTGGAGATGCTGTTATTGCAGGTCCCTTATCCATTGGTCATCTCTTACTCTCAGTGAGGATGGCTCTCCTTTTTTGTGTATATAGACAGCTGTATGAGACCATTATCTTTTTTCTTTCTTTTCTTGGGTAGTTCTTTGCTGCTATTATGCTGTAGCCATGGTAAATCTTATACTGCTTCTTTTGAGATGTGTGTACAGTTGATTGTCTTTGTGTCAGTGCTGTTTTTAAATGCTTATGTTGGGAATGCTTATCAAGTTTTAGTCATGTTTAGATATATATTTCAGAGGGAAAATTTTAGCATGAACTACAACTTAATTTGTAAAAGGAAATGAGACTTAGAATATACTTTGGCCTAGACTTCAGTAATTTTTTTTTTTGGCCAAACATTTATTTATTTTTGTTTTGTTTTACAAAATCTTATATTCCAAATTTTTCTCCTTTCCTTTCTTCTATTCCCCTAGACAGTAAGTAATCCAATATGTGAAACATGTACAATTCTTCCATACATATTTCCACAAATATCATGCTTCACAAGAAAAATCAGATGGAAAAGGGGAAAAAAATGAGGAAAAAAAAAAGCAAGGAAATAACAACAAAAAAGGGGAAAATACTATGTTGTGATCCACACTCAGTCCCCATAGTCCTCTCTCTGGTTGTAGATTTTTCTCTTCATCACAACATCATTGGAACTGTTCTGAATCACCTCATTATTAAAAAGAGCCACATCCATCAGAGTTGATAATCACATAATATGGTTGTTGCTGTGTACAATTTTCCCCTGATTCTACTCATTTCACTTAGCATCATCAATTCATGTAAGTCTCTCCAGACTTCTCTGAAATCATCCTGCTGATCCTTTCTTATAAAACAATGAATAAGTTATAGTAAATGGAAGAATGAATGAATAAGTTATGGTATACGAGTGTTAAGGAATGTTAACTTTCCCAGTAGAGATACTATTTGGTCAAAGGATATGCATTATTTGGTAGCCCTCTGGGCATAATCAGGAAGTATTTTTAAAGAGGAATAAGTCATAGAAGGGATACAGGTAATAAAAAGTAAGTTAAAGGGTTTTGGTTTTTTGGGAGAATCCTTTTTAAGAGTAGAAAGGAGAATATCATCTAAAAATATAGAAGTCTCTAAAAATTTTTAGAGCAATATTAATGGATTTCCTTCTATCCTCTTATTTTTCTTTGTCATCCTATAGTTTGAGATACTGTGCTTTAGTCCACTGAGAAGCCTTAAAAACTGAACAGTATTGGAATTGATAATACTTTATTATTTCATGAGAATGTGGCCATTTATATTTAAAAAATATTTTCATTGTTTTCTATTTTTTATGGTCATATGTGTCTTTGATGTTGAAAAGTAGTTTTCTTTATGTTTAGTAGTAAATTCCGATTATCATTTAATTTTTTTGGTGTGCTTCATGAAACTTAGTAACAAAGTTCTTAATTGGAAAATTTGTAACATTATTTTTATTTGTGTCTCATTTTTTTTTTTTTTTTTTGGATTACTGGAAACATGATTACTTGGTTAAGGGAATTTTAACCCCAAAAGAATTGGATAGTGAAATGATTTACTAGTATAGAAATAGTCCTGTTTCCTAATTGTATAATTGTATATGTTTCATATATATCCTTATTTTCATTCTAGGCAATTTTCAGATTACTTGCTAAAAAGGAGATATGATACTAGATACAAACACATTAAGATGGTAATTTAGAAGGAAAAAGACCTTGACTTTTGGTTACCACAGCTTTTTATTCCTTTTATGATCTCATTGCTAATACCCGTGTATTTAAATAACTCAAATCAGACATTTCCTTTTTTTTTTTTTTTTGGTGGATTCTTTTGAAATTTTTTTCTTTGATTTCCTAAGCCAGTTTTTTTTTCTCTTCAGCAAAATATGTTTTAAACTTACATGTAGAAACCTACCCATTTGTAAATGAAAAGATAGTTCATATGGCATGCATGTAGGTTCTTGAAAGCAGCAAAATGTAAAGCATGACCTGAGGAACCATCAGTCAACCAGCATTTATTAAGTGCCTACTGTATGCTATTGTGACCTGGGTGCTGAAAAGACAAAAACAAATTATAAAAAGTGCCTGCCTCACATTTTTGTCAAAATATATATATATATTTAAACATTCTCTTTATTTCCAAATATATTTATCTTATCTCTTCTACTCATGGAACTATTCCTAGGAACAAACAAAATAGAAAAGATTAAAAAAAAGAGCTCATGGAAACTGAGTGGATGCTCATCAATGGGAAAATAACTGAATAAGTTATGGTATATAAATATTAAGGAATATTATTCTATAAGAAACAATCAACAGTATGATTTTAGAGAGGCTTAGAGAGTTAAATGAGCTGATGCTAAGTGAGCAGAACCAGGAGATCATTGTACATGGCAAGATTATGTGATGATCAGTTCTGATGGGTGTGGCTCTTTTCAACAGTGAGATGATGCAGGCCAGTTCTAATGATCTTGTGATGAAGAGAGCCATCTATATCCAGAGAGAGGACTGTGGAAACTTGAGTGTGAATCACAGTGTAATACTTCCATCTTTTTTGTTGTTGTTTGCTTGCATTTTTTTCCACATTTTTTTTCCTTTTGATCTGATTTTTCTTGTGTAGCATGATAATTGTGAAATATTTATAGAAGAATTACATATATTTAACATATGTCTGGGGAGGAGGTAGAGAGAAGAAAGGAGGGAGAAAATCTTTGGAACACAGGGTTTGCAAGGGTGAATGTTGAAAACTATCTTTGCATATATTTTGAAAATAAAAGGTTATTTTAAAAAAAAGTTCATCTAAAGCAACCACATCTACATCAACCAAGTTTGACAGTATATTGTGTTCCCTATCCCTTTTGGTTATTGTAATTATTCAGTGTTCATTTTTGTCATTGTTCCATTTTTATTTTTGTAGTCATTGTGTATGTCTTTTTTTTTTTTTTTTTTTTTTGGCCTATTTTACTTTGCCTCAATTCCCTTCTGCCCAATCCCGTAGAGACCTTTCTCTAAGTCCATTAAGATTATGTAGCTGTTCACTTTTTTGGTTTTGCTACATGACTAGCTCACAATCTATAAGATTTCTTTCAACCTATGAAATTTTAACGCTCCATACATTTTTTTTCAAAGTCTCTGTAAGTGATTTTCATTTGTCATTTGAGGCATTTGTTCCATCTTGGATCTTGGACAAATAATTTATGATGTGCCATGATTTCCTCATCTGTGAAAATGAGAGAATTGGACAAAATAATCCTTAAAGGTTTAGTTCTTGGTCTGATAGCAGCTTCACTAAGATTTTATACAGGGAAAATAGTAAAGGAAAAACTTTTACTTCATCTAGAAACTCACTTTTTGTATTTCACATGTTTTTCTTCACTCACTGTTAAAAATTATAGTTGTATGGCTATAGTGTTCCAAAGATTCAGTGATTTTTATGTACCTTCTAGTGTGCCTTACTTATGCTCAAACAGTAATTTAGGCATAGCCTAATTGAATTTCCTATAACATGTATCAATTTTTTGTTATTCTGTTTTTATGAGTTTTTAAAATGTTATCTTATAAGAATAATCAAATCAATTAAATGTTTTGTGTTCATTTCTTAGGTTCTGGTGACACTGATGAAAAAATCAGAAAAAAAAGTCAAGCTTTTACATGAACTAAATGTGTTGCAGCTTGGAGTGGAAACCAGGGTTAAAACTCATGTTATGACTGCTAAAATGTATCTGAAAAAAATTAATATGAAATCTCATGATTTCAAAGGTAAGTGTAACATAGTAGGCTTGATGAAAGTGTTAATAGCAGAAAGAGGTGTTTGTTTTTTCTCATTATCATGTTAAGGATCTATAGAGTGGTATTCTAAAGCACTTCATGTAATAATTTTTAGTAAATAAAATTTTGTTTTCTATTAGGGCTCCTCATTGTTTGACAGAAAACTTAAATTTTTTCAAAACCTTAATTATTATGTGTTGACAATAAAGCTTTAAAACAGTTGTCATTGGATACTTTAAATATGTTACTTTCAAGTAGGTTGATTTCTTAGGCAGTTTTTCTTTCTTATAGATTCTGAAGGAGAACCTCTTTGCATCATTAACTCTTGTAATGTAACTGATGAACCACTTCTGAAAATGGAATTCATAAAGGTATTCTTTGTTTTCTAGAATTCTTTACTATTGTGTATCTGTAATAATTTATTTTGCACTTCTCTTCCTATTCTTTTTTATTTGATTTAAAAACATTCTATAGTGGTAAGCTTATTTTTAAACTTGTGTGATCTTGTCTGCTCTTACCCTTGGAAATTTCCATTCATCTTTAAGACTTTCAATTCCATTAATTAAAAAATTGTCAACTCAAAGTTAAATAGAAGTTTAGATCCATTTAATGTAAGCTATATTTCTTTGCATTGCCTCACTCAATTATTTCTGTTTTTCCTAAAAATTACTGTTAAAATGAAACTGCATATATTTGTGACAGACATAGACAAAGACAGTGTAAGAAAAAATTTAACTCCCAAGTAATTGGATAGCTAGTATTTACATTTAGGATTTTATTTCAGTTTGGGAATTTTAATACCTTTGGTTTGGGAAAAGATGCTATTAGCACAAAGTATTATATGATTTTAGGATCATAGAGTTAGAGCTGAAAAGGCTGTTTAAGAGGCCTGTAACACCCCTTAGGAAATTGAATCATAAAGCAGTTAAGGCATGCCCAGCGTCACATAGTAAGTTTCTGAGGTGAGATTTACACTTGTGTTTTCATGACACTAAGCCCATTGCTTACCTACCTAGCTACCTATAATTGTGCATCTTTATTATTTTTTGGTTGATATTTGCCTGGTTGCCTAGTCATATCTGTCCCTGTCTGGCACCATAAATCTAGTCAGTACTAGATTGACTCTGACAAACTCTGAATCATCTTTCCCTTTCTCTCTGTTTGTAATGTTACCCTATAAGTGAAGATCTCCCTTATCTCTTCTCTAGGTACTATAAACTAACTGATCTCTTTGTTCCCAATCTTTCTTCTGCTAAATGCAGCCTTTATATAGCTATTAAAAGTCTTCCTAAAGCATAGTCCAACTGTATTAATATCCTCTTAAAAATTTCATATAATCAAATTATTAGATGTAAAAAAAAAAACTTTAGAGGTTCTATTTTCATTTTTGTTTTTAGATCAGCATTCTTATTTACAAGATTTCACAGAGTCTGAAACTTACAGCTAAGTTTAGTCACTTGCATATATATATATATATATATATATATATATATATATATATATCAAATTGGTAGCAGGGACTAGACTAGAAACCAGGTCTATTGATTCTAAACCCAATACTTTTTTTTTTGTTCTCCTAACTAAAGGTAAATTAATGAACTCTTCTTCCTGTTCAAAAAAAAAAAAAAAAAAAAAAAAAAAAAAAAAGAAGCAAGGCTCCAATCTGTATTACCATTCTTATTTTACACTATTCCCTTTGATAGTGTTCAAGCCAGAGTGAACTGAACTCTTGCTATTCCCCAGTTCTATACTGCTACTGTGTATTTCCTGGAAGTTGCCATGAGTAGATGTAAAGGTCTGAAACTATGAAAAGATGTACTTGAATGAGATAACTGAACACTTAAGGCTAATTTACCTATTCGATGTGAGACAATGACTCTATTAGCATATGTTTGGATAAATGGCTTTTCTCACAGTTGATGCTGGCTCAATGTTTGTGTTAAGATCATCATAAACAAGGATTAGAAGGTGGGGTGAGAGAGGCCAGAGTCACTTGGCAGGAGGAGGAGGAGAAAGGTGGAGATTCTGGAGTCCAGAATTGAGAAGAGATCTTTGGCAAAACTCCTGGCAGTTTGCCCGTGTCTCCCCCTAAAGACCAAGGGCTTTTAATTACCCTGATTCTGGCTGATCCTGAAATCTTCAGGGAGCCAACCCTGACTTAACAAGTAGACCTTCAAGATTTTCACATTTCTGCTCCCTTTAATTCTTATAAGACCTAGTTCAGATTCTGCCTTATCCATGAAGTTTTCCATGATCAGCCGTTCTGCCCTCCCCTGCCCCTCCTTATATTTCCTTGTAGTATTATATTCAGGTTTCTCTTTTGACCTTTTATTTTACATTGTGTCATGATTTACATAGGATCATAGATTTTGAACAGGGAGGAACCTTTGAGGTAATCTTGTAACTCTCAAAACCTCTTCCATTTGCCTGGTTTAAAATGATAGTTTTTGAGGACATTGATTTTTTCATCTTTGTTTCCATAGGGCCAGAACATAGCTGTTTAATAAACTGGGAATCTATATGACCTCATTGCTTTAAATTAAGGGAATTAAAAGGGAAATAGGAATAAAAGACTAAGGGATGAGAAAGGAAAGATTGTTACATTAGAGTTAAAAGACAATCTTGACTAGTTCAATAACTTTCTCAACTTTCTCTAGTAGGCAGGCATTGCGTATAAATTTTAGTTATGACACTATCATGTGATCTTAGTTAAGTCATTTTGAGCCTCAGTTTCATTATTTGTAAAATGGGACAATTAATTTAGATGACCTCCTGACCTCCAAGTCTATTCCTGCTCAGGCTAGTGAATTCTTTTAATTGTAACCTTCTATCTTCTCTAGCAGTGACAAAGATAAGTTATAAGAAAATTTTTTCTTCTACCAACATTTGCTTTTTAAAGCAGAAACAGTAATTATATACTGAATACTTTTTCCCCTTTTATATTTTTTAATAATATAGCAGAAGAAATGAAAACTGAGCATATGGTCAAGTCATATTGATTTTTTAGACATTTAGAATATGATTTCTTAGATTTTACCGTATATTCAAAGTATATATTAAGTGGAAACATTTTTATACTGTGGATATAAATTTACTGAGCCTTATTAAAAAAGCAAAGAGTTAGGAAAAAGTTAAAGAAAAAGAGTTAGGAAGTCCTATAAATAAATCAAGAAAATAAATTCAGTGTGTATGTTTTTAGTGTCTGTATTCAAGTGATCTAATTTTTATTTACAGGCAAACACTGATGGACCAGAATTTAAAACTGTTCATAATAGTACTAAACAAACAGTAAAGGTAATTCTTTTATGGTTCATTCTCAGGTATTAGTTGTGGGATTAATCAGTTAATCTAGTTCCAACAAATTGCCTCAGATTTTGCGGGTTTCACTATCAATATAAACATAACACAACAATAGTATTAGTCTCTCTTATAACTATATAAAAATAAAGATCTCATAAGAAGAAAGCTTAATTTCCTAGGAAAAATAATTTGCTTCACTGAGTTCAGTTGTGAATCAACTCGGTGTGTGTTGTTCTCTTGGAAGTGGCTTTTAAAAGATTAGGCGACTATATTGTTTGACTCAGTGTGTTATTGGCTAAAATTTTTGGCTAGCATTAATATAGGAATATTCTACAGGAATATATTTTAAAATAGATGACAGTTTATTTTAAAGCTTTTTATTTTCAAAACATATGTATAGATATTTTTCAACATTGACCCTTACAAAACCTTTTGTTCTAATTTTCCCCCTCCCTTCCCTTCTCCCTGATGGCAAGTAATCCAATATATATTAAACATAGTAAAAATATATGTTAAATCTAATATGTGCATACATAGTTATACAGTTTTCTTGTTGCACAAGGAAAAATCAGATTAAAAAAGAAAAAAATGAGAAAGAAAATAAAATGCAAGCAAACAACAACAAACAGAGTGAAAATGCTATGTTGTGATCTACATTCATTTCCACAGTTCTCTCTCTAGGTAGAGATGGCTCTCTTCATCACAAGACCATTGGAACTGGCCTGAATTATCTCATTGATGAAAAGAGCCACATCTAGATGACAATTTCTGAAGACTTTAGATTAAAAATAAATTTTAATATTTAAAGATTTTTAACCTCTTATAATTGGATACATTCATTGCTTACAACATATTTCAGCATTCAGTGCAGTTTTTGTTTGAAATATGGCCTGAAGTCTCATCAAAGTGCCCGAATCTTTGAGTAAACTAATAGATTTGTGAAGCTTTGTAAAACCAGTTAGAGATTTTAAAAAAGTTACTCTTGTGCTTAGTAAGAATAAATGTGGAGGCAGCTCTTTCTAGTCCTCTCTGGTATTTTGAGATATTCTGTTGATTAACTCTTGCAAAAAGTTTTTTATTCTTGTTTTTTATGATTTCTAAAATTATTTTCTATTGTTTCTTGGCTTAGGTATCATTTTCATCATTAGATTTAGTCCTCCATTTGGAATCTTTGTTATCTATCATGGACTTTATGTCTTCAGCTGTTCCATCCCAAGGCCTTCCCACTAATCAGAAGGGATATGAGATGAAACTGCCAATAGAGGACCTTAAAAGCACCGCAGTCAAAGCTGGTATTATTTTATCAATAACTATTATTCTTTTAATCAAAACTAGAATAATTATATAAAAAAACTTAGTTGTTATAATGTGCAAAAGAAAATAATCCAGTAAATTCCATCTACAAAGGCAGCCTGGGACATCTATAAAAGAAACAAAAATGTGATCCTTACTGTGATAATAAGATAGTTTAGGGAGTGGTTTTCAGCCATCATAAAGTTTTCGTCTTTTAATCCTTATTCTCTCACCCTCATATTTGATTGGTGATCAATCCTGCTATTTCTACATTCTTAACATCTTTTGTGTATGCCCTTTTCTTTCTTGTCACTTTTCTATCACTATCCTAGTTCAAATTTTCATCACCTCATGCATGAATTATTAAAATATCCTTCTGAAAAGCCTTCCTATTTCAAGTCTCTTCCACTTAGCTGTCATATTGATCTTCATAAAGCACAGATTTGACTTCATGATTTTCTTACCTTCTGGATGAAATAAAAAAAAATCCTCAGGCTTTTCAAGTCCTTTATAATCTGATCCCTTCCTTTTTTTTTTTTTTTTTTTTTAATCTTCTTATACATTATACTCCTTTACATATTCTGTAATCCATTGACACTGGCCTCCCTTGCTTTTCCTTGTGTAAAATATTCCATTTTGTGACCAAGCATTTTCATTTGTTGTCTCCTATGTCTGAAACTCTCCTCATTTTTTCCTCCTAGCTTCTATGGCATTCTGCAAGTCTTTTCCTTCAAAATCAGTTTTTGTAAGAATCTTTTCCAAGTCCTGATTAATTTTAGTGACTTTTTTTTCTGTTATTATCTGAAGTTTTTTGCATATGTATAATTTTGTATATGATTGTTTGGATGTTGTCTCCTTTATGGGGTGGATCTTTGAGAATATATACTGTCTTACCTTCCTTCCTTCCTTCCTTCCTTCCTCTCTCTTTCTCTTCCTCCCTCTCTTCCTCCCTCTCTTCCTCCCTCTCTTCCTCCCTCTCTTCCTTCCCTTCTCTTCCTTCCCCTCTCCCTCTCTCTCTCTCTCTCTCCCCCCCCCCCCCCCCCCCCCCCCCAGTGTCTGGCATATATAAATGTTAGGTGACCAGCTGGATAGAGAAATAGAAGAAGGAAATATTCAGAAATGATTTTCCTTCACAAAATTCATTATTTCCTTCATGCAATCATCAGTGATCATCTATGTTATGTGCCTTTTATGTTCACTTATTTATTGTAGGTGCTAGAAGATATATAAAGAAGAATGTAACAGTCCTAAATAGGTGAATTATCTAGTCAGAAGAAGCCAAAATAAAAATTAGAATATAAAAACATAAGAAAAATTTAAAATGTTATGCTATTACATGAGACATCATTTTCAGTTAATATAGTTAGGGAATGCTAATTCTACTGTATTTTTTTTTTTTAAACACTTAAGACTTCTTTGAGCTCTCTTGTGAAAGAGAGTATGTGCTGTGTTTGTTTCCTTTCTTTCTTTCCTATCAGTCAACAAGCGTTTACTAAGCACTTACCATGTGCCTAGCACTGTGCTAAGTTCTCATATACAGAGATAAAGAGTTTCTTGTGATTTGAATATTATTTTTGTGAAGCATTCTACAACTTAGACTGCATAAAATTATTGGTAGATGCTGATTACATTTCTGTATCATAAATAGGGATAATAAGTTCGTTGAATTCCATTATAAAGATGTTTCTTCATATGACATAACTCTACTAAAATATGTAATAAAATAATTGTACTTCTAAGATATAGAGACAGCATCATACAGTAGCATCAGTGTAGTAAAAGAGAATTGGATTTTGGAATCAGAGCTCAATCTGGAGGTCAGATCTTGGCCTGGATAACTCAGTAGCTGTGTGATTTTGGGAAAGACCCCGGAAAATGTAATCTTAAAGGAAATTTTTTTTTGTCTTTAAGAGCTGGTACATTGTAAACATTTAATAAAAATTTGTTGAATTTCTATGAAGCCACTTAACCTTTCTGAAGCTTGCTAAAATGGGAATGATAATAATGATAATACGACATACCATCATAGGGTTTTTGTGAGGAAGCAGTTTGTAGATCTTAAAATGCTATGTAAGTGCTAACTACTGTTATTTAGGATTGATTTTCCTCTTAATTCAGTTTGCCTTCTTATTCTAAGCTGACCAATATTTGGAAATTAATTTCATTTTAATTAACATTAATTAAATGCTTAATTAGAAATTGCTTTTGCTTTTGTTACATTCAAAGAACTGGAGATAGACAAAAATAAAACTGATCTTGATCTTGAGGACCTTATTTTCATTTTGCTGTTTTGATTATTCGTGTTCTAAAAGTACTTCTTATTCTATTTAGTTTGAGATTGAGTTTCTTTGTCATTTCATAATTATACTTTGCTAATCATAACTTTGGTAACTTTTCAGTATCTGACATTTCCCATCAAGATGTTTTTGATCTGAAAGTCACTGCAAAACTGAATGCATTTAATATCTTTGTCTGTGATCAGAAGTGCAACATTGCAGATATTAAAGTACAAGGCAAGTAATTACACAGTCATCTTACTTTGATTTGTCATAGTCTTCTAGTTTTAAAAATGTATGTAGCAATTTTTATTTTGAAATCTGTTGCCTTTTACTTTGCTTCTAAGTTTACAGTGTGGTGGATGTGTTGTGAGCAATTAATAAATTAAAAAAAATTTAAAATTAAAAAAATAAAATATTATACCTTGTATTTTTAGATAGATTTTGTTTAGTGACAAGTAATATAAGAACTTTTTCTTAGTTTTTTAAATAGATTTTACATAAAGCAGTGAAATTATTCTTACATATTCTAGTTACTGTTTTAAGACAGACAAATATGATTTTCAAAAAAAATTTCAGTGGTATTTTATTTTTCCAGATACATGTAAAGGTAGATTTCAACATTCATATTTGTAACACTTTGTATTCCAAATTTTCTTTTTCCTTCTCTTGCCTCTCTTCTCCCCAAGATACCATGCAATTTGATATAGGTTAAATATATGCAATTTTTAAAAACATATTTCCAGATTTCTCATGCTGTGCAAAAAAAATCAGAACAAAAGGGGAAAAAAAAACATGAGAAAGAAAGAAAGGAAGGAAGAAACAAACAAAAGTGAAAGTACTATTCTTCCATCCCTGATTCCATAGTTCTTTCCCTGGATGTGGTTGACATTTTCCATCCCATGTCTATTGCAGTTGCCTTAAATCACTGCATTGTTGAGAACCAAGTCCATCACAGTTGATCATCACATAATCTTGTTAGTGTGTACAATATTCTCTTTGTTCTACTCACTGCACTTAGCATCAGTTCATGTAAGTTGTAGTAACTGCCAGGATCAAAGGGTATGCTCATTTTGATAGCCCTTTGGGTATAGTTTCGTATTGCTCTCTGGAATGGTTGGATCAGTTCACAACTCCACCAACAATGCAGTTTCCCCACATCCCCTCCAACTTTTACCATTATCTTTTCTGGTCATCTTAGCCAATCTGAGAGGTGTGAAATGGTGAACTTCAGAGTTGTCTTAATTTGTATTTTTGTAATCAAAAATGATTTAGAGCAGACAAATACAATTTAAAACAATTTTATAACTTAAAGCTAATTTTGTAACTTAAAAATTGTCAGGGAGTGGTCATGAAATCATCTTCCTTTCCTTTTTGAAACATCTTGAATTGAAGTGGAAATATATTGAGTACAAAACACACCTTTTGAAGTTGCATGCTTTTTACTTTGTTAATGTGTGCCAAGAATCTGAAAGGATTTCTAAAGCCTTAATAATGGCTCCAATAGAAATCATCATATTATAACATACTCTCAAATATAACCATTCACATGTATTATTTGTGGTACAGCTTCATAAATGTGAAAACTATTAGTAGGTTGATAGCTTGTGAACATGATTATATTTTTCATATATATGTTTTTTTCTTACTCTGTCCAGTAAGTTGTAGGGCATCTTAATAAAAATTCTTTTTCAGAGACATGCCTGATACTATTCATGGGATGGACTTTGGTGTAGAATCAGAGAAAATAAGTATGTTTTCAGAGAAAATAAGCTAAAGGAAACATTTCTTGATTAAAATATCTGGGAGTCTATAACTTGTATATAGTCTAATAAATATTTGAATGTCTGTCAAGTATAACAATGTGATTTCTGAAGCAATCACATACTTAGGATCTTTTTCGATATTTAAATTAAGACTTAAGAGCATGGTTGTCTTTTGTCATTTGGTGGCTCTTACTTTAATCTTTAATGTACCACTGTGGTTTAAAGGCTTTTGTGTTGTTTTTAATTCAGATAGTACACTTGCCTTTATATATTATGAAATTTTCTGGTTTTAGATGGGACTTTTAATTTTTTAAGAGTATGATGGCAGAAAATGTTAATGGCTATATAAAGATTTTTTATAGGATCATAGATCCGAGTTTATGCTTAGTAAAGGAAGTCTCTCTCATTTGATTTTTTTCATTTTACAGATAAAGATCCTAAGGCACAGGATAGTTAAGTGATTTAACCACAGTGACCCAGAATTACAGAGGCACGATTTTAATGCCTTGAACTTAAGAATTGTCATTTTCCCTCACAGTGTTATCACTATGCTCCTTTATATAATAAAATAGAATTTTAATATTGGACTGACTGATGTTCAGTATTCATCTTAATGGAACTTTCAAGGAAATTTTTGTTTTTAGTTGAAAGTAATTTAAAATTATGAAGTCAGTGATAAAAAGCTATTTAGCAAGTTTTCGCCAGAGTTATGTTTAGTTTTTATTAAATATTAGTCACCTTCTTAGGCTAGTGTTAAACATTTATTCTTGATTATGTGTAGTAGATCAATTAATCAGTAAACATTAAGTCCCTACTATGTGCTAGCACTGTTGTTAGTGCTGGAAATACAAAAAAAGGCAAAGAAGTCCCTATCCTCTAAGAACTTATAATTTAATGGAACAAACCTATGCCACATTATTAATCTGATTTTTTTCAACATTCTAGTAATATGTACTAACACATTTCACATAACTATTTAAGATGTTTGATTTTTAATTTGAAGGTACTTTTTCATCTTAGTGGTAATAATATTTGTAATTATTATTAAAGTTGATTCATTTGAAAAAAGATCATTCTCCCAACACGGGGAATTATTTTTATTGATCTTTATCTTAACAACATACTACTTCACTTAACTGTTGTTAGATTTATTTTATGTTGGATTTGAAAGTAAGTGAAAGAACTAATTCTTTTTAACAGGGATGGATGCATCTGTTTCTGTGCAGTCAAAGAAGACAGAAGTTTTTGCCAGGCTCAGAGATATCATAGTTACAAATGCTGATCCAGTATCCATTCACAAAAAGGTGATTTTTAAGAAATATATAAATTTCAAAATTAAAATTTGTTTTTTGTAATTTGGATTAGGGAAACAACTTGATAAGAAACAATTTATCTTGAAGACAACTTATAACCAGGTAAATCACAGGTAGAAAGAATTATTTAATAATTTTATTTTAAAAAAGTCTTTTGGGAGATATAGTCATATGTATGGATATCTGGGCTAGATGGAACAGTAAATAGAGTTAGGGAGAATAATCCTGCTGAGTTCAGATAACTAGCTGCGTGACCCTGGGCAAACCGCTTAACATTGTTTGCCTCAATTTCTTGTAATGTAACCTGTAAAATGACCTAGAGAGGGGGAAATGGAAAACCACTCTAGTATCTTTATCAAGGAAACCCCACTTAGGATCATGAAGAGTCAGACATGACTGAAAAATGACCAAGCAGCAACAAAATGTTAAGTAGGTATGTACCAATCTGTCTATCTTCATCATTGCAGATAAAGAAACCAAGGCTTAGAGGCAGTTAAATGAATTGAGGCCTTTGTATGTTAGAGTTAGCACTTTCTCCCACAGTACTGCCACTGCCTTCCCTCATGTAATACAATAAATTCTTAACATTAGATTGGTTTATGTTCAGTTTTCAGACTAATGTAACATGTAGCAAAGTGTGTGTGTGTGTGTATCTCCCACATGACACAATTTTTTCTCTTTTCTCTGTTTTTATTAATAGCATGATTAAAAATAAAATGTTAGTTATATCTCATTTCTTTTTTTAATCTTCTTTTTGATTTATAAAATTTGCCATTACAAGAAATTCTTACTCCTATTAGAAAAATAAAGCTCACAAGACTAAATTGGTATAATAACAAAATATAATAACTTTCAGGCTGTCTCCATAGTAGGAGATGAAGTCTTCAGGTTCCAAATGACTCTTTATCCAGAAGCAACAGAGGGAAAAGCCTATACTGATATGTCTAAAGTAGATGGTAAATTAAGTCTTAAAGTGGGCTGCATTCAAATTGTTTATCTTCATAAATTCTTCATGTCACTTCTGGTAAGTTTCTTTTCAATTCACACTTTTTTTGGGGGGGGGAATAGTCATGTAATTTTTATGAATGTTTTTGAATGTAGATAGTCAAAATGTCCCATATCTAACAGTGCTAAGCTCCACTTATGAAGCATATAAGCTGTCAGTGCTGCAAGCATCTCTATAAGAAAATAAGTTGTTGAATTTCTCCATTTTACATTGGTAGAGGGAGTTCCCTCATTTGCAGCTTCTTATCATCAAACCTCAGTTCTGGTCTAAAAAGAGACAAATGTCTAAAAGCCTTTCCTTGTCATATAGCATTTATTAGCAGATGATACATGTTAGAATTAGTACATTGTTATTCTAATTTTGGCTCATGAATTTCTGTAAAAACTTTAAAAATTTTTCATATTGCTTTTGGAGGTATTCTATTTAGTTTCTAAGAATTGCCTCTTATATCCTTAAAGATCTCTGCCTTATTTTTCATTGAAATTTGAGTAACATGAACACATGAAATTTTCTTAAATTCTATTTTAAATCCTGTCCTAGTTTCAAATTCGTTGAATGTTGATTAGCTGCCTATTTTGGGTGAGGCGTTTTAGCAGGCACTGGTGATATATTAGATATAATATAGAGCCTGTTTTCAAGGAACTTTTATAATATCATGTGTATTTATGTGTAATTATCAAGAAATGATTGTTAAGAAGGAGACTAAAATAAGTTTAAGGAGAGGTCCAGGCAAAGTGTCATTAGATATTTAAGGAGGAAGAGGATACTTTTATATTAAGAGAGATCCACGAATGGCTTTATGGAGGAGATGGCCTCAGAGTTGAGTCTTTAGGGATGGGGTAAAAAACAAACAGATTGGGAGAGGGAGAAGGAAAGTCCATTCTAGGAATTGTTCAAATTGTTTGTTTAGTTGCTTATTAAAGATGAAAAATGTTCAGTGCCAGCGATTCCCATTTTCAGGAATCACATTTCATTGATTCAGGATAGATAGCTGTCGTCCAGACCCATGATTTTATAGATATAAGGAACTTCTGATCAACTCCTTTGACTATTATATATGCTGACCTGCCTCACCAGCAACTTAAAATATGAGGAGAGACAGCCTCATGTAGCTGTTTAAAAAAAAAACAAAAACTTTAATTATGAACTGCTAGAACCACTTTTCCTGAGGAGGCTTTATTTCCTTTTCTATTCTCTACCTTTTTTGGTTTTGATTTTTAAAAAATTGCTAAATCCATCAGGTGAGTCCTGATGTTTTTGGCTTTTTTTGTCCTTTTTTTTTTTTTTTTTTCTTCATCTTATGCATATTGCTTATTTCCTCACTCTTTGTATAATATATATCATTATCTAAGTTGCAACTTTCTTCCAACAGAATTTTCTCAACAATTTCCAGAAAGCTAAAGAGGCTGTGAGCAATGCCACAGCCCAGGCTGCAGAGAAGGCTGCTTCCAGTATGAAAGATTTTGCTCAAAAGAGTTTCCGTCTTTCTGTGGACATCAACCTTAAAGCACCAGTTATTATTATCCCACAGTCTTCAGTATCTTCCAATGCTGTTTTAGCAGATTTAGGTTTAATCAGAGTTGAAAATAAATTTAACTTGGTCCCTGTGGAACCGTGTAATCTTCCTCCAGTTGTTGACAAAATGAATATACAACTCACTCAGCTGAAGTTATCAAGGTATAAATAAACTTCTCCTACATGTATTTGAATTATGTGTTATTTGGTGAAATGTAATTTTGAATTTTATTTGGATAAGATATTTATCCTTTTTTTTTTGGTCTTAACCACAGAAGCATTTGGTGTGCTTCAGTAATTTTCTTGTCATTAATTTTTGTCAAATTAATTATATTCCTCAAACATTTATTATATACTATACTGATTGGTGCTGTGGGAGATATAAAGACACATAAGATACAATTCTTCTTTTATAGAATTTACAGTCTGGTAGAAGGAACTTGACATCAGTACTTCAGGTCTCTGATTTCATTGATTGGGTATTCCTTCCTCTGATAGAGATTAAAATTTCTATGACTTCTTCTTCAAGAGTTGCTCTGGTTAAACATTTATATTATAGCCACCGGCATACAGTCCATCAAGGAATGCTTAGTCATTTTGTACTTTTGTGTAGATTCTCCTGCATATCCTTGAATAACCTAGAAGTCACCTCTGTTCCATACTATAGCAAGCAATAGTTCATAGTCACAAATAAATATAGGACAAAATAGAGTGTGAAAGAACATGAACATAAAAGGTGAAAAAAAACTATATCTATTTCAAAAGGATTTCTAGCATTTGCATTTTGGTTTTTCCTGTGTATGAAATTTGCCCGTTAAAGTAACAATTTTATTAAAAATCAGTAAAAGTGATTTTTAAAAAAAAGTTGCGTCATTATATTGGGTCATATACATTACCCCTCAGAAGACAACTTTCAATGAACATCAATCCACAGAATTATGAAATGTTAAGGAGAAACTATTTCAGTGATTGTGCCTATAAGGTTATTTAATCATAGAGTCATAGGTTTAGAATTCGAAAATACCTTACTGATCATTTAGTTAAACTTTCTCATTGGATAGATGAAAAAATTGAGGCCTACAGAGATGTAGTAACTTGCTTCTTGGGCAAACAAGAGCCAGAATGTTAATGTTTTTCCTTTAATCCCAAATATACTTCTTCCACAGTGACAGATGGAAATTAATGAGTTTTCTCCCCCAGACATATTTGCTTACTTTAGCTCTTCAAGCAACTGAACACTCCACAAAATTGATCTCAAGAATCTTAGTACAATTTAAAGAAATCTAATCTTAGGTTAATTTTGCTGTTTTAATATAGTTTTTGATGGTAATATATTTACCAATGGTAATAGTTTTAATTTTTGTTTCCAATCCTTTTAAATTGAGAATATATTATGGAAGTGGTTCAAATATTGCTGAAAACTTTTTTTTTTTTTTTTTTTTTTTTTTAGTTCTGTGGAATGCAATAAACATTTTTGTTTGGAGAGATAGACAAAGTAATGAGGAGGCTCAATTAAAATAAAAATGTGGTGTCAATCATTACTGTTGTACCATAGCCAATGGCTGTAGGACAGACAACGTAGCATTACTTACTATGCATGCCAAGTCTTTAAGATTTGATATATATTTCCTTACAGTTTGATGATATTTGGAATAGACTGTGGATTAACTTTTTCTGTCCTTCAGCTTCAGCAGTGTTTTTCTACAGTGATAGAATCTTTTCTGTGATATTGCATCTTTTTACTATTAGCTTTTTCAAGTAATATACAAGGATGATAGAACACTACCAATACTTAGGATATTTATGGTTGGGGAATCTAAATTAGTGTTAATATGGTTGTCTGTTAAAAAATAAGGGTAATCAATTTGTAGAGTCAAAAAACTTAAAACTCTTTCCATGTGATGAAGAGTTCTAGTCTATAAGAATACAAATATTAATTTCTGTTCATGAACAAATAATAGTGAAACTTTTCCATGTAATCAATTTCAGGTAGCTTTTTTATATTTCTAAAAATTTTGTTCTCTTATCAGAATTATTTTGCAGGTTGGATCTTCAATACCTGACATTGAAATTTTACAACCAGTGAATATGTGTTGGTCCATCCAACGAAACTTAGCAGCAGAGTGGTATACAGAAATTCCAGGAATGAAAATAAAAGGAAATCTGAAACCAATGCAGGCAAGTATGGAGAAAAATACTACAGAAATCAACATAATACAGTTTTGTGTTTATCATTATGACATATCTCATAGTAACATATATTCAAAGTGGTGATATCTGAAAAAAGACAATAAATTAATTGTAAATGGTGCCATATTTGTCAACACTTCTCTATTTCCCCCACTCCCCCCTTGCAACATATTTAGATAGGTTATAATAAAAAAAATAAGTCTTCTTTGAATACTACTAGATTATCTTGAAAATATCATTTGTAATGCCCTTTGTTTATTGCTGAACTATTTTCCTTTTTCATATATGTTAATATATAAATATGTAAATAACTGATGATTTAATAACTTTGTGAATGAAAGATTTATTATTTTATAATTTTGTGGTTCTAATTATTTTTTACATGAAACTTGTTGGTGTTTTTAGATTGCCCTTAGTGAAGAAGATTTAACCATCTTAATGAAAATCTTAATGGAAAATCTTGGAGAGGGAGCTTTACAGCCGACTTCTATACAACCAGTTTTTCCAGAGGATTCAAGAGTGAAAAAAGGGAAATCTCAGGAGGATTCTGATCATGTGAGAGGTAAAAATTAAAGATTTTTGCTAATCTTAATGGGGGGAATTTTAAAAATTATATTTAAAAATAATTTGGCAGCATTGTTTTTAACTAATTGTTCCAATTGATTTTAGGTGCAATATATTTAGTTACCTAGAATAGAAAAAAATTGTACAAATACAGGAAGAAAGAAAAAATCTTAGTCACATATACTTAGATAATGAACTGAAAATAACCAAGAAATGTGGAAGAAAATAACACTTCATTTATCTGGTGTCTTTGGGGAAAATAAGCTATTTTCTCAGATAATTAATTCTTCTTATTATAAAACAATGCAACGTTTTTATGGACATCTTTCTAAATTATATTATATTGGTTGTACAGATGTTTCAAGAATTCCTGGCAAGATGATTATAGATAGGTGCTGACCCGGAATTCAGCAAGATATGGATTCAGATCTTTCCTTTTATATCTAATAACTTTGTCACTTAACTTCTGGGATTCTTGGTCTCCTTATTTACTATCCATTTTATTTATTATTATCCACTAAATGGACTCTTAGGCTTCCTCCAACTCTGAATTTATGATACTGTGAATGCTCTTAACATGTTTTCTTGCTTTCGCCTTCCATCCATATCCCACTTTCTAAGTGTGGGTGTCTCCAAGGCTCTTCTCTCTCAACAGTCGCTAACTTTACCAGGCAGGTGCCTCACACATTTGTTTGTCTGGCCCTTCTCTCTCTCTCCTGAGCTTCTGCCTCATATCATTAATTGTCTGTTGGATTTTTCAAATTAGAAATCCTGCAGATATCTCAAGTTCAACAACTCTTGAATAAAACGTGCTATCTTTTCATTCATGTTCATGCACTCTGTTCCTGTTTCTGTACCTTTTCAGTGACCTTCCTGCATGCCTCAGATGCATTCTGTCCTCACTGCTGCCTCAATTCTTCTCTTCCTCCAGGCTACAGCCCAAGTACCACTTTTTACATTACATCTTTCTGTCTCTTCCTTCTCTCCTCAGTTGTTAGTGCTCTATATGCTAAATTGTTTTGTGTATTTTTCTGTTTATTTACTTGTATTTTTTCTGTTTACACAATTAGAATGTAAGCTCCTTGAATAGGGTTTCATTTTTTGTATTTGTTTCTTTAACTCCTAACATAATTTATGTAATATAGTAAGTACTTAATATAATTGAAAGTTCTCCAGGGAAAGTAGTTCCATGATTTTGTTTGATAATTTCTGCTGTACAACAATTCAGTTTTCTTTATATTTAATGTCTCAGCACTGGAAATTATTACCTTCTTTTGGTCTGCCTAGATATTGCCAAGTAAAGAGAAGGCCAATTTAGCTGGATTATAGCTTTTAGTAGGGGGAATAATGTAATATAGAAGGAAACTGGGAAGGCAGGTTGAGACCACATGGTGAAGAGCTCTAAATTCCAGAAAAAAAGTTAACAGTGTATTATAGAAGTAATACTGGAATATAGGAAGTAGGGGAGTACCATGATCCTATATAGTCCTTGAAGAAAATCACTTTGGCTGTAATGTGGAGCATGGATTGGCTTGGGGAGAGACTTGAAATAGGGAAATCATTCAGGCTGTTGTAGTAATCCAACTCAGAAATGATTAGAGCCTAAACTGTTTTGGTGGATATTTGAGCAGAGAGAAAGAGTCAGGTGTAAGAGATGTTGAAGAAGTAGGAACCACAAGATTTGGCAACTCATTATATATATGTATGTGCGGTATGAAGGAGAGGTGGAAATTAAAGAAAGTGCCGGAATTACAAGCTTGGTAGCCAGAAAGAATGGTAGTGCTTTTTGACAGACACAGGGGATGTTTGGCTAGAAGAGTAAAAAGATAAGATGCTGTTGCATAATCTAGGCAGATTGCCATGAATAACTAATAGAGGGATACTGATAGAAGTGGTAGGGAAAGTAAATGTAAAAAAATGTTTTTGAGTTTGATGAAAATTCTTGGTAATTATAAATACATGCGTGTGTGTATGTGTGTGTATGGATAAAAAGATATATTTAGTTGTGGTTCTACCTAAAGGTTAGAGAATAAACTAGATGATCTCTTGAAGTCTTTTAAGTTCCATGTATATATGTGAAAATGTAGTACAAAATGCATCCTAACAGTCCTTTTATAATGGTAGTACCTTCTACTTTCAAATAAAATCTACAAAATAGTTTATAATCCCCATTTTACAAAGAGAGAAAAAACTGATTTTTGCAGAGATATTAAAAGACTTGGTCAAGATCAACAGAAGTTGTATTTGTGCCCTTTATAGGAAGTGACAGATTTTGTCAGTGCCACTTTGCTGTTAGGTTAATTTAGAAAAGATCCTCTTTTCTATAAAATCTTTTAACATGTAGAACTTTGAAAAATATTCTAGTAATGGGAGTTGTCATTAGATTTTCCTGTATTTATAAATAAAAAATTGCTAAACATTTTTTTTCAGGTTCAGACTTTGATACTCCTGAACAAGACATGAAAACTCTGAAGCCTTCTGACATTCAAAATGTTACTCTTCAATTTGATTTCCACTTTGAGTCTCTTTCACTTGTCCTCTACAACAATGATATAAATCAGGTAATGTAATAAATTCCTACAGTAGGAAATGCAGTTGAACAAAGTAGAATATACATTTTATTCGTAAAAAAGATTCTACCTTTGTGAAACTAAGGTGATTTCTAACATACTTTTGGAATAATTGTGCTTCATATATAAAAAGCACTTAGATATTTCTTGAATAAATGAATTAATGAATGGATAGCATAGCATTGTGAATAATAAAAAAAATACTTTCTTTGATAAAGGCCGCATTCTCAAATAAATTTTACATTCCCTAATTGATAAATGATCAAGGGATATGAACAGGCAGTTTTTAGTGAACAGTTGTTTGATATTGTGTCGAGTTGTTAAGCCAATTAAATGTTTAATTCTGTGATTCTGTGATATTATTTAATTACTAATCAGTTTTATTATCTTTCTCTTCAAAAATGTGCCATAGGGTTCCACACTTTCACTTCACAGTGACCATTTACGTCTTGGTGAATTCAGGCTCCATCTTATGACTTCAGCAGGAGAGATGTTTAATGATGGTTCATTAAATATCTACCTTAAACTGCAGACATGTACACTTGATGATCTTAGAGAAGGTGTTGAAAAAGCTACATCAAGGTTTGTTAATGCTATGTTTTGGATGAATTATATATTTGAGATTTAAAAATGCACTTAAATTTTCAATAATTAAAATTTTCACTGTTTTCTCATTTGAGACTTATTATTTGGCTGAGCCTTACATAATCATATTTTTCATCACAACTAGGAAACAGTACTCCTGATATAAGGGACTTTAAATTGTAAACCAGCAAAATGGATCATTTTCTTTTAAAGGGAATTGCAATGATAAAAAAGACTTAGGATGGAAATAAAAATAATATTGAAATAATTAATGGGGTGGAAGTAAATCCTTTGATAAACCAGGGACAGGATTAAAGATTAAAACAATTTTTTCACTAGTCTGAGAAGCTCCTGGGTGAGGAAACTTTTTCTACTAACGTAAGTTGGCACTTTCTCTATTCTGTGTTCTCAGAGAATTTCCTCAGTCATTGAGAGATTAAGTAACTTGATGGGACTATAGTAGCCAGTATATGTCAGAGATCAAAATTGAATTTGGATTTTCTTGGCTTTAATGTTGAATGCTTCTTTTGATAAACTTTTGCTAAATTATTTATATCAAAAACAGTCTATTTTCCTTAAAATTTTAGAGGTTGTATTTCCTTTGCTTAATTTTTTTTGGGGGGGAAAACATCTTTTATGGTCACTCCTTTCATTAATATACAGTAATAATGAGAATTTCAAGCAAACTTAAAAAGAGCCTTTATTTTAATGACATTCTTAAGTTTTCCCTCAATTTATAACTGGAAAGTTATGTTATAAGAAGTACCTATGGGGAAAAATAAATAATAACCTGTTTAACTTTGAAATTAATTGAACACATCCTGTACATATATCTTGTCTCTATATTTAATGAAAAACTTTGGATTTAACTAATTTTTAGAAACCTCACTTCTTTCCTGGGTGGGAGATTTTTGCTGAATGCAGTATTAGACTTTTTTTTTTCCATGTTGTTTAGTTTTGTTGATCTGTTTTTCTTCTTTTTTCTTCTTTATTATAACAAGATGGCTGTCTTTGAAAGGGAACAGGAAAGGGTGCAATGAGAAATGTAGACAATGTAAAAACAAAAGATTTTATTTTTTAAATAAAAGCCTGTTGTTTAAAAAGTAAATTTGATTAGTTATATTGATGTTTATTATTCTTTATAATGGGCAGCTAGGTGGTGAAGTAGATAGAATGCCAGGCCTGGAGTCAGGAAGACTCATTGTTCTGAATTCAAATCCTGGCTCAGACACTTACCAGCTGTGTGAACCTTGGCAAGTCATTTTACCATATTCACCTCAGTTTCCTCATCTGTTGTTACAGATGAACTGGAGAAGAAAATGGCAAACCACATCAGTATCTTTGCTAAGAAAACCCAAAATAAGGTCATAAAGAATCAGACATAGAACAATGACTGAACTGAATTGTTTATGATAAATAATTTTTAAAGAAAATAAAAAGTACATTTTAGCATTGTTCTTAGTCTGAAAGTTTTATGCCATTTACATTTGTCATGAGCCTTACTTAATGCTCTCTTCTTTTATTGGTGATATGTTTTTTGTTCTAATCAAAATATTAAATGACTGTCATTAGTCCAGTTGTCCATAACAAACATTTAGTAAACATTTGTTGAATTGCATCAAATTAAATTGATTAGTCCTTCAGGTTGTAAAGAAAGGTGACAAGATCTAAGTTTTTAAGGAAAGTTTTGTTTCTTAAAGTAAGATAAAGGGATTTCAGTCTTTTAAAGTTAATAGAACCAGATTGATGTAGTCTTTAAAATGACTGAGCTTCTCCCACAGATACTGGTTTGTTAACTTATTACATACATTGTATCTAACATATTCTATAGTTGCTTAATAACATAATTCACACTACAGTTATTGCAGTCTATTTGTTGCCTAGTTATTTAACTACCTTCCAGTTCATGCTGATCTGAACCTAATTTTGACAAGTTGAAGGAGAGGTGAAAAATTAGTCATTTAGAAATATGCTAAAATATTTAATTTTAATATTTTTTCAGAATGATTGACAAGAAGAATGGTCAAGATAAAAATTCAATGATTGATATAAATTACAAACAAGACAAAAATGGAAGTCAAATAGATGCTGTTCTTGACAAGCTCTTTATATGTGCTAGTGTGGAATTTCTAATGACTGTGGCAGATTTTTTTATCAAAGCTATTCCCCAAAGTTCAACACCTTCAACTGAAAAAACCACACAGATTTCATTAAGACAAACTACTTCAGCAAAAACCAAACCAGAGAGAGGTTGGTATGATTTCTTTTATCAGAAAAAAAAAAAGGAAAATTATGGACAAACAGATTAGACTTTAAAATGTGAGCATATCATTTCAAAAAAATTTACTAATTGGAAAATCCTTAATAGACATAGAAAAATGACTGAACTGAATTGTTTATGATAAATAATTTTTAAAGAAAATAAAAAGTAGATTTTAGCATTATCTTTTGTCTGAAAGTATTATACCATTTACATTTGCCATGAGCCTTACCTAATGGTCTCTTCTTTTATTGATGACATGTCTTTTGTTCTAATTAAATGTTAACTGTCTACCCACTAGTCCAGTTGTCCATAACAAATATTTCATAAATATTTGTTGAATTGCACCAAATTAAAATTACTTGAAAAAGTAAAATTAAACAACTATTAAGTAACAATATCAATGAAAAATTTTCTTTGTGTTCTTGTTCTTTTATTCCCAAATGCTTGAACAGGCCAATAATTATGTGAAGAACTTGAAAGGAAGGTTTTTTGTTGTATTTAATCTTTCTCTAAATAATCAGTAATTTTGTGATATTCTTATCTGTTTAACAACATTACTGTTAATAGGATTCTGTTAGTGTTTTTATGTCTTAGGCATTGTTTCTTCCTGTTTTTTTCCTTAGAAAGTTCTGGAAGGCCAAATATGACTATAAAAGCAAAGATAACAGATCCAGAAGTGGTATTTGTGGCTAGTTTGGCAAAGGCTGATGCCCCTGCTCTTACAGCGTCATTTAAGTGTGATTTTTGTTTATCATCTTCCAAAGTTGAGCAGAAGATGGTAGTATCTGTGAAAGACCTTAAAATGTTAGCCTGCCCTTTTATCAGAAAAAAAGGAACAAAAAATGTTACTACGGTAAGAATCACTGATGATTATAATTTGCTTGCTAGGTAACTGCAGAAATGAGTAATTAAAATGATCAGATATAGTTAATTGTTATGTTCAATTAGAATTGAGTTTTAGCATGAATCAGCATTTTTTTTAAGAGTACAAACTTATAGACTGGGAAAACTTTTTTTTTTTTTTTTTTTTACTAATACTTGGTGTAATTTATGACAGATGTCATACTCCACTAAAAGTTTATTTTGTATCATTCTGGAAAATATGGCTTTTACTAGTTGTCATAATTATTGCTCTATTTATTTGACATGCTTAATGTATAACTATTTGAAACAATATATAAATTGTGATGTTAAAACTAATAATTTTTTGATGTGTAGATTGATGTGTGAAAAGGAATATAGTCCTCAATTTAGCAACTCTGAATTTTAGATAACATAATAGTCTAGAAAGAATAATTTTTTTCTTATTGAGATAGCAAATGATTGCTTTTTAATCACTGAATTGATAGCATAAGTAAAAATTGATAAAGTTTATGTTGTTTTTCCTAATTTTATTACATTATTAACATAAACTTTCCCTGTAGTATATTATAATCAAGTTTAATTAATGTCTTTAGTGTATTATTTGTCGATTTTGAAAAATTGTAAACATATTTCAAACAGTTTTTTGTTAAATTAATGTTTAATAGCCTGTAGATTTTATGGTTAGCTACTCTAATAAAGCTTTTGAAGTGTGTTAAAATTATAACATGAAGGAATGTATATTTTGGGGTCTATGAAAGAGGAGGTTGGTTGACACATCTGTCATGGAGTAAGAATTTGGTGTAAATTAATATAGTAGAAGAGTTTTAAATCTGAACTGATATAAATTTTAAAGGTTTAAAATGTATTCTGTGAATAAGAACAAGGGTGTTTTAAAGGATTTTAACTAATATGAAAGAAATTATTTTCATTTGATATGATTTATTTACTTAACATTTTGAGTTCTGAAAAGCACTATGCAGTACTTACATAATTTTTAAAATATGAATTCTGTTTCTTTTGCTTTAGGTTTTACAGCCTTGCTCTTTACTTATGGAAAAACGTGAGCATGTTTCCGGAGAACAAAATATAGAACTCTTAATTGAAGAATTTATAATTAAGGTTATTATTGGTGAAAATTAAGTTTTCCTTTATAGAGATTGTAGATTCCTAAAGATTAGAAACCACATGTTTTGTTTTTTATCTGATGCAAAATATAGCACATAGATACCCGATAAATATTTGTTCAATTGAATTAAAATTATTTTTCCAGATTATAAAATACTCGATTCTTTTTCCCTTTAAAGATTATGATATAGTTTCTTCAGAAAATTGGTACATTTAAGATTTTTTGTGTGTGGTAGTGGTTTGGAGCAGGATTATACATTCATTTATGGTTATCTGCCTCTATGAAGATAGAGTAAATTGAATACTTATTGTATAAAGTATATATATTGTGTGAGAATGAGACCATTCCTATCCTAAAATAGTTTTCATTATGATTCTGAATGAGCTGATGGATAATTGAGCCTCAGTATCCACACAAGTATATTAAGGAAGTGATTATCAGCTCACTGAGGATAGGAATTTTCTCTTATTTATTTTTGTATCTCCTTCAGGGCAAAATAAAGTAGAATATGAGTATTTTAAGAGGTCCAAAGCACTTCAGTGTATGTCAGAAATGAGGGCACTGTCCTGTATGATTGGAAAAAAAAACCCCAAACTCAGAGGATACTTTATTTGAACTTGGTCTGGAACATGCAGTAGGATTTCAATGGACAGATTGTGAGAGGATGCATCCCAGCTTGGGAAGAGAAACAGTGAAGGAGCAAAATCCCTCCTCCCAAAACCAAAAGGACCTCAACCCTGATATGTTTAGATTTAGTGAATAGGCCAATTTGTCCTCTATGTATATCTATATATCTCTATCTATCTATATATATATATAGATAGATATAGATATAGATATAGTTATAGAGATATAGAGATATAGAGATATAGATATAGATATACATCTATATCTATCTATCTATATATATATAAAAGCTTTTGAGAAGAGGAATAATGTGATTAATCTTCTTAAAATATAGCTCTAATTTGACAATATTCAGGAAACTAGAGAATCTTAGAGAAGAAAAAAGTCACTAGTTTGGAAGTAGACATTAGGAATAAGACAATGAATCCTTGGAGTTCAGTGAAAAAGATGAGATATGGAGGAGTTGGCAAATGATTGAATGGAAAATGGGGATTTCACCCATTAGGTACTGGAATAGGAAGGAGGATTTGAACTGAACTTTAAAAGTCAGATAAGATTTGTTTAGGTATGATAGAGTAAGGAACTTCGAAGTCAAAGGTGTAGAAATTGGCAGGCTCAGATCATGTTTGGCATATGAGAATATCCACTACTTTCCTTGGAATGAAAGGCTTTTAAAGGGGAATAGTTTTAAGACTAGATTTTTGGCACTAAAGTAGAACAAATGAAGATATTTTAATTGGGAAAGCAAATATTCCATGATTATAGTGCTGTTTGAAAAGTATTAATCTTGTGGTAGTGTTTAAAATTATTTTGAAAAGATGATAAAGTTTTGCAAAGTACAGATCTGAGACAATTAGGATATGAATATATAGTTTAATAAAACCAAAGAAGATGGCAGAATGGATAATATCAAACAATCTGTTATACGTTGTAAATAATGAGGGGGGGGAGGGAGAGGGAGAGGGACAGGAAGAGGGAGGGGGAGGGAGAGAGGGGGAAAAGGAGGGAGGGAAGAAGAGAGAGGGAGAGGGATGGAAAAGAAGGGATGGAAAAGAAGGGACTGGATCTTTTTTGTATGAAATATAACTTTGTTGCTTTTGTTTTTAATTTCACATAAAATTTGAGAATTTTAAGTTTTTGACTAAGATAAATTTTTTTCTTTACTATGCTATTGTCATATGGGACAGCTTTTAATTTATTTCTTGTGCCTTTTTTTGTTAAAGGTTTCACCAGTAATTCTCAATACTGTAATGACAATCATGACTGCTATGTCACGAAAGAAAAAAGAGGATGAATCAAAAAGTATATCAAGCAGTACTGAAAACCTCTGGGCCATCAAGTCTATTGATGACTGTAATGCTTGGTTTCTTGGAGTTGACATGGCAACAGAAATAACAGAAACCTTTAAAGATTTTGAACATCTATCAATAAAGGAGAATTTTATTATGGTTGTAAAATCTGTTCAAGTCACCTTTGAATGTGGCTTGGGACATCGAACTATACCGTTATTATTGATAGAGTCTACATTTTCAGGAACTTTTAAAAATTGGTCTTCTCTGATGGCTGCTACTGCTGACATGACACTTGAGGTAATACCAATGTCTTTTTACCTTCTAGTAGTAAAACCAAATCCTAGTGTTAATGTTTTCTTTGGCAGTTCTTCACATTTAAATATATGAGTCTCTAACAAATTCAGTGTTATTCAGTGCAATTTATAGTAATGTTTATTGTTTCATTTTCTAAAACAGATTGTTTTTAGAAATGAGCCATTTAGTACAAGAACTAGAAGAAAAGGGGATCAATGTACCCAAATTGAATACATTTGTACAATGATGTAAATAACTTTAAATTACTTGATATGTTTTATTGACGTGTAGGATTTTTTTATCCTTGCTACAGAAGCCATATTCAGTAGTTGATATTGAAATACTTTTCTTGTTTGAAATTAAATCCCTTTTTTCCCCCCCAGATTCACTATTATAATGAAATACATGCTGTCTGGGAACCTTTGATTGAGAGAGTAGAAGGAAACAGACAATGGAATTTAAAGCTTGAAGTAAGAAATCATAACTATATTTTTTGTTCTAATCTTTAAAAAGTCTGAATGTGTTGTTCAACATATTCTACTGTGGGAACAATATTCTATTATCACTTAAAAGCACTTAGGAAAATTTTAAAACTAATGACAGATCCTTTTTTATTGCTGTGATCGCAAACTATTGCAGTATTCATTTATTTTCATAATATGTTTTTGTGAGGCAGCTTATCTTCAAAAATTGTATATTGAAATTGGCTTTCAGAGGATGAAATTTAACCTTCACTAAAAAGAAATGAATATTATACCTGTTTCTCTTGGTTACTGAATAGCTATGAGTAATTGTAAAGTACTTTATGAGCATTTAAAATTTTGTTGATACCAAACTGCTGGAAAAGGAAGACTAAGGGAAAAAAAAATTATTGTTTCATTTATTTATAGGTATAACTGATAAAAATGTGGGAAAAGTAGAAATATATAATCCATATTAGCACATTCTTAAAAAAATCATTTTGGTCCTCTGAATTAACCTTGCTCATTAGATTGCTCATTAAGACATTATTACCAATTAATCAGCTTAACACTAAGGAAATAGCTGTACTCCAGGGTATTTAAAGTGAAGTTGTTTATCTGATTTTGAAAAAATAACCTTGGTGCTTCTATGACGCACTATGAAAGATTTTCCTTTTTATTAACAATGATTAAAGAAGACCGATTTGTACCAATGCAAAAATAAAATATTTGTATTCACATCAAATAGAGTGAAAATTCCTTGAATTTATAAAATTGGTTGTTTTTATTTATATTTTCCCTTTCAGTTAAAGAATAATCCAGTCCAGGATAAAAGCTTGATGCCAGGAGATGATTTTATTTTTCTTCCTGAACCACAAACAGCAATTCACATTTCTTCAAAAGATACAATGAACATAACAATATCTAAATGTTGCCTCACGGTTTTCAACAACTTATCAAAGGTATACCTATTTGTTTAAAATACAAATTATTTGAAGAAGTATGAATACATAAAAAGTTGTCATATTTTTCCCTTAAATTAGCTTTTGTTGTTGAATAGTATAAAAATCTATGTATTGTATGTTGTTCAGACTTGTACTAAAATTATTTTTTTTTAATTTCAGGCTTTTTCAGAGGGAACTGCATCTACTTTTGATTATTCTTTAAAAGATAGGGCTCCTTTCACAGTCAAGAATGCAATAGGTGTTCCTATTAAGGTGCAGCCTAATTCTAATCTCCAAGTAATGGGCTCAACTGTAAAAAGTGACATTTATGATGTTGACATTGATCAGATTTTGGAATTGGAGTATTCTACTTCAGAACCCTTGCATCGAGGGAAACTATCTGTATTGAGTCGTCAGGAAAGCTCTCTCTTCACTCTGACTTTTGGTATATTATATTTATTTTATTGCAAAGTTTTCTTCTATTTTAATTAATGTAAATAGATGATAGCTAAATTGTCACATTAATAAGGGTTTTTTTGTTTGTTTGGGGTATTTTTTTTTTTTTTTTTGGTCTTTCTTGTTCTAGCATTTAAGATTCTTTGAAATTGTGATTAATTCTTTAGTTTACTCCAATCTCTTAACTTTGCTTTCTTATACTTGAAAAAGTTTAAAATTAGATCCCAAGTTATCGTAACTAAGTACAGCTTACTGGCATCACTTCAAAACAGTGAAAACAGTAGATAATGGGAAAGGAATACTAAAATTTATCACACTTTGCTGTCATAGAATGTAATAAAATTTTTCTTCTTTCAAGATAGGCAGTAGGGGATAGAGCCTTGGACTTGGTGTTAGAAGGACCTAGGTTCAATTTCTATCCCAGACATGATAACTTTTGTGATTCTGGACAAATCTGAGTGTCTGGACCTTTCTCAGTCTCAATTTTTTCATCTGTTAAAATATTGATAATACTTTTTTATTTCATGAAATTATGATGATCAAATATAAGGTATGAAAAGTGCTTTAAAAATATTAAAGCACTCCAAATGTGAGCTATTATTAAAATCAAATGGTTAAAATGTTCTTCTTTGATCTTTTTGTAAAATCAAGAGCTATATCTAACATTTTGAGGATTATAACACTGTGAATAAGGTATAGAGGATCATTAAGTAGCCACGAATTGACTACTCTTTATTTACTTTCTGCATCCTAGAAACATACTTGATGAAGTAGATTTCTAGAGAAATTTAACTTCTTGAGATTTAATTTTACTCCTTTACTCAAATTTTGATCAGTTTTGATTTGCCTTTTTTTCTTTTGGTTGCCATTTTGCTTATGTAAATCTTAATTATTTATATTAGTGCCTTATGGATACACAGAAATAGCAAATATTCCCATTACCCGACCTGGACGAAGATTATATAATGTACGGAATCCCTGTGTTAATTTTTCTGATTCAGCTTTGGTACAGATTGATGCAGCAGAAGGGAATAAAGTGATTACCCTTCGGTCTTCTTTGCAGGTGAGACTTTAAAGTGATTTTTCCTCATTCCAATTTGCTAGTGCCTTTCTTTTGTAATTATGTTGCATTTTTCTGCATATATTTATTCTGTATATACTAACATCTATGCATGATAGTGCATGTATCAAGGATGTAAGCTTCTTGAGATTAAAGATTGCTTCATATTTTTCATTGTATCATCAGCACCTAGCATAGTACTGGATCTATAGTAGGCATTTAATAAATGTTTATGGATTAATTGATTAGTCTGTGCTTCTTTAACTTGACATTTGTTTGTTTCTTTTTATTAAATATTTATGACAAACAACATGGTAAAGCTTCATTAAGTCAACACTTTTTTTAGGCAGGCATTTTGAAGCAATTTTTATTCTCTAAGGAAGCTTGCTTTTCTATTGGGTTTTTATTTAAAATAACTTAATTAAGGTCTTTTTGTGTCCCTTTATGTTTTAGAATTTAATGATTACTTACATACAATAAGACAAAAACTGAGTAGTATTTTTAGTGGAAGTTGATATACAAGTAGTAGTATAGAATTTAATTTTGTTTGTATTAAGTTTGTGATTACATTTTTTGAGAAATTAGAAGAGAATATTAGAAAGAAAACACTCAAAAAGTTTTTGCATATTTGTTTTACATCTTTAATATTATTTTGAAGTACTTCAGTGTTTAGAAAATGGTTTCTAATTTCTTACTATTGGGAAAACTTAAAAAACATTTTACCACCTTATCTCCTTTCCTAAATTATTCATGTTATTCATTATGCATTATTAATAAGTAAGCATTTTTTTTGAAAAGATATAATGATCCTGATGTGGCATCTTAGAATATAAAGGTAATAAAATATAAATATAAAGTTATACTACTTTGCATTTTATAAATCCAGGCAGTTCTGTCTCTTCTTCCTCTCTTCATTCTCTACTGTTCATCATTCTTCCATACCCTTTAATAGTCCGTGTCTGTCAAATCAGTGTCTCTCCCTCTCTTCCCCTCTCTCTCTCTCTCTCTCTCTCTCTCTCTCTCTCTCTCTCTCTCCCTCTCTCCCTCTCCCTGTCCCTTTTCCTCTCCCTGTCCCTCTCCGTCTCCCTCTCCCTCTCCTCCTTCTCTATTATAGGCACTTAATAAATGTTGATTTATTGATCTGTAACTGTCTATACATCTTTATTTCTTGTACTTTAAATTGAGCATATGCAAAATCTTCCTTGAAAACTGTTTCATCTTCCCATCCATTATTTCTTTTCATGACAGCATCATCATCCTGTTAACCCAGGCAGTATTCATATTTCCCTTTTCCCTTCTTCATTACCCCTACCTCCATTCAATCACTTGCTAAGTGTTAATAATTTTGTTTTTGTACTCAGATTCATACCCTTTCTTTCCACTCCCATTGCAGCCACTCTAATCATGACTCTCAAGAACTCTTTCCAGGTAGTTTTAGTAACTTCTTAACCAATAGAAAAGGGATGGGAGATGAAGCCTGTAAAGATATTTGTAACAAGAAACCATTTTTCTTGAATATTAATGATTACTTAAAATGGATAAATTCTTGAAAGGTAACATAGTCTGTTCTCAAACACTGGTTTCAGAGATGTTTTGAATAGTTTAATTTTATTTCCTTTATATTAATGCTTTCAATTTCAAAAAAAGTGTTTTTTCCCCAGTAGAAATTTTGAAAGCAACAGTAGACATGTTAAATTTTGAGGGTGATATTTCATTTAATAATGCATATGTCTTTTTGTTTCATAGATCAAGAACCATTTCTCTATTCCATTTACTATCTATAAATTTGTTAAGACTGCTAAGTTACTGGAACCCATTGGAACAGCCAAACCTGAAGAGGAATTCCATGTTCCTTTAGATTCATATAGGTAGATTTTGACTTAATATATAGAAATTTAAAATTTATGTTTTGAACCTCATGATTTTTTAAAGTTAATTTCTTCACCTGGGAATTCAGCTTTAAAATTTGACTTTAAGACTTATTTTCATTGATTATGCATTTATTTGCATCTCATTTTAATACTGTTAACATTTAAGAAGATACATCTTTTGTTTCTGATTTCTTTAAAATTTTTTCCCTATTAACTTTTCCACAGATGTCAACTATTTATTCAGCCAACTGGAATTTTGAAGGGTCAGTTTAAAGAGTCAACAACATATATTTCTTGGAAGGAGGAGCTTCATAGAAGTAATGAAGTCAGGTGCATTCTGCAGTGCCCATCAACTGAAATCAACTTCCTACCATTGATAGTAAACACAGTTGCAGTTCCTGATGAATTAAGTTATATTTCTACTCATGGGGAAGATTGGGATCCAGCATACATTATTCATCTTTATCCATCTCTAATTTTAAGGAATCTGCTTCCATATTCTCTAAGATATTTACTTGAGGTATTATTCTTATATATTGTTTGGCTAATATTGTTACGTGTAGATGAAATCAGTTTTAAATAGCAGTAGTATATAAGTATGTAAGCATATATTGCCATAAGTTATTAACATAGTATAATCATCTAGTAATCTATTACTCTACTGATCTATTCCTATCTATTTACCTACTTATCTATATGCATACAATACATAGAAAATAACAATGAAATATTTTTATTTTTTGAAGATGTTTTGGGAGCTAACTGCTACTAACTTCAGTTGACACTCCTCTAAATCCATACTTCTTCAGTTACTCATGGCCCTCTTTTCTTGATGTTTTTCTTAGCTCAGTGAGAGGTAGAATAGAAGAGAATGATCTTTCCATAATATTTGTGTATATGTATGTAAAAGTGTGTATGTATATATATATCTATGTATACACACACACACATACACACACACATACACACACACACACACACACACACAGCAGCTAGGTAGTACAGCTGATAAAACGCTAGGCTTGAATTTAAGAAAACTTTAAAATCCACCATCAGATATTTACTAGTTGTGTGACTTAGGTAAGTCATTTAACCTCTTTTTTTCCCCTCAATTTTCTCAGCTATGAAATGGGGATAATAATAGCACTAAACCCTTGGCTCCTTCCCATCCCCCAAGGTTGTTGTTAGGATCAAATGAGATAATGTGTGTAAAATTCTCAGCCCAATGTCTGGCACATAGTAGGCACCATAGAAATCTTAGCAGCTATTATTGTTATTGTTCTTATGTGTGTATATAAATGTTTACACATGTTTTATATACAAAACCTATACACTTCACTATATTGTAGCCTTAGGTTTTTTTAATTGCATTGTAAGTTTTAGAGCACCAACTTATTTATTATCTCATGTTATCCTTAATATAATAAGCAAAGTTAATAGAGTTATTATTATAATAACTCTTTGGTAATATAGAAAACTAAGGTGTTGTTAAATAAAATGATATATCTTAAGTTATACATTTGTTGTAGTTAGTGAAAGAGAATTACAACTTAACTACCTTATTATCAGTTCTTTATTCTTGCTGTCTGCTTATTATTCTTCCTTTAGCAAAATAGCTAAGGGTCAACAATAAATGCTTAGTATATAATTAGCCAAAACTGTTTTCTTTTTAGGGAACTGCAGATACTCATGAACTATCAGAAGGTAGTACTGCCGATGTTCTTTATTCAAGAATAAATGGAGAAATTATGGAATTAGTTTTGATGAAGTACCAAGGCAAAAACTGGAATGGACATTTTCGTATACAAGATACACTGCCTGAATTCTTTCTTGTGTGTTTTACATCGGACTCCACAGAAGTGATGACAGTAGACTTATCAATACATGTTAGGAGAATTGGTAGCCGTATGATACTGTCTGTTTTTAGTCCCTACTGGCTCATCAATAAAACTTCTCGTGTTCTTCAGTATCGTGCAGAAGATATACATGTGAAGCATCCAGCTGATTATAGGGACATTATTTTATTTTCTTTCAAGAAGAAGAACATTTTTAGTAAAAATAAGGTATGTTTTCATTAATGTTAGAGATTATAATAGTTACATTCTCACTTATAACATAGACATTTAGAGAATTACTTAGCCTCCCAATCTTATGCTTACCGGCAGGTCTGTACCCCATAGTAAGCTGGGAATCATACCATTAAGAGCCAGCGTAGATTGTCAGAGAAGCTTTTTTTTTTAAAAAATTCAATATCCCACAGAGCTTCCAAGGTTAAAGTATTTTGATTTAAGAAATCACAGAGATTAGCTGTACCAGATCTAAAACTATATTATAAAGCAGCAGTTACCAAAACCATTTGGCATTGGCTAAGAAATGGACTAGTTCATCAGTGGAATAGGTTAGGTTCAAAGGACAAAATAGTCAAAAATTTTAATAATATAGTGTTTGACAGACCCAAAGACCCCAGCTTTCGGGATAAGAATTCACTGTTTGACATAAACTACTGGGAAAATTGGAAATTAGTATGGCAGAAACTAGGCATTGACCTACACTTAACACCGTACACCAAGATAAGGTCAAAATGGGTTCGTAACCTAGGCATAAAGAATGAGATTATAACTAAATTAGAATAACATAAGATAGTTTACCTCTCAGACCTGTGGAGGAGGAAGGAATTTGTGACCAAAGAAGAACTTGAGATCATTATTGATCACAAAATAGAAAATTTTGATTATATCAAATTGAAAAGCTTTTGTACAAACAAAACTAATGCAGACAAAATTAGAAGGGAAACAATAAACTGGGAAAACATTTTTATAGTCAAAGGTTCTGATAAAGGCTTCATTTCTAAGATATATAGAGAATTGATTCTGATTTATAAGAAATCAAGCCATTTTCCAATTGATAAATGGTCAAAGGATATGAACAAATTTCAGTTGAAGAAATTGAAACTATTTCTAGCCTTACAAAAAGATACTCCAAGTCATTATTAATCAGAGAAATGCAAATTAAGACACCTCTCAGATACACTACACACCTATCAGATGTCAGATTGGCTAGAATGACAGGGAAAGATAATGTGAAATGTTGGAGGGGATGTGGGAAAACTGGGACACTGATGCATTGTTAGTGGAATTATGAATACATCCAGCTATTCTGGAGAGCAATTTGGAACTATGCTCAGAAAATTATCAAACTGTGATACCCTTTGATCCAGCAGTGTTACTACTGGGCTTATATCCCAAAGAGGTCTTAAAGAAGGGAAAGGGACCTGTATGTGCAAGAATGTTTGTGACAGCCCTGTTCGTAGTGTCCAGAAACTGAAAACTGAATGGATGTCCATCAATTGGAGAATGGCTGAATAAATTGTGGCATAAGAATATTATGGAATATTATTGTTCTGTAATAAATGACCAGCAGGATGAATACAGAGAGGCTTGGAGAGACTTACATGAACTGATGCTAAGTGAAATGAGCAGAACCAGGAGATCATTATATACTTCAGCAACAATACTATATGATGATCAGTTCTGATGGACATGGCTCTCTTCAACAGTGAGATGAACCAAAACAGTTCCATTTGTTCAATAATGAATAGAACCAGTTATACCCAGCAAAAGAACTCTGGGAAATGAGTGTGATCCACTACATAGCATTTCTAATCTTTTTTTTTTTTTTTGTCCACCTGCATTTTTGATTTTCTTCACAGGTTAAATATATATTATTTCAAAGTCCAATTCTCCTACTGCATCAAAATAATTGTATGGATATGTATACATATATTGTATTTAACATATACTTTAATATATTTAACATGTATTGGTCTACCTGCCATCTGGGGGAGGGGATGGGGGGAAGGAGGGGAAAAATTGGAATAAAAGGTTTTACAGTTGTCAATGCTGAAAAATTACCCATGCGTATATCTTATAAATAAAAAGTTATAATAAAGAAAGATTATACAATAAAAAAATAAATAAATGATTGAATTAAAAAAAAAAAGTCACAGGGATGATGACTAAAACCATAGGATGATTATGAGAGTGCTAATTGGATTATCATTCCTAGATCAAGAAATTAAAAATAGAAAGGAATGTTTATGGGAAAGATGAGGATTTCAGAAAGCTTGCCTGGAAGATGTTTGTATAGTGTCTGCTTGTAATCTCATTGATTGGCCAAGCAAAGCAAACCTTTTCCCTTTTTCATAGGACATATCTTTCATATCTTCCACAGGTCTTCTCTTTCCTAGTTCCTTCATTTAATCCATGTAAAAGATGTCAAGATCCTTTGCTAGGTAGGCGCTCTTAGATTTATCAGGTTCTCAAAGTGTATTAGTAATCAAATGTAATGTTCCAGATATGAATTTGCCAGGGCTGAATCCAGCCTTTCTCGTCTATACTTCTCTTATAATGCAATCTAAGATGTCATTAACTTTTTTGACTCTCATATCATAATATCAATTGAGACTGAGATTATAGCCTACTAAAACCCTGATTTTTTTTTGAATTTTCCATCTAGTTATATCATCCCATATTGTATTAGTGAATTTGAATTTTTGAACCAAATGTAAGACTATAGTTTTCCCTATTAAATTTAATCTCTTTGGCATTGGCACAATGATATAGTAGTCAATATCTTTTTGGATCCTCTTCTCTAATGCATTAACTATGCTTTTGAGATTTGTGTCATCTGCAAAAGTATACTTTATATTCTTTTATCCAAAACATTATTAATTAATTAATTTATTTATTCGCTTGCTCATTTATTTATTTTTATTATTGCTTTTTATTTACAAAACATATGCATGGGTAGTTTTTCATCATTGACCCTTGTGAAACTTTCTGTTCTACTTTTCCCCTCCTTCCACCTCTCCTCCTAGATGGCAGGCAGTCCAATGTATATTAAATATGTTAAAGTATATGTTAAATAAAATATGTGTATACATGTTTATATAGTTATCTTGCTGCACAAGAAAAATTGGATTTAGAAAGAATGTAAAAATAACATGTAAAGGAAAATAAAAATGCAAGCAAATAATAACAGAGTGGAAATTCTATGTTATGATGTGATGGGAAACACTCATTTCCCATCGTTCTCTCTCTGGGTGTAGCTGGTTCTCTTCATTATTGAACCATTGGAACTGATTTGAATCATCTCATTGTTGAAAAGAGCTATGTCCATCAGAATTGATCATCATACAGTATTGCAGTTGAAGTATATAATGATCTCCTGGTCCTTCTCATTTCACTCAGCATCAGTTCCTGTAAGCCTCTCCAGGCCTTTCTGAAATCATCCTGCTGGTCATTTCTTACAGAATAATAATATTCCATAACATTCATATACCACAGTTTATTCAGCCATTCTCCAGTTGATGGGCATCCATTTATTTTCTAGTTTCTAGCCACTACAAACAGGGCTGCCACAAATATTTTGGCACATATAGGTCCCTTTCCCTTTTTTAGTATTTCTTTGGGATATAAACCCAGTAGTAACACTCCTGGATCAAAGAGTATGCACAGTTTGCTAACTTTTTGAGCACAATTCCGAATTGGTCTCCAGAATGGTTGGATTCATTCACAATAACACCAACAATGTAGCAGTGTCCCAGTTTTCCCACATCCCCTCCAATATTCAGCATTATCTTTTCCTGTCATCGTAGCCAACTGAGAGATGTGTAGTGATATCTCAGAGTTGTTTTAATTTGCATTTCTCTGATTAATAATGATTTAGCACATCTTTTCATATGACTAGAAATACTTTTTAGCTTGATATAATCAAAATTTTCTATTTTGTGATCAATAATAATCTCTAGTTCTTCTTTGGTCACAAATTCCTTCCTCCTTCACAGTCTGAGAGGTAAACTATCCTGTGTTCTTCTAATTTATTTATAATCTCATTCTTTATGCTCAGATCATAGAACCATTTTGACCTTATCTTGGTGTACGGTGTTAAGTGTGGGTCATTATTTGATATTTTAAACAGCAGAGAGCCAGTTATAGATCTTTGTGTACTCCCTTTGTAACTTTCTTCAAAGTAGGCCCCAGATTATTAATAAATATTCTTTGTGATCCAGCCATTCAACCAGTTCCAAATCCATTTCGTTACTTTAATCCACATCTTTCCATCTTCTTCACAAGAACACGTCTGATACCTTGGGAAGACCTTGGTCAAACCATCTAAAGTTGAGTGTAGGATCCTCCTGTGAAAACTGAGTTAGCACTCTGGATACTTTAGAATCAGCTGGAGTCAGGATAAGCAAAAGTTCTTTGTCTTTAGGGGTAGAAGTGAAGGAATGGACACAGGATCTCCACGACCTTCCTTCTTCTCCTCTACCGCCAAAGTGACTTTGGCTTGTCTTACTCCACCCCCTAGTCTCTCCTACAATTCTCTGTATACACTAAAAGATCGAACCAGCACAGAATAGTGGGAAGGGTTATTTTTCAAGCATAGGCTAAAATAGAGCATTGTCCAATCAGTAATTAGCCTTAAGTGCTCGGTGATCTGACCCCAGTGCATTAACTCAGAGTTTCAGCCCTTTATACCCTCCCTCCAGGAACTGTTCTCCTGCCTCCAAATTTGGCATGTACAAATCTGAAAACTTGGTCTTGATGGTATGATCACTAATCTTATAAATTCTGAGGATAGTCTGAGGGTCTACTTTTTTCTTTTTATTTATAATAATAATTATTTTTTTTCTTTTGGCAAAAGTCTGCCATTCTTCCCTTCCATTCCAAGCCTCCTTCCCCTGTCCCTGTTACAAATATGTGTAGTCAAGCATTGACCATGTCCAAAAAAAAAATCTTTCATTTTTCACTCCAAGTTCATTGAGTCTGTCAGGTATCATATTTACTCATTAATCCTCCAAACCATGTTTGGATGTAGGCTGATCATAGTCTTTAATTCTTTGAAAGTTGTTTGTCTTTACCATGTTATGTCACTATAAATTGTTCTCCTGGTTTTTTTTCCCTTCACTTTGCTCATTTCATACAAGTTTTTTTCACGTTTCATCGAAAACATTCTTTTACAGTTTCTTTCATAGCACAACTTAGATGCTGAACTTGTTTAATTATTATTTATTTTGTAAGCAAAATCTCAAATTCATTTTCTTTGCCACTTCTAAAAAGACCTGTGGATATTTTTGTCATGTTTAGAGGGTTTTTTTTTTTTTATTTGGGATTAAGTCCTACGTTAATCTGCCCTTCCTTCAATTGTCTCTTTTCCCCTTTCCTCCTATTCTCTTTGTATCTGAGTCTGTTCATGTTGCATGTATGCGCATATGGGTACAAATGTGCACCCATATGTATATTCCGGCTCACATGTATGCGCGTGCATGTGCATTTCCTTTGGCCAGTTCAGATGAGAATTAGGCTCATGCCAATACCGCCCTTCCTGTCTTGCCCTTGTTTACATCATCTGTGTGATATTATTTTCCCTAAAATCACTCTCTCTTCTTCCTACTCCCTGCCCTGTGTCCCAAGGTGTTCCTCTTTCCCTATTTTTTCCATTCGTCTTCTAAGATCATAAAGACATAATAGAACCTCTCCCATACTTCATCTAATTAGACTTTCTCTTTGGTTCCAATAATAGTGTTCAGAATGGACATATGTAACATCTCCCTATATTTGAATGTTGGCAGTTTGTATGTTTGTGTTAATGACCTTTTTGTTTTTTTCTTGACTGATTTTGTGTGTTTTTTTTAAAAAAAATGTTTCTTGTAGAGATTTTATTATCTAATCTGTCACTCTTTAATTTTATTTGATTTTTAAATACATTTTTCATTCAAAGTCATAAATTTGGTATGTTTTCCCCCTGCCTGTCTCTAAAATTATTTTTTCCCTAAGTTTTTTTTTCTTCCATTGTAAACACAATAGTATATTTCTTCTTTAATTTTTTTTAAGGTAACCCTGTTCTCACTGGGTTTTTTTTTTTCTGCTCTGATACCCTCTTTTTGTTATCATTTTTTTTCCAAGGCTTTGTTTATTTGTTCCTTTTTTCCTGTTGTTTTTTGGTTATAGATTTCCCCCCTCTTTTATCTTCTCAGTCAGGTAGATCCCCCCCTTCCTTTCATTTGTTTCAGATAGTACTATTCATTAGCTTTTTATAATTTTTTATTTTTTTTCCACCCCTTTCCTAGAAGGATCTCTTTCACTTTATTCATTGTTCATCTTTTCTTTCTGTTTACTCTAGACCCTCATTCCATTGTTAGATTCATGATTGTTACAATCGTCTGGTCTCTTGTCTTTTCTCTGTATTCTTTATATAATCAAAGTGTTCAAGACATTCATTCTAGGCTCTCCCCTCTTAGATGCCATTGCTTTGTTGGATTTACCTTATGAATTCCACTTTTCCATTGTGCCTCACTGTCAGAAGTGTCAGTTATTGCAAGTGTCAGAGGGGATATTGCTCCATGGTAGAGTTCTTCGCTCTCCCAGACATTGATCTATGCTCTCCCAGACATTGATCTACCCTCTCCCTAATTTATTTTCCCCCCTACCTTTGCTTGAGAATTTTATTGTGCTTGTGTTTTACTCCTTGAGGTACCAGTTGCTCCCCAGGGGTTCCAACTCCTCCTTTCTCAAGAAATATTTTTTCAGTTTTTCAGATTTTTTTTAATATCCAAATTTCTGTCTTATTCATTTTTAAGCTCCTCATTTCCCTTTATTCATAGGAGCATTCATTACTTGAACCCTTTCTTAACTCTCAAATGAGGCCTTCTTTTTTTTTCTCCTTTTTTAAAACATGTTTTTTTATTCTATTCATTATTTTTGCTGTATAGGACATAAATTCTGCTCTCGTAATTTTCATTTCTCTTTCAAACTGCTTAAAACAATGTGTAGTGTTGTTCCACATTCTCCACAAATTCCAGAATTCTCTTGTCTCATAAAATGTTTACTTCTTTTCCTTCATTTTGCACTTTTCATAAAGGCCTGAATTTGTTTACTACATCTGGAAGTTATATTTCCTTCTATTGTCACTATTTTTCCAGATAACTTATCTACTTTTAAGACCTTGAGATTACTTTTCCCTGAAATTTTTGGTAATTTCAGTCACTCCCCCCATCTTCACCAATTTCTTATTTTCTTCATCATTTGCTTCCTGACTCCTTCCCCTCTGATTGTGCTTTCCTAAGGTTCTGCATCTCCTCCCATGCTGGGTAACTCATGGTTCACCAACCTTGGTCTTTATGCCAACTGACTTTGGATGTAGTTATGTGGCACAAGGTTTTCAGAAACATTTAACATGTTTGACTTTTATCATCATGCCAGCCTTATAAATAGGTTTTAGTTATCAGTTAAATTTACATCATTTTTTATATCATCATTTACATCATTTATAGATGAGGAATTGAAGTTTAGAAGTTTTCTGTTATTTTTCTGAGTTAGAGAATTTCCCACTGCCCAAGGTTATTTGATTCTTTTGTCTATTTTTCTATATGGCCTAGTTCGATAACTTCACAGAATTCTGGGGTAACAAGGAAAATGCTTAATAAGTATTTCACCAACTAAAACTGATGCAATATCAACTAATTTTTAAATAATGATATATATTCTCTGGTGCAGGTACAATTAAGAATTTCAACTAGCGTCTGGTCCAGTAGTTTTTCATTGGACACAGTAGGAAGTTATGGTTGTGTAAAATGTCCTGCCAATAATATGGAATATCTGGTAAGATGCTACATGTTTTTATTAATTTTATCTTCTCTTCACATTTACAAAAAATGGTAGTAATCCACTGTACCTGATAGTATTTTCCAAACTTGATATCTGGATAATCAGTATTTTATGTGGATTACTTTATTCTCTGGACATGTCTTTGTCTCCAAGTCATTGGCTACACTGGTCAATTTTTAGAATATTGTGATTGAACTGTTCTTATACTCATTTAAACTGATTTTTATTTGATGTTTGAAATTCCTTCAATTTTTTGCTATAGTGATATGGTGTTAGAAAAGGCAAATACTATCTTTAATTTTTACTAAATTTATTCACAGAGTTGGCTGTATAAATAAGATGTATCAAAATTAGCAACTAATTTGATATTGCATTGAAATTTCATAATTAAAAATGGTAATATTATATTGTCTTGTGTCATGGTTTTTATAAATATTCAAAAATTATATATTTATTTATGTTTATTTTAAATATATCTTAAATATATTTAAAATATTTAAATCATATTTAATATATTTTTAAATTATTTTAATTTATATTTAAAATAATATATTTTATTTATATTTAAAATTATGTTTAAATTTTTATATTTAAAAATTAAGTAATATAGTTCAAAAATTATTTATAGCTATACTTATGCACTCGTTTGCTATTGATGCATTAGGGAAATTATACCTTTTTAATTGACTGCCAGTGATGTCAGAGAGAAAGGACAATATTTTGGATGTTCAATTTAAATGCTTAATTTAATACTTAATTTAAAAATATTTTCAGCGTTAAAATGATAATAGCCATGAAAAATTTTAAATAATCTTAATTTGAATTCTAAGGTGTCTTTTTTTTTGTTGGTATTTAACTAAAAAAGGTGGGGTGAAGCATAGTACTAACTTATTTTCTTTCCTAGGTTGGAGTTAGCATCAAAATGAGCAGTTTTAATCTAACAAGGATAGTTACACTGACTCCTTTCTTTACTATTGCCAATAAGTCTTCAATGGAATTGGAAGTTGGAGAAATTGCACCTGATGGCTCATTACCAACAAATAAATGGAACTATATAGCCTCTTCTGAGGTAAAATATTTCATTAATATTATTATAAATGATTTTTCTAATAAATGATGGTATGTATGTAGGAAATGCATTTGTAATGTAATTGTCTAGGAAATACCTTTCTCTTTGTCCTTCTGAGAAACACAATGGCACTGTCTTTACAGATTTCTATATAAAGTCCAACAGCTTTGGAAAGGTTTTTTTCTTTTTATATTATAAAAATGTATATTATTCATAGATAAGACATATTGATAATATTCACTCACAATACAACTTAACCAGATATTGAAGGAACAAATATTGAACACTTTCTGCACTCTATAGATGCAGTAGAAGAAGTCATGTCTGCATTCCCATTAAGGTGATAAGACTTCCACACATGAAACACCTCAGCAGTACAGTAATGTTATAAAAACTATTAAGATATGAAGTATAAAATGGTCAGAGCATTCTAGGCCCTCTTATTTTGCAGAAACTTTGAAACTCAGAGAAATAAAGAAACTCATCAAGAATAATAAAGTTCAGTGGAATTCAAAGAAGGAAAAAAATCACTGTGGGTTGGAATGGCTGGAAAAAGGGAGATCATGACCTGAACCTGGAAGGAGGAGAGGAGGATTTGGAGATGAAAGTAATAGTTTGTGTTGTTTGAATATTAGGAAAAATAAAGCTAAGAATTAGTGTAGGCCTTGGTATTTTGGGAAAAATAAGTCAACATTAAGAAACAGATTTATAGAGGGAGGAGAAAGAAGAAAGAGAAGTTTATGTAATAACCTTGTTACTAAAAGGAATAGCAGTTCATTCATAATAGATTTTCAGTTTCATGTGTAATCATCTTTTTTTTTTTTTATTATGCCATGTTATAGAAATGCTTGTTTTATTCCATAACATAAAAATAAAATGAACAAAAAATATTATATTTTTGGGGAAAGATAATGAATTCTATTTGGGACATGTTGAATTTGAGATGTCTCTGGGACATACCGTTTGAGATGTCCAATAGGTGTTTGATGATGTGGTGATCTCTAGTTAAATGAAATTTGGAGAGAGATATCTAGAATCATCTGCAGTGAGTTGATATGATCATTAAGTTACATAGAATAGACAGAAAAGAAAAGAGGATCAATGACAGTAGGGAAGGAGACATTCAGATTTAGTGGGCATGACGCAGATAAGATTTAGCAAAAGATCTTGATAGGGAGCAGACAGGGAGGAGAAGTAGGAGTGTCACCAAAACAGTCTATTAAAGAATAAGTCCAGGAAAAAAAAAAAGCATATTAAAAGTATCATGCTTCATGGAGTTCAAAATAGATTAGAATTAAAATAAGGACATTGCATGTTCAGATAATATATGATTGATAACTTTGGAGAAAGGATTTTCTTTTAAATCATGAGCTTTTAGAGGGTTTAGAAGAAAGTAAGAGAAGAAATAAAGGCACCAAATGTAGATTGCTTTCTTTAGGTGTTTTGAGATTGGGCAGAGAGATCTCAAGTGACAGCTAGTAGGGTGGTCATTGTTTTGATCAAATGAGGATTTTTTTAAGCATATGTAGACATATGGGTGTATTTGTATGTAGTGGGTTAGGAGCTAGTAGATAGAGATTTAAGATAAAACAGACAGTAGTGATAATAGTAGGGTGATCTGCTGAAAATGGAAATCAAGATATGTACAGAAAGCTTGGCTTTGGCAAGGAAATAAGATAAATTAGTCTTAGAACTTCAGGGACTATCTAGTGATGCAAGAATTCCTCTCCAAATTATTATCCAAAAGTTGTTATCATATCTTTTCTTTTTTTCTTTTTTTTTTTTTTTAATTAAAGCTTTTTATTTTTCAAAACGTATGCATGGACAATTCTTCATATTAGCCCCTGTAAAACCCTATGTTGCAATTTCCCCCAATTTCTCCCACACTTTCTCCTAGATGGCAAGTAGTCCAACATATGTTAAACATGTTAAAATATAGGTTAATTCCAATATATGCATACATATTTATACAATTATCATGTTGCACAAGAAAAGAAGAGAAGCAAAATAAAATGCAAGCAAACAACAACAGAAAGAGTGAGAATGTTATGTTGTGTTCCACACTCTGTTCCCATGGTTCTCTCTGGGTGTAGATGGCTCTCTTCATCACTGAACAAGTGAAACTGGTTTGAATCATCTCATTGTTGAAGAGAGCCACGTCCATCAGAATTGACTGTCATATAGTCTTGTTGTTGCTGTGTGCATTGATCTCCTGGCTCTGCTCATTTCACTCAGCATCACTTCATGTAAGTCTCTCCAGGCCTCTCTGAAATCATTCTGTTGGTCATTTCTTACAGAGCAATAATATTCCAAACATTCATATACCACAATTTATTCAGCCATTCTCCAATTGATGGGCATTTACTCAGTTTCCAGTTTCTTGCCACTACAAAGAGGGCTGCCACAAACATTTTTGCACATATGGGTCCTTTTCACTCCTTTAAGGTCTCTTTGGGATATAAGCCCAGTAGTAACACTGCTGGATCAAAGGGTATGCACAGTTTGATAAGTTTTTGAGTATAATTCCAAACTGCTCTCCAGAATGGTTGAATCAGTTCATAGTTCCACCAACAATGTATTAGTATCCCAGTTTTCCTGCATCCCCTTCAACATTTATCATTATCTTTTCCTGTCATCAAGTTTTATTTTGGTTCAGTTGTGATTTTGGAGATATACAAAGTTTTAGAAAACTAATATAGCTTTTTTAAGACTAAAATGTTGGGTGTACAGACTAATAGGCATCTTTTATATTTTCAGTGTCTTCCATTTTGGCCTGAAAATTTGTCAGGCAAACTTTGTGTGCGTGTGGTGGGCTGTGAAGGATCCTCCAAGCCATTCTTTTATAATCAACAAGATAATGGCACATTATTGAGCTTAGAAGAACTGGTAAGTTTTGACTTATTGTCAGATTGTCATCATTTTAAAAATTTCTTCAAAGATAGTCTAGTGTGCTACTTTAAAAAATTTACTTGTATTCATTTTATGAAAATCTCATGGAATAGTAGTGAATAAATTAGAATCTGACAGGTATTTGGGAAAAGGAAATTTTTATTTCAGAGCAAATGGTAAACGTTTTTTCCTTGAAAACTTTTTTTGAATTTATATTGGATTAATTTTAATCATTTCTCATTCTTTCCTTCCCAATAATAGAATGGAGGTATTTTGGTAGATGTAAACCTTGCTGAACATTCAACTGTGATAACCTTTTCTGATTATCATGAAGGATCTGCACCTGCCCTAATCATTAACCAAACACCGTGGGACATTCTTCAATATAAACAAAGGTATGTAAAGAGTTAATGGGAAATACACATTTCTTATAGCTGTATATATATTTCCTTTTACAAATTAAACCTATTTATTTAAACATTTCTCTTCCTTTTCTTTCATTATCTGTTGAGTGAACATAGTGAGAATATTATATTCTTGTTATATCTGATATCAGGTTGAATAATAATACTAAATAAATGATATAATAGGAATTATTTAAAAAGCCTTAAAATGGAGAATTAACTTGTAGTTTGAATTAATAGTACACATTTTATGTTTCTCCATTTTCATTTTTATCATTTTTCCTTTTTACTCTGTCATTTGTACTTTAGTGGATCACAGGAAGAAATGGTTTTACTACCCAGACAAGTACGACTCTTTGCTTGGGCAGATCCTACTGGCACCAAAAAAATAACATGGAGATATGCAGAAAATGTGGGAGAACATGACCTGTTAAAGGTATGACTTTAAAAGATATGTATGCTATTAAATGTAACCATTTTTGGATGTGAGGAAATTGAATAGGGTGACTATACAAAGGCTTTATTTGCCATTTGATACTATGTGAATGACTTTATATGAAGATTTCCATCTAGTCTATTCACAAGCATTCATTGTATACTAAGGTTAACAGTATGTTGGAAATAGAAGGAAAAAAATGATAATTTAGCCTTTTAGTTTTATGTCTACAGATTAAGATAAAGAGTAATTTGAGGTGGAGTTGGTGGGTTAGAGATACTTTTAAAGACTAAGTGAAAAAAAAAATTTGGTGAAATATAAATGTATGTGATATAAGTATATTCCAAAGGCCCTTTCATTTACTTTGCATGAATTCTTAAAATGTATTGAAACTTCCTTCAAAATTGAATTAGTTTAAGGGTCTAAGTCTTAGGCAGTTGTCAATGACCAACAGCAACAAAGGAAAACTTTAGTTTACTCAAGACTATATCTGAGACTTCCAGCCAAGATGGCGGAGAGGACGTACACATCTATTTAAGCTCTGTGGTTTCTCTCAGAATTTATTTCATGACAAGCCTGGGAATTAATGCTTGACTGAAAAAAACAAACAAACAAACAAACCATAAATAATTACCAAGAGAAGGCATCCTTGAAATTCACCAGAAAAGATCTGTTTTTGCTTGAGGGCGGGGAGGGTTTTAGATCCAGCACTTTAGCCAGCCACAGCTGAGCAGACCTGAGGGGGGTGGGGTGTGATCTCAGCCATCTCTGCAGGGAGAGCTTTACTACAGTATTGCATACTTTGCCCTGGTAGCAAGCCACTAGACAAGCAGAGAAGCTAAAAGCACAGGGGGTGAAGACTATAACTGCAAAAAGCTAGGGAACTCTTGGGACCTGGCCACACCCACCCAGAGTGTTTCAGCATGTTCTCAGAATCTCAAGAGTTTCAGAGCACAGATGCAGTGCAGCCATTGCTGTCCTGCTAGTGCCTCACTGCTGTCCCCTCCTTTCCCCCCCAGTCTGTAGAGGAATCTCCATAATACCATCCCCCCCCCCCCCCCAAAAAAAAAAAAGCAGGCTGCATTTGTTTTTTTGCAAGTTTGTTTTCTTTGATTCTTCTCTGACAAAATGAGCAAAAAATTTAAACAGACCCTAACCATTGATAGCTTCTATATGGATAGAGAGCAGACTTTAAACCCTGAGGAGACTAAAAACAGACTGACTCCAGATGAATCCCCAAAGGAAGATATGATCTGATCTTCAACACAGAAGACTCTCCTAAAAGAAATTAAAAAGGCTTTCACAAGAGAGCTAGAAGAAAAGTGGGAAAAGGAAAGGGAAGCTTGGCAAGAGAGTCTGGATAAGTCTTCCCACTCACTTAAAGATAGAGTGGATAAAGAAATCAAATCCTTGAAAAACAGAATTAGTGAACTGGAAAAAGAAAATAGCTCTCTAAAAAATAAAATTGGTGAAATGGAAAAAATTCCATGGAACAAAACATCTCACTTAAAAATTCAATTGGGCAATTAGAAAAAGATATTAAAAAAAGTGAGTGAAGAAAATACTTCACTGAAAATCAGAATCGAACAAATGGAATTGAATGACTTGAGGAGACTCCAAGAATCAGTCAAGCAAAACCAAAAAAAAAAAAAAATAATGGGAAAAAATGTCAAATATCTTCTTGGAAAAACAATAGACCTGGAAAATAGATCTAGGAGAGACAATCTGAGAATTATTGGACTCCCTGAAAAATAAGATGGAAAAAAGAGCCTGAACTATTTTTCGGAAATTATCAAAAAATTGCCCATAAGTTATAGAAACAGAGGGTAAAATAGAAATTGAAAGAATTCATTGATCACCTACCGAAAGGAACCCTAAAATCAAAACACCAAGAAATATAGTGGCCAAAGTCCAGAACTATCACCCAAAGGAAAAAATAATAAAAGCTGCTAGAAAAAAATCAATTCAAATATAGAGGAGTCACAATAAGGATTACCCAGGATCTAGCAATTGTAAACAAATTATATTCTGAAAGGCTAAGGAATTGGTATGCACCAAAATAACACCCACCAAAACATCTTTTTTCCAGGGAGAAAATGGACATTCAACAAATAAGAATTTTTTTTTGATGAAAAACTGGAACTCAACAAAAGTTTGATCTATAAAATAGAACTCAAAGAAACCTAAAAAAGGTAAAAAAGAAATTTGGGAACTATATTTCTGCTATAAAGAATATAAGAATAATGCTTTGTTTTAAAACTAGAGGTGGAAAGGAAATTGTATTTGAAAAAGGGTAAAGGGAAGTTTACATCCTGAAGAGGAAAAAACTATTCTATCTGAGAGAAAGAATGGAGGGGGATGAACATAGTGTGTATCTTACTGCCATCAGAATTGGCTTAAAAAATAAAAATATTAGACATATTTGATTTATGGTGAAACTTCTCCTACCTCATTGAAAAGTGGGAGGGGAAAAGGGAAGAAATAAGGTAAGCGGAAGGGAATACAGAAATTATGAGGAAAAGGAATAAAACAGGAGGAACTCTAAGATGGGCGGAGGGATACTAAAAAAGGAGGTCTATGAGAAGGAAGTAGTGCTTACAAGTTTAATACTGGGGAGGGGGGTAAGGGAGAAGGAAGGGAGAAAAGCATAACCAGGGGTTAACAAGATGGCAAGTAATACAGAGTTCGTAATTTTAACCATAAATGTGAATGGGGTAAACTCCCCCATAAAGAGGAAGCGGTTAGCAGAATGGATTAAAAGCCAGAATCCTACAATATGTTGTTTACAGGAAACACACCTGAAGCCTGGAGAAACACAGAGTAAAGGTAAAAGGTTGGAGCAGAATCTACTATGCTTCAGGTGGTCAAAAAAGCAGGGATAGCCATCCTGATCTCAGATCAAGGAAAAGCAAAAATTGATCTAATTAAAAGAGATAAGGAAGGGCACTATATCTTGCTAAAGGGTAGCATAGATAATGAAGCAATATCAATATTAAACATATATGCACTAAGTGGTGTAGCATTTAAATTCTTAGGAGAGAAATTAAGAGAGCTGCAAGAAGAAATAGACAGCAAAACTATAATAGTGGGAGATCTGAACCTTGCACTCTCAGAATTAGATAAATCAAACCACAAAATAAATAAGAAAGAAGTCATAGAGGTAAATAGAATACTAGAAAAGTTAGATATGATAGATCTCTGGAGAAAACTAAATGGAGACAGAAAGGAGTACACTTTCTTCTCAGCAGTTCATGGAACCTATACAAAAATTGACCATATATTAGGACATAAAAACCTCAAACTCAAATGCAGTAAGGCAGAAATAGTAAATGCATCCTTTTCAGATCACAATGCAATGAAAATTACATTCAATTAAAAGCCAGGGGAAAATAGACCAAAAAATAATTGTAAACTAAATAATCTCATCCTAAAAAATGATTGGGTGAAACAGCAACTCATAGACATAATTAATAACTTCATCCAAGAAAATGATAATAATGAGACGTCATACCAAAATGTGTGGGATGCAGCCAAAGCTGTAATAAGGGGAAATTTCATATCTCTAGAGGCCTATTTGCATAAAATAGAGAAAGAGGTCATTGAATTGGACTTACAACTAAAAATGCTAGAAAAGAACAAATTAAAAAACCCCAGTCAAACACTAAACTTGAAATTCTAAAAATAAAAGGAGAAATCAATAAAATTGAAAGTAAAAAAACTATTGAGTTAATAAAAGTAAGAGTTGGTTCTATGAAAAACCCAACAAAATAGACAAACCCTTAGTAAATCTGATTAAAAAAACGAAAGAGGGAAATCAAATTGGTAGTCTTAAAAATGAAAAGGGAGAACTTGCCACTAATGAAGAGGAAATTAGAGCAATAATTAGGGGTTACTTTGCCCAACTTTATGTCAATAAATTTGATAATTTAAATGAAATGGAAGACTACCTTCAAAAATATAGCTTGCCCAGATTAACAGAGGAAGAAGTAAATATCCTAAACTGTCCTATTTTAGAAAAAGAAATAGAACAAGCTATTAACCAACTCCCTAAGAAAAAATCCCCAGGACCAGATGGATTTATATGTGAATTCCTCCCCCCAAATTTTTTTTTATTATAACTTTTATTGACAGAGCCTATGCCTGGGTAATTTTTTTTACAACATTATCCCTTGCACTCACTTCTGTTCCGACTTTTCCCCTCCCTCCCTTTACCCCTCCCCAGATGGCTAGCAGTCCTATACAAGTTAAATACACAGTGTATCCTTGATACAATATATGTGTGCAGAACCAAACAGTTCTCTTGTTGCACAGGAAGAATTGGATTCAGAAGGTAAAAATAACCTGGGAAGAAAGACAAAAATGCAAACAGTTTACATTCATTTCCCAGTGTTCTTTCTTTGGGTGTAGCTGCTTCTGTCCATCCTTGGTCAATTGAAACTGAGTTAGATCTCTTTGTTGAAGAAATCCACTTCCATCAGAATATATCCTCATACAGTATCGTTGTTGAGGTATATAATGATCTCCTGGTTCTGCTCATTTCACTTAGCATCAGTTCATGTAAGTCTCACCAATCCTCTCTGTATTCATCCTGCTGGTCATTTCTTACAGAATAATAATATTCCATAACATTCATATACCACAATTTACTCAACCCTTCTCCAAATAATGGGCATCCTTTCATTTTCCAGCTTCTAGCCACTACAAACAGGGATGCCACAAACATTTTTGCACATACAGGTCCCTTTCCCTTCTTTAGTATCTCTTTGGGGTATAAGCCCATAGAAACACTGCTGGATCAAAGGGTATGCACAGTTTGGTAACTTTTTGAGAATAGTTCCAGATTGCTTTCCAGAATGGTTGGATTTGTTCACAGGTCCACCAACAATGTATCAGTGTCCCTGTTTTCCCACATCCACTCCAACATTCCTCATTATCTTTATCTTTCCCTGTCATTCTAGCCAATCTGACAGGTGTGTAGTGGTATCTCACAGTTGTCTTAATTTGCATTTCTCTGATTAATAATGATTTGGAGCATATTTTCATATGGATAGAAATAGTTTCATTTCTTTGAGAATTGTCTGTTCATATCCTTTGACCATTTATCAATTTCTACCAAACATTTAAAGAACAATTAACTCCAATGCTATATAAACTGTTTGAAAAAATAGGGATTGAAGGAGTCATGATACTGATAACCTAAATCAGGTGGGTTGAAACACAGAGAAAGAAAATTATAGACCAATCTCCCTAATGAATATCGATGCTAAAATCTTAAATAAAATATTAGCAAAAAGATTACAGAAAATCATCCCCAGGATAGTACATTATGACCAAGTAGATTTTATACCAGGAATGAAGGGCTGGTTCGATATTAGGAAAACTATTAGCATAATTGACTATATCAATGATCAAATAAACAAAAAACATATGATCATCTCAATAGATGCAGAAAAAGCATTTGATAAAATCCAACATCCATTCCTAATAAAAACTCTTGAGAGGATAGGAATAAATGGATTTTTCCTTAAAATAGTCAGGAGCATATATTTAAAACTGTCAGTAAGCATCATAGGCAATGGGGAAAAACTGGAACCTTTCCTAGTAAGAACAGGAGTGAAACAAGGTTGCCCACTATCACCATTATTATTCAATATTGTATTAGAAACGCTAGCCTCGGCCGTAAGAGTCAAGAAAGAGATTAAAGGAATTAGAGTGGGTAATGAGGAAATTAAACTATCACTCTTTGCAGATGATATGATGGTATACTTAGAGAACCCCAGAGATTCTACTAAAAAGCTATTAGAAATAATTCATTACTTTAGCAAAGTTGCAGGATACAAAATAAATCCACATAAATCCTCAGCATTTTTATACATCACCAATAAAATCCAACAGCAAGAAATACAAAGAGAAATTCCATTCAAAATAACTGTCGACAGCATAAAATATTTGGGAATCTATCTACCAAAGTAAAGTCAGGAATTATTTGAGCAAAATTTTAAAATACTTTCCACACAAATAAAGTCAGATTTAAATAATTGGAAAAACATTAAGTGCTCTTGGATAGGCTGAGCGAATATAATAAAGATGACAGTATTCCCTAAACTAATCTATTTATTTAGTGCTACACCAATCAGACTCCAAGAAACTATTTTAATGATCTAGAAAAAATAACAACAAAATTCATATGGAATAATAAAAGGTCGAGAATCTCAAGAGAATCAATGAAAAAAAAATCAAATGAAGGTGGCCTAGCTGTACCTGATCTAAAACTATATTATAAAGCAGTAGTCACCAATACCATTTGATATTAGCTAAGAAATAGATTAGTTGATCAGTGGAATAGGTTAGGTTCACAAGACAAAATAGTCAATAACTATAGCAGTCTAGTGTGTGACAAACCCAAAGATCCCAACTTTTGGGATAAGAATTCATTATTTGGGAACTGCTGGGAAATATTTCAAAAACTGCTGGGAAAATTAGAAATTAATATAGCAGAAATTAGATATGGAACCACACTTAACACTGTACAACAAGATAAGATCAAAATGGATCCATGATTTAGGCATAAAGAATGAGATTATAAATAAATTAGAGGAACATAGGATAGTTTACCTCTCAGACTTGTGGAGGAGGAAGGAATTTGTGACCAAAGATAAACTAGCGATCATTATTGATCACAAAATAGAAATTTTTTGATTATATCAAATTAAAAAGCCTTTGTACAAAAAGAACTAATGCAAACAAGATTAGAAGAGAAGCAACAAACTGGGAAAACATTTTCACAGTTAAAAGTTCTGATAAAGGCCTCATTTCCAAAATATATAGAGAATTGACTTTAATTTATAAGAAATCAAGCCATTTTCCAATTGATAAATGGTCAAAGCATATGAACAGACAATTTTCAGATGAAGAAATTGAAACTATTTCCACTCATATGAGTGTTCCAACTCACTATTGATCAGAGAAGTACAAATTAAGACAGCTCTGCGATACCACTACACACCTGTCAGATTGGCTAAGATGACAGGAAAAAATAATGATGAATGTTGGAGGGGATGTGGGAAAACTGGGACATTGATGCATTGTTGGTGGAGTTGTGACCGAATCCAATTATTCTGGAGTGCTACTACTGGGCTTATATCCCAAAGAGATCTTAAAGAAGGGAAAGGGACCTGTATGTGCGAGAATGTTTATGGCAGCCCTCTTTGTAGTGGCCAGAAACTGGAAACTGAGTGGATGCCCATCAATTGGAGAATGGTCGGGTAAATTGTGGTATATGAATGTTATGGAATGTTATTGTTCTGTAAGAAATGACCAGCAGGATGAATACAGAGAGGCTTGGCGAGACTTACATGAACTGATGCTGAGTGAAATGAGCAGAACCAGGAAATCATTATATGCCTCAACAACGATACTGTGTGAGTATGTATTCTGATGGAAGTGATTTCTTCGACAAAGATCTAGCTCAGTTCCAATTGATCAAGGATGGACAGATGCAGCTACACCCAAAGAAAGAACACTGGGATGTTTGCATTTTTGTTTTTCTTCCCAGGTTATTTTTACCTTCTGAATCCAATTCTTCCCGTACAACAAGAGAACTGTTCGGTTCTGCACACATATGGTATATCTAGGATATACTTGGACATATTTAACATGTATAAGACTACTTGCCATTTGGGGGAGGGGGTGGAGGGAGGGAAGGGAAAAGTCGGAACAGAAGTGAGTGCAAAGGATAATGTTGTAAAAAATTACCCAGGCATGAGTTCTGTCAATAAAAAGTTATAATTATTAAAAAAAAAAAAAGACTATATCCTGGATGCATATTCTTTCTGAATGCCTTTCCCTTTCAATGGTTTAGTAAATCTCCTTATGTTAATTATTAAGAGAGTGCCTTGTTTCATTTCTGGTTTCAGATGTATATACCAGAGCTGCTGAGCTGAGTCAAACTTTGGCCCACACACAATTAGAGTGTGTTTGACTCTGAGGTTCATATGATCAAAACAGTCTAAGTTTGGGAGCTTAAAAGTCACTTTGACCAGTGCTTTTTTCCTTTCTTTTCCTTTCCTTTCCCCTCCTCCTCCTCCTCTTCCTCTTCTTCCTCTTCCTTCTCCTCCCTCTTCCCACTTCCTCCTCCCCCTTCCCACTTCCTCTTCCCCTTCCCCCTTCCTATTCCTCATCCCCCTTCCTCCTTTTCCTCTTCCCTCCCCCCTCCCCCTAAGGAGATTAAGAGATTTTTCTGAATTTACATAGGTCTTGAGTACCTAAGTATTTGAATCCAAGTCTCCTGCCTTCAAATCCAACACAGTTGAAACTGCATCACATTGCCACATTGTTTTTTGTTGGTGTTGTTTTATTTTTAGAATTCTTTTAGAGTCAGTATTATATATGTTTCTAATAGCTTGCATTTGAAACATCCATTAAAAAAGAAAGCCAAAGTTTTTTGTATATTTCTCAGGTGGATAAGAACCTTAAAAATTAAGTCATTGTTCAATCCTTCAACTAATATAAGAATCCCATCTACAAAATCCCTCAAAATTGGTCATCCAATTTATGCTTAAATATTTATAGTAATGGGAATGATTTTCCTACTGCTAGGCAGCCCATTTCTTTGCTGAACTTGTTGAAATATTTTTTCTCTGTAGAGAAATAGTTAATTCCTCTCATACCCAATAGCTCTTCATATAGTTGAAGACACTTCTTATATCTTTTTTCCTAGTGTTTCTTCTCTTCTAGTAACTAAGAAGCAGCTAGGTAATACAGCAGATAGAGACCTAGGCCTGGAGTCAGGAAAATCTGAATTGAAATTTAGCCTAATTTTAGGAGACTAGGCAAGTCACTTAACTTCTACATCAGTTTTCTTAAGTATAAAATAAGAATAATGATAGTACTTATTTTCCAGAATTGTTATGTAAGGATCAAATGAAATTATATTTGTAAAGCACTAAGCACAATACTTGATGTATAGTGGTTACTTAGTAAATGCTTATTTCCTTTCCCTCATATTAAATATCCCAATTCCTTCAATATTTCTACTTTCTTATGATTGAGATCCCTTATCATCCTTATTTCCCTCTTCTGCCATTTACTCTAGTTTGTTAAAGTATTTCTTAAAATGGGTCTAGAATTGAATACAGTATTTGAAATGTGGTCTGATGTGATTTAATTTCTTTTTTATAGTATTAAATAAAGTACTGCCTTTTAAATTTTATTTTGAAACTTACACAGAAATTAAAACAAAATTTCTGTGCATAACACTAGAACGGTTTTAGTTTAGTTAGGTTAAGTTTATCATCCAAAATTATTACATAGCAGAATGCTTAAAAGAAATATGAACCATAATAGATTAGAATGAAGTTATTTTTGAAATGGTTTCTTACATTAATATCCCAATATGTGACCATTACCTTAGGATCTGTAAATATTAGAGTAAAAACAGGGTACAAAATCTTTTGTCTTCTGTGCTATTGGAGTCCACATCAGTTCATGCTCCTCATTTTATATGTTTTTACCACTAAATGACTAGGTAACTTTGTTTACATTTTCTTCTCCATAAAAGGGAGATAATACTGCTTTTTTCCTCTGTTTTACTTAGTTTTTATAATGCTTTAAAAAATGAATATCAAAGTGCTTTGATAAGTAAAACACTATGTTTTTATAATGTGGTATTTTATAGAAAATCTGATGTAATTTGCTTAATTTTTTCCATTAGAATAAAAGTTTCTCATAATCATACTTTCTCCTTTTAAATGGGTAGAAATGTGATACATGGGAAAGAGTGTAGTACTTGAGGTCAGGAAAGGCTTAAGTTCAAATCCTGCTTCTTAAATTAACTAGTTAAGTGAAAATTAAGGGACTACTCCTGAGCCAGTGTTTGCTAAACTGCAATACGTGTTTAATAATATTTACTGCATTGGATTATTGTGATGATCTAACATAGTAATGCATCTAAAGTTGTTTGATAATTGTTAAAGCACTATACTGACATCAGTTATTATTGCCATTCCTCCTTTGCTTATTTTTTTCTGTTCTCTTAGGATGAATGTGGACAATTTCCATATGATGCAAATATTCAAATACACTGGGTGTCATTCCTGGATGGACGCCAAAGAGTACTGCTTTTTACTGATGATGTTGCATTGGTTTCCAAAGCACGACAAGCAGAAGAAATGGAACAGGCTGATCAAGAAATAAATGTGTCACTTCATAGTCTTGGACTTTCACTGGTTAACAATGAAAATAAACAGGAAATATCATATATTGGGATAACTAGGTATGGAATAAGGAAAACACATTATTAAAAGTTATTGAGTAGGAAATATTTGACAGTTACATTTTGAAACACTTTTTCTGAATTTTAAATTTCTTTCCTGTAATTCTTGAGAAATTTATAATAGTGGTGATGCCAGTTACTTCTTTCAGATCTCTTAAGTCAGTAGCTGCACAAAGAAAAGGTTGGGACAAAGAGACTAAATTTGAGATTTCATGTCATAGAGAACTTCTAGATGAAGAGACTACTGGTACCAGGGCAAGATAGCATCTTTTCTACAGTTCAAAGTTGCTAAAAACATGAGAGGCACAATTCTATGAGCATGGTTATATACACAGCTAATTTGTGTCCGAGGTGTGAATTCAACCCAACTCCTCCAAATTTTAAGCCCTACTTTACATTGTCTCAGACTCCCTCTCATTCTTCCCCCCCCATCCCTCCTTCCCCCCCCCCCGCCAAAAAAAATAGTTTTGTTATTTTTTTAAACCTGCTTTAATTTAGTAAACTATTTTAGGAATGTAGCTATTTGAGAAACATAAAATGTAATTAATCATATTGATTCTTTTACTGGATATAATAAGATATTTTATATAATTGCAAGAATTTAGACATTACAAAAATCAAAGTTCTGTTCATACCATAAGTTTAATTTTTTGGCTTGTAAAGACCTTTTGCTTTTAAAGCTCTTTTCCCCCACCCACTTAGTACTTTAGCAGAAGCTCAATTTGAAATGACTGCCAATGTGCATTCTATGGAAAGAATTACTTTTTGGTCTTTCATAAGAAAATATGCAGAATGGAAAGGCAATATTTTAAAAATTAATTGTGATATATTCTATATAGGTAATTTTCCTTATTGTTCTTATACTAAAGAAAAATAAATTCTCTCTTCATTGAATTGTTCCCTAAATATTCCTAGTTTAGAACCTTGTTAAGCTCTATGAGTAATTAAATGCCTATCAGTTATACAAGTAAAATCTAACTTTTTTCTTATGTGCCTTTATACATGTAATCAGCATTCTTCCTGTATTAAATAGGTGGCAAATGTTTTAGTGCAAAAGTTCTTAAGCTGCAATCAGTGATTTGTTTCACTATTTTGATAACTATATTGTAATATAGTTATCAAAATACCATATGCATTTTATTTTGCACATTTGAAAATATCAATGTGAAAAGATTCTGTAGGCTTCATAAGCTTGCTCTTAATAAGTCTTAAATACCCCTGTTAGAGCAATTTTGGGGGGCTTTTTTTGTGTTCTTTGAAAATTATTGTTAATTGTGTTAGAAACAATCTTTATTTTAATATTTTGTGAAGTCATTAAATTTTACATATTTAATAAAAATGTGAATCTAGTGATGAATAAAAATTTTGTATAAATTTTTATCATTTTAAAATATGTAGATTATTGAAGTATATTTTATTATTGAATTATTCTAGCTCTGATGTTGTTTGGGAGATGAAACCAAAACGGAAATGGAAACCTTTTAGTCAAAAGCACATAATTATTTTGGAACAAGCCTATCAGAAGTATCTTCGGTCAAATGAGCATGAATGGATTAAACTAGACAGCAATTTTGAGGTATTATTAATTTTATTTTATGATATTAATATCAAATGACATATACTTTTCTAGTAGGCTTTATAAGAATGAAAATATCGCTAAGCAAGAATTACAGTGTTTAATATATATATATGTATGAAACAAAAATTAACAAATTTTTACATTTTTTCTTTTATTTTAATGAGTTATTTTAGCTGTAACAATGTTCTTTTATGTTGTATTTTCATGGGAATTTTCACGAATTTTTAAGATTTTGGTGAAGCAATAAGAGAGAGCACTAAATCTGAAGTTAAAGAACCTGAGTTCATACATTGATTCTACCATTTAACTACTTTGGGCAAGTCACTTGACTGCTGCTACTCAGGTTCTTCAACTGTAAAATGAGGAATCTGTTCAAAAAGACTTAAAATCCTTTCTAAATTGAAAAGCATATAATTTTAGAAATTGAAATTACTCATGGTATCGATATTTGTTTCTTACATATACGTGCTATAAATGTCAAGTATAAAATGTGTATTTCACATATTTACTTTTTTGTATTAAAATAAAACATTACTGAGCTTGTGCTTCATAGGTTTTTTAAGCATATGTTGGTGTTTTAATCTGCCAAAGATTTTTTTCCTCATCTGTTAATAAAACCATGTGATTTAGGGGTAGGTTGGTTTTTTTTTTTTTTGCATGATTAATTATGCTAATTATTTTTCTAGTATTGAATTGTTTTTACCTTTAATTTGGTCATAGTTTAAAAAAAAGGTCTTTTGTTATGGTCTTTTTTTGCTTAATTTTAATTTAAAAATTACAATTTCAAATTAATATTCATAAATATTAACCTACATTTTTCTTTTTTGCTTTATCCTTTTCTTGTTTAGATATTAGAATTATGTTTGTCTCATTAAAAGTTAAGGAGATGGTTTTCTAAATTTTTGAGTGATTTTTTTTGCAGCATATATGCTAATTATTCTTAAAATGATAAAATTCATCTGTAAATTCATGTAGAATAGAATATTCTCCCTAGTTCTCCCACTTCTTTGACTAATAGTGTCTGTATAACTTTACTTTTTAATATTTTTCTTTCAAAATATTTTATTTTTGGCACTTTGTTTTTGAAAGAAGTAATTTATCTAGATTATTGTTCATCTTTATTTTTGAAGAGGACTGATAACATTATGGAATGATGTCTTTGCATGTATATGAATTAAATTTAACAGAGAGAATTTCACAAAGACATCAGCCTTTCTATTTTCCTAAGTCATCAAAATCCACTGACAGGACAAAAGTTGAGATGACTGACAATGGCCCAGGATGCCATAGCTGACCTCTGTGCCTTCACTACCTGACCAAGCTCTAAGCACTCCACAGCTCCCATTTCAGGCGGTTTCACAGCTTTGTTCCAATGAATAAACTGTTCTCTTCCACCTATTTGTCTAGGGAAAGTCTTCCCATGCTTGTAGATATCATCTAACTAACTGATGTCAATTGCTCTTAATCTCGTTTATCTTGTCTGCTGAGAGGTTTGCCAGGGCGAGCCTTCTGTGCCCAGTGCCCTTCTTGGAGCCACCTCTGCCTGGACTACTGCAATAAACTCCTACTTGGTCTCCATGCCTCACATCTCATCTCTCTCCAATCTATGACAGTTACTATAAAGATATTCCTAAATCACAAGTCTGACCAGGTTATTTCCCTATTAATTGAGCTCTAGTGGCTCCTGATTCTTCTACTATCAACTACAAACCCCTTTCTTTGTCATCTAAAACTCTTCATGACCTAATTCTAGCATCTTTCCATTATGTGCATTACATTCTAGCCAAACTGATTTTCTTCCTATAATTTTGCACATGGCATTCCATTTCCTGATTCCGTACTTTTGGAAGGTTTGTATCCCGTTCTAGAATACAATCTGAGTACATTCCATCTCTTGGATCCATTGGTTTCTAATGCATTGATTAGATATGGCTTTATTACATAAATACATCTGACTTAGATAATTACCCCTTAGTTGTCTAGCATTAATTAACATTGCTGTTGTTTAGCCCTTTTTCAGTTGTCTTCAGCTGTTTGTGACTCCTTTTGAGGTTTTCTTGGCAAAGATACTGGAGTGATTTACCATTTTCTTCTCCATTTTTTTCAAATGAGTAAACCGAGGCAAACACAGTTAAGTGCCTTGCTTGGGGTCATGTAGCTAGTCTTTGAGACTAAATTTGAACTCAAGATGAGCCTTCCTGACTGCAAGTCTGGGACTCTGTCCACTGAACCATCTTGTTCCTTTATCCAGAGGCAGCTAGGTTGCTCAGTAGGTAGAGCATGGTGCCTATAGTCAGCAAGATTCTTTGGTACATACAAAATATTTTGAGACAGAGATGTAGTGTTCATATAATCTACTACCATTTGATCAGGGAAATGCTCAATTACATGAACACAAATTTTGACTTATTCTTTGATTGAATAAGAAATTTCAATTTCTGCTGTCTATTTATAGCCAAAAGTGAGAATTCAGGTCCCGGCAAGCAGAACTGATTGCTCTATATACATAGTTTATTTCTACCAAATTTTCACCCTTATTGGATATATTTCCTTTTCCTGTCTCTTCTGACTTCTCTGCTCTCTCCTTTGGCATACTTACCTATATCCAGGCTTTTAGTTCTCTCTCTCTCTCTCTCTCTCTTTTTTTTTTTTTTTCCAGATAATTCTCAAATCTATTTCTCTGTTCTCATGTTTTCCTAAAGGTCTTATTTCTACCTCAGCATTGTCAAAACTTTCTGTTTGGCTCTTTAATTTATGGCATTATGCTTTTCAGCATCGTTAATTGTATATGTCATCACTCCTCTCTCATGAGAGTGATTATGAGCTCCTTGAGGAGAGATAATATATATTTTTATTTCTAGCACAAAACTGATTTACCTACAGTAGGTACTTAATTGTTTATTCCTTTCAGTTGTATCTAACTCTTCAACTCTGGAGTTTTCTGGACAAAGCTATTAGAGTGGTTTGCTTTTTCCTTTTCCATCTTATTTTACAGATTAGGAAACTGGGGTAGACAGGATTAAGTGACTTGTTCAGGGTTAGCTAGTAGATCTAAGACAGGATTTCATAGGAGAATGAGTCTTCCTGATTTCAAGCCTGATTCTATCTACTGCACCACCTAGCTACCCCAAGTGCTTAGTGTTTGTTGAATTGATTTTTTTTTTTTTGCAAGTTTGGAAATTGAGTAATTACCAATACAGTTATTTCAGTAGACACAGTTAAATTGAAGTATATATTTTATATATGTATATATATATATGTATATATGTATGTATATATGTATATGTATATATGTGAGTTGAACACCAGAAGATTTAGTTCCCATTAATATATGTATAAGTATATATAACCAAGTATAAGTGCTTTCCTTAAGTTTGCCAATTGTCTTTCTCTTGTGTTTAATAGAAAAATGCTATACTTAAAAAAAAAAAAATGAAATTGTTGGCCTTAAGGTCAACATGGATAGAGAACAACAACAAAAAATTACAAAAAATTTAATATTACCAATTTTGATATACGTGTGTGTGTGCATACAGATAATAGATATATTTCCCATTGATTCAACAAAAATACTAAATATCTAATGTTACAGAGTGCCATGTATTCCTTAAATGATTCCTTTTGCCCTTATTATAGAATATTTTATGTAACTTTTACTTGGAACTGAAAAATACTATTTAGATATAGATAAACTTTTTCTATTTTAGGTAAATTTTAGTAGATCCCCTATGGAAATGCGAGTCCCATTTCGGTGTCATATTAAGAGAGACTTCTTACCAGGTATCCATGTTGAGTTTAAGCAGTCTCCTCACCAAAGAAGTTTACGGGCCCAGTTGTACTGGATTCAGGTAATATTTCTTTATCTTCATTTTCTCTCCCTCCCTCTCTCCCTTCCTTCTTCCCTCCTCCCTCCCTCCCTCTCTTTCTTCTTTCTTTCCTTTCTTTCTCCCTCCCTTCCTCCTTCCCTTCTCCCTCCTTTCTTCCTTCTCTTCTTCCCTCCCTTCTTCCTTTCCTTTCTCTCTCCTTCCCTTCCTCTCTCAATCTCCCTTTCTTCCTTCCTCTTTCCCTCCCTTCTTCCCTTAATCTTTTTCCTTCCCTTCCTTCCTCCCTTTCTTCCTCTCTCCCTTTCTCTCTTTCTTCTTCCCTCCCTCTCTTTCTTCCTTTGCATTGGAGTTAAATGACTTGCCCAGGATCCCGCCGCTTGGAAGTGTTAAGTATCTGAGGCTGGATTTAAATTCGGGTCCTCCTAATTCCAGGGCCAGTGTTCTATCCACTGCATCTTCTAAATAACTCCTTTTATCTTCATTTTCAAAAAAGTCATTAGTAAATTTTTAAGAATGAAATTATAAATTTTAACTTGGATTTATCATTGTGTGTCTACATTTTTTTCAATTCTTCAGTATTGTTAGAGAATGTTTTCCAGTCAGTTTAATAATATTTTTTATCTATTTACTTCTTGACTTATACATCTTAATGCAGAAGTAGAATTCTTCCTTTTGGTAAGAATATCCAGCTTGTAAAAAAAAAAAGCGGTTTTTTTTTCTTTTAAATTTTCAATAGTATTTTGTTTTTTCATATACACATAAAAGTAGTTTTCAGCATTCATTTTTGTAAGACTTTATGTTCCAAATTTTTCTCCCTCCTTCTCTTACCTACTACCCCCTTCTTCAAGGCCGCAAGTAATCTAATTTAGGTTAAATATGTGGAATTCAAAAAGAGCATGTTTTATATGATAATATAAAATCTGTTGAGTTTGAAATCTCTCATAAATTATTTTGGAATAAGACATTTTAATATTTTCTTAATCGCTTATAGAAGAAATCAGACCTTTTGAAAACATAGTATTTAAGGGCTTTTTATTTAGCACTGTGTTTTTAAAGCAGTGGCAGTTCTTTGGCACATGAAAGTACTCCCAGGTAGAGAGACAGTGTTTGCATGACTTACTCTCATTTGATCAGGGAAATCTTCAGTTACATGTATGCATTTTATGGCTTATTACTATACTGAACAAGTTGAGTTTCGATTTCCCATTTGTTTTTTTAACTTATAATGAGAAATTTTCATCATTGTCTCTGAAAATAAGTCATTTTTTTCTTTACTATTTCCTGTTTAATATTACATCAATTTCTACCATAAGACCATATATTAATTACTTTTAGCATGGCCTGTATGGTATATAGCTACAAAGTTTTGCATTAATGACTTTGTGTATAAATTCTTTATGTTGCTTTTGCTCTAATTATGTTTTCCAGAACTTCATTTTTTTTTTTTTTGCCTCCATTTCCTTTGTGGAATGTGGGATCTTTCTTTAGTTGGGAGAGAGAAAAAAAGATTATATTGGAAAATAAAAATTGGAGGGGAAAAGAAAAATAAATAGTTATAAAGATAGAAGATAAGAATAAAAAAATTATAAGATAAAATAAAAGTAGAAGAAACCTTAAGGAGCACAGAGATAATTGGGGAGTGTATGTATGTATGTATATGTATGTGCATATGTGCATACATATGTGTAAAATTAAAATTAAAAAAAAATATATGCATCCTTTTTGTCTTATCTTCTAGGTTGATAATCAGTTACCAGGTTCAATGTTCCCAGTTGCATTTCATCCTGTAGCCCCTCCAAAGTCCATTGCTTTGGATTCAGGTAAAGAAAAAGTAAAAAGTTAATTTGAAACATACTTGTTTATTAAAGGTAATAAATATTAACATTTTTTTTCTGTAGAGATCAATTATTTTCTCTTTTTTACCTTTCAGAGCCCAGGCCATTTATTGATATTAGCATCATCACAAGATTTAATGAGTATAGTAAAGTGCTGCAATTCAAGTAAGTAAAGTAAGAAAGTTTTAACAGGAATTTACAATGATATTTGCTACTAGCATTCTGATAAATTCAGGGTAAAACTTTTGAAATACTAATTGGTAATATAAATTTTTATTTCCTCTGTTTGAGTGTGATAATCTATTTTATGATGATGATTACTATTTTTTGTTTTGGACCTTTGCTTTCATTGATATGGGAAATCTGTAGCATGGAAACTGTCTGCTGAAACAAATTGGCACATTGTCTATAACTTTTTATTTTAGAGAGTTGCTTTAGATCACTGAAAAAAGTTCCATATTCATAGAACTAATCTGTGTCAGAGCCCGGCCTTTAATCTAGAACACCTAAAGGCTGGCCATCTCTTATTTTCGCTTCCTTTTGAGCAAGGGCCCAGACCATTTATGCTTGATCATTCCCTGCTCTTTGCTTTCATGTAGGTACCTTCTCTCTACTCACTTTTCTTTTTATAAATTGTCTTCTTTCCTCAGAATGTAAATTTCTTGAGGGAAGGAGCTTGTTTTTGTTTATATTTTTATTCCTGGTAGGAAATGAGTATATGGCAGTTGTTGGCCATCTAGATCTGATTTTTATAATTAATTGAGTAATGGCATAAGTGTTTAGAGGTGGTTTTCTTAATGGATCATTCTATCTATGCATAGATCTCATTATTTTCCTAATGAAAGAGCTCTTAGCAGATGAAGTAGAAACCTTCTGCTGTGGCCTTTGGCCAAAACTAGGAAATCACTGATTTAGGACTTATTAATCACTTTCCTTTTCTGGGCTTCAGTTTCTCATATAGAGATTACATCTACATCTAGAGATGTATTTAGTACCTGAGTTACAGGATTATTGTGAAAATCAAATAAGGGAATTAAATAAAGCATGCTATGCTCTATTAATGTTGATTTATAATTCTAATTCTCTTTAAATATTGCTGAAAATAAGGTAATGAAATTATTGCATATATAGGAAAAAACATTATTTACTGTTACTATCTGTTATTTTTTTCTAGGTATTTTATGGTTCTTATCCAAGAAATGGCTTTGAAAATTGACCAAGGATTCTTAGGTGCAGTTCTTGCACTCTTCACACCAGCTACTGACCCTGAAGCTGAAAGGAAAAGGGTAATCATACTTTTTCATTGTGTGTCTCATAGTTTGACTTCTGTCTTTTAGAAAAACATGAGTGTGAAGTAATTAAAATTTGATGTTTTTATTGAGTGGGTTTTTTAAAAAAGAAAATATGATTAAAAATTTCTTTTAATGATTTCATTTCTTCTAGACTAAATTAATCCAGCAAGATATTGATACTCTAAACACTGAATTACTGGAAACATCCATGACAGATATATCAAGCCTCAGTTTCTTTGAACATTTCCATATTTCTCCCATTAAGGTATGCTGTAACTATTTTGGGAAAGTGGGAAACAAATCAAGTATTTATTTTGAAATTTGGAAAAATATTGTATCAGGTGGAGATTTTATTTCAAGGACCTAAGTAGAGTGGATTTTCTAATGAAGGAAACTGTGTAATAGTGTGTAACATGTATATGCCCAGTGTCCCACAAAGAAACTGCTGGTGCATGTTCTTCAGGTCCAAATTAATAGCACCCAAAAGTTCATTGACTTAATTAGAGAATTAGTTGGCAAAACCTTTTCCTAATTAAGTATGGAATTGTGACTAGAAAGAAATTTTATCTAAACAGAAAGATTTAACGGACATCCTCATTACTATGTGAAAATGCTTAAGTTGGTATTATATGCTGTTGAGGTATTTTTCCCTTTCTAAAATTTTGTTAGAAGTTAGGGAAAGGAAAATGGGATTCTTTTCATTTATCTAAATTTGAACTTTATGCTCTGCCTTGCTTTTCTCCTTTTTATTTTTCTTTTTAGATTCCTTAAAGAAATATATTTCCTGTATATTATCCATTCTGACACTCAAAACTCATGCAGTAGGCTAGAATATTAACTGGATATCATTTTTAAAAAAAAGATGTTAAGATCCTGCATTTAGTCCATGAGTATATAGTTTCATACCAACTGGTTTGATCATTTTAACTTAGCTGGCTGAACAAAACAATTTTTGGAAAGATTTATAAAATAATAGAATGGATTATCTCTTTGGTTTGAATTGTGAGATCAATGTGATTGGATACTTAGACAAAATTAGGTAGTCAAATTTAGTAAGTGTTATCTTTTTGAAAGAAAATCAGATATTTTGTTAGATATTGTAGAGGGCTGAAACTCCAAAAAGGTGTACTTGAATCAGACAGCAGAGCACTTAAGGATATTTATCTATTGGATGTGAAATAATGGCTCTATAAGCATATACTTAGATGATATGATAATGTGATGGTTCTCTTTATGATTGGTTCCTGCTGAATGGGTAATAGTGAGGTAATCACAGGCAAGGATTGGAGGACTGGGGGAGAGAAGTCAGAGTCACTTGGTGACAGGAAGAGGAGGAGAGAGGCTGGAGAACCTGGACTCCAGAATCCAGGATACATCTTTGGCAGGCTACATGGCAGCTTGCCTGCCTCCTTCACTTCTCCCTTAAAGACCAAGAACTTTGATTTATCCTGACTCTGACTGATCCTGAGGCCCTCCAGGGAGCTAGTCTGGATATTATAAGATATGGTAGAAATTTACTTATTTTAAAGTACACTGGGAATTGTGAATGTAAAAAGGATGAGTCATAATTCTTCCCCTTTATTTCAGAAGGGCTCTATCCTGAAGGAGGTATAAAAATTATGGATGCTATGGATTTATCTTTGAACCACATTACTAAAGCCATTTCTTGCACATGAACTATAAAATACTCAGGCAGTATTGTGAATGTGATATCTCACAGCCATATTGGAGTTAGATAAATGTATATGTTAAAAATGAACAAAAAGTATCATCCTCTTGCCTTTCTAGCGCCCTTTTCCAAGTAGTCTTCCCCAACTCTTCTTTAAAATATTTAGAAAGTTGTGAGAATTCTTACAAGGTGCTAAGTCACTGGAATTGATAGAGACGATGATTATGTAGTTAGTACTTACTAGAGTTCTGCAAGATTCACACCTTTAAGAGAACATATATAAGCCAGGAGCCTCAACCAGGATGCACTTTGGGAGATTCAAAGCCAGGATTTAGTCGAGGAGATTCACAAGTCAGGCAGGAAGAAGGAAGACAGAGAAGTGGTGGCAGGCTGTCCTGTGGAGAATATTGAAACCAAGATCCGGAAGGCCTCAAGAAAACTAGCCAAGCTTCATTGCCTATTAAGATTTGGAAAGAGACAGTAAAGGATTTGAACTTTTAATTCCTGGCTGCATTTGAGGTGATTATTGAACTGAACTGAAATTAAGGCTGCTTTCAGAAGCTCCCCAAGAAACCTGCTCACAGAGAACATTTACTTTAGGGAAGAACATTACAGAAAATAACCAAATGATAAAGAAAAACCTGTTTATTGCATTTATATATTTACTCTTATGTTGGAAAATTTTTTGTGCCTGTCTTTTTATAAAATTAAGATGGAAGATTATACACTGAAGAACTAAGCATTTAAGATATCAAAAAATCTAAAAACCTTGTACATTTCAATAAGTATTTCACAGCTATAGAAGAGTATGCATTCTTTTTTAGAAATTTTTATATTTTTCTGCATCATTAAAAGGTATCTAATAATACAAAAAGTCCTAATACAACTATCTGAAATAGCATGATGAATTGTGTCTAAGATAAACATGCATACTAGCTTATATTTGATAATATATACACATAAAACATGTCAGCATTCACTTTTTTCCTTTATAATAAACTTAGCAAATGTTACAAAACATGAACATTTCAGTATCCAAAGAGTAAAAAAATACATTTTTATATAATACTGTAAACTTTTGTTACATGCCACATTTTAAAAAGCATGTTAAAAAGATAGTAATGACATTGCCCTGCCTATTTTATTATTATTTATTATTTTATTATTATTTATTATTTATTATTATTTTATTATTTTATTATTATTTTATTATTGCCCTTTCTAAACTTCTTTGTACTTTTGTCTGTATATTTTTTATTTTTATTTTTTTCTTCTTGTTGTAGTAATAGTCATTTACTCCTTCTTTATCTTCTCCTCACCCCAAACAAAATAAAAACCTTCCCTTGTTATAAGTAAGTATAGTCAAACCAAACAAATTTTACACATTGGCTGTGCCTGAAAATGTAAATCTTACCCAAACCTTTAATTCTGTTAGTCAAGAAATGGGAGGCATGCTTTATCATTATTTTTCTGAATCATGACTGCTCATTGCATTGATCAGAATTCTTAAGTCTTTATAACTTATTTTCCTTTACATTATAGTAGTCACTGTGTTCTTCTGGTTCTCATTTGACTGCATTGATGAAGGCAAATCTTAAAAGTTTCTGTGCAACCATTTTTTTTTAAATTATAATAACTTTTTATTGACAGAACCCCTGCCAGGGTAATTTTTTTTACAACATTATCCCTTGCACTCACTTCTGTTCCAATTTTTCCCTCCCACCCTCCACCCCCTCCCCTATATGGCAAGCAGTCCTATATATGTTGAATATGTCGTAGTATATCCTAGATACAATATAGGTGTGCAGAACCAAACAGTTTTCTTGTTGCACAGGGAGAATTGGATTCCGAAGGTAAAAATAACCCTGGAAGAAAAACAAAAATGCAAACAGTTTACATTCATTTCCCAGTGTTTTTTCTTTGGGTGTAGCTGCTTCTGTCCATCATTGATCAATTGAAACTGATTTAGGTCTCTTTGTCAAAGAAATCCACTTCCATCAGAGTACATCTTCATACAGTATGGTTGTTGACGTATATAATGATCTCTTGGTTCTGCTCATTTCACTTAGCATCCATTCATGTAAGTCTCTCCAAGCCTCTCTGTATTCATCCTGCTGGTCATTTCTTACAGAACAATAATATTCCATAACATTCATATACCATAAATTACCCAACCATTCTCCAATTGATGGGCATCCATTCATTTTCCAGTTTCTAGCCACTATAAACAGGGCTGCCACAAACATTTTGGCACATACTGTTCCCTTTCCCTTCTTTAGTATCTCCTTGGGGTATAAGCCCAGTAGTAGCACTGCTGAGTCAAAGGATATGGACAGTTTGATAACTTTTGGGGCATAATTCCAGATTGCTCTCCAGAATGGTTGGATTCGTTCACAACTCCACCAACAATGTATCAGTGTCCCAGTTTTCCCGCATCCCCTCCAACAATCATCATTAATTTTTCCTGTCATCTTAGCCAATCTGACAGGTGTGTAGTGGTATCTCAGAGTTGTCTTAATTTGCATTTCTCTGATTAATAATGATTTTGGAGCACTCTTTCATATGAGTGGTAATAGTTTCAATTTCATCGTCTGAAATTGCCTGTTCATATCCTTTGACCATTTGTCAATTGGAGAATGGCTTGGTTTCTTATAAATTAGAGTCAGTTCTCTATATATTTTGGAGATGAGGCCTTTATCAGAACCTTTAACTGTGAAGATGTTTTCCCAGTTTGTTGCTTCCCTTCTAATCTTGTTTGCATTAGTTTTGTTTGTACAGAAGCTTTTTAATTTGATGTAATCAAAATTTTCTATTTTGTGGCCAATAATGGTCTATAGTTCGTCTTTGGTCACAAATTTCTTCCTCCTCCACAAGTCTGAGAGATAAATTATCCTATGTTCCTCCAATTTATTTATAATCTTGTTCTTTATGTCTAAAAATCATAGACCCATTTTGATCTTATCTTGGTATACAGTGTTAAGTGTGGGTCCATGCCTAATTTCTGCCATACTAATTTCCAGTTATCCCAGCAGTTTTTGTAAAATAATGAATTCTTATCCCAAAAGTTAGTATCTTTGGGTTTGTCAAACACTAGATTGCTGTAGTAGATTGACTATTTTGTCTTGTGAACCTAACCTGTTCTACTGATCAACTAATCCATTTCTTAGCCAATACCAAATGGTTTTGGTGACTGCTGCTTTATAATATAGTTTTAGATCAGGTACAGCTAGGCCACCTTCATTTGATTTTTTTTTCATTAATTCTTTTGAGATTCTCGACCTTTTATTATATCATATAATTTTGTTTGTTATTTTTCTAGATCACTAAAATATTTTCTTGGAAGTCTGATTGGTATAGCACTAAATAAATAGATTAGTTTTGGGAGTATTTTCATCTTTATTATATTCGCTCAGCCTATCCAGGAGCACTTAATATTTTTCCAATTATTTAAGTCTGACTTTATTTGTGTGGAAAGTTTTTTGTAATTTTGCTCATATAATTCCTGACTTTCCTTTGGTAGATAGATTCCCAAATATTTTATGCTGTGACAGTTATTTTGAATGGAATTTCTCTTTGTATCTCTTGCTGTTTGGATTTTTGTTGGTGATGTATAAAATGCTGAGGATTTATGTGGATTTATTTTATAACCTGCAACTTTGCTTAAGTTATGAATTATTTCTAATAGCTTTTTAGTAGAATCTCTGGGGTTCTCTAAGTATATCATCATATCATCTGCAAAGAGTGATAGTTTGGTTTCCTCATTGCCTATTCTGATTCCTTTAATCTCTTTCTTGACTCTTATTGCTGAGGCTAGTGTTTCTAATACAATATTGAATAATAATGGTGATAGTGGGCAACTTTGTTTCACTCCAGATCTTACTGGGAAAGGTTCCAGTTTTTCCCCATTGCATATGATGCTTACTGATGGTTTTAAATATATGCTCCTGACTATTTTAAGAAAAAAGTCCATTTATTCCTATACTCTCAAGTGTTTTTATTAGGAATGGATGTTGGATTTTATCAAATGCTTTTTCTGCATCTTTTGAGATGATCATATGGTTTTTGTTAGTTTGCTTATTGATATAGTCAGTTATGCTAATAGTTTTCCTAATATTGAACCAGCCCTGCAGTCTTGGTATAAATACTACTTGGCCATAGTGCATTATCCTGGGGATGATTTTCTGTAATCTTTTTGCTAATATTTTATTTAAGATTTTAGCATCGATATTCATTAGGGAGATTGGTCTATAATTTTCTTTCTCTGTTTTCAGCCTACCTGGTTTAGGTATCAGTACCATGTCTGTGTCGTAAAAGGAGTTTGGTGTAGGACTCCGTGTTTTTTCAAATAGTTTATATAGCATTGGAGTTAATTGTTCTTTAAATGTTTGGTAGAATTCACATGTAAATCCATCTGGTCCTGGGGATTTTTTCTTAGGGAGTTGGTTAATAGCTTGTTCCATTTCTTTTCTAAAATGGGACTGTTTAGGATATTTACTTCTTCCTCTGTTAATCTGGGCAAGCTATATTTTGAAGGTATTCTTCCATTTCATTTAAGTTGTCGAATTTATTGGCATAAAGTTGGGCAAAAGTAACTCCTAATTATTGCTCTAATTTCCTCTTTGTTAGTGAGCAGTTCTCCCTTTTCATTTTAAGACTAACAATTTGATTTTCCTCTTTCCTTTTTTAATCAGATTTACTAAGGGTTTGTCTATTTTGTTGGTTATTTCATAGAACCAACTCTTAGTTTATTAATTAATTCAGTAGTTTTTTTACTTTCAATTTTATTGAGCTCTCCTTTTATTTTTAGAATTTCAAGTTTAGTGTTTGATTGGGGGTTTTTAATTTGTTCCTTTTCTAGCATTTTTAATTGCAAGCCCAATTCGTTGACCTTCTCTTTCTCTATTTTATGCAAGTAGGCCTCTAGAGATATGAAATTTCCCTTTCTTATCGCTTTGGCTGCATCCCACACATTTTGGTGCAACCATTCTTTTTGCCATTTATTTACATGACTAATTTTCTATTATTAATCTGTATGCAAATTTATATACCATAATTTGCTGAACAATTCCCCAATTAATTGGGATCTGCTATGTTTTCATTTCTTGACTTCTTTAAAAGGCTTTTCCTGTGAATGTTTTTGTATATGTGGGTCTTTCTCAACTATCTTTGACATCTTTGCAGTATATGTGTAGTAGTGGTCAGTGGGTCAGAAAGCATATACAGTTTAGTGACTTTGGAGCATTAAATGCCAATTTATTTTCTAAAATGGTTAGAGCAATTCACAGCTCCACAAATAGTACATGTATATCTGTGCACTCATTTACTTTCAACAATTGTTAGTTTTACTTTTGGAGAGAGTTGTCTTTACTACTCTGATAGAATGTTCTTATGAGTATCATAGGTATTGATAGCTTACATTTTTTTTTTTTTTTTTGGAAAACTGCTTGTTTGTACACTTTGATCTGCTAGGTTTTTATTTGTATAAATATAATGTGTGATATTTATATGTGTGTATATATACACCTATATATCTTAGCTATCAAAACTTTATCAGAAATATTTCTTACAAAGATACTTTTTGATTCCCATCTGATTGTAACTGCATTGTTTCCATTTGTGCAAAAGCCCTTTGATTTGTGTAAGGGTCCATTTTATCTTTTTATTGTTATATGCGTGCGCGCGAGCGTGTGTGTGTGTGTGTTTGTATGGTTGTATGTGTGTTTGTTCTGAAGTCGTTCCAACTCAGCATTCACTTTCAGTAATACAGAATTATTCAAGTAATTAGTAATAAGTATAATTTTTTACTAGTATATTGTCACAGAATTTGAGGAAATTTTTGAAGATGGCCTAAAAATTATGTATAAAGTTGAACGAAGATTATTGACAAGAAATTGATCTGAACATCTCTTGATTTGGGTTTCTTTTACAATTTTTACTACCATACCCTTTCATAATATTCCATAATATGACGAAAAATATTTATGTTAACAAACTAAACAGATTTTAAATACTTTGAATTATAAAGCAGAGAATGGAAGCCCTTTGAGCACTTCTTCCTTTTCCATTTTTATGTCATTAAGGAAAATTTGAGATTAAATCCCAAATATATACATAGTGCTTCATCTTAATAGATTGTTTCCATCTCCTGTCTTTATGACTTTGCCTAATTTGTCCCCTGTCCTTCAAATGTTTTTTCTTTTGCTCCTGTCTCATAGATTCTTTAGATATTATGACTTACTTGAAATCTTTCCTGTTTCTCCCCTTTTGCTCCCTAGTTGATATGTATCTCTCTTCAACCTTGGGGACATTAGTCTGTATTTTCTCTTTACATATTTTGTATTTACTTAACGTTTTATATCTTATTTTTCCATAATAGTAGTGCCTATCATGTAGTCTTTAGTAATTGCTCAATAAGTGATAAATGAATGAATGGTTATTTGAGTTTTGAATAAAAATTTGATTTTAATTTTGTTATGATACATATGTGGAGAGATAGGAACCATGTGGAATTTGGGGCGCTCACTATGTTAAACTGAGAACTGATCATCATTTTCCAGGATTTCCAGGATCATCAGAAAGAAAGAAATCAGTCATATGGATTATTCATGACATATTTATCAGTGTCAATTATTATTAATAATGCCAATAATAATAGCTGTGATTTTTTGTTCTTTAAAATTAGCAAAGCTATTTACATAGGTTATCTCGTTTTATTCTCACCACAATCCTGGGAAATAAGTTCTATATCTCCACTTTAGTGGTCAGGAAATTTAGGCAGACAGGTTAAAATGATTTACCCAGAGACACATAGCTAGTAAATATCTGAGGCCATATTTAAACTTGGGTCAAACATTCTATTTATTCACTATGACACACAGCTGCCTTTTTGCATTAGTAATTCACAGTTTTTGATAACAATGTAAGGTAATTATCAATAATTTTTGAGAAGTCACAGAGTTCTAGGAGAGACATCAAAATATTAGAGTTGACCATATACCCGATTTTTCTAAAAAGGGAATTGCTGGTGCATTCAATAGTTCATATTTCAACAAATAAATTTCTAGTTAAGTGGGTGAAAATAAAATATTAGGGATTAAACATGGATGACTTGTAGCTAATTCACCATGTTTCAGATAATTTTATATATATTTTGCTTGCATTCTTTGAAATCTTTTAATGAAAGAATAGATGTAGTGGTAAAATGTTAAGACTCTCAATTATTAGATGAATAAGTTTAAAGTTTTATATTTTAAATGAATTATTAAGCAATTTGTGGGTTGATAATTTTTATTGGTGTATTGTTAAGCAAATTTTTTTAGAAAAAAAATTGGTTATCTGTATAAGCTGTTTTTAATAATTTTTTTTATCTGTCTTTCTTAAAAAAAAAAAAAAAAAACTTTTAGTTACATTTAAGTCTTTCCTTGGGTTCTGGTGGTGAAGAATCAGACAAAGAAAAACAGGAAATGATTGCACTTCATTCTGTCAACCTCCTATTGAAAAGCATAGGTGCTACACTGACTGATGTGGATGACCTCATATTCAAGTAAGCATTATTCTCAAATAAACTGGGAATACAGAAATATTAACTGTTGTTATCATGTATAGATATTTCATTCCCTTTGTCATCATGATACTCCTATTTAAGATGATTTTACTCTAAAGTTAAAGGGCTGGCGAGTGGAACCATAGGGAAATAGAATGATTCACCCTTTCCAAAAACAATTACAAATTTGACTTGATTATGGTTCTGGAACTCAAAGTGCAGTAGGATATAGTTGGGTAGGGGATGAGGAGTGCGGTTGTCAGGAACCCAGAAATGAAATGCAGTCTAGGTAGAGCTGGTCCTAGATATAGTGGGTGATTGTAACACTATTAAGCAGTCATAAAAGGGTTGAGACTTCCATGGTTGTTTTCTGCTTTAGAGTTATCGTAGTTGGGTAAAATAGCTGGGGGTTGTTGAAGTACTTATGAAGCATTTAAAACTTAAATATTGGCATTGTTGTTATAATTTCCTAGAGAAATTAATAATATTTCATTTGGCCATGGGAGGATGTAAGCATCTTCCATGCTCTAGTCTTGAAGGTAAGAAGGATTTTCAGAAGGCAGACATATGAAAGAAGTTTTTCAGACATGGAGGATGAAGTAGACAAATACATAATGACAGAGAATAGGTGGGAATTTTGCAACAGTGAATGTAGTAGTTTGGCTAGGGTATAAAATGCATGAAACTAAATGGTGTAAATAAAGCCTAGAAAAGGTTATTTTAGAGCCAGATGATAGGGAGAATTTCCTAAAAGTCATTTTTGGAAGATAAGAATATTTGTATTTAGCAGATCCATAGTTTTCATGTAAGTAAACATTTCTTAAATGATTGATTGCTTGTAAATATTTTCTTAACATCATAAGGTCTTTCTATGAAGAAGTTCATTCAACAAAGATTAACTCATTTTCTGTTTAAATTATCTTAAACACTAGATTAATATAGTAAAGATGAAATTTCCCTAAAAAGTTAGCCTAGTATCTGTTTATTAGTGAAGATAAATATTCTCCAGCTATAGTGCTTCTTAGGCTCTAGATCAGATTTTATCTCTCTCCTAAAATTTTTATAAGAATGAGATACTAACATGGTAATTTGGAGAAATGCATAAATGTATATAGTAGGAAACTGTCAAATTGTATGGCCAGGATGAAAAACTAATTATAATTTCTAAATGTTCAATTCCAGTTGTATTTAAATTAAGTATCACTTACTAAGGATGACAGTTCTCATGTACTTCTACTTTTCAGACTGGCATATTATGAAGTTCAGTATCAGTTCTACAAGAGAGATCAACTCATGTGGAGTGTTGTCAGGCACTATAGTGAACAGGTAATTTCTGACTCAAGAGAAAAACAAACTTCCCCATTTTTCTTGCTCAGTAGGCTAGTTGACCACTTAATTATTTACTTAGTACCATTATTTACTTATTACTAAGTACCAAGTACTTAGCTTGAATAATGAAAATGCATTTCCTTACTTAACTTTTTCTTCTTTCTTTTCAATTAAAAAAAAAATATGTATATAATTTTTTTGTAGTAGGTAGAAGCTGGTTACTTTAGTCTCTTAAGGTTCTAGAGAATCAAAAAGGGAAGCCTCTTGGCAATAGTTTGAACCTGGAGAGAATCTATATATTACATTCAGTATAGAAATAGTACCTAGATATAAGTTATAAGAGAGGAATCCTTCTAAATCAGTACCAAAAATAAAATAGAAGACTGAGACATACTTAGGTAATTCTAGTTTTAAGTCTGTGCTCAAGAGCACATAGTAACTATTTAGGGTCTCTTAGGTACTATTTCAATACTGAAGGTAATATTAAGATATCATTTATTTGTAGTATTGCCATTCCATTTCCTTTTTGTTCTGATTTGCAAATATTGCATATATTTTACTTTTTCCCTTCAACCATAATATTTGGCTTAACTAATACTGTTGTTTTAAAAATGTTAATGTTATTTTAATATTGAACAAATAAATAACCACAGAGCCTTTATTAACTCTTTCTTTTTTTTAGTTTTTGAAGCAGATGTATGTCCTGGTATTGGGTTTAGATGTACTTGGAAATCCATTTGGATTAATTAGAGGTCTGTCTGAAGGTGTTGAAGCACTCTTTTATGAACCTTTTCAGGTATTTCATTCTATTTGTTTTGACTCCCAAAATAGGGAAATTGAATTTCTACTTTATCTTTTTCTCAAACCGAACATTTAAATTTGACTGAATTATTGAAGCATTCCAAGGGTTAAAGAGATTTAAATTTATTTTCACCAATCCCTGGGTTCTTTAAAGGAGTTATTAGTATGTATCTCTAGGGTAGGCATTCTTAAACCCTTTTTGTATCATGCTCCTGTTTGTCAATGTGGTAAAGTCTATGTATCTCTTCTAAAAATAATGCTTTTAAATGTATAAAATAAAATATGTAGGATTACAAAGGAATTCAGTTATATTGAAATATAGTTCTTAGAATATTAAAGCACCAAGTTCGTGGGCTGTAGGCTAAGAATCCCATTCTAAAAATTGTAAGAAAGCATAGGGTTAGAGAAGATAGTTGGAGAAAATGAATTTTTGATATATCAGATTTGAGTTTACATTCTGAGTCTTCATATTAGAACTATGTTGCTTCATCTTTCCCAAGTCTCTCTCTTTAAAAGTCTAACTTTAAATGGCTTTTTCAGGCAAGAATTGTATCTCTTATGCATTCTTCTTTGGAATATGGTTAAAGTATATGATGTTAAAATCTTTGACTCTGCTGTTTGACATTTTTAGTTCTTTCACAGAGTTTGACAAAATTCTCTTAGAGATTAGGATGTTATGATCATAACATATACTCAATAAATTTTCTTTCATGAGAGGGAAAATAGGTGAAAAGAATGTTAAAGTATGGTGTTGAAAGGAATTTCAAGATTTTTTTGAAGGTTATCTCTGGAAAAATATGTATGTTTTTATTAGTCCTAAAATTATTAATAGAAGCTGTTAAATCAAAGTGTAAGACATTAAAATTTAACTTTTTAAATCAGGGAGCTGTTCAAGGGCCTGAAGAATTTGCTGAAGGGTTAGTAATTGGAGTAAGAAGTCTCTTTGGACACACTGTAGGTATGTGTCATTTCATTTATTCTTAAAAGTCACTAAATTCTATCTTATGATAAAATTTTCATATTTAATCAAACGAGGATCTCTTTCTTCTAGTATCTCTGGGTAAAAAATAGTTATTCTCTTGCCTTTAAGTGAATGATAGTTCTAAGACAGCAGCCTGTGGTTCTTATCACTATTCCTGTGTGATCCCTTTTAGAGAGATTTAATATGACCAGCAAGATAGCCAAATAGTTGCTTAATACAAACTTTTCTAAATCAAAACCTCAAAATAAGTGAATTACATTAATCATCTAAGTTAACATATATAAGATATGCTAGCTTTTAATAGTAGTTTTACTATTATGATTATTGTCAACCCAAGTATAAAGTAGTTTCAGCTGAATCAGCAAGACAATTAGGCATAATACCTTATGCAAGGTTAAATGCTCATTACTAAAAACTTAGACACTTTCATTTAGTGTTCCTACCTCCAACCAACTCCAAGCACCTATCTCAGTGACCCCAAATAAGCTTAATCTAGTATTGAGGATCCAGCTGCATGAATCCTTCATGGCAACAGTCCTGCAAGAAAAAACAGACACTAGTGTTACCCAACCATTTGGTAGAAAAGTAAGGAAAAAAAAGGAGGATTCAACCACAGAAGAAGAGCCATATTTGACTCTCATATCCACAAACTAGCAGGGAAGATAACATCATCTGGATTAAAGGCGCTCAGGAGTCTGCTCTTCTATCCTTTTTCCTTCCCACTACTCTACCCTGCCCCAGAAATCACTATTTATTAGAGAAATGCAAATTAAAACAACTCTGAGTTACCACCTCACACTTCTCAGGTTGGCTAAGATGACAAGAAAAGATAATGATAAATATTGAGGAGATGTGGGAAAACTGGGACATTAATACATTGTTGGTGGAGTTGTGAAATGATCCAACCATTATGGAGAACAATCTGGAACTATGCCCAAAGGACTATAAAATTATGCATACCAGTAGTGCCATTACTGGCTCTGTACCTCAAGGAATTCATAAAGGAGGGAAAAGGACCCACATGTGCAAAAATGTTTGAAGCAGCTCTTTGTATGGTAGCAAAGAATTGGAAAAGGGAGTGGATGTCCAACAATTGGGAAATGGCTGAATAAGCTGTGTATATGAATGTAATGGAATATTATTGTTCTATAAAAAATGATGAAGCTGGTTTTAGAAAGGCCTGGGAAGGAAGGAAGGAATAACAAAATAAATATGAAATAAATGAAAGAATACATGTGTTTAATCATACTTTTAAGTGTGAATTGAATATATAGTTTAATAAAACCAAAGAAAATGGCAGAATGGATAATATCAAACACTCTAGAGAGAGATAGGGAGAGAAGGCGAAGGAGACAGAGAGACAGGAAGAGAGAGAGAGGGGAAGAGAGAGGGAGGGAAAGAGAGAAGTGGGGAGAGAGGGGCAGGCACAGAATTTACTCTATCAATTTAGTTAAAAAAAAAAAGTTAAAATCAGTCTATGAAACAAATTGACAAAAAATTGATAAAATCAAAAGAAAAACAAGGATGTTTCATTATGCTGCTCAGAGAACATAGATTGTACCAAAAGCAATAAATATAGAGAGTATTACTTAAATTCATGAATGAAAATTGTCAGTCGAAAAGAGAGAGTGTTGTATGTAGTAGACTTCAGTATTTTGTGGAGTGCTAGTAATTCTCAAAAGGTTAGATTAAAATATAGAACTGAATGAAACTACTGAAGAATTTTGAGCTGAAAAATCTATGGCATCTCTTGAATGGAAACAACAACAACAAAAAATAATAATGCTTGTTGTTAGTGTCACATAGTACTTTAATTAAAAATATATATATATTGCTAGGCCAGAGAAATTTTAAGTGAAAGTTGAAAAGCAGAAATCTTAAACATGTTCTTTGTACATCTAACCACTTACAAACCATGACAAAAATTGGTGACTAATAGGGTATATGATCAAAAGACAGACATAAATGGGGACAGCGGTAACATGCTGAATAATAGGTCAAAGGACAAAGCAAAAACTAATAGCTTTATGTAAGAATAATAAAGATGGATAACCTACTAAAATTTCTAGAATGTAGCTAAAATAAAAATAAAAAATAATTTTCATATATTTAAAATAAAATAAATACTTGAGTATATGTTGCAAAAATTAAATATGAAACTTAAAAGTAGAAAGTAAAAAATAAATCTAAAATGAGGGTAATAGAAATCTTGAAAATTAAAGTAGAAAATCAAATGTAAAATTAAAAAACTGTAGGATAATCAAAACTAAAAGCAGTTTTTTAATTAACAAGATTAAGTTTGTAGGTAAAATGACTGGAAAAAAGAACAAGACAAAAAACCCATATTATCAAAATAAAGAATAACAAAATGAAATCACAACAGAGCAGAAACAAAAAATTACCAGAAACTATTTTGCATAGTTATATGCCATAAAACGGAGAATTTAAAAATAATAAGGATTATCTATATGATAATATTTTAGATTATTTTTCTTCCTAATGAATCTGTTTTCCAAATAAATTAATTTTGCATATTGCTAAACATGAGATGGGAAGACCATTTTCAAATTAGGTTATATATTATCATTTAAGGAACTATGACTTTTTATGTGTATAATTTTTAAAAAAATAACCAAACTTCATTTTGTTTATACTAGGAGGAGCAGCAGGGGTTGTGTCCCGAATAACAGGTTCTGTTGGGAAGGGTTTGGCTGCAATTACAATGGACAAGGAATATCAGCAAAAACGACGAGAAGAGATGGGCCGTCAGCCTAAAGATTTTGGAGACAGTCTGGCCAAAGGAGGAAAGGGCTTTCTGAGGGTATTATGTTCATTTTGGATCACTATTGAATTTGCTTCCTGCTATTTATTTAATAATATGAAGGTAACAATAGAAATCCTCATTTTGTAAATGGATTTAATAAATTAATCTAGAGTTTGTGTTAGGAAATAAGGCTGAACTTGCTACAGAACTTATATTGTGTATACTAACTTGTTAGTCACTTCTCATGGTAAGTTCTGAGTGTTTATGTTCTTGAAATGGGCTTTGCTAAAATAATTAAATTTTAGAGTCAAGGTTAAGTGCATATCCATAACCAGTATACCTTTTACTTTAAGTTAATGTGTCTTTTTAATTTGCTTAGGTTCAGACTAAGTGTGTGGTTTGTTACAGTGGTCAACAGTTTTATTCACAGTTTTTGTAGAGTGGAAGGACTTCATGAAAATCAAGTTTATTTTGAGTTGCTACATGAAACTGTTGATAGGCAAAGGCTTGTTGTAGGAGCAGGTGATGCCTGGGCTCATATAACAACTCAGGCTGGTCACACACCCCTTCTACTCCTCACTGTTTTTCTCTGTAAAATGGGGATGTTCTAATATTAATAGGTTTCTTATGAGAAGCAATCACTTGAAGCACTTTGCACAGATCTCAGCCTGTGATGGCCTAGCAAAAAAAAGTGAGGGATCAGGCTTCTCAGGCAAGACTCCAAAGTATAGAACTAAAGCTGCTATTAGGAAATTATTAGAAGCAAACCCTTGGGAGGTACATGGCGGCTTAATTTTTACATTTGCTCATAGATAGAAAAGGTTGTCTCAGAAATTAATGATTTATTTCAGCTCTTTTCATTAAATTAAGTTATATTTATATGACAGTGCTGTGGCAGATAGGATTTTGATGATGGTAGTGGCAGTGATTTGATGCTATTATGCTACCAGATAACAAACAGAAAAGAAGCAGTGATCAAGTGAATAAGAGTCTAATTTATTTGTAAAATATAAAACTCATACAGACAAGCACCAAATGGGTATGTATTTTAGATAGAAAAGGTCATATTAGAGAAAAGGCCATCATCAAAAAAAGTTTTAGAGGGGCTCACAGAAGATAAAATGGATAATTTTAAGTACACAAAATTTAAAAAAAACAATTTTTTTATGTAAGCAAATATAATAAAGTTACAGTGAAAAAAGAAACATCTGGAGAAAATTTTTGCAGCAAATGCTTTTGATAAAAGTCTCATTTCCAAAAGATATGTGGAATTCGTTCAAATTCATAAGATAAAAGCCATTTCCCACTTGACAAATAGTCTAAGGATATACACAGTTCTCAAGGAAAGAAACCCAAACTATCTACAGCTAAATGAGAAAACACTCCACATCACTAATAATTAAAACACAAATTAAATAATTTTGAGATTGTGTCTCAGAGTAGCAAAGAAGACCAAAAAAAAAAAAAAAAGGAAAGATGGGGAGGAACTGTGAGAAAATAGGAGCGTTATAGTGAAATGATGAATTTAAGTCTCAAACTGATAAATGAACATTTTAGTGTATATGTTATATATAATTTATAATAATCACAGTACATCGAGGTATTTGTTTTGTTTGATTATGAATATTTATTATAAGAAATTTATTTTTCTTTTTTCCAGTAAAGTGAGAAATACCATGGAATAAAAATAGATTTGTTAATTTTTTAAGAAATAGCGAGATGGGGGGGGGTGCAGTAGATGTGGAATGTTCCTTGTATTTTCAAATGAATTGTTATATTATTAGATTTAATCAATTGTTATACTTTATTACAGAATCTTACAGTTTGATGTTAAACATCAAATATCAAAGGTCTCATTTTTATTGGAGATATGCTCTGTAACACCAAGTAACTTTACTTAAATATTAGGAGTTATATCCAAATAAAACTTGTTAATAAAATAGATACTTAAAAACAAATTTAATATGTCAGCAGAGACCTCTAGTGGCCATTTGAAGTTAAGACATCTCTTATTGACTATATTACTGTTTTTTCTTTCAGGGAGTTGTAGGGGGTGTGACTGGAATAATTACCAAGCCTATGGAAGGTAGGATGAAAATATTTCTTTCATAAACCATATTAGAAACACCTTTGCATCCTATGAACAAAACAAATTTGACTTTCATGTGCTTGAATTATTGACTGAAGCTAGTTCCACACAGAAAATTTTGAATATTATTCTCATGCCATGAGCTAGAAATTCTATGAGCATACAATAATAATTAATTCTGATTATATATATTGTTTCTGCCTTAGCTACTAAAATAAGTATGATAATATCCAGAACTTTGATAATTCTTCTCTGAATCATTTATTTCTATTTCTTTGAAAAAGGAGGGAAAGTTAGAATGGGTTGCTCATTCTTCTACTTTTAGGCCTAAAGAGGCAGATTTCCTATGTATTCTTAAATATTTCATTCTGAGCTGAATTCTTAGACTTTTTTTGCCTAATGGGACTAAATGTACATTTCAGAAAGTTCATTTCTAAGTTTGCTTAATTAATGAAGTCATTATTTTATTCTGCATTTTGTGGATACAGACTTGTATTGTATTTTTGAACTAGTCTAGAATTGAGTAAGTAAAGTGGATCTTAATGTTTTCTTGTGATCTGAAGGAGCCAAAAAGGAAGGAGCAGCTGGATTCTTTAAAGGAATTGGAAAAGGGCTTGTGGGTGCTGTTGCTCGTCCAACTGGTGGCATCATTGATATGGCCAGCAGTACCTTCCAAGGAATTCAGAGGTAAAAAAAAAAAAAAGTTTTAAAGGAGAGTGTGATTTCTTAACAAGGTCTTAAAAATGAATGATTGTACATAGTTGTGTGGACAAACGTCATATAGAGCAAAATTTTTTTATTTTTTATTGGCTTATGTGTTTAAAAATGAAGCAAAGAAGATGAAAGTCAGGAACCACTTTTTTTTTTTCAGATTTGTAGTTATTAGCCAATAGGACTACAGTTAAATAAAGTCCTGAATTTGCAAATATCTAATGCATAAAGAAGATTTTTGCTTTTATAACAAGTAATTAAATATATTAACAAACACGATTTTATCCTGAAGCTTGAACATTTTAATATATGTGAAAAAATGCAGATTAAAATTATGATTGTACTTTTCATGGTAGACCTGGCTGGGCTTCTGATTTTATTAGTATGTGGAGCTCCTTCATGAGGAAAATCTTTTTACCAATGCAGGCCTGGCTGATTCTGCAACCTTGAGTCTAAGAGTTACCCCAAACACTGAATGTTGGATGAGATAGCCAGGGTCATAAAGGTAATTGGTTTGAAAGGCATAGTTTGAATTCAGGTCTTCCTGACCAGCTCTTTGTTCACCATGTCAGGTTGCCTACCATGGTGGTGCACAAAGGTAGTATAGTATTTCACTAGTTTATCTATTCTATATCTTTGTAGAGTATACTGTTCTGAGGTGAGAGTGAAATACTTTAGGTACTTCTGATCCAGTTTTACTGTGATAATTAAAGGGGAACGTCTAAGGCTGTGTTGTAGCCAGTAGCAATACAAACTAGATTAAAATTCAATAAAAATAATCTTTTGGAAGAGAACACATACAAAGCTCAATACCTAATTGATGTTTTTTTTCCTTCTGGATTATTTCTGACATATTTTTATTGGTAAGTTGAAAGAACATGTCTTTCAGGATTTTTTTTTTTTTAATATGCTGGAATCTATGTATTTGTCATTCTGATCTTGATCATCTTTTCTGCAGTTCTTTATCCATTCCCCTTTAAAGCTGTTGTTATGTTTTCATTTCATTTCTAAAGACTACTGATGTTTAGAAGAGGATGTTAATCACAGATCATAGGTTTAGAGCTGAAAGAAACCTTAGAGACTCTTGAGTTCATTGATTCTGTGAAGCAGCTGAGTTAGAGTCAGTCAGCAAGCGTTTACTAAGTGCTTATTATGCACCAGTCACTGTGACTAATCCAGGTTACACATCCCAGGTTGTGATGTGCCTGTTAGTCCTCCAGACTCTAAATTCATCACACCAAATTTGTTTTATTCTTACTTCTCTGTTCATATAGGGCAGCAGAATCAACTGAAGATGTATCTACTCTCCGCCCTCCTCGCCTGATTCATGAAGATGGGATCATAAGACCATATGACAGAAGTGAATCTGAAGGTCATGATTTATTTGAGGTAATTGTTATGTTTTTGGTCATGTAAAATTATGTTTATATTTTTAGATTTCAAAGAAATTTGTGTTATACTACATTCTTTGGGCTGTCCTTGTAGTTGACTCTTGATTATTGGATTTTTGGGGGGTATTGATTTAACTTAGCACTATGAATGGGAACTATAGGCAATTGTCTGCTTGGAAAAATTTAGCTTGGACAGAGAAAAATAAGAATGTTTTTAAAAAGCCCTAAAAGTTATGAAACCCTTTTAGGGTGGGCAAACTCTTCAGTTAATGAGTGTTCATTTGTGTTTCATGCTTTCTGGTATCACATTCTTATGTTTCACTTAGGCATTTTGAATTCCACAGCTTTTCTTTCTCTATATTACTTGCTTTATTGGGACTTTTATATAAATACTAATTCAGGTAGGATGACATAGATGAAAGCTTATATAGCATAAAGTATTTTTGATTCTTAAAACATATTTTAAATTATTTTTCTGACTTTCAAGCTTTATCTTTGTTATGTGTTAAGTATGACTGTCTTGCAAATGCTACCAGCTTTGTCCTCAAAAGAAAGTGAAATCTGTAATGTTATTAGCCTTTAATTTTTTTTTTATTGTAAGTTACTGTGCTTTTATTTTTTTGCATGCTTCTAACTTTATTTTCTATCTTTCTTTTTTTCTGCCTACACAGCAAGAACTGGAAATAGAGGAGTAAATATTTCCCATACTACTACTTGGTCTCATCCTTAAAAAATACTGTGGTATTAATTTACTGCTTGTGGAGTACTTAGATTGAGGGTCAATTTCAATGAAATATTCTCTAGACCCTTAATTTCATTTGAACTTTTAAGTATTAGTTTATAGGCATTTGACATACCAAATAAAAGTATTAGGACAACTGATTTGAAGCACAAAAAAATGTGATTAAAAAAAATTATATTCTTTAGTTAGGTAGGGGAAAAGCCTTATTGAGCTTCCAAAATGATGGGCTTTTGCTTTTCAAGTTTAGAATTTTCATCTTTTCTAATACTCTTCATGTGAACACTATGAAACGTCAATATAGAAAATACAAAACTAGAATCATTGTTTTGTTTCTGTTAACTCTGAGGTCCTAACACTTTGGTTACACAGTTTTTATTTCTCAGAATGCCATAGCTTTTGTTGAGTTATAAGTGTATCATCTTGGGCATCTGTTTTAATTATTAACAGCTGATGAATTGCAAATCAAATTGTACTGAAGATTTAAGACAATTAGCTAAGAGACAAAGTAAACATCAATCACATTTTATTTTATTCTAGAACTTTCTATGTACGGCCACTTTTTTTTTTTTTGCACTCAAACTTTTTCAAAATAGTCTCAACTTGGCACAGAATATTTGGTCTTGATTATTGTAACTCCATATATTACTCTTTGTAAGAGAATTATTTAAGAAACATACACAATTTTCTGTGCTTTACAAACCAGCTATGGACTTTTAAGACCAGTTTGATTTTAGAGAAATTATTCTCTTGCCTCATATACAGTTCTAACAATTCATGAATAATATAACTCTGAAAATTAGCATGATCAGGGAAATGTGGTGGTATTTTTCTCTAATATTCATCTGAAATGATCTCGTCCAATATATGATTTTTATTAGAAGAGAATCTGTTGTCTTTGAGCCACCTGACTTTACCATAATATACTGCAGTTTTCTGTACACATTGTCTCTGTCTATAAAATGATGCATTGTCACCTCCGGTGTCTATAATGCTTTCCTAAATTAAAAAAGTTAGACTGAAATTTTAAATGAACATTGACATGATATGTGGTACCTGTGTAGAATGAGTATTAGGATCTCAAATCTTGATTTGGGGTATTTTTTTTTTTTAAGATTGTTACCCAGGGAGGAAATAAAAAGACTCTCTTAGATGCTTTAGAGCTTGGGAAACAGCTGTGTATATGTATATTCATATAATTTTCTGTGAAAATGATGGATACAAATTTGAGTTATAGTCTTAAATCATCCATTAATTGTCTATTTTAAGATAAAACTGATACTTTCTTTCCTAGGGTATACTGAGCTTTTGATGGAACTTAACTTTAGAAACCCCTTTACTTACATGTGTTTTACCTTATTATTTATTTAATACTTTAAATAATTTTTATATTAATACATATTATCTTGTGTTTCCCTTCTTTATGTGTTATAAGAAGTACATAATTAAGAGGTGTATCTTTTTTTTAAAAAAGTTCTAAGGAAATAAATATGTATTCCTATTTGATTTATCAGTGGACTTGTTAATTTTATTCATTAGTAATATATTATTTACTCATAAGTAATATTGCTAATATCATAAAATCCAGAATACTCTAGAGTCCCTTATATTATATAAATAGGAAGAGGACTTGATAACTTTGTAATACAATTGTTCAAGCTTGTCCTCTAGGAAAACTAGAATTTTCTCCTTTGTTCCCTCTATAATAATCAATCAGGTAACCAAGTATTGAGTGTCTACCTATATATCTTATACTGAAGGGGATACAAAAGATGTACTGCCCTCTGAGTCTCTGCCCTCAGGAAATTTATGGTATATTATATACACATGCACACACATATATATGTATATGTCTTTATATAAAGTAAAAATAACATTAATGAAGCAACTAAAGTACAATTAAGTTCTTAACAGTATGATACTAACCACAAGTTCTTAGGTTTTTACTAGCCATTTATTAGATATTTCTCATGACTTTCATGTCTTTTTTTTTCTCATTATATTATTTTTGCTTAATGAGAATAATTAATGATTTTCTCACATTGTTGGATATCAAATCTTGTTACATATTTTAATTCAATTTGAAAAGGAAAAAATCTTCCAAACTACTCCCTACTCTTCTGGAATGGAAGTAAGAAAAAATTTGGATATTAGTACCTTAGCAGTTGATCTAGTCTCTAACTTACCAGCTATTCATGGACAACATGCCTAAATAACTTCATTTGAAATATCTAAATGCTACAGGATTTTTTTAGTTGCATTTTCTTTTTCATTTTAACAGCCATTTAATTTATTTCTCTTTCTAATATTTCTTCTCTCCTTCCCTTTACTGGAAAAAAAAAAGGAAAGCAAAAAACCCTTGAAATAAACATGTATAGTTAAGCACTAAATTTTCAGATTGGCCAGTGGAATTTATTAAAGCAGAAAAGAAACTGGTTTTTTGTTTTGAATATAATGTCATATACTTTAAAATTATACTTAAAAGTTTTTTTTTGCTAAGCTCAACTACCAACATAAAAGTTAGAGTAGTAAGCTAATAGTTATATGTACAAGATAGAAAATGGTTAGAATTTAATATACATTTTAATTTGAATGTATCATACATATTAAATTTATATTTCAAAAATGAAATTCAAATGTAGAAAATTACAATAACTTTTCCAGTTAGAAAAATTAGCACAAATGTAAAATGATTTTATCCAAGAATTGGTATTCCAGTGAATTCCTAACACAGACTTTTGGTATGACAATTATACCCTAATTTGAGACCCATTCTGAGAAATAAGACTTCACCTTCTCTCTGAAAATGGATCTCCTTCCTTCCTTCCTGGAGTTTTGGATTGCCTAAGGATGAACTTGGACCAGGCATCTGAAGAATTGATACTAGAAAATGACATGAGTAGAATAATCTTGCTGCCTGTTTATATAGTGTGTTTCTATGATATTTGACTTGTGTTATTTATTTACATATTGTTAAACTGTTATTTGCTTATTAACTGCAAATTCTATGTATTTTGAAATTAGTTACCTCACATTATTTTCATAATATACATCTAAATACCAATTAATAACCTAAGTGATAATTTGATTATTGAAATGACCAGTTTTTCAGTTTTTAATGTGACTGTGCACATATTACATGTAATAGTGACTTTGAAAGAGTCCAGAAGAATGTTTCTTCTGTATTTATTGTTTCTATTTGGATTGTCTTGTGTTTATATTTGTTTTTAGCAAAAAAATTATGGTAACTTTTAAAATATTAGAAATTCTGTCATTGTCATTAATATTGTCATTGTACTTTTTATCTGAAATAAAAAAAACAGGTAAATATAATCCTGTCTATATATAATCTACAAATGTATCTTTTATTTTATAGTTACATTAAAGTAATGAAATATGTTACCTTTTTGCATTATGGATGAGGAAATTCCTAGATATAGCCATTTTCCTGTTGTTTGTTAATATAATATTATAGTACTTCCTTTTCATAATTTTGGTATTCTGTAATCAGAGCTTAATTAATCTTTTAAAATCAATTTGGTCATTTGTTAAAATTTTAAAAAGATCATTGTAGTAGAAATGGTGCTAGTAAACCTTTTGTAAATATTTATTTGTATAGGAAATAAGGAAAATTGGCAAAGGACATGGAAGGGTTTTTTTTCCCCTAGTTTCCTATGCTAATATTAGTTCAGATTCCATTTGTAGGAATTGATGTTTCAAATCTAGAACTTGCAATGTAATGAGAATATCTGCTTTTCAGTAAATGGAGGTGACTGCAAACATGTGTGTCTAGTGTTTGAATTTTTTTTTTCTTTTCAGAATCACATAAAAAAGCTGGATGGTGAAACTTACCGGTATCACTGCGCCATTCCTACATGCAAAAAGGCTAATCTTGTGGTTACAAATAGGTAAAAATGACATTCTTCAAATATAACTGTACGTAAAAGGAAATTTTGGAAGAATAAATAGTTGGCTTAATGAATTTTAAAATTTAAATGGAATTAAAATATAAATTAATAAATCAATACAATAAATGACTTAATGAATAAATCACACATTGAACAATAATGTAAATTAATGATTGATAGACTTGATTAATATCAAATTTAAATAAAATTTCATAGACTGTAGAACCAGAATTCACCGTTAGATATCATTTAACCCAACCCCATAATTTTACTGAAAAAGAAATTACAACTTAGACAAGTTAAATAATTTATCTAAGATAACTAATCAGTGGCAGAACTGATTCTGAAACCTAGGTCTGCTAACTTTCAACATTCATCAAATGAGTAGTTATAGCATCACATTTAAATGTAAGATTATGTTTAGAATATCTGGTGTTGTCTTTTATAGATCAGTTCTGTTTCTTTTTATTTGTGTCCTAGAATCTTTGTGAGAGTTTCATTTTTCTGAAATAAATGAACAGACAGAGATTCTCATTGTTTTTCTCCCTAAGATTAATTCCATTATCTAACTTGGGAGAATTTTCTTTATGTCTTTCAAATTTTCTAGATAATATTTTATAGGCTTAAAGTTGAATAGGTATAGAAGACAAAAGTTGCATTAGATTCCAGCTACCACTTTTGATGAATATTTGGTGAGGATGTCTAAACTTACCAGCTTTTATTTAGGTTCATTTGGTCCCCTGGTCTTTTAGGGATTCTTGCATTCTTCCATATTTGTACCATGGAAAGTTTACATCAAAGGCCATTTCCTATACAGTATTTTCTTGAACTTGATGGATTTTTGTTTTCTTGTACTAAATGTTAAGGCATCAAAATCTAATCATATTTAACATTTGTGACATTTTACATGTTCTTTCTTGACTAGAAAGTGTTCTCTTTCTTGTATGAATGCTATTAATACACAATTTTGGGGGTAACTAAGTAACTTTGTGGTTGGAATACTTCAAGAGAACATGAGTTTAAATGCAGCCTCAGACTATTTGACACTTATTAACTTTGTGACCCTGGGCAAATTAACACCAATTGTCTCACCCAAAAAAAAAAAAAAAAAAAAAAAAAAACTCCCAAAATCAAAGAACCAAAAAAAAAAAAAAAAAAAGTTTTCCAGGTAAAAAAAGGCCTCTGCCCATCTGATTTCTCTAGCCATAGTGCTGCCAGTAATGACATATGTACATATTTTTTCAGAATAAGGCAGTTGAAACTGGAAACTCCTTTTGTCCAAAATATTATACTTGCTAATTTTTGTGTAGCTCTATGAAACATTGAACCTTTCCAATTACTGCAAAAATGGCAAGGAGTAAACTTCCCAAAGTGTTGGATTATTTTTAATCTTAGTTTTCTTTAATGTCAACTGCAATATGCATTTTACTGGTCAGTGACCGGTTGACTATACTATTTTTCAACATAGCTTGTAGGAGGAGAAAGATGAATTTTGTTAATCACCTTTTTCTGCTTAACTTTATGAATAGGCGAGTGCTCTTTGTGAAGGAAGTGGAAATCTTAGGTCACATGTCTATAGAATGGCAGCACCCTTTTGAAGATTTTGTATTACCTCCAAGTGTTGATAATAATCTCCTAAAAATCTCAGTTAAGGTAAGTAAATAATCTGAGAGAAGAGACACCATATAAAACAAAACTGAAAAGCAGGAAGAAAGGAGTAAAGGTACCTGGTGTGGGGGACAAGATAGAAAATTCCAGAAAAGTCCAAACACAGAGTAACTGGTGGAAAAGACTCAGCTCCTTTTTAAGTAGGACCCTATAGTTAATGGCCTCCAGTCATAAGATCTAACCAGAGCAGCAGAAGGTGCTAATGAAATGTGAGGACCAAGAAGATTCAGTTTTGCAGAATAGTGAGATTTCCAAATTATTAATATCCTGGGGAACTGAAAGCATAGTAGAAAGTAGAGTTGGCATTTAAGCATCCATTTAAAAGTTGTGAGTTGTTTTCTGTTTTATTATGCCTAGCAAGAATTGTTTCTCTTCTGTCATTTCTTTTGAAACAGGATCATGGCTTCTTCCACAAAAAGGAAAATGTCAATCAAGTTTGTCTACGAAAAGTTTATCTTCAAAATCCAACAATAGCAATGGTAAATCATTTAAAGATTTTATAAGTGAAAAGTAAAGAAAAAAATATATTAGTGCTGTTCAGTTAGTGAATTTTTATTCTTTAATTTGAAAGAACAATAATGCTTTCTGTTAGAATTTTGGTAGATAAATTCAGAATTATCCTTGCATGACTTTTTGCCAATTAGATTTGGAACTCACCAGGAATAAGAGGTCTAGTAATGATTTCAAAGTGTGCAATTGAAACACTCTTTCCTATTTTTCCACTTTCTAGCTTGCCTATTTGTTCAGATTCTGACTTCCAACAGAATTACTTGGGGACAAGTCATCCTAGATTTGCTTCAGCCCATATAATGCTCATTATTTGTTTGATGTTAATGTCATGCATATAGTAGACAATTAAGAAATGTTTGTTGTATCAATGCATGACTATGTTTTGAGTATTATATAATATAGGAACAGAAAGTTATTTAAGACAGGGTTCCTGGCTTTTAAATGACTTATAATTTGGTCTTGAGAGGACAACTGAAACACATAGAGTGAGGAAAATGCTAGAGTTTGAGGATTCTATATATCTCCTTATCTGTGTGTGTCTTCATTATCTCAGTGTGACCATGAGTTCAGATTTTATGATTGCCATGTAATGTTGACAGATTTGAACAAGGTTATTTGTTAAAAGATTGATACTGTATCTTGATAGGAGCATATCTTAAAATTTTATGTAAATTACATTTTGATCTCCACATATTTAAAATTTATTTAAAGATTAGAAGATTTTATTTTGAGTCCAATTTTTTCTCCAGAAATTAACATTTTTTGGATGGAATTGAGACTTATCTCTTTTAAGAAAAGAGTGTATTGTATTTCTGCTGTAACAAATTTTGACAAGAATGAGAACTATATGTGATAAAAAGCAATATAAACTGATAATTCTGATAGGTGAGAATAAATCCTTCTCCACTGCTGAATGCAGAAATGATATGGTTTGGTTGCTAACATTATCTCTAAGTAAAGGTATAGGATTTTTGTCCACAATCAAATTGATACCATAGGAAATAAGAAGACAGTGCTTCCTTGATCCACTATAATTACATAATCTCAGTTGGGCCCCCATTGTCATAAAGCAATCCGTCTGTTCCTCTCTAATCAATTCTTTATCCCATATGCCGTTGCACCTATTCTAGATCTTTTTTTCTTTGCTCAAATCCCACAGGCTCCTCCTCTTTCTCTCAGTTGAGGATTTCACTTCATCCTTTATTGAAAAACTGAGGCTGTACACCATACCATAAGCTCCCTCTTTTTCCTTTCTTCTCATTTCACATGTCTCTGATACACTTATTATGTCCATCACTCCAATCTGTGATGAAGAGATGGCTGTTTCATTAGCAAAGACTCCTTGTCTACATGTAATCTTAATCTGTCTCCTCTAAAATTGCTCTCTACCAGTATCCTTTCATTTCTAAAGAGAAGTCCTGGTTTCTCCCATCCTTAAAAAACTTTGATTCGATCCTACCATATTCAACTATTCATTGCCCTTTGAAGTATAGATGTCTATGTGGTAGGAAAATTAGTATTGAAACCTTGTCAAATAACAATACAGCTAATTTCTTCTGTTTATTCTCTTCTCTTTCACTTCCCCTAGTCTTTATTTCTACAATTTATGATTATTTTTCTAATTCATAATATTCTTTTTTACAGAGAGCGTGTAATGCCATTGATAATGCTCAGTCAACAAGACACCAGCAAAAACTAGTGAAGCAATCATCGTTGAAATTATTTAGGCAGTAAATGCTGCCTTAATTATTCTCCCAGATACTGGGTTGATGCTCTTCTTCCATTATCATCTTGATCTTGTTGGAAATGAATTGGATGTCATGGCTGTCTTGTAGCGAAGTCAGAATTTTTATCATGTTCTGGAAGAATGTAAGCAAGATAATCTTTCATGTAAGAAACCTTTTGACTGAACTTGACAGATTATTTTTTTCTCAAGGACTAAGTTAATTTGTAAGCAGTGACATTATATATATATGTATATATTCATGTGTGTATTTACATATACATACCTACATTTTATATATCTATATATAAATGCAGATACTATACATATACACACGCACAGATACTTCTTTATTGAGTAGTACATTAAATGCCTGGAGATGTGTCTGTTATTTTAAGATTTTTCCATTTTTGGAATGGGAGGAATAAATTCAAATTGACAAGGAACAACAGGTCTAATTGTAAATTGTAATCCTGTTTGAGACTTGAGAAAAGAACTTTATAAATGATTGTTGCTTTCTTTAATGGTTTTAAACAACAGAAAAATGTTTGATACTGATAATTTTGTTTGGTCATTCTAAATAATTGAGTGAGATAAATTTCAAGTATATTATGTCATGGTGAACAAAAATCACCTGTGAAATGAAAATTGGATTTTTGTCCACAATCAAATTGATACCATAGGAAATAAGAAGACAGTGCTTCCTTGATCCACTATAATTACATAATCTTTTCCTGTTTCTTAATTTTTTCCTATTTCTTAAGAAAAACACATTTTATTATCTATGTTTTTCTTTTGATATATATTTTTTTTCTCTTTGTAATATAATGGGTATGGGTTAAATTGCAGCATTAACTACTAGAGTGCTCTATATTTTCTTTTCCATGTTGAATATAATTCAAACATTGAGGAAAACTGTATATGCCTGTCCCAGAATGTCCCAGAATATGTTTTATGGTTTAGAGATATGAAATGTTTTTATAAAACACATTGAATGTCTATCAATATCCCCCAAATTATTATTTAACAAATTATAAAGGATTTTAAGGCAGTCTGAACAATAAGTATCACATGATCAGAAATATTTTTGAAATGCTCATTAAGAGGAGCTATTAAATCCATACATAAATATAAGAAAGAAAAGTATTCTTTGAAGAAGTGATCATGTCAATACACCAGCCTGATCTGGCTGACTGGAGTACACTGTTTATTAAGCCTTCCCCCCCCCCCAAAAAAAAAAAAGATAATTGAGCTTTCTTAATTTAATTGGAATAAAACTATAACATTTAAAGGATTTATTATCAGTCACCTGTCTCATAAAATAATGAAATAAAATGGAACGAATTTGATAATGTTTTGTTTTTGTTCATAAGTAATGGAGATTTAAAATTTCACATTGTCCTGTCATCAAGTAGGTTTTACATGGATCACTCCAATAGTACTATTTATATGTCCTCAAAAATTGAGTTTAACCACTATTTGTTTCTGAAATAGAAAATAAGCAATACCAATTTTTATGTTACTATATGCCTTTTTGTCATTTTTTTCCTATGAAGAAAATTATCACTTAATGTGCATCTTTAAACAAAATTTCTGTACTAATGAATAAAGATACTTTTTCTAAAGGCATAAAGAAACATTGCAAAAAAGTATACAATCAGTCTTCTTCTTTAAAAAATTCTTAATTATGACTTAGAGATACCATATTATTTTATCTATAGGATATCTTTTGAGTCATTGAACTAATGGTTTATTCTAAAATGACATGGGTATCATGTTAAACTATGCAAAAATCAGGTTTATATTCATCAATTCACCAATACTCTTGCCTTAAATATTTGTTTTTTTAAGTTTTATTGTAAAACTGCTTTGAATTGATCCTCTTTTTTCATCATTGATGAATGTTTTGCTCTGCACTTTTTGTATTACATTGACTGCCAGTGACTGTATGTAAACTTTTCAAAGAAATAAAATACTTGAAGTGTTTGTCGTGATATTATTTACAGACATGATCTGATATAAAAGTATCTTATTAATTCCTATAATATCCAAGGCCATAATCTAGATGCTAAAAATTCAAAGACAAAATAATAAATAACCCCTGCCTTTCCAACTCTTCCCAAACCCTCATTTAGGGCATAAGAAAACCAAAACTTATTACACACATACACACACACACACACACACACACATTATTCACAATAAATTTCTGCATTTGCCATTTCCTAAAAAAATATTCTCACAATCTTCTTAGTCCATCAGGAGGTGGAGATAGCATATTCCATCATTTGTCCCTTGGAATACTGTTGGTTGTTACATTGACAAGAATTTAGCCCAGTAGTATTTTACCATATTTATATACCATAGCTTGTTTATTCAATGCTTAATTTATGGGACCCCTTCAGATTTTTATCCTTTGGTACCTCAAAAATATCAATTTTTTGGTACTACTTAATTTGTTTTGCTTACACTTGTCTTAATTTGTCTTCCCTCTGATTTCCCCTTCTTTCTTTTCTCTCCTATTTCACTGCTGAGTGAAATATAGCTGTGCTCAGCTGTATTTGTATGTGTGTATCCAGTTCATATGAGAATGAGGTTCTGGTGTCAACCATTCCCCTCCCCCTATCCTCCTTGTTTATATAGATATCTGCTAAAAATCCTAATTACATAAGATAATTTTCACTAATCTATCTTTCCTTCCTGAACCCCCTCTTTCCTTCCCAGTCTATTGCTCTTTCCCTCTTTTAAACTAAAGATATAATAGAACCACTATTCTCAAATAATAGAACCATTCCCTGGCCTTATCTAATTAGATTCACTCCAAACCTTAATGATGATCAGGGTCAGAGGGTACACATATATCATCCCTGTTTTTTAATGTAATCTTTTTTTTTTTTTATCATTTCTCAAAAAGATAATAGGTGAAAGGTTGTTCATTATCACTATACTATTATGCATTGTTACACTAGAAATGCTAGCTCTAACAATGACAAGAAAAAAGAAATTGAAAGAATAAGTGTAGGCAATGAGGAAAGAAAATTCATTCTCTATAGATGGTATGATGGCATTTTAGAGAATCTTAGAGAATCAATAAAAGAAACTAGGTAAAACAATTCAGCAAAGTTGCAAAAAATAGAATCAAACCACATAAATCATCAGAGTTTCTATTACCAACAAAATCCATCAAAAAGAAATAGAGAAATTCTATTTAAAATAACTGCAGACAATATAAAATACTTTGGAGTCTGTGCTGAGATACACCTGGGTATTGTATGAACACAAAATATTACAAAATATTTACAAAATTACAAAATATTTTTCTCATGCAGATCTAAACAATTGAAAAAATTGCTTGCTCAAGGGAAATCTGAGTTAATATAATAAAAATGACAATTCTATCAAAAGTAATTTGCTTATTCAGTCATACCAATCAAACCACCAAAGAATTGTTTTATATCTCTCTTCACTTCTTATACCTTAATGTTTATCCATAGCTCTGATTTCTTTATTAGGAAGGCTCAGAAGTCTTCAATTTTATTTCCACCCCCACCTTCCCTCCCATATTTAGTTTTGCTGTGTAAGTTACTTTTGGCTGTGAGCCCATATCTTTTGACTTCTGGAATGTCATTCCAAATTCTCTTCCCCTTCATAATGGTGTGATTACTAAGTCACTGACTGATTCCTCAGTACTTGAATTCATTCTTTGTGAGTGCTTACAATATTTTTTCTTTGATCTGGAAGCTTTGGACAGTGATGTCCCCTGGGTTTCTTTGTTCTTGAGTTTTTTTCACGAAAAAACTTGGTAGATTCTTTCCACCAAATTTCCACTTTTGCCCTTTAGGTCTAAAGGTCTAAAGGATATGATTTGTTTTCAGATTTTTTGAAACAGTATGTTTTTGTTTTGGTCATGGTTAGATAGTGCAACGATTCTTAAACTTTTTCACCCCAATCTGTTCTCCAGGTCAGTGTTGTTATTTTTTCTGTGAAGTACTTTACATTTTCTTCCATTTTTTTCAGCCTTTATATTTTAAATATTTTTTGTTGAGTTATGGAGTCATTGGTTTCTCTTTGGTCCATTCTGATATTTAGTAATTTATTGCTTGGATGAGGCTTTGTACCTCTCGTGTCAAGTTTTTAATGCCTTTTCCAATTCTTTCTTACCTTATGTCTCATTTTCTATTTTTTTCCCCTCAAATACTAATTCCATTTATAAAAATTACCTACAGGAACTCTAGTTGAGTTTGTGGACATGCTGTATTTTTCCTTTGAGTTTCATAGTTACTTTCTTCCGTGCTTGTGTTTTGATTGTCTGCTACCATAATACCTCATTATAATGGGTTGGGGTTTTTTTTTGTCCCCTTCTTTGAGCCTACTTTCTGACTTTGTGGCACTTCTGGAGGGAAGGTCTGGACTGATCCCATTTCTGCTTTCTTGGGAGTATTGAGTGTTGTTTTGGGATCTTAGGGACAGGCTGGGGACCTATAAGCTTTCAGTACTTCCAAAGTGTATGTTGCAAGGCTGAGACTAATTGCTCACTCTTTAGTCTGAGCTCTTCAAGTCTGACCTGAATTTGCATCTGAGCAAGAGTAGACTTCTATGGGACTGTGCCCCTGTTAACCAACTGAAAACTTTTGTTACTTAGAGTGATGAAACTGTAGCCCTTGCTCTTTACAGACTCACTGATGGAAGTGAGACCCTGCAGCTTAAGGCACTCTGCGACCTGAGCCCCTCTGGGGCCTGAGCCCTTCTGCAGGGGCACTGTTGCTGCTGGCTTCTGAACTGCCTTCTCTCAGTGCCCTGCCCAGTGTGTTCTCCCTACTGGGAATGTCCCTGCACACGGGAGGTCTCCATCTGCCCGGGGGCTCCTACTAGGAATTTGGTAGTGGGAGACAAAACTTGTCAGTTGGCCCCTGTCTCCATCACAATAGCCCAGGGCAGACTTGACGGTGCTCTGTGTGCAGCATGCTTCTGGCCTAGCCTGTGCGTCAGCATCTCCTGTCTCCCTTTGCCAACCTGGCCTTGGCAAAGACCCTAATGCTAATAGCCTTTTCTGTATTTACTGTATTACTAGGATTTAATCTGATGAATTTTCTAGGTATATTAAGAGGAGTCTATACGGGCAAACTTTGCTTCCTTTTCTTCTGCATCTTGGTTTTGCCTCCTTTAGCCACATTTCCCAACTCTTAACAACAAGAAATCAAATGGTTAGGAAATATAGAAGTCCTCAAAGATGCTACCCAGTAGCTTTTGATATTGAGGATACTGCGATATGTCCCCACCAGACTGTTATAGCTCCCCCCTTTCTTTATTCCAACAGCTCTAAAAACCAAATTAAAAGAGAAAAAAGAGAATAACTTCTCTTTTCTTTCACCTATTAGGGAGCAATAATCCTGGGTCTGATATAGATAACTTTAATATCCTATTTCTGCCTGTTATTTATTGGCTAGTGACATCCTCTCAGAGCTTCAGAAAGCTTTCTATAAAAGGCCAGATGTATAGTTCAAATCCTGCATCTGTCACTTTTTTGTGAACTTGATTAAGTCATTTAGTCTCTAAATTATCCTCCATTGTAAAATGAGGGAATTGGACTAAATGACCTCTAAAGTATCTTCTAGCTCCAAATCATGCTATTCCTTTTCTTTAAAAGGACTCTAATACTTGAAGTTTCATAGTGATTCTTAGATAAGTACTTTTTTAAAATCATAAAGCATGGTGTAATCATTATTAATAGTAGTGGTAATAATAATAGTACCTTTAACAACAGAGTTAACACTGCTTCTAGATTGTAGAAAACAACCTGGCAGGAGAGTAAAATAGGGAATTATCCCCTTCTCTATCCTCCCCCCCCAAATCCTTTTACTTAATTGCTCTCATACCTAGATTTTGAGCCTTAACATTTTTAATATACGTCACCTCAAGTAGCCGTTGTTTACAAAATTTATTTAAATTCCCAAAAATTGTATAAGACTCCATTCCTCAGCAAAGAACCTGATTGTTTTTTACTTTAAAATACTCTAAATATCCTCAATTTGATAAATGCTTTCCAAATCTTAGAAAAGTTACCAACCCTACATCCATTACAGGAGAATAACTTCAAGAATGGTTAATTTTTTCTCCCCACTCTTCCATCTTTGCCAATGTTTATTTTACAGTTATGCCAGCAGATAGTTGTTTTGATAAAATGTTCAAAGTAATTGATGTCTACATGTAGTCAACTGGAATGTTGCCACATCGTTATACATAATCAAAATTTATGACAACTCTGGGAAGAAAACAGTTTTAGAAATCTAATGAAGATTTTTAGCTTCTGTGTAATGGCTAAGCAAATTGATCTGTTCGTGGATGGCTTAAAGTTGACCTTTAGTTGGAGTGTAATTAGAATATGGCCATTGTGTGGATTCATTTTGTCTGATTATACTTGTTGCATAGGACTTTTTTCTTTCATTTTTTTAATGGAAAAGGAATTTGGATAGAGTTAGTCTTAATGATGGGAAGGGAAAAGAGCCTTTGAAACATTTTTAATATTGCATATATAGAAAAAATCCATAAGTTTAGATGGAATCACAGACAGGCAGGGCAGGTTTGAAAGTACCCTATTGCATTTATTGTGTATGTTTTAACAAATGTAAGTGGCTTGATACAAAAATTCACATATTCATATACAACGCTTGCTAGTGTTCTGCTGTGTATGTGCATGCGGTTTTTTGGTGCTGCAGGATTAAAAAACAATTTTTTTTTTGAAAACTGCAAGTCCGAATAAAACTTAAGACAACAAAGAATTCTCGTTATTTAGCCCAGTTTCCTTTAAAATTCTATTCCCCACTCATCTTTTGTTGTGTATTTCTAAGATAAGAAATCCTAATGGATGACTTCTAGAGTTTATACGACTACATACTATAATATGTAATGTCACAGTAATATGTCAATTACTTTGACAGTCCCCTGACTGGAAAATAGTAATTTCTCATTTACTTAATTTTTCTTGTATAGATTGTTAAACCAAACTTTTGAGAGGATATGGAGGTTTAGTAACGCTGTTTGTTATGATTTGGTACAGTAAACTTAATAGCATTTATGAATGGGAGTATCTGCAAGTTCTCACAATTTATTGGATCTCTCTTCAATTTTGACTCTGTGCTGTGTCTCCTCCATGACCACAATAAACATCTTTAGGGACCATCTGTCTGTCTTAAATGAGGAAGTTCATTTGACATTACTTATTTAAAGAGCTTCAAGTAAAGTTATTTCTTTTGTTCCATCTTTCATGAGTTCTCATATAATTTTGTCACTTAGGCAAGATACTTTTGATGGTGGAGGGTCTTTAAGGCAACATTTTGCTCTTCTGAATAAAATATTGGATTTTTAAAATCATCAAAAAGAAAATCCAAATGCTGTTGTTCTTCTCTTCTTGATACTAAAATGAGTTTGTTAGAAATATCCTTACAGAGTTTTTTCTATCTTTCATCTATTTATTATCTTCCAGTTTCATGCTTAAGTGTTCTCTAGTTGTTAAATTAAGTATCTCACCAAGTTTTCTTTGAACTGTTTTTTCCTTCCAGTTCTCTTTCAAGTTTTATTAGGTGTTATTGTCTATACACTTTTACCATCTTTTTTTTAAGTGTCTTTTTATCCAATCTTTTGTTTTCTAGATTCTCACCTACCCCTTCCACCCATTGAGAAGACAAGGCATTTTTAAAGGCCCATTATAAATATGAAATCATACCCCAAAAATCACAAATCATACCCCAAAAATCACAAATTAGTCCTATTCTGAAATAGGTGGGGTAACAAAAAGTTAAAAAAAAAAAAGACAAAACGTGTCAATTCTCCATTTGGAGGAGGTGGATAACATTTTTCATCATGAATCTTTTGGAAGTATGGTGTGTTATTGTAAATATTAGTTGCTAAATCTTTCTATATTCACAATATTACCATTTCCATGTAATTTATTTTCCTTCCCTTATTCATATAATTCATATAAGTTTTCCCAGATTTTTCTGAAAGTACCTCCTTTATCATTTCTTAGATGACAATGGTATTCTATCACAATCACATTTCACAACTTGTTCAGCTATTCCCCAATTGACCGTGATCCAGAACTAGATACTGGAGTAACAGCTGCCAGATGATCTGTTCCTGGTCCTACTGCTAGTACAGGGGTCCCTGATATCTCTTTCTGCCCAGGTGTTCCTTACTCTTACTGTTCTTGGGCACTAATTTTTTTAAGGAACTACCTTTAAGGTCAGGTTCTTTTTGTTGTTTTCTGATCATTTTCCCAACCTAATGCTTGACTCTGAACAATATATTTGGCTTCTGTTTCCCTGGATGGGTTACGCTCACTGTTCCAAGCTAAAGCTTTTTTGCCCTCAGCTAGTTCTGAGGGTCTGCAAATTTCTGGTGCTTCCAAAGAGGTGTTGGTCCCTGCTCTCCTGGTCTGAGATCTGGTTCTTCTCCAGGAAGAGCCACTGCCCTCTTGGGATCACGAATCCCATGCACCCTGGAACTGCAGCCAGGAACTATGGCCTCTGCTTGCTTGGGACTCCTAATGCCTCTCTCCCACCTGAAACATATTCTGGAACTAGGGCACCTGCTCCCTTTCAACCTCCAGTGCTAATGCCAGCACTTCGTTGCTCTAGAACTAGGGCCCCGCTCTCCACTTTGGAACTGTGTAATGACACCTAGCCTGCCCCCCAGTGCCAGGGGCCCCCGTCATCTCTTCCTGTGAGATGTTCAGGACCCTTACCATGCCCGGACTGGGAGAGTCTCCATCCCAGTGACTATTGCTGCTGCTGCCATCCCTGTAGTTACCTCAAAGGCCAGCAGCTGCTCTTATGTGGCACTGCACTCCTGTCTGGCTCACACCCCAGAGTCACAAACCTTTATTTCTGACTTTGTAGGTTGTCTTAGGTTGGAAAAACTTCTCTTCCTTGCCTTTTGTTGGCTCTGTTATTCTAGAATTCAAACCAACACTTTATTTTAAAGTTGTTAGGAGGGGAATGTTGAGAGAGTTTGGCTAGAATACTCCCTCTACTTCACCATCCTGGCCCTGCCTTGTCATAAAAGCCTTCTGATTGTTCTCTTTGCATCATCTTTTCCTTTTCTAGCTGTGGAAGAAACGATATCAACCAAGACCAATAAGGCCTTGTCTTATAAGTCAGGCCTGTTGACTCCCTCCCTCCTCTCCCCAAAGTCACAAAACCATTCTTTTTTTATGCTCAGCAGTATTTTATTTTTCCAAATACATGTAAAGATAGTGTGTGTGTGTGTGTGTGTGTGTGTGTGTGTTTCAAATGTTTTCCCTTCCTTCCCTGATCAACCCCATCTCCAAGACAGAAAACAATCTGACATACATGTACAATCCTTCTAAACATATTTCCATGTTTATCTTGTTGTTCAAGAAAAATAAGACCAAAAGGAAAAAAAAAAGCATGAGAAATAAAGAAACTAATAAACATAGTATTGAAAATACTATTCTTTGATCCATATTCATTTTCCAACCTTCTCTTTCTGGAAGCAGTTGGCATTTTCCATTTCAAGTCTACTGGAATTATTTTGGATCACTGCATTGCTAAGAAGAGCTTAGTCTGCCATGGTTGATCATCACATAATCTTACCCTTACTGTGCACAGTGTTCTCATGGTTCTGCTTACTTTACTCAGTATCAGTCCATGTAAGTCTTTCCAGGCTCGCAAAATCATTCTTGAGAATTAATTGGTCCTAGGGGCAAAAATTTGACTACTAATGGAGCTTTTTTTCTCAACTAGGGCAAAAAAAACCCTGGAACATGAAAGAGTAGTGTAACTCAAACTTGACTGTGCTAAGCTGGGAATAAAAATACAAAAAAGGCAATTAGTCCTTGTTCTAAAAGAGTTTATAATCTAATGGAGGAAGATAACACACAAAAGATAACTAACAAAGGAAAAGGAAATGGAAAGGGAAAATCCCTGAAAGAAGTTTGTAGGGAAATGGGGACAGTCGTGGTAGGGAAATTCAAAAACAGTAGCCAGCTAAAATATAAACAGATGGATATCCCAGGTACCCTCTTTAAATGGAGGTTTGGGAAGGAACATCTCTTCTATCCTTGTCTGGAGAGGCAGGAATTGTGAGTGGAAATCAATTGTCAGTCTTTGCAGAAGCATATTTGACTTCTATTTCTAGGGCAATAGACAAAAAATGAATGGGAAAGAGGGCAGAAGGCAGAGCAGTCATCTCTGGTTTCCTACTGGAGGGCATGGAGATGGGAAGCACAGTTGGGGATCAGCTACATATAATGAATTAAGAGAGTCTACACTCATGATTTAAGAGATTCTGCACCAGACTGGTGTTCCAAAGATCAATCTACTTCCTATCATTCAACAATGAGAGTATACTTTTTCCAAAACTATAAAACTGGCAGTAATTAACAGATTTTCCCAATATTCTTCTATTTAATATTAGCTAGCATTTACATAGCTCTTTAAGCATTTTACATTACTTCATTTAATCTTCACTACAACTCTGTGAGGTAAGTGCTTTTATTATTCCTATTTTACAGATGAGTAAACTGAGGCAGGTAGCAGTTAAGTGACTTGACTAGTCACACAGCTGAAAAGTATTTGAACCCATAGCTAACTGATTCCAAATTTATCATCTTATAATCACTATAATCCTTTCAAGTGAAGATAAATCAGATTTTCCCCATTATCAAAAGGCAGCACCTTGTGATGTGTATAAGAGAATGATGATGTTGGTGTCCCCAAGATCTGGCTTAGAATCTTGCCTCAGATCCTTTAATTCTGTGATTCTGGAGAAATCATATAACTTCTTTCAGCTTTCTTTTCCTCATCTTTAGAAAAAAGAAGGTTGAATTTGATGGTGTCTTAAGATTTCTTCCACTGTAATGCTATGATCTCAAGGCTACAAAAAGCCAGATGTACTATGAAAGGACTAAGTGTTTACTTTTCAATATTGCCATGCGTGGTGTACACAGGTGCAGAAAGCTGACTTGTTTATTTAAGGTAGGATCTAGAATACTTACAAGCACCAGCAATTTTCTTTTAAACCGTAGACTCTTGGACTTTATGTTGGGGCACATGAATCTAGACTTACTGAGAGTGAACAAATTGCACATGGTACCTTTTACATGTAAAAAATGTCTTTTTATGTGCCTTGTCCATGTGGTTCCAGTTTAGATACTGGGAGAGGCCCCCTTTTAAAAAATAAGCTGCACAGTAAGGGAGTGAACTCTAGCATGTCTGCTCTTCCATTCCAGATGGTGAATGGACTCCACGGAATCCACTGTGTTTTGTAGAGGCCATAAAGACTGATTACCCATGACTCAGACCAGGGAATAAGAATATATTGCCAGTGCTACCTTAAATTAATGACCCGGTCAATTAATGTTGAATTACAGTGTAGCTCATGGAGAATCACTTGTAATGCTTATTTAATGTCAAATAGATTCATCCTAATTCATGTTATCATTATGACTTTGGGGGAAAATTAATCATTTCTTATTTCATCCTTTATTTCAGCAAGACCTGTAGCAAACAAAATTTCTCTGTTTTCTATTAATTTTCATAAGGTGACATATAGATAAACATCCTGAAATGGTTCTTCAAGTAGTTCATAAGTGCAAGTAGTTGTAGAGAATCCAATGTTTTCTTTTCTTTTGTTTTGTTTTTCAGATCTACTCCTTGTTACACAAACACCAAAAGAAAATCTAGGTTTAATCCAGTCTTGATGCCAGAGAACATACAATAAAAAAATCCATCCCCCCCATTAATGGAGAAATGGGAGAGTACAGATGCTAAATGTTGCATATACTGCCCCAAAGCACATCACTTTGCCAGTAGTTTTGTTTGTTTTATTACAAAGGGGGGTTAACCCATTGAGGTGAAGAAAACATATCAAGAAATGATTTGACAGAAAGTCTACTACCTTCTTTCTTCTATCTTAACTTAATCTCCTCCCTTCTTATTTTCCTGTTGCATAAGATAGATTTTTATATTTAACAAATTGTGTATATTATTCCCTCTTTGAGAAAGTAATGCTGAAGCAATTCCCATTACCCATCTTCCAATCTTTCCTTCTAGTTTAATAGATCTTTCACACCTTTTGATATGAAATAATTTACCCCATTCTATCTCTCCCTTCAGCACCATACTCCTTTTTCCTCATACCTTGATTTTGTCATTCCCTCAAATTCATTTTATACATGAATTGCTCTGTATATGTAAATTTCTTTTATCTTTAGTGTTAGTGATATAATTTTTAAAAATTACAAGTATCATCTTCCCATGTACAGATGTAAATAGTTTAGCTCTGTTAGATCCCTCATGTTTTCTTTTCCTGTTTTACCTATGTTTCTCTTGGGTTTTGATATTACAAATCAAATTTTTGGTTTAATTTTGTACTTTTCCTTACAAAAGCTTGAAATCCTTCCATTTCACTGAATGATCATTCCCCTCTCCTTTGGTGTATTTTCTTAATTTTGCCAATCAAGTGATTCTTGATTATAGTCTTAGCTTTTATGCCTTTTGGAATATCATTTTCCATTACTTCTGATCTTTTAATGTTGCAGTTGCTAACTGATTGTGGCTCCCCAATGTTTATATTTTTTCTTTCTTGCCACTTGAAGTATCTTTTGCCTTGATTTGGTAGTTTTGAATATTGTCTATGATGTTCTTTGGAGTTTTATTTTAGAATCTCTTTCCTGAGGTGATAAGTGGATTCTTTTAGTTGCTATTTTGCCCTGTGGTTCCAGAATATCAGGGCAGTTTTCCTGGATAAAATCTTGAAAGATGATGTTTATGTACGTTTTTTTTTTGATTATGGTTTTCAAATAGTCCAATGATTCTGATGTTGTTTCTCCTGGATCTATTTTCTGGGTCAGTTGTTTTTCCCACGAAATATCTTCCATTTGAATTTTTTTTTCATTCTTTTGAATTTATTTTATTGATTCTTGAAATTTCATAATCATTAACTTTCAATTGCCTAATTCTAAATGGTAAGGAGTTGCTTTCCTCAATTAGCTTTTGAACTTTCTTTTCTATTTGGCCAATTCTAATTTTTAAACAGTTGTTTTCTTTTTACAAGCTGCTGACTCTTTTCCCATGATTTTCTTGGATCATTCTCATTTCTTTTGCCAATTTTTCTAATTCTTCTCTTTTATGATTTTTAAACTCCTTTTTTAGTTCTTCAAGTACTTTAACTTGAGACTACTTTCTATTTTTTTTTGAGTTTTACTCATAAGTGTTTTTACATTGTTTTATTCTTCTGAGTTTGTGTCTTGACCATCCCTGTCACCATAACTTTCTATGGTTACATTCTTTTGGTGGCTTTTTGTTCATCATTTTTGGTCTTTTTTCCTTTCTTTAAAATTTAAGCTCTTTTTGGGGGTCTGGGAGGTGGAGGAAAGGACACTGTCTCAGGCTTCTTGTTCCAGGGTCAGCAAGCCCTTGCTGTTTAGCTGGTGCTGCACTGATATTGCCTGGAAGACTGTAGAGGACCCTTGTATCTGGTGCTCTGATGAGAAAGAAAGGGTAGAGAGTGCTAGATACTGTTGGATGCCATAAATGATTGGTAGCGTATCTGGTCCTGAATCAGGGTCCTAGTGCTGGTGTGTGTTGAGGAGGTGTGGAGACAGTCTGTTTGCCCAGGACTGTGATGAAACACACAGTGGGTCTCTGGAGTGGACCTCTGACTATGCAGAGGCATGTGGGGCAATCTTGTATTGACATTAGCCTTCTCCACCTCACTGGGGTTCCTGCTGGTTTGCTGGGATGCTTCTTATCTTGAACTACATTGCCAAGTGAGACAGATCTTTCCTGCCATTTTCCGTGTTTCAGAGATTGTTTCCATCCATCTTTTCCCCCCAATTCTACTGTTCTAGGATTTGTTTTGGGGTGCTATTTTGCAATTGTTTGGAGGTTTATGATTTAGTAGAGTTAAGAGAAATTTACTGCTTATTGCACCAAATCCTAGAATCTTAGAGTTGGAAGGGACTTTAGAGTTATCCAATTCAAACTCTCAGCTGGACAGGAATTCTTCCTATAACTTTTCTGATAGAATCTTGTCTAAGAGCTGGAAAAACATTTCACCCTGTAATTGGCATTTTCCATAGCGAATACATTCTGTTTTAGTCCAATATATATTTCCTCATTCATAAAATGAAAACTCTCTGCCTAAGATTTTGAAGAATTAGTTTCATTAATTATAGGTCATGCCAGACTAACCTCATTTCCTTTTGGCACAGGATGACTAAACTAGTACATGACAAGGAAGACTATAAATGTAATTTATCTAGCTTTTAGCAAAAAAAAAATGTAGTTGTTGTTTAGTTGTGTCCAACTCTTTGTGACCCTATTTGGGCATTCTTGGCAATGGCACTGGACTGGTTTGCCATTTCCTTCTCCAGTTCATTTTACAGATGAGGAACTGAGACCAACAGAGTTAAGTGACTTTCCCAGTGTCACATAGATTATAAGTGTCAGAGGCCAGATTTGAACTCATGAAGATGAATCTTTCTGATTCCAAGTCCAGTGCTCTATCCATTGTACCACCTAACTACCTTTAATAAAATAGCGCATATTATTCTTGTGAAAAAGATGTAGCAAAGTATTAGATAATAGTTTAATTAGACAAATTCTAGACTGGTTAGATGGCAGTATTAAGAGTAGTTTTTAATGCTTCAGTATCAATATGGCAGGAGGTCTCCAGTGGAGCATGTCAGGGAGTTGAGCTTGGCCTTATGTTGTTTAACATTTTAATCAATGACTTGGGTAAAAGCATAGATGGCATGCTCATCAAATTTGCAGATGACACAGAGCTAAGACACTGAATAATAAAGTTAGGATCCAAAAAAGATTTTTGACAGGCTAGAGCATTGGGCTGAATCTAATAAGATAAAATTCAGTGGGGAACAAATAATCAACTTCAAAAGTACAAGATAGGGGAGGAATGGTTAGACAGCAATTGTTCTGGAAAAAAGATATCGATTTATTTATTTGCAGCCTGTAAGCTCAAAAATGATTTGGGAAGAGTGATGGGACAAATGCAATTGTGAACTGCATTAAGAGAAGCATAACTTCTAGGAAAAGACAGGTGATAAATACAAGGTAGGATGGGTCCAGTGAGGGACTGGATCTCATTTAGAGTACTATGGTCACTTATGGGTGCCACAGATTAAGGACACTGAGAGGCTGAAAAGCATCCAAAGGAAAGAAGCCAGCATGGTAACGGTATATCAAAACGCTTGAGAAAGCTAGGGATGTTTATCCTGAGGAAGACTCAGGAGTTACTTGCTAGCTGTCTTCAAGTACTTCAAAGGCTTACATTTATTCTGTTTTTGCCCCAGGGGACAGAACCAGGAGTAATAGCTGGAAGTTGTAAAGTGACAAATGTAGGTTTGATGCCAAGAAAAACCTCTTATCAATTAGACCTATTCCAAAATGTAATAAACTGTCTTAGGAGGCATTGTGTTCCTCTTCAATGGATATTATTTTGGGCATTTATTTATTATGTAGAAATTCATATGTAGAATTTCTTTTATCTGTAGGTTTCATAGAAGACTACTGAGGTCCCTTCTAAGTCTGAAAATATCCTTTTTTGGATTCTCTAATTTAATTTTACCCTTCTTTTTCAATGATGCTTTTCACTATTTCCCACTATACTAGTTTCTTAAACTTTTTCCGCTCATGACCCTTTTTTGCCTGAGAAATTCTTATGCAATCCCTGGCATATAAATCAAACATTTACAGATAATAAATTATGATTTCATGACCCACACATGCAATTACACTACCCAGAGTTTCAGAAGATTTACACTGTATTAAAAACACATCCCAAAGCGTCCCATGAATGTGCCAAGCCCATTGCTCCTTCTGTGCTTTTGTTCTCATTCTCTCATTTTTTCTTTTTCTCTCCCTTGATGATGCCTTGCCTACTTGTTCCACCCTTGCCTGTCCAAATGCCAGTCACTCTTCCTGGTTGAAATTATTTGTCTTCTTGATGCTGCAGTGGGCTAGTGATTTTATGAATTCCCAGGGAACTGCTAGGAAGTAAACTCTTTACCGATGCAGATTGGCATCTGCTGAGCAATTACAAACTTAGAGAGGTCCCTGAGGTGACTTGCCCAGGGACAACCAGCCAGTATGTGACAGAGGTCGGTTGACAATGAGAAAAGTGCTGCTTGGTTCTGGCAGCAAAACTCCTCTTATTTTTTGGATCAATCACTCCTAGGTGAATCAAGGTCTTCCTGACTCTGAGGCCAGTTTCCTATCCACACTGCTTCTCTGCCTTTCATTTTTTTAAATGGAAAACTGAGAGATTGTTGCCTAGAATATTTTTTTAGCTTAAAGGAGGATATACGTTGTTGGAAATCCAGTTGTGCAAAAGAGAACTTGAGGATGCAATTAAACAGTCATTTAATACTATTGTTGGCAAAAGGAGGGGAAAAAGAACAATCAAACTTCCAAGCCACCTCTGGAAAATACTGTTATGAAGCAGTCCCACATGTGGAAACCATTTTCTTAACTCTCATAACATCTGGTAAAAAGAAAAAAAAATAACCCTTCTGATCTATTTGTATGTGCCTCACTAAATCAGAATCCTTCTGAAGTGAGCCAGGTTTGCCGCCGGTAGCCAGAGGGACCAGTGAAATTTCTCTCCTTGGAGTTCTGTCACCTTAGAATACCCTTCAGGATCTCCTCTAGTATTCAGGGAAAACACTGTCTTCTCACTGACACTTCCCATGGTTTATCTAGTCTGTCGTCTTCCTCTAGGGCCTATAATAACTCACCAAACTCTCCTTGTTTTCAAAACTATGTACTTCCCACTATGAGGCGGCCTTCTCCTGCTTTTTAATGTACTTCTTCTACCTTGGTAGCCTGCCAAAAACCCCGAACATTGAAGGCAAGGACTGGTCAAGGTCTGTATTTAGTAGTTTAAGGAAACTGCCTCCCCACCTTAACAACAAACAGGACTCCTCTCAATTCAAGGGGATTGGCATCTTTTTTTTTTTTTTTCAATTTTGATTCTTCTTTATGGCTCAGCATAAATCCCACCTTTTCCATGAAGCCCTCTTTGCAAACCCACATTTAGGATTAAGGGATTTGAAATGACCCTCAAATAATTCAATAAGTTCAAAAGTTCAAACAGTTCAGTTTACAGATGAGGCAACTGAATCAAATGTTGACTCTCCACCCCCACCTCCCTGACTCTACATTCAGTTCTTCATAATATATTCTTTAAACTGCTCTTAGATTTTTAATTTTCACCAAATATTTTAATGCAATTATTCTCTGACTTTTATGATATATGTAAGTTTTTTCTAACCACTTTCTTGAGGATAAGAGCCATGTCTTATAACTTACTTTTTACCCTTAGAGCATCGAGCAACATACTTGAAATAGTTCAAACTCAGTAATGGCCTATTGACTAATTTATTGAATGTAGTTGGTTAGTCTATTAATGAGAAGAATATTAAAAACCTTCAGGACTTTTTTCCCCCTTTAAAAATTAATATAATAATTATAACAAATTCATATGACTATTCCTAGAAAAAAATGAGGATTGTGGGTAAAAGTTGCAAAGAGACATTTAGGCTTGATATAAGGAAATCTAACAACTTTGAGAAGAAGGAAGATTTGTGATTTTATATCTTTATATCTTTGTGGAGTAGAAAATCTCACCTCTGATTCAGATCAGATCAATTAATATGTTATAGTTTTTAGCGTGTTGGGGGTTAGAGTGTTGGGGGTAATTAGGGAAAGACTTGAAAGAACTTCAGGTCTTCCTGAATGCAAGAGCAGTCCTTTGTCCATGTTTTAAACAACTATTAAGAGATTAAGATTGGATTTCAATTCAGGTCTTTTCTATTTCAGGTACAACATTATACAATGAATCACCAGATATTTCTAAAATGATGAATGAGTATTATAATTTTTCCAACCAACTATACAGCCTAATATAAAAACTTACCATTTTTTTTATCCACGCAATTGCCTCTTCTTATGTGGATAAAGTCAAAAGTTTTTTTTTTTTATATTTATTGGAATATTTTACTTTATTTTCCAATTTTAAAATATTTCTATTTAGTTTTAACTTCTAAATTCTATCCCTTCCTACCTTTCTCCTTCCCAAGACAGTAAGTAATCAGATATAGGTTGTACATGTACAATTATATGAAACATTTCCATATTAGCCATTTTTGTAAGAAGACTCAAATAAAAAGGAAAAATGAAAGTGAAAAAATAGCATACTTTAGCCTATATTCAATTAGCATCAGTTCTTTCTCTGAAAGATACTTCATCATTAGTACTTTGAGATTGTCTTGGATTATTATATTGCTGAGAATAACACATAGTCTTTCTCAATTTTTCATTTAACAGTATTGTTATTACTATATCCAATGTTCTCCTGGCTTTGTTCACTTCACTATGGATTAATTCATGTAAGTCTTTCCAGGTTTTTCTGAAATAATCCTGCTTGTCATTTTTATAGCATAATAATATTGATTACAACCATATTCCACAGCTTGTTTAGCCATTCCTCAATTGATAATCATTCTTTTGATTTTCAATTCTTATCCACTGTAAAAAGACACCATAATTATGCTTTGTAAAATAGGTCTTTTCCTTTTCTCATGCAGCAAGATTATTGTATAAATATGTATGCATATATTGAATTTAGCATATATTTTAACATGTTTAACATATGTTGGATTACTTGCCATCTGGGGTGGGGATGGGTGAAGGAGGAGAAAATTTGGAACATAAGATTTTGTAAGGGTCAGTGAAAAATTGTTCTTAAAAAAAAACTTTAATAAAAAATAGGTTCTTTCTCCTTTTTGGGAATGCCTTTGGAAAATAGGCCTAACATTGGTATTGTTGGATCAAAGTGTACACACAATGTTATATAGGCCTTTGGACTTAGTTTCAAATTGGTCTCCAGAATGGTTAGATCAATTCACATACTCCATTAATGATGTATTCCCCACATTCCCTTTAGCATTCAACATTGTCTTTTTTGCCATGTTAGCTCACTCTAGTAGGTATGAGGTAATACTTCAGAATTGTTATTTTAGTTTGTATTTCTCTAATTAATAGTGATTTATAAAATTTTGTCTTATGAATATAGATAACTTTGATTTCTTTGTCAGAAAACTGCTTGTTTGTATCCTTTGACCATTTATCAGTAGGAGAATGACTTGTAGTTTTTATAAATTTGGATCAATTCTCTATATATTTGAGAAATAAGGCTTTTATCAGAGATATCTGGTATAAAAATTTCTCCCCACCCAGTTTTCTGTTTTCCTTATAATTTTGATTGCATTAGTTTTGTTTGTGTAAAAACTTTTGAATTTAATATAATCAAAATTATTTATTTTACTTTTTGTATTGTTTTCTATATCTTCTTTAGTCCTAAATTCTTCCTTTATGGGTGCTATATTTCAAAAAAGACCTTTCTATTGAGATAATCACATGATTTCTGTTGGTTTTGTTATTGATATAGTCAATTATGATGATAATTTTTAAAATATTGAATCAAATCTGTATTCTTAATTTAAATCCTACCTGGTCATAGTATATGATTCTTGTGATATATTGATGTAATCTATTTGCTAATGTTTTATTTAAGTTTTTTGCACCAATATTCATTAAGGTAATTGATATAATTTTCTTTCTCTGTTTTGGTTCTTTCTGGTTTGAGTATCAGCACCATATTTGTGTCATAAAAGGAACCTAGGAGAACTCCTTCTTTTCCTGAATTATATAGTATTGGAATTAATTGTTGTTTAAATATTTAGTAGAATTTGCTTGAGAATCCATCTGGTTCTGAGGATTTTTTTCTTAGGAAGTTCACTGATGGCTTGTTTAATTCTTATTTGTAAGATTAGGCTATTTAGGTATTTTGTTTCTTCTGTTAATCTGGGTAATTTATATAGATATTCACCTGTTTCATTTAGATTGTCATTTATTTGCATGTAATTGGGCAAAATATTTCTTAACAATTGTCTTATTGTGGTGAGTTCACTTCTTTCATCTTTGATATTAATAATTAATAAATCAAATTAACCAAAGGTTTATCTATTTTATTCATTATATAATTTATTAGTTCGATAGTTTTCTTAATTTCAGTTTTATTACTCTTTCCTTTGAATTTGTAAGAGCAGTTTAAAGAGCAGTTTAATATATTCTTTAAACTGCTCTTACATTTTGGATTTTACTACTAAGTTTCACTGAGCTTTAGCACGTAGTTGCTTTTTTCTCTAGAGGGTAGACTTCCTTCTGGCTTGTACTAGGAAGGGGAGCCTCGCTATTAGCCTCCCCTGCCTGTAGGATTTAGCTGCTGGTTTGCTCCAGGGCTGGGGTCCTGATGCTGAGTTGCTACAGAAACAGGGCCTCTCAGCTGGTAGATTTTTGGGGTGTGGTCTTGCTGTTGGCCAGCCATAAGGAGGGGCTTCACTACTGGTCAGCCTTGGGGTCAAGGACTCCCTCATGGCTTATGAAAGAAGTTGGGTTGGTGGGGTGGGGTCTTGCTGAGCTGGATAGACTAACCTAGGTGTGCAGGAATGCAGGGTCTTGCAACAGGCACCCTGTGGTGAGGCTGGCCACTGCTGATACTCTTGGACCTTGCTCTCCTCTACTACAGTGAGACAGACCTTTCTTATTATAATAAGCTGACCCTATATCAATTCTAAGATGTTTTTCTAGTTGTTTGGAGGGGGATTTGGAAGAGCTTTGGAAGGGCTCCTTCCTTATTCTTTATCTTACCACTGGAAGTCTACCAAATTAAATTAATATTATTTTAATATCAAATTAAATATTAGTTTATTTTCAAAGATCTGGGACTCTGCCCTCTGGATTGGTAACTGCCCTCTCCCAGACCTCTGTTTCTTGAAATCTTCAGCCTGACTTCACCTTATTACCTCCTTCAGTCTCTTCCTCTGAAAATTTCTTGCTAACCATTTTTCTGCCTCTTATCCTTTCTTCCCTCCCCTTAACCCTTTCCAGTTTTGGAACCATGAACCATAATCACTGAATTATACCAAAGTTCCTGTATAAGAACAAACAAAATGTTTGTTCGAAGCTTCAGCCAGTTGGCATAGTAGTCTGAGCACTGGGCCTGGAGTTAGAATGGACCTGACTTTGAATATGGCATTGGACAGTTATTAGCTGTGTGACCCTGAACAAAAATCACAACCTCTGTTTGTTTTAGTTCCCTTACCTATAAAATAGGGATAACAATAGCATCTCCTTCCCTCTGAGATTGGAAGGATCAAATGAAAAAATAATTGTAAAACACTTAGCACATTGTCTGGTACATTTTAGTTGTTAATAAACAACTTTTGATTTTTATTTGCACCCCTAGTTCTCAGAAAAGTGCTTGACATATATTAAGTATTTAATAAATAAAAGTGGTTTCATAATATTCATTGAAATTATCCTATTCATTCCCCCTTTTGTCCAGGAAAATGTAAACTCCTTGAGGGAAGGGGCTGTGCCATTTTAAAATTTTATATCCTTATTGCCTAAGGGCACTGTGACATCTTCAGTGTATTAGGCTTTGGGCAATGTGTACTAAAATAACTTAGTTTTGAAGCATCTTATTATATACTTTCAAAAAGTACTCTGTTCCATCTTTGCAACAGACATTGGATTATAAATTATAGTTGTGCTAGTTCCTTCATTATGCTCCTCATGAGCAAATATTTGCACAGTGAAATAACCAATAACCAAGTATCCCACGAAATGATGTTCTATTGTACTTAGGTATGCAATAAACCCAACTCAACAAGTTCTTTATTTGCCTCTCTGAGAATTAGCCGTGAGTCACTCCTTCACATGTGTGTGATGTTATTAAGTCTTTTGGCTTCATTTACAACATAGTATCTCTATGGATGTGGCTTAGTTCCTCCCATAATAGACCAACTCAATGGTTGTTTAACAGAGATCTCACATTTAGAATAACAGTTAAATTAATGTTTGTAGATATTCTTAAAACTGTGCTTTTGAACATCCTTTCTGATACTTTGCTCTAGTTGCTAGAGAGGATGAAAAGGGCAGGGGAAGGGGAGCAGGGCATATTTTTATCTTTTTCCTTATTTACCTGCAAGATCCTCAGCAAGTCATTTAATGTCTTCTGGCCACAGTTAATTTCTGATTCTTTAAATTAGGGTATTGGACTCAATAACCTCTAAGACTCCTTCTAACTCTAAGCCTCTGACTAGTTGATTTAATAACAAATTACAAATAACAAAATAAAAGTTTTGTCTGTGTATTTGTTGGTTTATGTTCAGTCTTATCTCATCAACTTAGACTATCCAAGACTTTCTAAAAGAGAGAAAGTAAATCTCTGGTTGGCAACTGTGGAGGAGCTGGTGATGATTTAAATATAAGAAAAAGTGTAACAGTTCTTAGGAAGTTATTGTTACTGACCCTTTACACTGAGATGTGTGCAATGAGTTCTTGTTCATTCATTCGTTTATTTATTTTCCCCATTGGTGCTGACAGACAATACTTTCTTCTTGGGGCCTCTTTTTAAACAGTGGCTCACAATGATAGCAGAACTCTCTGGCTTACAGGGTGGGGAACAAAGCTTTTGTCCTCATGAAATTAACCAGGATGGAACCTTAGACCTCAGCCTCATTAACAGTGAGCCAACTGAATTAACCGTTGGTCCCAGGCCAGACAGAAGAAATCTCCAAGGAGAACCACCAAAATATAATTTTGCTATATAATTTTCATTGCTCTTGAAATTTTGAAGATGGACAAAGTTTCCCTGCTGTTATTTTCCAGCAGAGTGATAAGTAAATTTATGTATTAATATATTCATAATTATTATTAATCTAAACACTGGAATTGTACATTTTAGAATTAAATTATAAACCACAGTCTTATTAATGCAAAAAAGAGAAATGGATAGGCATGTTGATGGATTTTGTTACCTTTTATAAACGCTGAATTGGCTCCTTGAATTAAAAATGATCATATGTGTCTCTTGAAAAGATATTTACACTGACAGCTTAAAATGCTAACTAAATTCCTTCCATATCGACCAGCTAGGCCTTTAAAACTGTAGACATTTCATTTCAGAGAAGGTGAAGTTGAAGATTAATTAATCATTTGAAATTATTTCTTTAATTATTCATTATGTTTAGCAAGTTCTCCAAAGAAGCCCAAAGTTGTTTTCAATATGTTTTCATAGTCTCTTATTTGTAAGCACCAGTTGCGTAAATTTGTATTTTGATTCTTTTAGAGAGTGCTTGCTACTGTTTTGTATACATTTTGATTTTACATTTCAAGGCTCAAAAATATATTCATGTGAGCTTGGTTTGGAAACATTTTGTACAAAGAATGGTTCTTTTTTTAAAAAAACATCTCGGTGCAAAAGCTTTCCACTGAATGCTTATAGTATTTCCTCTTGCTTTCAACCAGTTCCTTTAGTCTGACCTTTTGGAGCTGAAATTTTAGTTTATCCATGTGGATTGCATCCTCTAACTTAGATTGTTTTTAGAATTTGTTTTTATCAGAATTTATGAAATTCACAAGTTCAAAGACTAATATTTTGTTTTTCAGATTTACATGGTTGGATTTTTTTTTTGGCCCATAATTTTCAAGAATACTAAAATTTAAAGAGGCAATATAGAATAATACTCTCCTAGACATTAGTTTTGTGATCCTAGACAAATTATTTAATCTCTGAGTAATTTAGTAAATTCCCCATGATATATCTGTTAAGCCAGAGGAATAACAGCACTCTGCATTGTTGGAGGGGGTTTCCATACTGGAAATACCTATTGATAAAATCATAGCTCCTTTATATATTTGTAAAGGGAGAACCAGGGAAATCTTAGATTTGCTTGATAAATTCCACAGTAAACTTGATGAGATGATTAATAGTAGATTTTTTCTTATCAGAGGCATAGAGATAAATGAACAATACAGCTTCTTGTTGAGAGGTTAAAAAGAATTCCTCTGATTGGTCCTCGCTGGCAAGAGCTGCCTTTGAGATGATGACTGGTGTTTGAGAGTCAAGGTTTTATCTTTAAGAGTGAACTGTGAAATGGCCCATCTTTTTTTCTTGTATTTTCTTTCCCTTGGACTTTCTTTCCCTCGCTAAATTTTCATTGTGAACATTCACATCTCAGAAATTGTCAAACTCTACATATCAGTGCTTGATTTATTGTTATGATGATTTTGTCTAGACTTAAGAAAGTGATGGGAAAAATGTTAATAATGTAGATTAAATTTAAAAGGATGCTGTATGTGTCTTTCTGCCCTTAATAGCAAGTTGTTAAACATTTATTAGTAGTCTTCTGGATTTGTCCCTCTTTTGCCTTTCCAGGAGCAGAAAATGTTGATTTGCAAAGGAAGCACATAATAATCTATGAGGAGTTTTGAGGAGTCTGAGAGGAATTTTTGTGCCCCTAATTTTTCTGCTACCTTTTTTGTGTCTGGATCAGAGCCTACATACATATGGGCCTTTCCAGACTTGAAGAATCCCTGAAGGGGTGATATTGAGTTTGAGACTCTCAAGTTTTAGTTAGAAAATTTTCAAAAATTGAGTTGGGTAATCAATTCCTGATAAGAGATTTTATCTGTTAATCTTCAGTTTCTTAGCTCAATAATTTTATTACTTAACATTTTATTAATTTCTCCTTTTATTTTCAGAATTTCAAATTTGGCATTTAATTGGGGATTTTTAATTTGTTCTTTTTTTTTTTTTTTTTAGCTTTTTTAGTTGCATGCCTAATTCATTGTTCTTCTCTTACATTATTTTATTCAAGTAAACATCCAGAAATATGAAATTTCCTCAGAGAATTGCTTTGACTGCATCCCATAAATTTTGGTATGCTGTCTCATTATTGTCATTCTTTTGTATGAAATTATCGATTATGTATATGATTTCTTGTTTCACCTACCCATTCTTTAGGATTAGATTATTTAGTTTCCCAATTAATTTTTTGTTTACTTTTCCCTGGCTCTTTATTACATGTAATTTTCATTGCATTATGATCTGGGAAAGATGCATTTATTATTTCTGCATTTCTGTATTTGATTTTGAGGTTTTTATGTCCTAATACATACTCAATTTTTGTGTAGGTTTCATGCACCACTGAGAAAAAAGTATATTCCTTCCTATCCCCATTCAGTTTTCTACAGAGGTCTATCATACCTAACTTTTCTAAAAATCTATTCACCTCCTTAACTTCTTTCTTATTTATTTTGTGGTTTGATTTATCTAGTACTGAGAGAGCAAGATTGAAATATCCCACTAGTATAGTTTTTGTCTATTTCTTTTTGCAGCTCTCTCAACTTTTCCTCTAGGAATTTGGATGCTGTGCCACTTGGTGCATATATGTTTAGTATTGATATTACTTCTTTATCTATAGTATTCTTATCTCTTTTAATTAAATCTATTTTTGCCTTTGCTTAATCTGAGATCAGAATCATTATCCCTGCTTTTTTAAATTTTTTACTTCAACTGAATCATAATAGATTCTGCTTTAGCCTTTTATCTTTATTCTATGTATCACTGTGCTTTAAATGTATTTCTTGTAAACAACATATTGTAGGATTCTGGCTTTTAATCCAGTCTGCTATTCATTTCTGTTTTATGGGAAAATTCATCCCATTCAAATTCACAGTTAAAATTACTAATTCTGTATTTCCCACCATTTTATTTTCCCCGTTATACTTTTCTCTTTCCTTTCCCCCTTTTCTTCCTCACTACTGTTTTGTTTCTGACCACCACCTCCCTCAAGTTGCCCTGCCTTTTTTCAGCCTTTTCCTCTTATGCCTTTCTCCTCCTTCTGTTCTGCCTTCTATTTCCTTTCTGTTTTGTCTTTCTGCATTCCTATAGAGTGAGACAAGTTTCTAAATCAAACTAAATATGTCTGATATTTTCTTTGAGCCAAATGTAATGAGATTAAGGTTCAAACAATACTCATCCCTCTTCCTTCTTTCCCTTAATGTAACAGGTCTTTTTTTGCCTCTTCATGTGATGTAATTTATCCCATTTTACCTCTTCTTACCTCTTCTTCCATGAATCCCTTTCCTACCCCTAATTTCTTTTATATATATCATCACAATAAAGTCAAATTAGACCTATACCTTCTAAGAATACCTCTAACAAAGATCCAGTTCTCAAGAATTAAACATATCATCTTCCCATATAGGGATGTAAACATTTTAACCTTTAAAATCTTTTTCTTCCCTTTTTACCTTCTCTTGAGTTCTGTACTTGAGATCAGATTTTCTGTTTAGCTCTCATTTTTTTTAATAAAAAATAATTGAAAATCCCCTATTTCATTGAATGACCGTATTTTCCCCTGAAAGATAATGCTTAATTTTTCTGGATAGTCAATTATTGGCTGCAATTCAAGCTCCTTTGCCATCTGGAATATCATATTTCAGGTCCATTGATCCTTTAAAGTGGAAGCTTCTATGTCCTGGACAATCCTGATTGTGACTACTTGACATTTGAATTATTTCTTTTTGATCAAATTCTGAAATTTAGCTACAATATTTCTTGGAATTTTTATTTTGGGGTCTCTTTTAGGGAGTGATTGTTGGATTCTTCTAATGTCTTTTTTACCCTCTGGTCAGAGCAGTGTTCCTTGATGATTTCTTGAAAGATATTGTCTAGGATCTTTTTTTTTCATCATGGTTTTCAGGCATTCCAATAATTCTTAGATTGTCTCTCATGGATCTGTTTTCCAAGTCAGTTATTTTTGCAATAAGGTATTTTATATTTTCTTCTATTTTTTCAATTTTTTGTTTTGTTTGACTGATTCTTGATGTCTCATTGAGTCAGTCACTTCCATTTGTTCAATTCTAATTTTTACTGAATTATTTTCTTCAGTTAGCTTTTTTTTAACTTCCTTTTGCCTTTGGCCAATTGAAATTTTAAATAAGTTGTTTTGTTCATTGGATTTTTTTTTCCCATTTCACCAATTATTTTTCCATTTGTTTTCTTTTTCCATTTTGCCCAATCTTTTTTTTTAAAGGAGTGATTTTCTTCAGACAATTTATGAGTTTCCTTTTCCAAAGCTTTCATTTCCTTTCCCCACTTTTTTCTAATTCTCTTTTAAGATCTTTTTTAATTCTTCCAAGAGAGGCTTGAGAAATGGAGAGAAACTCATATTACCCTTTGAGGTTTCATCTGGAGACATTTTGCCTTTAGTATCCTCAGGATTGGAGGTCTGTTCTTTCCTTTCTCCATAAAAGCTATCTATGGTCAGAGATTTTTTTTACTCATTTTTAAATGTTGAGATCTGCTCTTAGGACAAAAGGGAGATTGTCTCAAGTTTCCTCTATAAGTGACAGTGGCTTCACACTGTCCTGGTGCCAGTGTTGCAGGCTTCCAGTGGGCATAGCCAAATCCCACTTGTTATGTTGGGGTTCAGGGGCTCACTATTTGCTTTCTAAAGTTGTGTTGAAGGTCTCACAGCTAGTCTGCTGATCCACTGGCTTCTGAACCAGGAAGGAGTTGCCAATGCTGCTGTGTTTTGGCTAACAGTCTCCCAGTAGATTCCCTCTGTGCACAGAGAATTCTCTGCCATGGACCTCCCTGTGCAGCATTTGTGCTTGGCCACCTCCCCCTCTGCCCAATTGAGACAGACCTTTCCTGAAGTTCTTTACAAATGTCTTCTGCTGGAAATTTGTTACACTTCAAATATTTGTGGGTTTTGTCAGCCCAAAATCTGTTCAAGGGTTTGATGTGGTCTTGATTCTAGGGAATCCAGGAAGAGCTCGGGTAAAGACATGTCAACTCTCTGCTATCTTAGCTTTGCCCCCTCAATTTGGAAAAGGAAAAGAATTGTATTGTAGCTCAGTGATTAAATTCACATCATGGAAAGAGGGGAAACTAGATCTCATCCTGATTATTGCTCCATGATAATTGTCTTTTCTAAGAGGATGTCAGGCCCAAAGTGAATAGAAAATATTTGTTTAGCAGTCCCACATGATGTCTTTGCTAGCTAAAAGAGAGTCTAATAGACTATTTCAGTGTTTTATGTATATTTCTATTTGTTCATGAATCCTTTACATTTTATTTATATTCTGTGGTGGCTAACATAAATCTTGTCCCATACCATCATGTTTTATAGTGAGAGCCTATATATCTTATAGCCAATACCTATATGTATATTGAATCCTTATAGAGGGATGTGGAGACCCTTGTACTCTCTGGGACAAACCTATTCACAATGCATACAAATTCTTATTCAGATTTCCTGAGAATTTTACTCTGGGCCTCTGGTCCTGGAACCTCTTTGGTTTCACATATATATCTGTGTGAGCCCATACATATCTAGGGAGCCCCCAAACATAGGTGAGATATTCAAATATAGCTAGAAGACAGTTAAAGAAGTTCTAAATTCAAATCTGATGTCAGATACTTATTAGTTATGTGTAAGCAAGCCATTTAACCTCTGCCTCAATTTTTTTCAATTGTAAAATGAGAATAATAGGAGCATCTCCCTCTCAGAGTTGTGAAGATCAAATGAGATATTTGTAAAGTTATAGCATAGAGTAGGCGCATTATAAATGTATATTTCCTCCCCCACCCTTACCAGGATCATTTTTGTTATGTATCAGCATCTAGATTCTGAAGAAACTTCACAGTGAACTTTCTGTTCTTCATTTTTGGAACTTAATTTGCATTAAATCACATTATCCTTTCTGGATTTTCTTGCTTCCTTTATTTGTTAAACTAGAGGTTGGAGTAGATAATTGCTAAACAACTCTCTTTCCAACTTTAAGTCTTGGGTCTCTGAATAAATGAGCACTTTAGTAACCATCTTTTAATTAACTAATAATACTTTTCTTAGAAGTTTTGAAATATATTTGCGTGTGTATTAAATCACAATATCCCAATCCCCATTGACATTACACATGTCCAGAAAATATGAATAAATATAACTTCTTGGATTACTGTTGGAGTTTAGTTCATAGGAATGTAGGTGCTTCTCTCATGAAGAAGATTTTCATATATATGCCCTTTTAAGTTAAGAAACTAATAAAAAGGGAAATTCCTTTGTACATGAAAATATACAGTTTAAAAGGAAAAAAAATAATAATGCTAGATAAAGTATATAACACTTGTATCAAGCGGAGTGCCAAGTATTTTACAATTGTTACTTCTTTTGATACAACAATTCTGGGAAATGGATGCTATTATTATCCCCATTTTATAGATGAGGAAACTGAGACTAACAGAACTTAAGTGATGTGCCCAGAATCACACACCTGGTGTCTCAAGCTGGAATAATTACTACTTATATTGATTTTTAGACTTCTCTATTGAAGGGATTGTTACAGAGCTTTATGGCCTAGAATTTTTAGTCTCCCTCCACCGCCAGAACTGTGTGTCAAAGAAATCAGTAGAAGAAATGCTTCTGAGAGCCCAAACTTCATTATTTTTTGGAAATGGAGATAGCCACCCAGCTAACAATTCAGAAAAATGTCTAGGTTTAACTGGTTTGTTATGAATTGGAGGGCATTCCCTGGATTAAAAGAGGCTCCGGATCTCAGTAGTCCGGTGTCCTAATTACAGGCTGTTGTGGAAAGGGTTGTAATTGGAAACTAACTTCTGTGTCCGTATTCGGTTCCTTCATTTTCCCTTTCTTTCCACTAGAGGGCGACCATCTACCAACCATGCTTGTTCCCAGTACTCTGGGTGGTTAAAGAACATAAATAGGCCATTGGCTTTTCCCATGACATCCTGGCTCCCAGCTACCAAGTAGAAACAGGCTAGATTCTGGGTCTCAGGCCGAGGACCCAGGCAGTCTGCCCCAGGTCTACCCCAGCTGGGTTCTGGGGCTGGCCCGAGAGTTCCAAGGCCAGTTCCGTTCAAGCCCAGAGACTTTTGGGGTGGGACCGAAAGGACCCAGCCTCCCCTGAGCACTTCAACGTCAAAGGGGCATAGACCAGAGTAGTTTGTAGCCTGGAGAACTCCCCACTCTCCCTAAAAGAATCTGCAGATAGATTTGCGGGTCTATTAACTAGGAAGGGGGAAATTATACATCTTTATTTTCACTAGCTTCTGAAATTTGGAATTTCCTTCAATTATTTAAAAAACATTCCTCTGAGAGAGGGTCCCGTTGCTGCTGCCTTATTTTCTGTGGCCCACTGAGCTGACTGGTTTTTTTTTTTAAATATTAAAAAACATTCTTGCTCGCAGGTTACAGACTATGGCCTTGAGGTCAGCCCCTGTACTAAACTCCATTTTTCAGTGCTTAGTTCTGCCTCCACTAAATTTCACTCCTTCAAATTACCATTTGTTTCAATGAAACAGGCTTAGTGAGATGTTCGCCAGTGTGGGCTGGGGGACCTGTGGGGGAAAGGAATGAAGCTGTCAGGGTTATAGCTTGATCCCAAGGAGTGTGTGTTCAATTGCTTGATGGGAAGATGATTCCTTTTCTACCTTTCCCCACATCACTGTCAATGGTGGTCTTGCATGGATGCAACAATGCCTTTTTTTTTTTTGCACTATCCTTCTAATCTGTCCCTTCCTGCTGCTGGCTGCCTTTTGGTGTGAGGCCCTGCGTGTAGTTATAAGCTAAGTAAACTATGGAAGATCTTTGTAGGAGAAATTGCCTGCTCTCCCCCAATTTTCTGCCCCTTTGGTTATCTTATGGCTGCCATAGGTATCCCCCAGGGAGGGATTTTCTCCTCCTGGACAGTGTTGAATGCATATCTCCTCTCTTCCCTGCCTCCCTACATACTTTGCATTTTTATATAGGAAAGAGTAGCCCAGAATGAATAGTCATGGCTGAGGCTGAAATTATATTATATTTCCCTCCGAATCCAGACCTCTTCTGAACTTCCCTGTAGTTTGAAAGGGTACCACCATCTTCCCAGTCTCCCTGATTTTCCTTGTTATCCTTAAGTCTTCATATTAAACTGTTCTCTTCACATTTTTCAATTATTTCTTAATTAGCACTGATCGCCTTTTTCTTAATCCTCATCTTTCTTGACTTTCCATGTCCCCTTTGATCCTGCTGACCATCCTTATCTGTCAGATGTTTCCTTTGTCCTCTCTGGGCTGTGATGAAACTGATCTCTCGTATCTCTTTGATTGCTGCTCTTCCACTCCCCTTGCTGGATCCATTCACCTGTCTGTGAGTATTCCTCAAGGCTCTGTCCTAGGCATTCCCTTTACTCTGTATTCTAGTGTTGCAGCTTCATCAGCACCTCTGGGTTTAATTATCACCTCTATGGAAAGGACTCTCAGATCTATATATCCGATCTTCATCTTTCTTCTGAATTCCCATCTTACATTACTAACTGCCTAGTGAGCATTTTAAACTTAATACCTCCAGCTTTCTCAAACTTAATATGTCTAAAATCAAATTCATTTTTTATGCCAAAATCCATCCAAATATTTCTATTTGTTCTGAGGGCACTACCATCCTTCTTGTCACTCACTTTTGGAACTTGGGGATTTTTTCTTGAATCCTCATTTTCCTTTCCTCCATATATTTAATTAGCTGCCAAATTTAGTTGGTTCTACCTCAGCAGCATTCCTTGTATCTTTCCCCTCCTCTCTAATCACAAGGCCACCATCTTCATTTCTTTAATTATGGAGAGCCTTGCTTCTGTTGTTTCAAATGTGTACTGTGATTTGAAATATAACAAACCTCAAGACACAGCTAATTTACACACACACACACACACACACACACACACGTGAATTTTATGTTTGGTATGATGTAGTGGACAGAAAACTGAGTTTGGAAGCAATAATACCTGGGTTCAAATACTATCAATGATACATTTTGTTAGGTGGCCCTGGACAAGACACTTAAGCTTAGTGAAGTGTTGTCATTGTTCAGTTATTTCAGTCATATCTAACTCTCGGTGACACTGTTTGGGGTTTTCTTGGCAAAGATGCTGGAGTTTGGCTATTTCCTTCTCTGGCTCATATCTACAAACAAAAACAGGCAAACAGAGTTAAATGATTTGTCCAGCTTGTAAGGATCTCAGGGCCAGATTTGAATTCACTTTTCCTGACTCTAGGTCAGGCACTCTATCCACTGAGCCACCAAACTGCTTAGTATACAATGGGTGCTTAATAAATATTTGTTTAATTGAATTTGAATTGCCAAAGCTCTGACAATTAGTGTTGACTCCAGAGCTCTCCCTTTGATCACTTTCTTAGCCTCCGCTCTTAAATCCTACAAGAAAGCTCTGACATTAAGTTCCTTATTTTCACAATATCACCAAGATCATCACTCTAAAAATATTGCTATCATTACCATTAATAAATTCCACAAGTTTACATAAGCACATATTTTGTACATGTAGCTGCATCAGAGAGAGTCTCCCCAGAGGAAGTGGCATTCATAGTCTCTGCTGCAAGGAGATTTTGATGCATTTGAGACAGTAAGAATGAAGGCAGTATGGTACAATGGAAAGATCGTTGGCTTTGGAGGCATTCAAAAATGGAAAAACAGCAGAAGTAGAAGCCCAGAGGAAAAAATAAGAACAGAGCTTTACTTGGTGGATTCCCAAGAATCTTGTTGATCATGATGATGATGATGATAATCATCAACATCATCAAGAACATATCATCAAAATGAGAAATTGAAATGTGAGAATTCTATGTTTTTGTCTCTATTGAAATAGTATAAATCAGTGAAGATCACTTGTATTTTAGTAATATTTGCCATAGTAGGAATTTGAGTTAAGCATTAAGGAAAATCTATATGGCTATTTGATTTATAAGATATTTTACTGTTTATTACCAGCAGAGATGTATAAAAGTGTCAAATCTAGATGATTTTAAGGAAAAAATATACATTCTTTTTTAAAATAGTGCTTATTGAGACGGGGGGAGAGGAGGGAGGAACAAGATGATTTCCTGCCTTTGTTTCCAATGATATGATTGCTTGGAGAAAAGCACAAGATAATATAACTATGCCTTAATTCAAAAGAATATTTATACAAATTTGTATAAAAATGGTCTGCTTTTGAGTTAATTAGTAATTATAGTTAGGCTTCTAAGAAATGAGCATTTATATTGATTATTTTTAAAATGCATATGCCTTAAAACCCCATTGTATGAAGGTATAGATTTTGTCTGGGCTGAAAAATATATTATTTTGTTTTTGGCCACTGGGTGGAAGAATGACTCAAGATTCCTCTTTGGTCATTTTTTTTTTTTTTTTTTTTTTTTTGGGTTTCTTTGTATAGATGGGTTAAACATAGTCGAAGTGAAAAGAGGGAATAATAAAGAGTTTGGTAAAAATTTAAAAAGGCTTAGAATTTACATGGAATATTAGAATTTACAGGGAAATATTGAAAAATGGAGGAAAAAGGATTTTTGTCCCCTGAATGTCAATTGATATTTCAGTCAGGGAACTGGGGGAAGATGAATTCTTCGGATTCTCAAAAAGATAAAAAAGCTAACAGCAGAGAAATATTCCTTTTAAAAATGTATGGTGGCCTTAGTTAAACCTGATTATTTCATTCATTGACCTGCTCACCACAAAGTAGCAAATGCCTAATAGATGACCTGTGCCCATGAGCTCGAAATAATATGAACCAGCCCTTTGGCATCTTCAAATAATATATCTTGCATCCTCTCTGCCAGAATTATGTTTTTCTCTTCCTTTTGGATTGTTCCTATTGGATCTGAGACTTTCTGGATTTTTCTGCTTTCCTTTCTCCTACTCCTTTCTTTTTTCTCCTCAAATAAATCATTCATGCCCTTTTGTCTGTCTTTATATTTTAGGGAAGTAAACCTGGCCTTATGGGTATAACAGCCCCACAGATTGTGCCAACAACTGATCTTCAACAAATATGCACTGACTATGCACTGGGTAATAAAACTCCTGGACTCTTCTGGTTAGTAAGGACTATGTGAAGCATGAATGCATATCTTGAATATCTGGTAGATTTTCTCAGAGGCAATCAAAGGGTAGGAATGGGGGTAGGACATATTTAGCTGGATTCAAATATCTGAGTTTCTAATTTGCTTTTTAAAAAACAGTATTACTTACAAAGCCCTTTAGAGCTTTGGGTTTCTAAGCTTCTTTATCCTTTTTAAAAATGGTGCAGAATTCATCTATAGTCATCTAAAGAAATGATTGAATATTGAAAATAGGATTTTAGGGGAATTGTTAAATTAATCCATGGAAGAAACTGCTTTCAGTCATTTTTAAGAACATCCCAGAGCAAAAGTTCTTCACTTTTTTGTGAGAATGTGTTACTTTGAACTTCCTTAAAACCTTAGGGCAATAGTGAGAAAAAGAAAAAAGTATCCTTAGAGATCTACTAAGACATTACAATTAACTGGTTAGGGACTTATGTTCTAGAAGATTCTTGTCTGTCGGTCTGAAGTTTAAAGACAGCCTCAGAAACTAACTGTGTGATTTTGGGCATGTCAAGTAACCTCTATCTTCATTTCTTTATCTGTAAAATGGGGGTATTAATAGCACTCTCTCCCAAAGTTGTCGGGAAGTTCAAACGAGAGAACAATTATAAAACACTCAGTACAATTTCTAAACTTAGTAAGCACCATATAACTGTTGTTATCATCATTATCATCCCTTTCTTCTGCCCATAGCCCATAGTGGTTCATATGGTTGTAATGACCAAGCAGGAGATGTCTGTAAACTCCTTTATTCTGGATGGCAAAGAATTGGTGTTTTTTGGCTAATCAAATATTTTGGTTAATTGAATGCATGAAATATATTGATGATTGATATTAAAAGAATTAAGATTTTAAAAACACATAATCATAACACTAACAAGACATGTCCTACTTCTGACATATACTCTTTATGAGACACTTCTCAGTCACTTCTTAGTCAATATTTTAGGCAAATTTCTAAAACTATAAATTATAAGATGACAACCTGTGTTGGTAGAGAGAATTACTGTGACTTCCCTTGCCAATAAAATCACAAATCCATTCCCTATCTTCTATCATATTTTTAACAACTTGATACTAAAGGAAGCAATGTTCATACTTAAACACTTAACAAATGTTAGCTATATAGATTCTTGGGTTTCTATAGTTGAAATGTATTTTTAACACCATCTATTTCAACTCCATTTCCAGAGATAGAAACTCAGGTCTATAGGGACTTGCTAAAGTTTTATATAGTCATTTTTCTAAGAATTGCTTTCCAAATTGCTTTCCAGAATGGTTGCACCCATTCAGAGATCCATCAACAATACATCTGCATGCTTGTTTTTCTACAATCCTTTTAACATTTGTCATTTTTTGTTTGTTTGGGTTTTGTGGGGGGTCCTATTTGCAACTGATGGGTATGAGAGAGAATCGCAGATTTACTTTGATTGCATTTCTCTTCTTAGTAATGATTTGGAGCATTTTTTCATAAGGGTAGAGATAGCATCAGTTTCCTCCCTTTAGAATAATTTCTCATTTCCTTAGACCATTTATTAATTGGGCAATGACTCTTATTCTTATAAATTTGAACCAGTCCCTTATATATTTTAGAAGAGAGAATTTTATCAAAGAAATCAATATAAAGATTTTCCCCCAATTAATTATTTTCCTTTCAATCTTTGCTTTATTGTATTTGTTTGTGCAAAAATTTTTGAAACCAAAATTATCCATTATCTTTTCTAAAATCCACTTTAATATTTGGCCATGAACTTTTATTCTGTACATGGATTCTATACATGGATATTCAACCTCTCCTGGGATTTGGAGCTTATCTTAATTTCAGATCTAAATCTTAGATTAAGATCTAAATGCAATTTCTTCTTTCATCCTGTTGGATAACACTTCATTCTCCCTAATATTCTGGAGAACAGAGAGGTAGTCTTTTAACACCTTCACTTTCAACTCTAGAATAGAAACAAATTTGTTTTTCATATATATATATATATATGTATATGTATATACATATATATGTATGTATGTATATATATATATATATATATATATATATATATATATATATATATATATACATACTTCGTGAAACCCTAATGTAGTACAACCTCTGCTAGCTATTGGAACTGGAGCTACTTCTTATCCTCCATACCTATTGAAATTAAGAAACTATTTTGTTTGTTTTAGGTTGTTTATTATTGAGGATTCTTGCTAAGAATTCAAGTTTTATAGCAGCCCTTCAATACCTTAAGTCAAAGAAGTAATTTGCCTGGGAATTTCAGGGATTGTATCAGGACCAATCAGGAATTATCTTGAGACATAACATCCCTTTATTTCTTATAAATAACAAATTACAACTTTCAGCAGGGAGATTTCTACAACTACTATGAGTTGTTCCTTCTGGGATTGGGACAAGGTTTCTCCCACTTGTTAGTACTTAGGAATCTTCTTTAGTTTTCCAAATAATTAAGGATGCTGTTACATTTAAAAAGATCTGTATTGTGGAGGAATCATGGTATGGTAGGAAAAGAAGTAAAAACAGATAAACCCAGGCCTGGTTCTATCTAATTCTGGCTCTGTCTTTAATCTGGGTATATTTGATTATTCCTCTGGGTGTCAGATTCCTCACTGGTAAAACATATATATTGCACTGGGTGCTATCCAAGGTCCCTTCCAGCTTTAACATGCCGTGATTTATTCTAGAAGAAATCTGTTCCCATTTGAACTCAGTTGATCAGAACTTTTTTTACTTCCTTGGATTATTTTTTCCCCGGATACCCCTCATCTTTTTTATTTTGATGGAGAGTCAGTCCTTAAGTGGCAGGTGAGAATACTACTTAATTTTAAAAACTCCAGATACACTCATCTGTAGGAAAGTGAGGACCTTTGGAATACACACCCACCCACACCCACACCTACTTCCCCCCACCCCACCCCCACCACACCACTTCTTCCCCTCACCAACATTTTTTATACAAGTGAAATCAGGTTAAACTAGATAGCAATGGCAACCTGGAAGGAAGAAAAAAAATCACAAAAGAGAACTCTGAGGGGTGCATTGAAGAAGGGTGAGGGATCTCACTTAGGGTGGAGAGGATTTTCTATTTTATTTTAAGCAGGAACTGATTGAATCATGGTCTCTTCTTTTTTTCTGTTACCTCCCTGAGTCACTGCCCAGCTGCAGTTGTATGAAGCCCCACAAAATGTACAGGAGCCAATCTCCCTGATTAACTGTACCCCTGGGATGGATATGAACCTGAAATCTAGGGATATTGAAGACATCCAGAGTGAAAGTGCATTCTCTTATGAAAGAGAACAGGAGACAGGTTCTGAATTCAGCACCAAGAGGTTATTCTTTATACAGAGGATGATTTGTTATCACTGAATGCTTTTTGAGTATCTGCAAGGTGATTGAGAAAGATAAATAACTAGTGAAACTAGAGTAAATTTGAACTGGCCTTGTGCCCTCAAAACTTGAACAGAAGCCAAGCTCTTGTTTCTGTGTTACACAGTACTGACCTTAAATATTAGGAACAAAAAAATCATTTACTGCCTCAGAGATCAAAGTAGCTTATAGATTTCCTTTTGAATAAGACATTGGTACTCATCTCACTCCTTTGGGCAAAGACAGACTAATAATTATTCTCTTCTTGAAAAAGGAGTCACATGATGGAGAGTGGGGTAGGAGGTAGGGGATTATCTGCCCAAAGTAAGACAAAAATCAGTAGTCAAAACAAGAATGTATTCTGGCCTGTGAGGCTAAATCCAAAATGTGTGAATGTGATTAACCTCTAAGCAAAATTCTGAAGTAGGCAAAGTTGGCATTGGATGATTTCTGCTTTTCTGCTTGGATCCTTTACTTCTGTGCTTGGGGTTGCCTCCTCTCTCAAGCATCTATGATTTCATTCTTTTCCCTCCCTTTTCCCAAAGCTCATTCCCAGAGAAGGTTCTAAAACTCACTTAGAATAAGGGGCATATGATTGATGACAGCTGAAAGTGTTCTGCCCTTTTAGGGATATCTTAAAGGACCAGAAATCCCAATAAACAGGTACCACCAGAGGTGAGTGAAATATTTATACTATTGCAATAAATGATTTTTGGGATGAAGTATGATTGGAATTTAAGGAGTAAATACATAGTTAAATAATAAAGTTTCAGAGCCAGGAGAAGGAAGCAGTTAGACATACTTAACAGTAGAGTTCAAAGGAGTTTTTTGACTTGAATCACCAGTTTATTAGGCAGCAGTGAATAGAAATTTCGATCTGGAGTTAGAAAGACCTAAGTTCAAATTGAGCCCCAGATAATTACTAGCTGTGTTACTCCAAGCAAATCACTTAACCTGTCTGACTTTGTTTCCTCAGCTGTAAAATGAGGTTAATAAAAGTGCTTCCCTGGATTGTTGCAAATACCTATGAGATAATATTTGTGTATATGACTGGCACATAGTAGGTGCTATAAAAATGCTTGTTTCCTTCCTTCTAATTACCCCAGACATTTTGTATAGAATTTTGAAAGAGAGGTTCAGAATCCTTTAAAATATTATATAATTCAACTAAATCAATAATAATGGGTTTTTTGGACATGAAAAGCAGGTTTTTTGGCACCTTAAAATAACGAAGAGGAATCACAGATCCTAACTGGTTTGAGGGATTCCTGTTATTCTTTGGAAGGGGAGACATATAGTAGTGATAGATATCTCCTTATGGAGAGTTAAGAAGGTAGTTCTCTATATACATTTCATGTGGCTAATTAGAAAGCATGCTGACTTCCCAGAGTGTATATAAATGATGTGACAGTCCTCCAAAATTTGCTTAATGCAATGACTCATACCTACTTTTAGTAATATGTATGGAAATAAATTATGGTTCCAGAAGTAATCTGTACTGCATCTTAAGTGATTATTAAGTTCTGGATGAGAAACTAAAAGACTCAATGGTAGTTTCATCCTTTATTCCAGTTGAAGCCATAGACTTTGGAAGATGACCATGAGAAAAGGCTTTGGGAATAACACAAAGAATAGTATTTGTTTTGCTATGCTACTGCTTATAAAACTAAACTGCTGAGCTCATGTCCAAGGAGAAAATGCTTCTTACAAGCAAAAGGGAGATTGTGCCAGGGAAGAGGGTTACTAACTTGTTCATAATGCTTTGAGGGCAGAGAAGGAAAATTCTCAAATAAAAAAATAAAAAGGTGAATTTGCAATTAAAAATAATGCAGTAAACCTAGGCTTCATTTCACTTGGTGTGATTAGATTTGTCAATATGTCAATATTGTCAATATGTCAATATGTCAATAAAATACTATCTCTTTTAAAAAAATAAAAGTCTGATAGGGTAGCACTATCATAAAAAAAAGGGAAAGGAAAGGAAAGAAGGAAGGAAAGAAAGAAACAGAAAGAAGTAAAAAAGGAAAAAAAGGAAAGAAAGAAAACAGCCTGCTTTACTATATATTCATACAAAATCACTTCTTTCTCAGAAGCATGATAGTATTTTTAATCATGTGTCCTTTGGAATTGTCTTGGATCTTTGTATTGCTGAGAATAGCTAAGCCATTCACAGTTATTCATCATACAATATTGCTGTTACTGTATACAATGTTCTTCTAGTTCTGCTTACTTTGTATCGGGTCATGTAAGTCTTTCCAGGTTTTCCTGTCATCATTTCTTATAGTAGAATAATGTTCCATTACAATTATATATCACAACTTGTTTAGCCATTCCCCAATTGATGGACATTTACTCAATTTCCAAATCATTTCACCACAGCTGCCATAAATATTTTTGTACAATTAGGTCCTCCCCCACCACACACCCCTTTTATTTCTTTGGGATACAAATCTAATAGTAGTGTTGCTGGCTATGCACAGTTTTATAGCCCTTTGGACATACTACCAAATGGCTCTCTCAAATGATTGGATCAGTTCACAACTCTACCAACAATGCATTAGATACTTTTGTATTCTTAATACTACTGAATATCTCCCAAGAATTTTTGTTTATGGATATTATATTTATTGATACATAAGAAAATAAAACATCTTTTTTATGATAGTAAGTTTATTTATTTTTCATACACATTGCTTTATGAATCATGTTGGGAAAGAAAAATCAGAGCAATGGGGATCTCTGATCCCCATGGGGAGAGATAAAAAAAAATACTAGACAAAAAAAGTGAACACAGCATGCATTGATTTACATTCACTGTCCTTAGATCTTTTTCTGGATTCAGATAGCATTTTTGGGATTGCTTTGGATTACTGAACCACTGAGAAGAACCAAGGCTTTCATAGTTGCTCATCACACATTCTTGCTATTACTGCGTACAATGTATTCCTGGTTCTAGCTTGTTTTGCTTAGCATCAGTTCATGTAAATCTTTCCCGACCCTTCTATAATCAGCTTGTTCACCATTTTTTATAGGACAAAAAAGTCTTAATATTTTTATGATAATGGTTTTGATTTTATTGATCGCTGGAGATCCTGGGACATCTAGGTGCTATAGTAGAGTAAAGGCTCAGAGTCAGGAAGACAACACCTCAAATCTTGCTTCGGACACTTACCAGTTATGTGATCTTGGACAAGTCACTTAAACTATGTTTGCTTCTGTAAATGGTCTGGAGAAGGAAATGGCAAACCATTCCATTATCATTGCCAAGAAAACCCTAAATGGGGATCATAAAGTGTTGAACATGACTGAAATGACTGACCTATAACAACAAGTGTGGTCTTTGGACCATACGTTGAAAATTATTAAGTTAGAGAGAACATCAAGAGGAGAACAGTCAGAATGATAATGGGACTCAAAATTGTACTATATGAGGATCAGTTGGGGGACTTAAAGATATTTTTGTCATTATGGCTATTTTATTTTATGTGGTATAAATTATCCTGATTTTGAATGGTGAGGGGACCTAGGATTAGACATGACTGCTCTCTTTGCCTCTTCCTTGAATTTCCAGACCCAGACAAATTATATGAGCGAGTACTAAAAAGAACTTGCAGATAGTATCATGGAAATATGGTGATAGTCTTAGGTTAATCATGGGCGGACCAAAAAGAACCATAAACTTAATCATGGAGAATGGAATAAGAGAATAATGTCTCCATTTTGAAAAAGGAGAAAATCCCTAATGTCCTAGAGATAAGGGGTTAATGAGCTTGCAATAGATACATAACAAAATCTATAACATTATTAAGCAAATGGTTTATGTACTCTGACAATAAAGCAGTGATCAGTAAAAGCTAGTCTGAATTCACTAAGAACATGTCATGTTTAACTAATCTCATTTCCTTTTTTGATAACAGAATTAGAAGAGAATGCTATAGATACAGTGTATGTGGATTTTAGCAATTCATTTAAAAAGTGTCTCATGGTATCTTTATGGACGAGAAACAGAAATGTGAGCTAGAAAAATCACATGGCAATATAGATTCATAGTTATTTGAGCCAGAAGAGATATTAATCAATATGTCAGAAGTATTGATTAATGGATTGACGTCAACTTGGATAGAAGATTCTAATGGAAGACTACAAGGCTTGGTATTATTTATCATTCTTATCAACAACTTGGATAAAGAGAGAGAATACATGTTTATTAAATTTGCAGATGACACAAAATTGGGAAGCATAGCTAATGTGGGTTGACAAAATTAAGATCCAAAAATATTTCAGTAGGTTGGAGCAATGGAAAGATTCAAACAAGATGAGATTGTACAATTCCCATGTATCCTTTATGACCTAGTTCGAATATCTCCTCCTTAGGTGAGCAGAATGACTATTTTTTACTTTTGAATCCCAAGAATAGATACTAACAAACACCTGGGTATAGAAGTTTTTACAGATTTACCTCTATGCTTCCACAGACCATTTGTGGGGCAGGTAAAGGGGATTCCTGAAAAGGGAAAGCATTTGGACATATGGTTGTATGGTAAAATCCATATTAGTTCTCTGATGGTATCATTCAAGAAATGAAGCTCTAATTGGAAACAATGAGAAAGGGAACAAAGGAGTCTTTACTACCTCTGAAATCACAAAGCATTGTTAATTGCCTACTTCAGTTTATATAAGGTCATCTTTGGATCAATTATTATGGAAATTGGAAGCAAATTTTAGTGAATTTCCTTGACTGTATTGGCTCCCATTGGGCTACTGGGGATTAAAATGCTTATGTACTTCAAAATAGAGTGTGGGTTTACAAGTGGCCTTCTACAGCAAAAATGTGGGTAACAAACACAATGGGAAAGCTATTGCAGTTAGAAGTTAAGTAGCTAGATTTATTTCTATATTTCACAATCAAGGTGTCTTTAGCTCCTCTTTATAAACTGTTGGGGTTCAGTCTGAATCTTGTCACAGGGATCTCAATGTCACTACTTGCTACTGAACAATGAACCGGCTCATTATTTTGCTGCAGTTGACTTGAAATTCCAAATCAGTTGTGTATCAAATATGCAATCCCAAATTTGATGCCTTGTTTCAAAAGTGCAGCAATATTCAAAAAATGACAACATCTTGCCTAATTATGAAATTCTGTCTTTGCTGCTCAGGCTAGAATATCTTGGATACAAGATTGTCTTTTTCTCTCTCTTTCTCCCTCTCTCTTTTTTAAGGTTTAAAATATACTACTATCACTTTAAAAATACTTGGGAAGAATATGTTTCATGAGTGAATTGCTTTGGTGCTTTTGCCCAAAGTGTGGAAACACTTGGAGGGGAAAAGATAAATTAGCATAAATACTTGAGGCAGTAGGAAATATATCTTGCCTCATTTCCTGATAATACCTTTCTGTTGCCAGAGCCTTGGTGCTAGTCATCACTGGGGGATGTTAGGGAAGTTAAGAAGATGGGGAAATGGCAGCCAGGTCCCCTCTCTTTTGCCATTAATGAACCTGACTTTGCTTCTCTAGTCAGATATTTTAAGAGTGAAAAGAGCTATTGGAAAATACTACTTGGTTCTCCTTGGCATAAATCAAAGGAATGCTGAGAGACCCGGGTTAGAGGAAGGGGGAAGGAAAAAAATTGAGTTCAAAAGTTTCTTTAAAAGTCTAATGTTTTCTTGAGCCACTAAGAAAAACCTTCAAAAGAGGAGGTCATGGCTCAATTTAATTCGATTCACCTTTTGAATGTCTTTCTCCTTTCCTACTCCTAAAATATCTAAGTATAAATGTCAGCCCTTATGCATACACGCAACAAAGATTTATTAAACACCAATTATGTTCTGGTCACTATAACTGGGCTCTGGGAATACAAAAACACAAAATCAAACTCCCTGTTTTCAAGGAACTCCCATTCTATGAAGTAAAACAACATGTAGTTATTTAAGTAGAGATAGTAAGTCTGAATATACAATATGCACACATATGTACATACATAGCAGACACACAATAATTTCAGTGGGGAGGCCCTAGTAATTGGGAGAATAACTAAAGCCCTGATGGTATTTGAGCTGAACTTTGAAAGAAGCTAGAGTTTCTAAAACACAGCAATCAGAAGAAAATAAATTCCACGCCTGGGCAAAGGCATGGGGATGAAAGATGAAATGTTGAATATGAGGTTCCAAGTGAGTAAGAGCTCCAATTTGGCTGGACCCTAGAACTCTGGAAAGGGAGTAATGCGTAATAAGACCAGAAAGGTGGATTAGAGCCAGGTTTGCAGAGCATTAAATGCCAAATAGGAGATTTTGTATTGATGCCAAAGAGGGAGCTGGACTACCTGGGTTACAGCTTTAAAGTCTTTGATCTCTCTCCTTTGCAGGGGTTATACTGATCACAGGACTTGGGAATGATTCAGTCTTCCAGTGGGGGCCACATTGTCCCACTACTGGGGCTGAAGAGGGATTTGGAACTGGCCCTCCCCAGATGGACTAGCCCCGGCCCAGAGGTCTGTTGTTCACTCCCCCAGTACTTGGTGAGTTTGCACTTTCCCCATAAGGAAGGAAGCAGCCCCATATTCTCCCAGTGGAAGGTAGCCTAGGGGAACTGGCCTAACTACACAAGGGCCCCAGTCAAATAATGCCCTTCCACCCACTCTGGAAACAGCTTCTCTCTTGAATAATATATTAAACTTAGATCTCGGATCACTCGCCCTGTCTGTAAGGAGACATCTGATGGAAACGGGAGAAAATCAAATAAATGTTCCATGAAGAATTCTGATCACCTGAATGAGCTTGTGCTGGGTGCTAGGGTGTCACCTCATCTGTATGTGTTGATACTTTCCAGAGAACTTTTGTGTGTGTGTGTCACAAAGACCTCTTCACTTTGGTGAGTTATGAATATGCAGGAAAGATGGCGTGAGACCATTTGGTGTCTCTGAACTGAGGCCAGCCTAATTCCTAAGGACTCCACTCAGTGTTACTTTTCCTGCATTTTCAGCAGCCCCTGAAATAGATTTCACTTCATATGAAATGCAAAGCACTGCAGAGTACAAACCTTGCCCTGGTCTCTGATCTAGCCGAGTTTTCTCAAACCAAGTGTTTTTATATATATAAAATATGTGTGTGTGTAAAATATATATACTATATATATAATATATGTATTTTCTTTCTTCAAAACAGTGCCTCACCCAAGCCCACAAATGGGGATCATAGGATAAGTAGATGCATAATATATTACCCAAAATATTCCACCAGGCATCTTCCATTACAGGTCACAGGGACTTGCAAATGGAGGCTTCTAGGTCAATGCATTTCCATCTGAGAGAAATTCTCCTTCATAATTAAGAATGTGTCAGCAGTTCCATTACAAACCCCCAAATGTTAAAATCCTCTCTGAAGTGAAACTTACTTTAAAAACTCTTGGTCTTAGAGCAGTCTCTCCCCCCACCTCCCTTTTTCCCCTCTATTTCAGTATCTTTCTCTGTTTCTTTCTCTTATCTCTGAACACCTAGGAGTGCCGGCACTTTCATGAATTGTTTGGAAGAAAAGTGGGATAGATTAGTAGAGTCAGACCTGTTCTGGAGCTAATTGTGTAACTGGGCAAGTCACTTAACACCAGGGAGCCTGTTTCTGCTTTTGAAGAGGGGCAATAAGCTGGGGAATGGGCTTGTGATTTCAGAGATGCTCCCTTTCCCAAAGTAAATAACAAATACCTTTTTTTCCCCAAAAATTCCAATCCTAGAGTGTTGTCTACAGCAGTATCAAACATATATGATAGGAACATATAATTCCTATCTAATTTTAATGTGTTAATGTATCAATAGAAAAAGAAACCTAGATATGTGGTTTTCTAAGTCAATATGAGACCTGCAGGGATCCTTATGTATGGCTTCATGGAATGACTTTTTATCTGAGTGTGACACACCTGAGGAGTAAAATGACTTGCTCATGAGCCAGTATGCATCATGGGTAAAGCTCACTTTCACAGCTCCAAGGCAGGGTTGCTTTGAGGTTGCAATGAGACCATGAATGGAAAAGTCTTGATAAACTTTAAGGAGTTACATAAATCTCAGTCATCATTATTATACATGACTTTGAGTAAGTCACTTCCCAAGAACTCATTTTCCTTATCTATAAAATGAAGACATTGGATTACACAGAGATAGCCTAGAAAAGTTGACAAGAGCCCTGCTTCTGGAATCAGAGGCTCCGAGTTCAAATCTCCCTCTGATGTTACTACTTGTGTGACCAGGAGCAAGTCTTTGGATTACCCTGGGCATAAGTCTGTTCAATTGGGTGATGGGGGTTTGAATTGAGGCTCCTCCTGGCTCGAGCTCTGTGATTCCATGACCTCCAGGATCCTGCCTGGTTATAAAATATGATTCTGTGATTTCTCCTACTGCCCTCCTCCTCCATAATTTCTACACATTCTTTACAGAAGACCCCTCCCAAATTTCTATCTTCCAAACATCTGAGATTTGGGGGTGGTTAGGCCAGAAATGACTCTTGGAAACAAATGTAATTGCCTCTTTTCTGGCTTTAATTGGACACTTGGACAGAGACCTAAGGTTTGGACTATATCTGGGTATATACAGGACAGATGCTTACTCTAGATGCCATCAGAGTTCTTAACTCCCAGATAATTAGGCCCCAGGAGACAGGCTATATTTCCCCTCTGGTTTCCGTCAAATGCAAGTTTCTTCATTTCCTGTCCTATGCTATTAGAAACTGTTAGGGTCTATTAGACATCTACTATTTCCTATTCTGTAACTAACTGCATATCAGTAACGGGGCTGAGGGGGAAGAGGAAGAATTTTGTGACTTTTCCTGGTGTCTGGAGCAACACTTTGGCACTATTTAGGTGCCTCCCTTTCCTCCTCCTGCCCCCTCCCAAGAGAGAATTACAGAAGCTTCCATATCATGCTCTTTGGCACAGGCTGATCTAAACAATAACTGGGCAGTGAAAAGGGTCTTTGTCTTCTTGCAAGAATTTCAAGCATTCACGAGCACGCTGAGAAGATTTATTTTGGGCATTGGGGGATCTTTCCCCAGTGCCCCTGAAATCATAGAACATACACAGATAACTATTCTTTTCACAGGTTCGGCTAGTTTTATCTTAAAGAAGCAGAGGTAATACAGAATTTCCCCCAGGATATTCCTAGAACCCAACTGCCTTCCTGGGGGCTGTTTGAACTTCTTCCCTCACTACACTTCTCAGCAGTGATTGCTTTGATTCCTGTGGTCTTAATGGTGATGCTATTAATCATAAAATCTAAGAGGCAGGGCTCTAATGGCTCTAACAAACAATCAACTATTTCTTAAGGAACTCGTATTATGCTAAGAAATGGGACAAAGACAAAACAATTCTTGGCTTCAAGGAGCTTACATTCTAATGAGGGAGACCAAGTTGGGGGAAGGCTTCCCTAGAAATAGCCACTGTGTTTTTCTGTCTAAGGAGTCTCTTGGATATCCTCGAGTGAAAGACAATGTAAATCAGAATAAAGTCATATTTTTTAGACTGGACTGTTTGTTTTTCCCCTTTAACTTACCATCCCCTTCACCTGCCCTCTCCAGAAAGCTATGAGTGGATTTTATTGGAGTGTAATGCAAAAACATCCAGGAAAAAGCCAAATAAAAACTTCCCTCATCATTATTTTTTTAAACCACATCCATCTACGTTATTTTTACCTGTTGACTCCTGTTCTCCAACAATAAGGACATTCTGTTCCTCCCCTATATGCCACTTCATTCCCATTTCCAATATTAATTTCCTCCATGATTCTCTCTTCTAGAAGATGAAACAAGTGTTTACGTGACTATAAATAATGACACAGCACATGGGTCTGAACTATAAGAACAGGACAATCCAAGCTCAATGTTGTCTTATTATTTATTGTGCCATCAGCACAGCTCTCCTATTGAGTCCCAGCCTTAAATCAAGGAGCCCATCTTGGAAGTTAATGTAAAAGAAAACAATTTGCACATAGAGTCTTCCCCTCCACTCTCCTGCCTGGTTTGTCTAGCAGTCAGAGGATGGAGGCTTGACATAAAAAGGTATCTGCTGAATAAATCCATCTAGTTACTAATGATACAATGATGTGGTGGAACACAAGAGAATACCAACTGCTACCCTTGGCAGATCTGTATGTGGTAGGAGTTGGAGCCATACTCCTTTGTCTAATAAGAAATATGGCATTTGGTGCTGCAGCCAGAGGGACTTTTAAGACATTTAAAACTTTGTTCAATCTTTGGGGAAATTGTAAGAAATTTAGGGATGAAGCAAGTGGTATTAGATCTGTAGGACTGGCTGAAATGGTTAAAATGGACCTAATGGGAGCTGTTCCTGAGGGGAAGGTTGTAGATCTATATGTTTAAAGGAATGCTTAACATTTTCTAGGTTCAAAAGGCTGGAAGGTTTGGGAGTATTTGTTTGCAAGTGGCTTGAAAAGGTCAGAACCAAGTAAAGGAAGAACATCTCAGTAAAAACATGTTTAACCTTTATGCTCGAGACATATTAATATTGGAAAACTCCATCGAATCTAGGTTCAGATGAAGTCGAGGAAATGAGCAACAGAGAAGGATTGAAGTTGAAAAGAAGACTTGCAGAAGACTTCGGGGGACAGACTGCTGGATATTGGTACCAGAGGTTGCAGATGCAGATATTGGTCCAATCTTTATTGTTTTAATGTCACCATTTTTGTTGTTCACTCATGTCTGACTCTCTGTGTCCCCATTTGGGATTTTTGGGGTAGGCATCCTAGACTGGTTTACCATTTCCTTTTCCAGCTCATTTTACAAATGAGGCAAACTGGGTTAAATTCAATTTGAATTCAGAATGTCTTCCTCTATCCACTGGGCCACCTCATTGCCTATTTATTTCACTATGGGGAAATAATTTTTACCTCCTTAACATTCTCTATAAAATAAGGGAACTGGATTAGGAGATATGTAACTCAATTCAGCAACCTACTATGTGCTAGGTACTGGGGATACAGAGAGAAAACCAAATTCTGTCCTCTTTCCTCCAGCCTCCTATACTAACTCTATAGTAGAGGACCTCATTCTCTACTTTAATGAAGAAAAAAACAAACCATAGTTTTGACAGCTGGAAAAGACCTTTAGTCAAATTCTCACATTTTACAGAGGATGAAACCAAGGCCCAGGAAGTTGTTTGTCTTGGATCATAGAACTATTAAGTGTCTGAGATGAAACTTGAACCCACATCTTCCTGTCTGCCAACTGAAGAGGGGCTTTCTTTTGAGTATCCTTTCTCTTGTTTTTTTATGTCACAAAACTCATCATCTCTCATTCTCTCCTGCTTTGTTTGCTCCAATCTTTCTATAAGAGATGGCCCACGCCAAGGTCAATATTCTACCTGAACTCTTTCTCTGGGGATTGTTCACTTGGCCCATTCCCTTCTCTATTTACCACTACTCTTAGCCACAATTTCAATCTTTCTCATCTACTGGTTTCCATTGATTCTTATAAATAGATTCAAGTGTCCCCTATTCTTGGAAAAACCTCCAAGTGACCTGCTACCCTTTTAAGCTGATATATCTTCTCCCAAACAAATGGTTGATGTGATCTATGCTTGTTGACTTCATTTCCTTTCCTTCTTATTTCTTACTTCCCAAACCCAGTAATCCCAATTGCTCAATCTAATTGCCTTTTTTTTTTTTAATCTCATTCTATTCGACCTCTATCCAGCTTTTCAATATAGTTCCTTTCTTGGTTGTTCCATTTTCCTTTCACTCCTCTGACATTATTTCCTTTTGATTCTACTCCTACCAACTTAACCATTCCTTCTCTGCTCCCTTTGTTGAGTTATTGGTCATATTTCACTCACTGAGATGGCTCCTCCAAAGTTCTGGGCTGGTCTTCTTTTTCATCTTGGTGATCACAAGATCATCAGCTTCTATGGGGAGCTTATTTCATATATTCCCCTTCACAGATTACTTTCCATCCAGGACCACAAGATGCTCCACAAATTGACTCTTCTTTTCTATAAGCCAGTTCTGATTCATAGAATTCACTCCCTTCTAGTCTCTGCCTCTCACTCAAGGATCATTTCAGGTGCCTTCCTTCACACAAATCCCCTCTCACTGTTTCCATTTGTTAGTTTTCTCTCTTAACTCAAATTCTTTTGTTTATGGTAGCTAGGTGACTCAGTGAATAGAGCTCCGGGTCCTGAGTTAGGAAAGCTGTTTTCAAATCCTTCTCTGATATTTACTGGTGACTCTGGAAGGGGACTTAACATCTGCCTGTTTCAGTTTCTCTGAAATCATAAAAACAGTGCCTACTTTTCAGGGTTGTTGTAAGGCTAACACTTTACAAAACCCAAAGAACAATATAAATGCTAGCTATCATTAGTATTTACTTATTTGTATGCTATAGCTCTTGTAGAATAGTATTTGCTTCAGGGTAAAGACAGTTTGTTATTTCTGGTTGTTTCCTCAGCTCCTAACAGTGACTTCCACACATAGGAGATACTTAATAGATGTTTGGCAAATTGATAATTATTGAGCACCCACTGTGTTCAAAGTACCCTTCCATATGCTGAGGCAGAGTACTAAGATACATACAATTCTGTCCTCCAGAAAGCTGCAATTTAGACATGTAAGCCATTCTATCTTCAGTAGTTCTCTCTGGCCTATCAAATAAATTTCAAATTCTCTTGCTGAGCATTAAAGGCCATCCAAAGATTGAGATTAGCCTAACTTTCTGACTTTATCTCATCTTTCCCCTCCCCTCTATGCTCAAGTCATATTAAATCACCTTTTATCCCATAGCTATAGGATAAATATGTGGGAAGCCCTTATGTGTTCATACCTGACTACGTTAATACTTTGTATTTATAATGACTAACATTTTATATAGCTCTTTAACATTTGGAAACTACAAAGGCTAACTCACAAGGTGAATTGGTGCTATGATTTCCCCTATTTTATAGATAAGTAAACTGAGGCAGAGAGAAGTAAATTATTTGCTTGGAATCACACAGCTAACAAATACCTCAGATAGGATTTAAACCTAGGTATTTCTGACTACAAATATTCCATTCTCTCCAGCTAGCTTCTCATCTTGCCTGCTGAGTTTCTCTCTATCCCATAAAACCAAATTCAAATGCTTTCTCCTCAACAAAGCTTTTCTTTGGTATTCATGTTAGATCACAACCTTTTCCCTTGCAGCAAAATATACTTACACTTATTCCGGAGGCAATCAAGGTTAAATGCTGCCTGCCCAGAGTCACACAGCTAGGAAGTATCTGAAGTTGGATTTGAACTCAGGTACTCCTAACTGCAAGGTCAGTGCTTTATCCACTGTGCCAATTTGTTACCTCAAATGTGCTCATTCTTATATGCTATTGCTGCCTCTGTTTGTGTGTGTTTGTATCATCCCTTACCTAGACTATAAGTACCACATGAATATGGGGCATGACATGCATATAACAACCCTTAATAATAAAGTGCTTAACTTGGAGCCAGGAATATCTGAATTTAACTTCTGCTTCAGACACTTGCTAGCTGTGTGATCTTGGGTAAGTCACTTAAACTCTCTAAAACTTAGTTTCCTCATGTGTAAAATGGATATAATAAGAGTGCCTACTTCATGGAATTGTTTTAAATATCAAAGGAGATGACAGATGTCAAGTACTTCACAAACCTTAAAAACAACATAAAAATGCTAGTTATTATGACTACTGCTACTGTTGATACTGCTGCTCTATTTCTCCTACTCCTACTACAATTACTACTATTACTGCTGCTGCTCTAATAGTACTCCTACTACAGTTACTACTACTACAACTACTACAACTACTACTACTACTACTACTACTACTTGCTGCTGCTGCTATTGCTCTATTCCTCTTCCTACTATGGTTACTTTTACTGCTGCTGCTGCTGCTGCTCTATTGCTCCTGTTCCTACTCCAGCTACCACCACTGCTGCTGCTAATGAAATAATGAATGGACATGGACAGTGTAAGTATAATCCAAGGCAGTAGATGATAAACATCAAATGAGTGCTGTAGAAATATAAGGTTGCAGAAAAGAGAAGGAACATTTCTAGTTGTAATGCTCAGGTCAGGCTTCAGGGAGAAGGTAAGCTTTGAGGTGGATCTTAACAGGGGAGTAAATTTAAGTGGGGCAGCTATATGTTGGGCCAGGAGACAGGAAGATCTGAATCCAAGTCAATCACTCAACCACTCCAGTATTTTTGTCAAGACAATCCCATGTACAGTATGGTCTGCTAGGTCACGAAGAATTGGTCATGTCCCAAATGACTGAGCAACAAGAATTTCAGTGGGTATAGAGCATAGGAGGAAGCGGCTCCAAAGCAGCTCAGAGAACAATGAAAACGTCAGCTGGACTAAAGTTAGGGGTTCACTGGTGGGAGCTATGATAAGGCAGGGCTGGAAAAGTAGATTTAGGCCAAGTTGTAAAGCACCTTGAGTGTCCCTAGGAAATAGCTGGTACTATATGGAACTCCTAAGCCTTCACCTCAAAATAAGGATGCACAATCTAGTGCCTGTCAAATGAGAGTCACTTTACTAGGGCATGTTAGCAGTCAGCCAAGATGGTGGCTGAAAAATGCCAGACGGTGATGAACAACCACTGGTTGACTTATTAAGCTCCAAAGTTTTAATGAAAGAGCCACAATTACAGAGCTCTCTGCCTTTGGCACTCCAGTATCCATCTCAATTTCCCCTTTCTTTCCAGAGAGACAGTGATTAAGGATTCATTCTGCACATGAAACAAGTGATCAATGGCGGCTGGCATTCGCCATTGTTTTTCTTTCCCCTGATCAGTATACAATGTATCTTGGGGAGCAGCAGTGCCTGAGAAAAATGAGTTTGCCAGACACAGTTCTATTTTGATTTAGACCACAAATAGTCCATTTCACTTTTTACATTGATAACATGAGGATGAGTTCCATTTCCTGAGTTCTAGAATCTGAGAATAAATAGATTTGTATTGATAGTTAAGGAGAAAAATTTATAGAAAAAGACTGTGACCTTTCATCTTAGGTACTGTGTTGTTTGTGGAAGGGGGAATATACCACCCAGTTTTTGTGGTCTTAGTTGGATAGGTGACAATTGAGACAAAGTGATGTGGTTGTTTTCATCACATCATTATTGTTCTTTTTAGGGAGTTGTGGGAATAGGAGAAAGCGGGGATTCAATACAGGATAAAGGAGGCAGGCAGGGTCCAGGAGACTCAAAATCTGCCTCCTTCTTCGATGAATTAAATAGCATATTATTAAAGCTATGTTAAGCTCAGCTTGTTAAGTTCAGGGAAGGTAAGGGAATGAGCATTTCTCAGGCCCAGTCAGTGCCGTGGCTGGAGTGACAGCCCTAGAGTTCCAATTTGACCTCAGACACTTACTTGTTATGTGACTCTGGGTAGTACATGACTCTTTTTGCCTCAGTTTCCTCAATTATAAAATGAGCTGGAGAGGGAAATAGCAAACTCCTCCATCATCTTTGCCAAGAAAACCTCAAAAGGGGGTCACAAAGGGTGTGAGGTACAAGTAAACAACAGCACATATATATATATATATATATATATGCCAGGCATTGTGCTTTACAATAATTACTCATTTGAACCCAGAAGAGAAGGTGGGCATTAATCTTAGGCCAAATACCAGAATTTGTCTTTGGATCCCTTAAGTCTCCTTTTCTGACCTTCCATCCCCTGGGAGGCAGCCTGGCCAAAAGGGAAGAGCTCTTATTTTGTAGTCCGTTATTTATTCCTCATGTAATATGAGTGAGCATCAAACAAGAAGCATGTATTATGTGTACTCCATGCTGGGGGCTGTGCTAGGTACTAGAGTGGGGAAGGGAGAGACAGATACTAAGTATGGCACTATCCCTGCTCATAAGCTCTCCTAGCCTCAGTTTCTTTGTGTGTAAATTGAAGGGTTTGGACTGATGACAATGAGACTCCCTTCTGGTGACAAATCCTTAATTCTGTGATCTTCTGGCACAAGCTTTAGGTTTCCCTCCAGCTGCCCAAACAGCACTTGCACCCCCCCAACCACCCAAATGTTGAAATCACCAGGCTTCATGTCTCCAAAATGCTTTAACTCTTTTCTCTGTGTTTTCTCCTCTCTCCCTATCAAAATTCCCTTCTTCTCAGGTAACTGTGTCACATACAGGAGGATGTCAAGAGAAAAGTAATCTGATGAAAAGGGCGACCTTTCCCCTCAAGGATGGCTTTAATGTTCATTTTAACTTGATTTCACCTATCAAAAGTGTGTGTGGGCAGTTGAAGAGGGGAGGGGAGAGGGAGAAATATATACAATGGGTTTTTCCCAGGTTCTAACACCCTTAGTAGTAGCTCTATTGTAAGTATTCCTGATATTCTCAATGCACTTTCAGAATCTTATTTCAGTTCATAGAATTTGATAGTTGGAAAAAAAATAAAAGTGACCTATCCCTCCCTCCTCATTATCTAGAAGATGAAATAAGACCAGATGGAAGCTCTTGGTAATGAAAAAAGTTCTGAAATCACAGGACCCATAGGTCCATAAGCAATGGGTATAGGATTATAAGCCAGCAAAACAGACCTTGTCTTCCAAGAGCTTACATTCTTATAGGGGAAGGCAACCTAGAAATGGCAGCTAGAGTAGAAAGAGGACCAGCAGAAGATTTGTGTATAGCAACATGGTGTGGAAATGGCACAATGACTTGGTTCCAGACATGATAAGGTAAAAATTCTCGCCTTTCAAAGCCTAGAGTCCTGGGGAGGGAGTCCAAATGATCTACTTTTTCTTGTTGTCTCTAATTCTTCCTCATTATTAATCTTGCCAAAGTCTCGTATGCCTCAATTTCCTCACTTGTCAAAATGCGATAATATTAGTACTGGTCCTACAAAACTCACAGAGTTGTTGTGGAAGGTTTATATATCTAAAAATCCTTCTAGGAAGTTAGAGTATTGTTTTTGTGTGTATTCCTTAATCCCTTTTTTTCATAGAGAAAACGTAGAGAAATAATCAAGACAACTGTTTTCATCTTTTGACTGATTTAAAGAATGAACAATAAAACAGGTGTTGTTTATCCTGGGGAAGAAAAAACAAAACTTAAGTGGGGCAGGAGAGCAGCTACGAGTACTTGGAAGGGCTGTCACCTGGAAGAAGGATTGGATTTGTTATGCTTGGCCTTGTGGGAGCAGAAAAGGGGCAACGATGGAAACCATACAAATATGGACTAGGAAAGTGGTTTCCCCACACAAGGTCTCTAAGCCAAGACTGAAAGATGCTTGACAGGTATATTGTGAAGGAGATCCTTCTTCAGGTAGGGGTTGGTCTGAGGCACCTCTCCAGCCCTTTCCAACTCTGAGGCGCTGCAGTTCTGTGTTACCAGTGAGTACAAATAATGGATAAGGCACTGATGAGTTCAGAGAAAATAATTCAAATGGTCACATGAGCATCAGTGACTGCATATATGGCTGGATGTGTGTGCAGATAACAGCATCAGAGACTCGTGGGTTTGCTGCCCCAACTACTTCCTCAGGCATTGTAGCTCATGATAGCTAGCAGGGTTTTCAGCAAGCTAAGGGTGTGAGACTCAGGGCGCTGATTTAAGCAGGAGTGTTCCCTGAGCAGGGCTTTGCTGAGATATAAGGTCCTGTTAGTGCTTTCACTGAAAGCTCCTCACTGATTTTGGCTTTCAACACCTTTGTCCACGTTTCTTTTATTTATGCATGAACTTCTGATCATTCTCCTTGAAAAATCAAATTGAACATCACACGCTGTTATTCGTAGTGGGAGTTTTTTTTTTCTTTTTGTATTTGTTGCCAGTTAATTACCTAAATGTTTGATGAATCAGAGGAGGAGGGAAAAAGAAGGCCAGAGAAGGAAATCTTAGCCCTAAGTCATCCCAGGCAGGAGGGACTGATGGAGTGCCTGCCAGGAGCAGACTAGTTGGATGATGTGCATTCAGAATTATGGAGAAACATTCAAGGACTAGGCTTTTGGCCCAAGGACTGTGGCCCCTTTCCCATCTTAATCAAGGGTTCTTACCTGGGTTCCATAAGTAGATTTCAGGGGACCCATGAGCTTGAATGGGGTAAAAAATTCCCTCTTACTTCAATGTAATTGAATTGCTTTGTAATCCCATGTATTTTATTTTACTTATTAAAAAACATCATTCTGAGAAAAGGCCGATAGGCTTCACTAGACTTGCCAGAGGGATGCATGACATAAAAGATTAAAAACCCCTCCTCTAAATGGAGCTGAACCTGCTTTTTGATGAGTTTGTTCCTTTTGAAGACATGATTTAAACAATTGTCTCCTAGACCATGGTTCTGGGCAACTGTTTCCCACACATGAGGTGATAAGGTTAATTTACAGTAAAAGCTAGAGAGTGGGAACTTGGAAGACCACTGAGAGTCAAGGAAGGGATTATTTCATTATCTGTCTGCCTATTCCCAGCACCTAGAACGATGTCTGGAAGGAGTAAGGACTTAATAGTACTTCTTGATTGATTACTTTATATCCCCAGATGGGAGCCCAGTCCTCAGAACATGCAGAGGAAGTCTTTGCTATCAATCAATATGTGTGTGGGATGGGGGTAGAGGGGCATAGAGTGCCAGGAACAGAATCAGACTCATTTTCCTAAGTTCAAATCTGTTTTGAGACACTGACTAGCTATATGATATGACTGGCTGCATGGCGAGTCACTTAATCCTGTCTGCCTCAGTTTCCTCACCCATAAAATGAGCAGAAAGAAATGGCAAACCACTGCAGTATCTTTGCCAAGAAAACCCCAAATGGGGTCTCAGAATGGGACACAACTGAAAATAACTGAACAACAGAGTGGGGTGAAAAGGGTGGGTAGTGATTATGTGTAATGGAGGGGCCCTGACCTCAATTTAGAACATGTGTGGATATTCTATGAGTATTTCCTTTCAGAATAATGCACGGTGAATAGGAAAGTCTTTTAGTTTCTGAGCAGAAAAGAACTCGGGTGATAATAATTGCTCTCTTCTCCTACTGGCCATCAAATCAAAAGCTGCTGTGGGTTGCTGGGATGGGGATGGGACTTAGGCCCTTTCCTCCCCACCCTGAGCCAACATAGAGCTCTGAACACATGGTTTTGCTGCTTTTCTCTCTCTCTTGTGTTTAATCCTTTCCTGCTCTTAGGTGAATATATATGAGGATGAATGAACTAGGCTATAATCTTCTGAGCATGGAGAGGTTAGAAAATCCATCAGAAATAAAGCAGCTGAGCCAAGTTAAGTCACAGGACTTTGGATTGAATCTCCAGTGATAGAACAAATATTCACCAGCATTTCCCTCAGAGAGCTTCTTTCTTCTTATCAAAACCTGGGGAAAGCCAGGCCCCTCCTTTTAGCTGTAAGGATTAGCTTTCCCTAAAAGAAAATACAATTATTCCCTGAGCGACCTTGTGTCTTCTTGGAAACCTAAAGCCGCACCCCCCCCCCAAAAAAAAGTGCCAGTAGGTACCTGGAGATCACTCTAGTTACCATGTCTTTCACTGCCCTCATAACCTGAGAGGGTCTGCGTCCAGAGACAAGGGGTGTGTAATCACCAGAGGAGCTTAAAGCTATTCTACCCTCATTCATTCTTGCTCTGTTAGGAGAAACAGTTATGTTCTATGACTTGCATATATTTCTTTTGTCCAAAGATTAAATCTGAATAGAGAATAATGGCATTCAAGTCCCTCTGACATTTCTTAACTCACACGTTCCTTAGCAAGTTGGGTTCCCAGAGCACAACTAGCTACATCATAATTTTAGGGTTCTAGGATTCCCCTAGAGTTATAGTGGTTAGTGAGAAATAAGCATTTATTAAGCACTTACTATATGTCCAGCATTGTGCCAAGTGCTTGGGAATACAAAAAAATTGGCAAAAAGCAGTCTGCACTCAAGGAGCTTATGATCTAAGCTTATGATCAAAAGACCATAAAGTTAGAAGTGGAGGCGACTCTAAAAGTCATCTTGTTCAACTTTCTTGTTTTTCTGAGAGGAAACTGAGTCCTGGAGAGACCCAGCAATTATTTCTACTTCAAGATCTCTAAGATCCTTAAGGCTCTTAAAAATGGTCCTAAAGTCATAAAGGAAGTTAGTAGAGGTAGGTATGGAACCAAGATCCTTCACCTGGCTCTCATCATTCTAATTGTTTCCATACCTGTCTGCCATTGATGTACCTTTATGCATCAATAGCTTATACAGTATGGGATGCTTTACTCAAGCACTTAAGAGTCGGCCATTTATAGCAAGTATTGTAAATCTGAACTGTACCTGGTTTTGTAAGACTTGCTCAGTTTATTAGCCATAGAATGTATCCCTGTTATGAACGACTATCCCATAAATATTCCTCCTTTGCCAAAAGGGAGAAAGAACATATAAATGTAAAGTGTAAATCCATTTCTCCTAGAAAAATATAAAAAACCCTCTAGGTTCATGAGGAAGGATCACTAATGTCAACTTTAAATGTGAGGGACAGTGTGTTAATTAAATATCATGACCGTATGTACTGCTGATATGGGTGTTATGTCACTTTTGGTAGGGACAGAGAGAAAAGCTTTCATTTTACCCATTAGATTGTGAGCTTCTCAAAGGCTGGGATCCTGGCTGCTGCCATCACCCTTGCACTTGAGGGGCCTTCATGCCTCCCTGACTCCCTTTGACCCATCCAGACTGGCTTTCGTGGAAGGATTTATTTCTCAGCTTCTAGAGAACGCCAGAGCCGAGTTCTTTGTACAAGAATCCCACCATCTTTTAATCTCCATCACATCTAGGAGAAGGTAGCCTCCAGGCCGGGCTAAGGGAGACAGCATGGCCCTTCTCTGCCAGTTCTCCGGCTGCCTCACTGTGTGGCCACGAGTGAGTTACTTGGCCTCTCTGAGTTTTCATCTGCCAAAGGGGAATTAGGAAGCTTGCACTCAGGCACTTCACAGGCATGTTGTTATCAGGGACGCTGGCGACATTCTTTGATATCTGGAGATGAAAGATGCCAGATTAATTCAGAATTTTATTTGTTGTTTTTTATTATTATTAATAGTTAAATCTCAGAAGGCATTTTGACAGACTTGTCAGCAGTCCCCCAACATGTCACTTTCCTAAGAACAGTAAACATTGCCTTCAGAGGCTGTCCCACTATGGCTTTTCTTTTTTCCCCCACTGTGGCAGTGAAAAATGGCTTCAAATCACAGTATTTAGAATGATGATATTTTTTGATGTACTCTATCTGCTTTCAGGCACCAACTCAAGCTTCCCACTCCTGTAGAAAATGAAAGGCCACAGATTTAAATGCCAGTCTTCCCTTGACTTTCAGAGACCTAGTTAGGACTGTCAGGAGAAAAGGGCCGGCCTTTGTCTCAGCAAGTTCTAATACTCCCTGAACCTTCCTCAAAGGAGAGCCTAGAAGCTTAGGCTTAGGCTTGTGTGTCCAGAGGCTTGCAAAAGGCCCTGGGCCAAGAGGCTTGGCTACCGGGGTCTTCTCTCCCTGCCCGGGGAGCTCAGCGATGGAGAATCTTTCCACTGGCTCCCCCTCTATCTGGTCGCAGGGAGTGGATCCATGGATGTTTTCAACCAAGGTAATCACCCTTTCCCCACATTCCATCTAACTCCTGCCCCCAAAGTCCCTTGCAACTGGCTTGAGCTGCTGATGGAATCTGGGGGCTCTTTTTTCTAAAGCCGTGTCACAGCTCTTGGGAAGTAGAAATCTGGCTGCTGGTTCCAGTCTGATGCGGCTGAATTCAGACCATGGGTGGATGTTTGCAAGACCACCGCCCATGAAGATTTGGTAATTTTTCATTTTTGTGAAAATGACTTTGTTCCATTGACTCTAGAACTAGATGGGAAGGAGGCTCTAAGTGGTGCTTCCCTATTGACCCTTAAGTCTTGGGACTGAACCCCTCTGATAAATGCCCTGTTAAAACTGGACGTGGGCTTGTTCATTGTCCTACAGGTCTGTATCTCAAAGCTTATTTTCTACTTCTGCAAGGATGCTTCTTGTCTATTCTGGCCATGTTGTCTCCCTTAGACTGCCCTGGTGATTGCATTCACCTGGAAATGATGATTAAAAGTGGTTAGATTCTTGTAGAAAGAGCTCAGCCCTGGGGATCTCTTAGGAATAAATCCATCCACCAAAGCCAATCTGGATGGCATCGGAGAGGCATAATGGCCCATCAGGGGCAAGACCCTGGACTAGATGCTGTGAAGTGATGGCAGCAGCTATGATCCCAGACTTTGAGAAGCTCACAATCTAATGGTAAAATAGAAAGCCTTTCTCCTTTGTCCTTACAAAGTCTTCCTGAGATGACACTTTGTATAGAAACATTTGCTGAGGTTATTTGTCGCCTTGAAAACAATCAAGGGATGGTGTGGTATAGCTGATAGACTGCTAGATTTGGAGTCGAGAAGACTTTCAAAGGCTGCCTCAGAAACTAATCTGCTGTGTGTCTCTAGGAACGTGATTTAATGTCTCTGGACCCTAGGTTTGCTCATTTTTAAAATGAGAAGATTGGACCTTCACAATGATGTTCAAGGTTGGTACTACCTCTAAATATATTACTTTATGAGTCTATAAGACTGTGTTGTCCATCCCCATGAATGTTCCAGAGGAGAGACTGTCTCTGAATATTTCTCCAAGGGGTTCAGCATGAATGACAAATATTTTTGCATTTCTAGTCCAACTTCCTTGTTGTATATATGAAGAAAAAGTCAGTTGAAGATGGGAGAGAGAGACAGTAATTTGTATTTCCAATGGGAAATTGGATCCATTGATCCAGTGGATCAATAGCATTTGATCACATAGCAAAGTCACTGCTAGAATTCTCATCTTCTGAATAACAGGCCAAAGAAGGGCTAAGGTATTAAGCTACCATCTACCATTTTGAGGGCCACAATTCCTGAGGTTGGAGATGTCTATATTAAGAAAAGACAGAACAAGTTTTGGTGTTGTTTTGCCATCTTCTTGTCTCTCCACAATCTTCATTCTATTTCCTAGCCACTGCTATCTCTAGCAAGAAAAAGATTTGCCATTTAAAAGTCTATTACTCCTTGAATTGCTTATATGCTGTATGGTATAAACTATCTCTGCATAAGACCCACTACTAAGAAAAATTTTTTATTTCAATGTCAGAAGTCTAATATTGTAAGCTTATTTCTTTTACAAAAAATGTCACCCTAACCTTGACATATTTCTTATAGTTACTCTAGAATAGAAGGGATTATAGCAATAAAAAATTAACTCTCTCTGCTTTTGTTAATGTTGTCATGAATTTCAAAGAATTCCAGAGCCTTGGATTTGGAAGAGACAACAGAAGCCATCTGGCAAAACCCATACTGAAAAAGGAATCTCTTTTTATCATACCCTTCCTGCCTTTGCTTGTAGACTGCCACGGTTTAAGAACCCACTATTCTCTGTTTCATCTACCCATGCCCCCCAAATATATAACATACTGCCTTTTGCTTTTTTTCTGCAATGGAAAGTTATTTCAATGTAGGATTTTGTTTCAGGGACTGACTACAGGCTTAATCACATTCTGAGTCTTTCTTATGGATCCTAGCAGTCATGAAATAACCCCCTGCAGGATAACAAGCTATCTAATTAACACACTCTAACCAAGGAAGAATAATGTTTTTGGTAACAGTAATAACTGTGTCCCGTTCATTGCATTAAAGAATTGAAACTGGAAGGGAACTCGGAGGTCATCTTGTTCTCCTTCTCTATCCTCCATTTAATAGATGTGGAAACTGAGGCAGAGTGAGTGAGAGATAATGAGAAAGTGAGTGAATATATCTGTGGCCCAAAGTCACATAGATAGCAAGCAGCAAAGTCATAATTTAAACTTAGGTTCTCTGGCTCCAAATTTGGTAATGTTTGCATGATGCTTTGCAAAATGATATTTGCAAAATGTTTTACATTATTCAATTTGATCCTTACAGCAGGAAGTGCAAGTCTTCTTTCCATTTTAGAGATGAGGAAACAGGGATGATGAGATTAAATGACTTGTTCAGGAACACATGGCTGTAGGTTATATGTGTGAAGGAGGATTTGAAGTCGGGTCTCCCTAATCCCTTTCCATTGCATGGCATTCCATGTAGCCAGTCCTCACTCCATTGTTTCCAGGGTTGCTTTGGCTGATCTTAGTTCATGGAATGCCCTTGTCCTGAACCCATTGGAAAGGAAATTTGACAATTCTTTATGGAAAATGCTAAATGATCTACTGATCAGCAGCCTCTAGGTAAGAACAAATAAGTCCAGCAGGAGCAGAATCTTTTCATTTGGGTCCCGTAATTATCCTTGGGATCACCTTGATTCTTCAGTGGTGATATAGAGGATGGAGGGTCATGAAAATCTGAGTTGAAATCTTTCCTCAGACAAGTTGAAGTGCTTTGCAAATCTTTATATGCTATATAAATGCTATTATCGAGAATATTATTGAGAACTTCACAGGGTCTCTTTTCCTCCCTTCTCCCATTATATAGAGGAGCAAATGGATATTTTCCCCAAAGTTATCTCTGACTCAGGGGTCAGAACCAGAATTCAACTCCATGTCTTCTGTCTTGAAATCCAGGGTTCTTAAAGTAAAGAAACATAAATGTTGGTTCTAGGCAGGAGTTGGAAAATAGCATTTTGGAAGAGCTGTATGGATTTTTGACTTCCAGAACGAGAGGGTTTTTATAAATGTCAGGAGAAAGGAGAGTGAATACAAATGTCCATGAGCCATTAAGGTCTAAGGTCCACGGAAGGACACAAATGAGACGTTAGAACAGAGAGGAAATAAAGTCCATAACAGGGGAGCCAACAATTTGCATTGTAATTCTAAATGAAGCCAGAGGCTTGCAAAGTGATTAAATCAAATACTTGGCCAGACCAGAGCCAGTGATGTTAATGCATTAGAATCCAGTCCAAATTGTCCTTTCACTTATTACAGAAATGGGCAAAAGACAGATTAGACAAGGAAACTCTTACTGTCAATCACTCCCTTATGCCCTACCTCATAGGATAGTTAGAATAAAAGTGTTTCATAGACCTTAAAGTACTCTATAAATACATTATTGTTTTTATCTTTGTTATAAAAATGACAATAATCCAACATATTCTCTCCTTAGTATTTTTCAGGAGAAATGAAAGGTGAGCTATATTTCCTTGTGGAAGGTAGCTGGATGGAATGGCTAAGCCGTGGAAGCTGGAAGACTAGGTTCAAACCTCTTCTCTAATACATAGTAGCCATTGATCATATGTGGGTCACTTAGTTTCTCAGGGCCATAATCTACTCTCTAAGCTTGTAAAGGGAAGATAGTGTGACAGAATAGGTAAAGACATGCTTTGGAATCCAGAAGATCTAGTCAAGGCTGCTTCTGACACCTTCTGGCTGTGGGCAACCCCAAGAGAAGGTGTCACCCTGCATTGTTAGAAGGAGTTTCCTTAGCCAGAAACTCACTTTATCAATGAAATCGGAGGTCCGTCCTTGTCGTTGCCATTAGTGTTACAGTTGGACTAATGTCATAGAGAAGACCTGTCTTAGCAATGGTTAAGATGACACAATGAAGAGTACCTTGGTTTGTACACTGACTCAATGTGATGGTGATTTCATATACATGTAAGGAATGACCTTTTCTCCTTGAATGCTTCTCAGAAATCTAGCTATAACTTAGTCTTTCTTTGAATGTTGTTCATGGTACAGGATAGTTGTGCAATTTGCCAATGATTACTCATCTAGAATGTGTGAGTGAGGGGATCCAAACCAAATCTTCCTGACTGCAAACCAGCCTTCTATCCACTATTCCAGGGGCCCTCAAACTATGGCCCACGGGCCAGATTCGGCAGCTGAGGACGTTTATTCCCCTCACCCAGGGCTATGAAGTTTATTTAAAGGCCCACAAAACAAAGTTTTTGTTTTTACTATAGTCCGGCCCTCCAACAGTCTGAGGGACAGTGAATGGCCCCCTATTTAAAAAGTTTGAGGACCCCTGCGTTATTCCATCCACCTTTCATAACTGAATATAGATTATCATGTATTTCTTTTGAAAAAAATAACAAGGTGGAGATAGAGAATGTTAGATTAATATATTTTTGCTGTTACCATGTAATGTGATTACTACATAATATGGATATTTCTATATGTTATATCAATATATTATTTATATATGTAATCTAGGAAGTCAGGTGGCTCACTGGGATAGACAGCCGGGCCTGGAGTCTGGAAGCCTCGAGTTAAAATTTATCTTCAGACACTTACTAGATGTAATCTCATAACTGAGATTTTAGGTACTTTTGTTCTGTCACCCCTTTCTAAAAAGGGGGAATCCACATTTCATCACCATTCTTTTTGAAGTAATAATTGATCGCTTGGATCTGAGTTCAGAAGTTTTCATTTATATTATTTTGGTCTTTATGCAAATGTTTATCTTGTTCTATTCATTTTATATCAATTCACAGAAGTCTTTCCAGCTTTCTCTAAATTCATCATGTTCCATATTTCTTATACTTGATTGCTAATCAATTCTACCTGCTAAATTTGTGTGCATCTGGTGAGTAGGGATTGTTCCATCTTTTTGCATGAAACCCTAGAATCTAGCAAATATTTCCTGAGACATAGTAGGAGGGTAATAAATGGCTTGGGTAGCTAGGTGGCGCAGCAGATAGCATGCTGACTCAAGATCGGAGTTCAAATCTAGCCTCAGACGCTTACTAGCTGTATGACTCTGCTCAAGTAACTTAACTGTATTTGCTTCGGTTTATTCATTCATAAAATGAGCTGGAGAAGAAAATGGCTAGCCACTACAGGATCTTTGCCAAGAAAATTCCAAATGAGGTCACAAAGAATTGAATATGACTGAACAACAGCAATAAATGCTCTTTGATAAATAGGCATCCATTTTTTCTTTTCAATTCTTTGTTACAACAAAAAGATCAACTATTAATATTTTCTGTACATGTGGGTCTTTTCCTCTGCTTTTATGTCTTTGCCAGGAGAAATGGTGATAGTGGTTAGGATGGAATTTGCATAGTAGCAGAACAAAGAATATATATATAGTTTAGAAACTTTGGGGGTAAAGTTCCAGAATACAAAGGTATGGGTTACTTTGTTCTTTATACTTTATTATAAAGAAAAAATATGTGAGGCTAGATCTCAGTTCAAACTTCGTTTATTGCTTGTTATCTGCATAGATTTGGGCAGGTCACTTAAACTTCCCAGGCTTTGGTTTCCTCAAATGTAAAAGGATGACAAATTTGATGACTCCTGGGGTCCCTTCTAACATTAAATCAGGAACCATCTGTAATCTTTGCAGTTTTAAATCTGGAGCTGCATGGCCTCTGAAGTCCTCCCCAGCCCTTGACCCATGATCCCATGATGAAACATGCCAAGGAGATGGCAAACAATTTCTGATTCTATACCAAGTAGATATCCACTAGAAGATGGTCTGTTCCAGCAGAGACCCAAATGTAATAATCAAATGGGATGAATATATACACACACACACACACACACACACACACACACATATATATATATATATATGTTAGTGATCACCATTCTACAATTCTGTAGGATTTGGCATCATTCTGAGTGACTCTTATGGGCAAAGCAATATCTGGGGCTAGGGAAACTAATAAAGGCAAGGATTTAAACAACTGGAGGGAACACAATGCACATAAACAGTGAAAATATATTCAGAAATGCAGTAGACAATATTACATACAACATGGGACTTCATAATGTAGCTTTATATTTTTATAGTGTTCAAAGATTTGTAAATCACTTTGCATATCTTTTCTTACTTGGATCCCACAACAACCCTCTGAGAGAAGTGCTATTATTATTCCCATTTTACAGATGAGGAAACTGAGGCCACACAACTAGTAAGTGTCCAAGGCAGGATTTAAACTCAAGTTTTTCTGCCTCCAAGTCTACTAGCACCCCCTAAATGCTTTGGAAGCATAGATTCATAGTGTTGGAAGGGATCACAGAAGTCACCAAAAGGGATTCCTTTTTGAGGTATGAATCTTGCCCCCACCATCCTAGCCAGGTGACATCCATTCATGTCCCTGGATAATATAATTTCCTTGGTGACAGAGAGTTTTTTTATTTTGACTTTGTAGCCCTTGCTTATAGTACAGTGTTTTATACATAATAGATGCTTTATAAATATGTTCTCTTCCCTTTCCCCTTTTTTCCTTTTTTCCCCCACTTTCCCCTCCTTATCCCTTTTTCTCCCTTTGTTCCTCTCTCCTTACCCCATTCTCCCCTGTTCTTTTCTCCCTTCTCCCTCCCCTTTTCTTTTCCAGTCAATTGGAGTTAAGTGACTTGCCAAGAATTAGTCAGCTAGGAAGTCTTATTAAGTATCTGAATCTGAATTTGAACCCAGGTCCTTCTGAGCCCAGGGCTGCTCTATCTAACTGTATCATCTAGTTTTATAAATGTTGAAAGAATGAATGAATGCTTAGTGACTGCATAAGAATGCAGAAGATGTCTAATTTCTTTATTTTTTCCATGAGGTAACCAAAATGAAAGTGAAATGGAAGTCTATGGTCCCATTATATCCCACCATTATCACTTTGTAGGAATACCAATAGATGATACTTGGAATGGGTATGATCGTGTTTGGATTATTAACTGAAATAAAGAATTCTTGTCAGGATCTTAATATCTTTAGTGAATACTTTTTTTAAATAGATAGAAAAATGACAAATATTACTCAAGGAGAAAAAATTATGAAATATACTTCTCTCCTTGATGTAGAAAAGTATGGGCCTATGAAAAAAGAACAGTATATTTGTTGCTATCTGACATCGTTGCCTTGATTGATTTTACTTAGCCATTTTTCTTTGTTACAAAGAACAATCCATGGTGTTGGAATGGGTATATCAGGAAGTGACAATGGCATAAAACCAAAAAAAAAAAATTAAGAAGATAAAACAACTCAAAAAAATTCACTAAACATTTATTTTGACTTTAGAATATGGCTATTTCAACTTTTTTTTGTGCCAAATACCTTTTTGGTCATCTAGCAATTCCTGTGGACTCCTTTTCAGAATGTTTTAAAATGCATACAATAAAAGCATAGGTTTATGAAATAAGTCAATTATGTTGAAATACGTTTATAAAAACTTTTGAAGAAAAATCATAATAGTTAATAGTAAAGCTACTATAGTAAAACATGGCCTGGCATAAAATGTTTCTTTTTGACTATAGTAACATCTTTCTATTTTTTCTGGCTGCCTACTTGTCTGTTTGTCCATTTCTTCCAAATTAGTATCTTAGAGTAGTAGTGCTGGATTTTTTTTGAGTATACAGATTGTCTTGGTTTCAATCTCTCCCATGAGGAAATCCCAGAGGCCACAGGAACCACAGGACCTCCCATGTGCATCCTCAGGCCTACAGTCGTTTTCTCTGACCTCAGCTATTTCATGGCCAATAGCCCATAAATTATGGGGTAAAACTGATGAGTTTGTGCAAGGTTCCTTGAAGAGTATCGATAGTTAAGGAAATAACATTCTAATAAAAAAGACATTTTAATAAGGAAGGATAGGATATAGATTCCCCCACCCTTGCCTGTTTGAGAGCTGGTAAACAAATTTATGATTCCTCAGCAAGTAAATGATGATTTTTTTCTTAAGTCTGCCAGCCAGGCAAACACCAATTTTCAGTCTTAAAAGTTGCCTATAAAGAGGGTCTGTTTTTACTCTTGCTCTTTACAGTAGGCTTCCATTAATGTTAATGGGTGTTACATGCCCTCATCAAGGAGAGAAATAAGGAGAAGAATTCGTGGCCCATAAGTCTTCTGGAACTGCTAACCAAAGCAACTGTGCAAGTTAACTTTTCGATTTTTACTTTCACTATGAACTTGGAACTCCTCTGTTGGTTTAAAGGCTCTGACTCCCAAGAAATTTGTGTGTGAAAATAGGTGACTGATGCAAGGAAGGAATAGGACTTGATCCTGGCTAAAGGTCGATTGGAAGGATAAATGTTCCCTCTGTGTTCATACTTCTTTTACACTGTTGAACAGAATGATAGTGGACGAGTTTATTTTCCAGCAGAGGGAACATGGCTCTGTGACATGTCAAGAAGGATCCTTCCTTTATTTGCCCCTGCTCTTCATGGAGCAACTAAGCATATTTCAAGACTCAATTTATAGGAGACATCTGGAAGTGGGGCCGGGGAGAGACTTGGGGAGAAGCCCAATATCTCGCCCCAGGCTGGGTAAGAAATTGAACCAAGATTCATTAGTAAAATCCAATTCTGTGACCTTCATCATCTCCAAGTAGAGCACCTTCATCTCCTGTCACTTAAAGAAAATATATGAATTCACTGTCTTTCTTTGCTTTCTTTTCCACGTGCTGCCTAGGAGCTATTATAAAGCTTCTGGCTTGGGAGCATCAGGCATGTGACACCTACTTCATCTTCCCAGGACCTCTCACCCAGGTTTGAATATTGTTTGTTTACCACCTTGTCACTTGGGTAAACTCTGGAGTTCATACGGAATGTGTTCTCTTAGCTTCTGAACCAGGGAGTAGACTGAAAGGAATGATGGGCTCTGTTAAGCTCCAGAAAACATTTAGGTAGGTTGGTTGCCTTTCAGTTTGGAGAAGTGATCTTTAAAGACAAGTTCAGTGACTTGCTCAAACAGAACTGTTGCATGTACAATAGCTTTTCTGAGGGTCACTCTCCTGCTAGCACACACTCAGAGATTGGGTCTCCAGAGGTTGACCATTTCTTTCCACCGAACTCTGTGAGTAACCTCAAGGGGCTGGAATTTCTAGTATGCATCTCCTGAGCCCCGACTAATGTGCTTCCTATTATTAGAACCAGTTGAACTCATTAGCTTTTACAAAACAACAAAATAAGATTTGCCAAAAAGTAATAACAAGAGCTGTTCAGAACAATGTCTGCAAACTAGGGTATATGTGAAGGGGCATATTCTTCTGCATACCTAGGGAATCCAAGGAGAGTGGATGCTCAAAGTACAAAGATAATTAAGCACAGGGGTAAAGGCTAATGGGACTGAGGAGTTCTTTGAGAAAGGACTTCCCAAGCCCAGTCTCACTTTGTGGGATCTTCATGAAGTTTTGTTTTTGGTTTGCATCTCTGTTGAACTCAAGATCATTGTCTTTTTAAAATTCTTAGTCTGCTCTTCTCCCCATCATAAGGGGGACAATCCCCGAAACCTTTGCAGTCTCAAGTGACTGCCTTTCCCATCCATCCATAGGTATTTCTTTTCTCTTAGCTACTATGCTTTGGCAGCTGACACTGATTAATGATGGGATCTCTGGAATGCAAATGATTACTTTCTTTTCATAATACTCATTCATCTAAGATTAAGAAAGAATAAACACAAAAGAAACAGGTATCATTGGCTCGCACACACAGTAGCCAGCTGCCCTTTTCTTCCACGTGGTGATTGAAAGCTGTTTTTTACTTTGAGAACTGCTGAGAAGGAAAAAAAAAAAGAGATTGGAGAATCATCCCTTTGTACGCAAATGCAGTTGCTGCTTATCACCTCCTAAATCATCTATATTTATGATTATGAAGCCCACTAGAACATTTGGGGGGATTATTCAGTACCATTACTTAGTCTCACATGGATGGAAGTCACACAGCTTAAATTGGAGATAGGCAGAGAATCTCTGCATTCCTGTTTGTTATCCTATGAAGGACAAATTCATGTTCTGACTAGATCTTTAGTGGTCAGTATCTTTTCTCCCCCAGTCCTACTTACATGTATTTGTTGGTGAAGAGGCACAGGGAATAGAGTTAGGGACGTAGTCAACAAGATTTGGTTTTAAAACCCATCTCTTCTTAGCTATGTGACTATGAGAAAGTTGTTTAACCTTTCTGAACCTTACCTATAGAATGGAAATAACACCTGTGGTATGGAACATGTAACTGTAGGATTATTGCAGATCTCGATGGGAGAATATTTGACATTGCAAATCCTAAAAAGCAGTATACACACATATACGTATGTATGTATATGTGAATGTGTATATATGTGTGTGTGTATATATATGTGTGGGTGGGTGTTTATGAGCATATATATGATTTCAACAGGGAAAAGAGGGAAATAAAGCTGTTGATCCCCATACCTAAAATGGAATTGATACACATACACACACACATAATTTCACCAGAAAAAGGGAAACAAAGCTATTGATGCCCATGCCTAAAATGCTTATACACACACACACACACACACGCACACACACATATATATACACACACACATATGTGTATATGTATATATGCTTCCAGACACACACACACACACACACACACAATTTCATCAGAAATAAAGAGGAAATGAAGATAATAGAAAGAAAAACATTCTATGGGGAGCAGGAATAAAATGTGGGGTAAGTTACTGAGATATGTTTACACATATACATTAGTTTGCAAATAAATCAGTTAAATTAATTGAGCTACCAGTTATTTTCTGATGAACTACTGATTTCAACTAACTTGTTCACTAAATGCACATTTTAAAAAAATCAGTTTGTGGTTTCTTACAATTTCTTGTCATTTTTCCTTAGGCATATTCATTGCTATCCAGTCAGTTTTGTATTCATCTCTTATTGATTCCCAGTAGTATTCCCTCTGCCACCTTCCAACAATTGTTGGAAGCTTTCTTCATTCTCAAGTCTCAACCCTGACCTTTGTCTCCCGTGCTCTTAGCAAATGGCCTCACTTCCTACTTTTCTGACATCAGCCCATTCATCATGAATTCCCTTAAGTCTTATCACAGGATTGTAGGATTTGGAGATGGATGGAACCTTTAAAAATCATTGATTCTGGCCCCTTCATTTTACAGATAAAGAAACTCAGGCCCAGAAAAGTTAAATTTACCCAAGGTCACACAGGGAATAAGCAGAGAAACCATCTAAGCCCAGTCCATTGAACTCTCAAGCTAGATTCTCTTTCCATGACACTCCTCCATACCAAGTCTTCCCCTTTATTATCTGTCTTCCTTTCCTGTGTCAGAAAGAGGTAGCTCTCTGAGGTTAAGGCCACCCTCTCTCCCTTGCATTGGCATTTATTGAATTGTATGGAGTTGGATTGAATTGTATAGACAACCTTAAATCAATTCAAGAGTTTGTACAAAAAGCTAAGTATTGAGAGGAAAGAGTCTCAATTATGTGAGATTAATTCTATCTCACTATAAAATTATAAATTGCTATCAAATTTGGACTCTGGCATTATAATCTTTAAAAAAATCTTTCTCATGAGGATTTCAACATGGCAGGCGCACATCTCAATATAAATTGAATATCGGGAGTTGTTCTTTTCCATTTGGCAGCTATTGATTTCTTCTCCCCACTGGTGTTGAATGGAGCTCAGATTGAAGTGGCTGTCTTGGGATAGTGATTCCAATGAATCTAATTCTTTATCATCTCCAAACATCTTGGCCCAAACCCCTGTGTCATTGATTGGTGATAGTAGAGTTCCAAAAGTGGGAGTTGTGTGTGTGTGTGTGTGTGTGTGTTTGTGTGTGTGTGTGTGTGTGTGTTTAAATATCCATGGTTTAGATCAAAAGGGGAATAGGTTATGGTCTGTATATATGCATCCCATCTAAAATGTTACCTATAATTAGGTATTATAATATAATATTGCATATTATTGCATATATTATTATTATATTACAATGCATAAAATACATTATATTATCTTACACATACTGTAATGTATCATATATACATATTCTATTCAGTCAATCTCTAAATGATAAAATCTCATAGCTTCAGAGTTTTCTAGCCTAGAATTAGTGGGAATTTAGACAAGAACTAGTTGAACTTTACCTTTGCTTCCTGAACTCATTCCTATTAAAGGAGATATTACTAAGATAAACAAGATATTAGGAGAAATGAGTGTTTAAAACTCTCAAAAGAACAACACATTGCCAAACACCCATATATTTATAAAAATTTATATATTATAAGAAATCTTCCCTAATTCTTAAAGCAAGTTCTCTAAAATTTCCTGATGGCAATAACAGTAACTTACATTTCTGTAGCACTTAAAAGGTTACAAAACTCATTCCTCCCAGCAATTTTCTAAAGTAGGTGATGTAAGTATTATTTATTGGTATTTTAGAGATAAAGGAAGCAGGCAAAAAGAGGTTAAATGACTGAGATTTAAAGCTGGGTTTCTTCTGACTTTTTCCAATGACTAGGTAGCACAGAAGAATGCAAGACTTGGAGTTAGGAAAATCTGAATATAGTTTTATACTCTTTATTAGACATGGATGCTGAGCAAATCATTTAACTGCTCATTGCCTCTGTTTCTTATATGTAAAATGGGGTTAATAATAGTACCTGCTTCACAGGGTTATTGTGAGAATTAAATGAGATTTCATGTGTGTATGTGTATATGTGTGTGTGTGTGTGTCTATAAAAATGCTAGCTCTTATTGAGTCATGTCTACAAATATAGATTTTATATTACCTGAAATTTATTAAAGTATATATTTAAATACTGTTAACTCATTTGGATAAACTGTCGCTTCAATCTATATTAGTAACACCAGTGTATTTTTGAGGTTAATATTTTTCTTTATAGCTTTTCATAGTATTTTCATAGTATAATGAGCAAACATTGCAATATACTTTAAGATTTGGAAAGCATTTTACGTGTATTAATTTATAAACATTTACCAGATGCGTACTATGTGCAAGGCAGTATGATAAGCACTGGGAATATAAAAAAGAGACAAAACAAGGTCTCGCTCTCAAGGAGCTTATAATCTAACATAATTTACAATATAATATCTCTTTTGATCATAACAACAGCCTTGACAAGTAGGTACTATTGTTTCTCCATTTTACATGTGAGAAACAGGATGAGAAAAATTAAGCAACTAGTTCAAGATCACATAACTAATTACTGTCCAAATTGGGTCTTCCTGACTAAGAAGAGTACTCTATTTACCAAGTCAAAATGTCTCTCCTGAGAAGTTCAATGAGTTATATAAAGGAATTTGATAATGTTTTTAAAATTTGAAGCAATTTCTAATAATCAAATTCTCAAAATTCAAAAATTTGGGGATCTATATTAACAATATTTATTTTAAAAGAGTCAATACAGGCATGATTGAAGCAGTACTTGAAAATTCAAGGTTTAGACTGAAATTCTGTCCTACAATCCATTTGTATTGTCCTTAATTTACTGTCCTGAGATAGCCTCGAGGGGACAGCTTTGTTTATGTGAACACTGGAATCAGTGACCTCAAGAATTCCTGTCATTCCCAACACTTGAGAACATATGGTCTCCTAGACCAACCTGCCCTCTGATGTTCCCATAATCACCTGGCCCTACAAGGTGAGTTAAGAGTATGCTGATAACTCATAATGCTACATTTCCTCTTTTGCTTCAGAGTCTTTTTGGCAGACCCAATTTGCTTGGACGCTGTGCCTCAGTTCAAAGGCTATCTGGTGCTTTCTTAATTCCATGCCTAAAGTAATCATTGCAATTCTGACTTCAGATGTGGAAATAATTGACAAGAAAAGCTTGCCTAATAATAAGATAAGTATTGTGCAAAGATGCTTAGCAAAGCAAAATGGAGACTCTGCTGATAAATGAAAGTTACTTGTGGATGTCTTATCAACCTTTCTTGGGGCTTCTTTTTATTAAGACTGAGTTTTTGGAAGTAGGATTGTCCCTAGGCAGCTGTCTTAACATGACATTTTTGGGACTATTGAAAAGAGTGTGATTCTGGGAGGGCAGGTCCAGGGCGGTCACTAGGCAGTCAGGGGGCAGCTTACAGCCAAGAATGCGTGGCAGGGCATGTGGATGTTGCAGAGCTACATTTTCCTCAACATTTCTCAGGTACAGACACAGCTAGATTTGCTCTTTAAAAAGAGTAGCTGTAAATTCAGCAAAAGATAATATGGGGCAAAGTTTTTCAGGCCTTCATGCTTCAGGAAGGGGTGGATGAGATGATGATTACATGATGAAGAGGTCTCTCCGAGCTCGAAGAGTCTATGATTCTGTACAAGTAATCCATCAAAGAATATAACAAAGAATATAAAGGGGCTCATGCTCCTTAAGGTGTCTTCTCTCACACGTGGTGGGAGCACAGGGTCCCATCAATGAGGAATGTGTGTGTGTCAACTTTCTTGGCTCTTAGGTCAGCTCTCCCCTGCTGCCTCGGTTTAATGGGTAGGATACTGGTCTCAGAATCAGAAAGTCCTCAGTTTGAATCCACACATACTGGCTACATGGCCATTGTTGTTGTACTTTAGTGGGTCAATTGTGCCTGATTCTTCATGACCCTGATTGAGTTGTTTTTGTTATTATTATTGTTAATTTTTGTTAATTTTTGTTTATTTTGTTTTATTATTATTATTATTATTTTATTTTATTTTTTTTGGCAAAGATACTGAGTAGTTTGCCATTTCCTTCTCCAGTTCATTTATAGAGCAGACAGGGTTAAATGACTTTCCTAGGGTTACAATTAGTAAGAGCCTGAGGCTGGCTTTGAATTCAGGTCCTGCAGACTCCAGGGCTGATACTATCCATTGCAGCTCCTTAAAAGACCATTTAATCTTACCAGTGCATCAGGCCATTCATTAAGATAATAAGTGGCTGAGAAAATCTCTTCATTTGGGAGCTCCCTATCCAAAGCAATCATGGGTCTGGTCCCTACCTTTAATGTATATATACATAACTGACAATAAGAGATAACATTTGTTAGGTACATGACAGACAATCTGTGCCATAGGAACAGAGAGAAATATTGTGGGCTGCTTTGTTGAGAAGAAGTACAATTTGCACCAGGTTTTGGATATAAGGAAGAGAAAAGGTGTGTCTCCTAGTCTGGGGGCCAAGGTGTAAAGATAAGAATGCAGAAGACATGATTGGAGATAGTGAATCATTATGAGTGCTGTAGGGGAATAATCAGGGAAATAATGGGAGGTGAGATTGAAAAGGTAGGTTAAACGCCTTCTATTTCCTTTTGTGAATATTTCTTATTCTAGTTTTTGCCTCTGTTTATTCATTTGAGTAATTCTTCATTTTGGAATATGTTCCTTCTTCATTTTCTCCTGTGGAAATCCTTTTCCTTCAAGATTGGAGTTATTGTCACCATCACCAGAAAATCTTCATTGATTTTCACAGACAAAAGTCATCTCTTCCTCCTCAAATTACTCAGAGTATTTGTCTGGATTTCTACTCTTGATTATATTTCGGCATATTTCATATATAATTTTTATACATATCTAAACTCTTTCTCTTATACTAACTGGGAGCTTATTTTCATCTTTAAATTCCAAGTGCCTAGTATAGTATTTGCATTAACATTAATAAATGTTATTTGAATTGAATTAAAGGCCTCAAATGTGTTCTAAAAGAGATTGGAGTTGATTGTTTAGGCATTAGGGAGCTGTTGAAGATGTTTGAATGATCACTGATGGGAACTATGCAAAATATGGAGAGCATGGATGTGGCTAAAATACAGTTAGATGGATTTGAAATTCCTTGAATAACCTTTTGTTATTCAGTTGATTCAATAAAGTTTGATTCATTTGAGGTTTTCTTGGCAAAGATAGTGGAGTAGTTTGCCTTTCCTTCTCCACCTCACTTTACAGATGAGGAAACTTAGGCAAACAACATTGAGTGACTTGCCAAGTGAATGAACTCATGAACAACAGTCTTCCTGACTGGTGACCTAATACTCTATGTACTAGGGAGCCACCATGATAACTTTATATCTCAAGATATAGGAGTATCAATGCCTTATATTTCTACATGACATAAAATTGAAATGGATAACTAACATCAGAGGTTGTCAAATTATGCCCATCACCTATTTTTGTATGGCCTGACCAGTAATGATTTTTTTTTCCCCTGAGGCAGTTGGGGTTAAGTGACTTGCCCAGGGTCACACAGCTAGGAAGTGTTAAGTGTCTGAAGTCAGATTTGAACTGGGGTCCTTCTAACTTCAGGGCTGGTGCTCTATCCACTTTGCTACCTAGCTGCCTCAATTTTATGTTTTTTAAACAAAATTTTATTGTATTTAAAAATGTAAAAAACATTCTTAGCTTGCTGGAAGTATTCAGTTTGGCTATGCATGTTGCCAGTCAATGTAAATTTAAATAAGATAAAAATCAACTTCACAAGAAAAAAGTTGGTCAAGGTTTGGCTAGACATCAGCTTGTGTGCAAAAGATATGGAAGTTTTGGTGATTTAAAAGTCCAATATTAGCCAACAGTGAGAAATCAGAGTTTAAAAAGGTAATGTAATTAGATGCATGGAAAAAAACCAAAAGATGGCATCTAGGTCTATGGGACAACTGCTCTGCATGGACCACATCTACAGGCCTGTGTACAAATTGGAGGTCACATTTTAGAAAGGATGTTGATAAACCAGAGGGAGTTCAGAGGAGACCGGCCACCTGGATGAAGGTTCTTGAGATTGTGATGGTATGTTGCTATGAAGCGAGATTGAAGGAAATGGAGATGCTCACTCCAGAGAAGAGTTAGGAAGAACATGGCAACTCTCTCTACATAGATAAATGGTTATTATATAGAAGACAGAATAAGAAATTGACTGTTTCACTTGGCCTCATAGAGCAGAATAAATAATAATGGAGGCCAAAAGACAATTTTAATTTTAATATAAGGGGAAAAAATTCTAGCTGAAACTACCCCCGACTGAATTGGCTGCCTCAGGAGCTAGTGTTTTTTTTTGTTTTTTTTTTTTTCACTCAAGGTTTTCAAGAAAAGGACAGATGACTATTTGTGAGGTACATAGAAGATGAAGGGTTTGTACCAGTATGGAATCACCTGAACAGCTAGACACTGTGATGGATAGAGCACAAAATCTGACTTCAGAAAGGCTGAACTCTTATGTGGTACTACTAGCTGGGTGACCCTGAGCAAGACTTGTGATCTGTTTGACTAAATTTCATCTGTAACATGGGGATAAATAATAGCATCTAACTCCCAGTGTTGTTGTAAGGATCAAATGAGATAATAATTGTAAAGTACTCAGCCTTGTGCCTGGTACGTAATATTATATAAATGTTAGTTATGATATTGTTATTGCCAGTAATAATAATTTGGAAGCTCATCTAAAATCTATGTGTAGGATGCATTTGAGCCAGGGAAAGAATGGTACAGGGCTATTTTCAAAATCCTTTGCCATGTTCATCCTCAGAGACACCAGTGATGAACCTTAGGATCTATGAATGGCAGTAAAAAAAGATAGTAACATTCAGATAGATTTCCTTTAGCCAAAACTGAGAAACAGAAAATACTGAATCCCATCTTCTTTGAGTTCTCTTCTATTATAACCTATTATTTTATATTCCTTCCCTTTCTGATTTCTTCTGCCTATTTCCCAAATATTCCACTCTCCCCAATCATTCCCTTACTCTGGACTGGCCCATTCTCACTGAAAACTTGCTTTCTTTTTTCTCATCCTTCAGGACCAGGATTTCTGTATCTTTTATACTAACCAAAAGATCTGATAACTAAATCCATATTGGATATTATGAGAAGGGTAAGGAAGGTGTTTATTAAGCACTTACTATGTGCCAGGCTTTGTGCTAAGCACTTTACAAACATCACATTTGATATGCAAAACAATCTGGTAAGGAGAGGTACTATGATTAATCCCCATTTTATATTTGAGGAAATGCTTATGTGATTTCTTCAGGTCCACACCCCTAGTAAATCTCTGAAGCTGGATTTGAGCTCAGGTGGTCCTGACATCAGCACCAGAGCTCTAAGAACTTTGCTGTCCAGCCGTCCCTTCTTCCCAGGTTTTCTTTCATTTATTTTCTTTCTCAATAGGTTTTTGTGGGTCTTTGCATTTAAAAATTCTACTTCAGTCATCTTATTTTTCAGAGGATTAGTCACACAGAGTAGATATCTCTATCTTTTGTTCTAAATTCACTGGGCTCAGATTTGATTTGCTCATTTCTCCCTCACTCAGAGACTCAAAGGGACTGGTGACCTCACTGACCCAGGACTTTACTCCAGCAAGTCATACTGGACATCTGGTCTAGTTCTTGTCCATGTTTTCTCAGAAGTTCGTCACAGGAGGATCTCCTCAATCAGCTTGATAACTTTCTTATTTTCTCCTCTTCCAAAGTTATCAATGGAACCCTCTGGTTGTCCTTCTATGTCCTTTTGTCCTTTATTCCTAGCCATTATCTCTTCCTATGATAAAATCCTTTGACGCCATTCAGTTCTGTTTTGCTGAGTACTGCTGAACACCTGCCGAGCCTCTGCATGGTGGTCTTTGCAGGACTCGCTCTTGGAGACAGTAGTTATAAAATGTGTGGAGCAGCTAAATGGAGCAGTGGATATAGTATTGGCTATGGGGTCAGAAAGGCCTGTGCTTAAATTCAGCCTCAAACATTTACTAGCTCTGTGAGGCTTGACTAGTCCCTTAAACTCTTTGTCTCAATTTCCTCATCTGCAAAATGGGGATAATAGCACCTATTTCCTTGGGTTGTTAGGGATCAGATAAAAGAGATGATAATTGCAATTGACTTAGCATAATGCCTGGCATATAGTAACCCTTATGTAAATGTATTATTATTATAATTTTGTAGCCACATCAATAAGATGTTAATATTGACAAGATGGGCCTTCACTTTGCTGGGAAGCCTGAGGTCATCAAAAGAAGTTTGTAATTTCCCAAAAGCAATCCAACTCAGTCTTCTCCTTTTCAAATACAGATTTATTTTTTGTCCATCTGACTGACTCTGGCAGATGTAAGTACTGGTAAGTCCGTTAATAAGGTATCCATCCAAAATACATATTGAAATCTGGTCCAAACGCTTTCTTCATCCACTTGGTCTTTCTGGGATGAATGGAGGGGTCAGGCTCCTTTGAGTGATTAGAAATATTTTCAAGAGGCTCTGCAGTATTTCCGGCTTGATGAATCAGCATAGCCTCTGGAGGACCTCACTTTCCACACATGGACTCTGTTGGATCTTCTCCATCCCAGTAGTCAATCTTTGGCAAGTGTATCTCTTCCTGTTTTATGCTTTGTCTGATATTTATTATTAGAAGGTCACTGAAAAAGGTTGTTTCTCTCATTATATCTAAGGAAATGTGAATGATCTTGATGTAAGGATGAGAGACACAAGGTTTTTAAGGCAGCATATTGTTTGACTGAATTGAATGATCTTTAAAATAATAAAAAAAATAAGTACAATGGGATCAATTTTGTTCACATCTTTAAATTAATTGTGAAATGATAAAGATATGTGATCCATTGTTCAATATTGCTTGCAAAAGCATGTTTCTTCCCTACTACTAAGTTGAAAATACCCTCAATATATATAGATTACAATAAAATGTGTTGATGGATGAACAGAATATGTTTTTAATGTTAACATACTTTTGGTTTCCCTTTTAAAAATTAATAAGGCCTGACCTTTTCTTCATTACTTTTCTATTTTCTTTTCCTTTAAATACCTTGCACACTGGCCACTCAATGCTCTCATAATTGTATCACCTTCCTCTTCTCCCTCTCCTTCTCCCTCTTCTTCTTCCTCTCCCTCTCCCTCTCTTTTCTTCTCTCTCTCCCCTCTTTCCCTCTACCCCTCCCCTACCTCTCTCCCTCATATATATATCTCAATCTGACTGCTTTTCCTGTCTTTGTTCTGTTTAGTGCCATTTCTACCTCCTTTTTATGGACCTCAGGGGCAATGATGTTAGAGTGAGTATAAGTGTTATGGTTCCACTATCCTTGATGGAGGAAACAGTTTGTTGAAGCAGGTTGCGCAAATCTTTTCCATTTTTCTTTGGTTTGTAGCCCTTCTTCCATTTTCATCCTCGAATGCCCTTGGGATGACTTTGCTTAGTTGGACTTGCTGCCAAGCTGTCATGGTTTTACCCTCCACTGCTTCATGTTGCTTTATGAGACAAAATCATCCATCATGCTTCTTTGTAAGATTTTATAGACGAGTTTATGTTCTAACTCAGTGTTGCCTTTGGCAGGCTGCTTCTCTGTTTGGCAAATACATTAGATCTTTTCTACCTACGGCACTTTGTGGACTCTTTTGGTCTCTTTGTTGTGGCAATTAAATAACATTGGTTTACCTTCTGGATGAAATTATTATAATTCTTCCTTAAAAGCCTTAATTTATATACTTTATTCTTTGATATTTTCACTTACTTCTTTAATTCCTCTTCTGTACTATTTTGTATGGTTTTTGAACTTATTCCATTGCCTTTGCAAGGAGGCTTACAGAATCTGCTGTAGAAGTATCCCTTCTAGCTAGTTCCCCTATTCATACTCTTACTTGAGAGTTGAGTCCCCTAAAGAAATAACTTGCTACCTTGAGTTGACAGATATTCTGTGAGGCTGAACACCTCAGACTGTGACAGTTGTGCTTGCCATGAACAGGCAGGCAGTAAATATAATTCAAAGCTATTGTATTGCTTCAAACATCAGAGAAGTAACAGTAGTTATGAAATATTCCCTTTATCAGCCTAAGGCAGATTGCACCATAGAGTCAACGAGAAGAATTGGCACAAATCTAGAGAATGCTAGTTGTATGGCACATATATGGAAAAGAAATGTGCCCAAGACAATCCGTGTAGTGATCTCCTGCTGCTCACTCCTAGACACAGTATCTATGCTGGTACAGGTCACTCCAACCGGGATTATACCTCCATGCACCTTGATTCCTGAATGTCAAGGCTAATTCTCTCGTTAACCTCAAATTGGCTCTCTTCTCTGCTGCCAAGAGTCACACTCCTTAGAATTGTCTCCCTTGAGATTCATATTCATTCTCTCCTGCTCTCCCTCCTTCTTCTCTCTGTCTCTTTCTGCCTGTCTCTCTTTCTCTCTGTCTGTCTCTTCCCTAAGTAAGGTTTCTCCAAGTGGATGAGTATCTCTGCTCCAAGATACCATGATGGATGAGAAAGAGCACTTCTCTGTGGCAGAGGCACAGTAGGAAAGACAAAGAGTGATACTTTCTCAAGAGATGTGTTCTTTCTCCATATGCCACTCTTCTCTGGATTTCCTGGGGTCATAGTCATTAGTTGTTTCCTCCCTCAACTACTTCTCAGCACTGATAAACTTTGAGGTCCACCAGGGGCATGATCAATCTTCATTTAGCCAATGACAAGCTGTGACTTTAATCTCATAGAAAAACTCCTTCACACCTTACAAATGGTAACAGGGTGTAAACATGTTTTTGCACTTCTTTTAACACATTAACACCTCTCTCTCTCTCTCTCTCTCTCTCTCTCTCTCTCTCTCTCTCTCTGTCTCTCTGTCTCTCTGTCTCTCTGTCTCTCTCTCTCTTTCTCTCTCTCTCATCCTTCCCCCTTTTGTGATTTCATTAACTGTGCTGGAGTGGAGGAAGGTAATCAATTGGTCAGGGATCAATGCTTCAAACCCTTATGAAATAGGTTCACCTTCATCTGGGGATTTTGACTCAGTTTCTTTTATTGTAAAGTACTCCCTTGAAAAGGATCTCTGATTGCTTTCTAGTTTCTATTCTTCAGTTGGCTTTTGTCTGTCTTAATCAATCACTCTGCTGATTTTTCTATGATTTCCTTGATAAAAATCTGCTTACTTGTAAGCTTTTCCCTTCAGAAGGTCAAGAGTTTTTGTGCCTCCTATTCCTTTTCCATACTTGTTGTCTATTCTCTCTTCACTCAGCTCATCAGATGGTGGTGAGGGATCAATTTTCTACCAAGGATGAAGGTGGCCTCTTGGGACACTGCTGCAGGGAGACTCTGCATAACCCCTGTAATTGGTCTTATTCTCCAACCAGTCACACTCTACTGGATTCCACAGTCTGTTCTGGACCTGATTTTGTTAATTTACTAAAGTGACCTTCAGAAGCTAGCTACAAAAGGGCATTTGTGGATAGATTCCATCTTATACTGGGAAAACTGGTAAAAAGGATTTTTATTTTTTCTCTAATCTTTGTCTTATTCATTGTCTTATTCTTCCTAAACTGTGTCATATCATTTGAACCAGCACTCACTAAGAAATAATCATTTTTTTAGTGCCAGATAGTGAGTTAGGCACTAATAGGGGAGAAATCAAGTGCATAGATAATCATGTACAGAATAAATGTAAAGATTACAAATATAAATGTAAGGTCATTAAATATATAGTAGTTTGGGAGGAAGGGCACAGTCAGAGGTCAGAAAAGTTTCTATGGAGAAAGCACATTTGAATGTCTTCCTGAAGGAAGAGAAAGAGAGAGGGCCCTTTGTGAGACAGAGATGAGGAGGAAGGCAGTCCAAGCTTTCCTCTACTGTTTTTTTTTCTTCTTCTTGCCATCTATTTCTCTTATTTATGAGTCTTAGAGTTGGTCTGACTCATTGGCTTCCCTGTTAGTGAGATTCTTGCAGGCAATTTATAAAGAGATAAACTTCTGGTGCTTAAAATTACAGCAATCCCAAATGTAGTAAGGAGCAGGCAATGGGAGTTGGGAGCGTACTAGGACCAGTGGATTGGAGAGTGGTTTTTCTTTTAGATTTTTTTCTGTGCAAATTATCAGTTTTTTGTTTGTTTTTCTTTACTTCTTTTCATTTTTGAGGTTTCTGCATTTCAGGGTTTCCTATTTGTATTATTTGGTATTATACGATTTAGGAATCTCTTACTCCAGTCATTTTCTTAGAATTTCGTAAGAAAAATGGTTTAGAGTGAATGCTGAGCATTTGGGGCTTGGCAGAAAAGGAAGATGGTTCCGTGGAAGAGTAGTGGAGACCTATTTGGGGAACACTGAGGGGTCCTTACATTTGTAACTCTCTAATGCTAACATTTTAGCTTCTGCCTATTTTGAAGGCTGGTCCTGCTAGCAGGCACAATTTTGCCTCTCTAGCTAACCACTCTCCCTTTTGTCCTCATGTGTGGATTAGAAGAGATGATGTAAGAGAATGTGTTTTACAAATGTCAGATTAAAGTAAAGGTGTAAGAATAGAATTTGTTCCACTGTCCTCCCAACTTTCAGGTGTTTAACATTGGGAAATCAAGGACCATATTAAGTGCAAAGAGGTTAGACAAACCTCTTGGGAGCCTCCAGTGGAAGGATATTCTCTGCCTAAGGTAAGAGGCTCGGACTGAATGCTGTAGGAAACCTTTTCATATCTAATTAGGCAGTTTTGAAATGCTCATTTACTGGGCTACTCAGTACTGTCCCTTCTGGAGCCATCAGAGGCCATTGTATAAAGGGGCTTGATAAGACCTGGATTTCTGTTTTCAAACCCTAGTGTGTCCTTTTGAAGCATTTATCTATTTACATAGTACAGCATTTATCATCCCACAGACTGGCGCTGGTATAATGTTAACACAGAAGCACATATTGAAGAAAGCAGGATGAAAAAAATCGACTCCCCAAGCATTAATAACTCAGGGTTTCATTTGTTTTAAGCCTCCACAGGCTTCAACATTTTTCATGCACAAAGGGACAGCATCATTTCCTCGTTTCCCCCACTGAGCTGAACCTTTTGTTTCATGAACACTGGGTTTTAGAGTTCCAATCCTAAAGGGAACAAACCAGCAAACTTTCTAATTTTGTTAAGGTTCTTATAACTTAAAAAAAAAAGCAGTGAAAAAAGGATCTTGGTGAAGAACAGTCTGTTTCCCAGACTGAGGGCTTGACTGTAGTGACAGCTATTTTTAGTGAGAATGCTGGCAGGCAGCGTTCTACGTAAAAGCCTCTGACAAAAGTACCCTAAATACCTTCCCTTCTTGTTCAACCTAGATGGGAAAGAATAGTTTCCCCATTACACTTTCCTTATTTCAAAACTTTAGTGTGCACAGATACAGCTTTTTACTGCTCAAGACACCCAGTATTGCTATTTAAAGTAGGGGAAGAACAGCTATCAAAGTCTTAAGTCAGGGTTGTTTATACATCTATTATCTATTAGTTTGCCTGAAGAAAGATGCCAATATGGAAAAAATTTGAGTCTAGTTTCCATTCAACATCTGAAATTCAGCATCGTGAGATCAGAATAGATGTAGACATAGAGTTGGGGTCTAACAGCATTATGGGAGGAAACTGAAAACCAGAGAGATGCTAAATGAGTTGCTCAGTCACATAGCTAGTATGTACTGCATGGTGGATTTGACTCGAATCTACCAGTCTACAAGTTTGGAGTTATCAAGCTGCCTTCCTTTGGGAAAAAAAAAAAAACAAATTATCATTTGCTGTCATTCAGTGCCATAGAACAGAAAGGGCCCTCGGAGATTCTGAGTGGACTCCCCTCACTTTTTAGATGAAGACTTGGGGTTAAAAAAAAAATGAAGTAATTTACTAGCTCAAGGTCCCATGGACAGTTAGTGTCTGGACTGGGACCAGAACCTGTATCTTTTGACAGACATTAAGTCCTGGTCCTCATGGATAAAACGGCCTTTAAACAAAGAAGATAAGGATATTTTAGTTAAGACAACCAAGTGATCTTTTCAATTAAAGTATCAACAGTATCCTATCATTATTTTTTTTCCATTTTTCCATGAAAAGGATATTAGTATTTGTCTTAAAAAAACCCCGACATATGCGCATCTTTACTTGTCTTTTTAATGATTCCCATTCCCTATCCATCCATCCCATCCCATTCATGATAATGATCCCCTGAAATTAATTTTTGCTGCAAAGTACCATTAGCAGACATCTCATCTTTTTCATTGAAGGTGCCAGAATGCTGTTAACTTTGGCAAGAATATGTTTCTGAGTCCTTGCAGTGGAAAGATCGTCTACTCTTTATCAGTGAATAGTCACTGTCCTACTAATAGGGGGAAAAGTAGAGGCTGAAAATAAATGAGTAAGGAGAGCCAGTGTTCCCGACGCCCAGCTTTCTCAAGGCTGTGCTGATCTAAAGGCAGATGATGTCCTTGAGCTGCTGCACAACCCAGATAAGACTGTCTGAGATAAAGTGACTGTCCCTGCTTTGACAAATGGGACTGACCTTACAGCCCAGGTAAAACATTTAGGTTTCACAGAAGTGTCCATTAGGTAGAGGATGATATATAGCTACAAGTATGTAAATCCACAGGCAGGTGTTAACTGGCTGCTTTGTTATGCAATTAACCCACAATTCACAAGCACATACAAGAATGAAGGGATGGCACATTTGCCATCTTCCCTGCCTTCTTACTTAAATGATCGTATTAAGAAACACTCACTTGGAAAAGAAAGATGCACCAGCCATTGACACTGAGTGCTTCTGTCAAAATTAAACCTCAGTAATTCTGCCTCAAATAATGCTTGTCTAAGCACAAGATGAACCAATTAGGAGGATGGGATGGATAGAGAACTTGGGATGCCTTTTGTAGTCTCCATTGAGATGGCAATTCCTCAGCTGGGGAAGGCAGCTGCAGACATCTCTTAACTCTATCTGGCCGGAAGTGAAGTGGCAACCAAGGGATGAGAATTTCACAGTTAATTTGAATCGGAGGTAGAAGAGATATTTCATCTTATTGGGTTCTAAGGAATGAGGAAGGAACATCTGCTATCTCTTAGTCTGATCTTCCATTTCAGCCGACATCTCTGTGAGGCAGAGAATTCTAATACTTTTCCAAACTTAGAATTCAGAGCCATGAGATTTTCAATTGTGCTTGAGAGATATTGAACAGTTACAAGATAAGGGTTGGGATTCTACTTTTCAAGTCTCTGACTTGGTGTAGTTCTGCAGAGCCCAGAATTTTGCTACAGTATGTCTTTGGCTGTGGGGCCAAAGCTTGCCTCTTGGCCCCAGTTGCATGACATATCCATGCATCCTAGAGGTGCGTATTAATGAAAGGCAAAATTAATAATTTTATGATTTATTCTTCCATATTCACTTTAGCTGTGAAATGATCCCTAATTTAGATATTTAGTTTGCTGACCCAAAAGTGAAATGATTTGGATTTCACATGTCTTTGACATCCTGCCAGAAAGCCAAACTTGTTCTATGGAAATACATCTAATGAATATTGAAGGGGATGTGGGAAAACTGGGACACTAATACATTGTTGGTGGAGTTGTGAACTGACCCAATCATTCTCGAGAGCAATTTGGAACAATGTTCAAAGGGCTATCAAACTGTGCATACCCTTTGATCCAGCGATGTTTTTATTGGGACTGTATTCCAAACAAAGCATAAAAAATGGAAAAGGACCTGTGTGTGCAAAAATGTTGGTAGCAACCCTTTTTGTAGTGGCCAGAAACTGGAAACTAAGTGGATGCTCATCAATTGGAGAATGGCTGAATAAATCATAGAACATTATTATTCTATAAGAAATAATTAGCAGGATGATTTCAGAGAGGCCTGAAAAAACTTTCATGAATTGATACTAAATGAAATAAGTAGAACTAAGACAACATTATACACAACAACAAGAAGATTATGTGATGATCAATTCTGACAGACATGGCTCTTTTCAAGTGAGATAATTCAGATCCGTTCCAATGGTCTTGTGATGGAGAGAGCCATCTGCATCCAGATAGAGGGCTATGGGCACTAAGTGTGGATCACAACATAGTATTTTCACTCTTTTGTGGTTATTTGCTTGCATTTTGTTTTCTTTCTTATTTCTTCTTTTTGATCTGATTTTTCTTGTGCAGCATAATTGTGGAAATATGTATAGAAGAATTGCTCATGTTAAACATTGGATTACTTGCTGTCTAGGGGAGGGGATGGAGAAGGGAGGGAAAAATTTGGAACACAAAGTTTTGCAAGGATGAATGCTGAAAATTATCTATGCACATTTTGAAATTAAAAAGCTTTAATTAAAAAAAAGAAATACATCTAAATAAAGCAAAAGGATTTATCTCAATCATTTAATATTTATCAAGCACCTATCATGTGCCAGATACTGTGCTCAGCACAGGGAACAAAAAAAGCAAGGCAAAAGCCTGTCCCTATCCTTTAAAAACCAGTATTCCCTTCACATTGGATCTGGAAGGGACTGTGGTGATAAGCTAGTCTAACTGTTATATGGTATACATGAGGGAACCGAGGCCTAGGAAAGGGACTAGCTCAAAGTCACATGGCAGGTCAATGGAAAGATCAGCACACAAAGGCAAGTCTTTAGATTCCAAACCCAGTGCCCTCTCCCTCTCCCACCCTGCCCTCTGAGCTTCATGGAGATCAGAGACCCAAAACATAAACCAACCCAACCTGTTAGCAATCGAAAATGTTGAGTTCCAGAGAAGTTAAGGGATATACCTAAAAGTAGCATGGCTGGGATTCAAATTCAGTTCTCCTGACTCTGAATATAGCATTATATATTATATAGCAGATTTCAGGGAAGATAGAATTATTCCCAAGAGAGAGGCAGAAGCAGCAAAGAGGGGAAGGAGGAAAGGATGGAGAGAGGGAGGGAGAAATTAGAGAGAGGAGGGGGGAGAGAGAGAGGTAGAGATATGTGTAAGAGACATGGGGGAAAGAGGTTGAGGGAGAGGGAGAGATAGAGAGAGAGATGGAAAATTTAGTTTGAGAGAGAAATAGATTGAAAAGAAGAGCCAGACTAGTGCCTGAACCTAGAGAAATGTTGCTCCTGTTCCTGAACCATCATCCACTTGTAATTTTTCTGCCTGTCCCTGGTTTGTCTCTGGAGGCTTTTCAGCCTGCAGTAAGACACGTCGGGGACACCAGTCACTAAGCAGAGTCCTTGAAGGATGGTCCCTAAAAGAGGAAGAACAAAGCCCAAGGCAATCTGAATACTGGCAATGAAAGCAACCAATGATAAATGTAAAGAGGAATGACTTTTGCTTAGAAAACTCTTGACTTTTTTTTGGTACAAATACAAAGAAAGTTAAAGTCATGAATGATTGATATATAGTTTAAAACCCATAGATGTTGTTGTAATTGTCATTTCAGTTGTGTCTGACTCTCTGTAAATCCGTCTGGGGTTCCCTTGGCAAAGATACTGGAATGCTTCATCTTTTCCTTCTCCAGCTCATTTTGCAAATGAGGAAACTGAAGCAAACAGAGGTTAAGTGCCTTTTTCAGGGTCACACAGCTGTAAGTTTCTGAGGACAGATTTGAATTTGGGTCTCCCTGACTCTGGGCCCTGTCCACTGAGCCACCTTGTTGCCCTAAAATCCATGGATGCTGATGAAGAATTGGCAAAGGCGGACCCACTCTGAGGTTTTGAGAAAGAAAAGTTCAAATGATGACTCAAAATCAAATAATCAGGAGAGTTTATTTTTTATTTATGTTTTATAATTTTGTAAAAGCTTCAGTCAGCCACATATTGCTGCAGACCATATAAATTCAACATAAAATAGTGGCAACTATTAGGCCTGACATTGAAATATAGGCATCTGTGCCAGCTGATATCCTTCAGTAATGTAGCTTCATGAAGGCAGAGTAGTCCTGAAAAAGTGCTATTCACAGTACTTGAAAAATAACTCGGAACCGTTGTGGCAGATTTCATATGAGACCCTCTGATTTCCTTGGTTTTAGGAGCTTCTTGACTAATCTGGTCCATCCTAGTAGCTCTTCTCTTCTTATTTCTCAGCTGAGTCATTTAACCCACACTGTTATAAATCGATTTCTAGCTGAAAAAGACTACAGCTTGAATTTTGGGAGTATCCTCATCTGCATCTCTCTTAGTTCATCTCTCTTAGTTCATCTTTGTTTACTCAATGAATTTGGGTCTTCCTGACTCCAGGCACTGTACTTTATTCACCGAGCCCCCTTGCTGCCCTAAAATCCATGGATGCTGATGAGAAATTGGCAAAGTGAGGTTTTGAGAAAGAAAAGTTTTGAGAAAAAATGATGATTTTCCAACCAAGACATGGACCCAAACTACAAATTATCTCATCTTACCAGAAGATCAGACTTGAATCTCCAAGGGTCTTTATAGGAATGAGGAGAGACTTAAAATTATTTGATATTCACTGAATGACAGAGGTCATAGAGAATCTCGCTATGATTGATATAGGGTGGCATAGGAAGGTGAGAAATTTTGGGAGGAAGAGCTTTAATTTCATTGCAAGAATCGGGCTTGTGTCCAATTTTAAGAAAAATGATGTTATAAGATGCTTTTCCTCCCATACTAACAAAATGAAGATCATCGTATCTGTTTCTATGTCCTTGAGACTGGTTTGGAATTGCTATGAGTTCCCACCTGGTCTCATTCCTGGTCTTTTCTAAAGGATCTAATACCCTAAAGAATCTCTGATTGCTAACTGAATCCAGGAGAATCAGCATCCAAAGACTGTTATAATTTTCTAAATAATTATCAAGATTCTGAAACTATCGGCATAGTCTTTTGTTCTTCCATTTAATTCTGAACAAAATTCAATCTAACTGGAACATTTTCAGATCCTAGAAGGATTTTTAAGCATCCATGTTACAGTTTAACAAACTGGTAAGCCCTTTGAAGACCAGCATAATATAATTTATTTTTGAATCTCTCCTCCTTAGAAAAAGTGTTTTGTAAACAATGCATGTTTTTTTTTTAAAATAGTTGAATATTGTTGAAAAATAATTGAAAATAGTTGAATAGTGAATATTAAGTAATAGTTATTACCCGAAATGTTAAATTGAATGATCTGTGCATTTATTTTGAAATGTTTCCTATGATATATAGAAGTCAGGTGTGATTCACATGTGATTCTGTGAAATTTAGACCAGATCTTTTTTTGATTCCACGTGAATCTCATAAAATCAAATCAAATAGACATGAAAGAATGTGAACCAGGATATGAACAAAAGATGACTTCTAGAAAAGGCTGCAACTGGAAAGAAATGTAAACAATAGACATTTATAGTATCTATGTTTCAGAGGAATCTTAGAGATCATCTCATCTTCCCTATTTTCCAGATGAGAAAGCTGAGGCATATTAAATGCCTTGCATGAGATCACAAGCTATATACAAAGTCAGAATTTGAATATAGGTCCTCTTATCTAGTATTCATTTCACTTTATCACACTAGGATTGACATAAAGGAACGCTGATGAAATTAGATAAAAGTAAAAAATTAAATATAATTCATTTACTGAACTCACACAATATGTTTAAAGCTATTTTCTTATCAAATAATGTGTTTTTAAAAACAAGGTAATTAGTAGCAATGTAGAAAATAAAATAAGAAATAAAAAAAAGTTATCACTGGAAAAATTTAATAATTTGCAATTACTTTGATGGATCCAGGAGCCAAAGAGATCTGAGGATCAGCAGTGTCAAAGTTTGGCTTTGGAACCTTCTTAATTTACCTTCCTGATTATGTTTTGCTTAAACTGATATTAAGTCCAAAAGTGCCTATGAAGCCCTTATGGTAGACATAGCACAATATTAGGTACTGGGTCAAATTCTGTAAGTACCCTCTAGCTAGATAGTAGGAGGTAATGGCCCGGGAGCACATGCTGTTTCATAAAGGGGAGTTAGCTTGGAATGAAGATTTTGGCATGGATAATTGAGAGAATTCTGGGAAACCAGGAGTAGAATAAATGAACCATCATAGATAATAAGAATGTAGCAAATATTTTTGGACACTCAGAACATCCCATTCCAGAGTGTCTTCCTATCCAGCTCTAGTTCTTTATAGATTTACTAAGTATGTGATCAGCATATTTATGTGAATAGTTAATAGCACATTTAGTTTAGGAGACCAAAGGAAAAAATGAGATTGAAAGTTGAGTGGAAAAATGGAAGTTTCATGACCTTAGATTGGATTGCCTTCAGTTTGTAGTATGGTTTTGGGACTGGAATTCCTGGCTTTGAAGCCTTACCTTGAACCCCAACTTTGCTAATTACTACTTTAATGATTCAATAAGTTGCTTTACATTTCTGGGTCTCAGTGTTCTCATGTATGAAATAATGGAGTTAATTATATGATCTCCGGGGTCGTTTCATCTTTAAATATATAATCTTGGGTCCAATTAAAAAAAAAAAAAACATTTGAGTGTGCACATAGTACCTCCATTGAAGTATTGCAATGGAGACTGTCGAATCCCATCTAGAGTTCCCCAGTTGTTGTCATTTTGCATTTCTTAGACTGTTTTAGCATGCCCTCATAGCTTGTGGGGAATACAAATAGTAGGGACTCAATCCAACTTCCATTTTCTTTTTGTCAGAAACCTTCCAAAATGCACTACCAGAAATCCAAGTTCAAAGCATGTCATACTCTGGAAAGGCACCTTTCCTCTCCACAGCATTGTTTCCAAGGTTGGGGTGACATCTACTACAGGCAAAGAACTGTGATAGACACAGTAAATAATCAGGAACCAGAAGCTAGTTTCTTCATTCTCCCAATTCCTGTTTTAGACCTTCTTCATTTCTGCCTCTCTCTATAATTCTCTTTCTCAATCTTTTTCCTGCACAAATTCTTTCTTTTCTCTAAGGATCCATTTCTTCCATGAACCTTTTTCTAAATATTCCAGTCCACATGGATCTTTCTCTTCTCTAAACTATAATATTTGGAACTGAAGCACAAATATAGTAGAGTGCCATTTTGTTTTGGTTTCTATTTTCTTCATGTAAGAATTCTCTTTCTCAAGAGAAATGGAAATTATCTGAGGGGTGGTGAGTTACCTTTATACCAACTATTCCTTCTTCTTGGTTGATTTATTATGAAATGCCTTCTCCATTTCCCAATCACTAACGCTCAATCCCTCATGAAGAGTTTAGCTTTGTATTTGCTGATCTGTGTGTATGTTGTATCCTCTCCCCATAAGCTTACCTCTTCTCCACCAATTTGAGCTGAAGCTATTTCTTTTTGGTGTTGGTATGCCAATTTTTACTTCACTAATAATTTAATCCTCAGTGTTGTGTTGTCCAAATGTAATCTTTTGTATCTTTAATTTTCCCAACACAATGTCTGTACATAGTAAGAACTTGATAAATATTTGTTGATTTGGATATAAGTTAAAATTCAACAAACACTTCTTAAGTCCTTACTATGTGAAACACTACAGGTATTTCAACTTGGGTCTCAGAGCCAATGTGAGGAAGAAGAATAGCAAAGAATGCAGGGGATAAGTCTCCACAGCAACCAAATGGGAGAAAAAGTGTCAGCTTGGACCAGTGTGTGTCCCAACATAAGAGAAAAGGTCATTCCCTCATACAGTAAATTGCTGATAATGCAGATTAAGTTTATGAGGGAGATTTATGAGGCTCATATGAAGCACATAAAGTATATGTCTGCACACAGATGCATGCCTAATATGACTGAATTGCTTATGAAATTCATCTTCATGAGCAAAGAGTAGAGGGATTGTTGGTGTTGCAATAATAGTTACCCCCATCTTTCCACAGAAGGATTAATATCATGAGAGATGAATCATGATGTGATTTATATATATAAACACACACACATATACTCAAATACAATGAATATTTGATTTTCTCCAACTTGTGCAGAGCTAAATCAATTTGAAGTGATAATAGAAGAGAATTAAGTTATCAGAATGTGTATAACTATAAAGTTTTGAACATAGTTAACTCACAAGTTATTACAATTTCAGTGTAACATCTGTTATCATTGAAATAACAGATGTATTGTGTGTTATAAAATGAGGGGAAAATTGAAGATACAAAAGATTACATTTGGACAACACAGCACAGAGGATTAAATTATTTGTGAAGTGAAAATTAGTATAAAATAATGGGATATCTGAAGGGCATGTTCCAAGATGGAGATTGTAACAAGAGTAATGTTCTTAATAAAATACCATATGCCAAATGGAATACTATCTTTATCTCTACCTTACCAAAGCAGGGAGAATAACAATTATCAGCTGCCATCACTACAGAATTCATTGCCTAAGTAGCCACTAAACTGGTAATAAGCTTTTCCTTACTTAGCTCACTTAAGTTTTTAGATAGGAGATGCAGTCTGTACATAAACAATACATAAAGCCTTTCAAGCATGTCAAAACTAGCCATAGTTTACATATCTTTGAGGTAACCTTTGAGGACTTGAAAGATTTTCATCCAAAAAAAAATGACATGGCAAGTAGAGTGCATAATGGAGAGAGCAGGGGAAATTAGGAGTCATCAGGGACCTGGGTTTAATTTTAGGTTCTGACACAAACTGACTGGACAAGTAATACACTTAAACTTTTTGAACCTCAGTTTCCTCAGCTGTAATACAGGGATAAAAATTCCTAATTAGCTACCTCAGGGTTGTTAAAGCACTCCTTTAATATGTGCAATTTATTGTTGTTTTTTTTTAATCAAAAAATTTTAGCTTTGGAAATATTTTATAGTTCACTTTAGTTTCTCTTCCCACTTGATAACATGACTTACGTCTTTCTCTTCCAAATGACTAAGGTCCTCTTTCAACTTTAAATGCTACGATCCAAAGACAACCCCAAAATAACTGAAGATAGTTTTCATGTCTACTCCAAATATTCTCATCTTAGGCTAATCAGTCCCAGTTTTCCCTACCCTTTTCCCATATAAAGTTATTCACAGGAACTTGAAGACTCTGTAAGAAAGAGTGAAGCTGACAATTTTGTGCAGCTCTGTCTCACTTAAATCCAATTCATGCTCCAGTCAAGACAACACTGTGATGTTATTGGTCCTCTTTGAAAACAAAGGACCAATGACAATAACAATACTTTTATTAGTAAATATTGTATTTTCTTCCCTCCTCCCACAATAGCCACATCTCATATTGACTGATCACAGTATTCGAGATTTAGGATCATAAATTAAGAGTGACCAGGGATTTCAGAGGCCACCTATTATTACACCTTGCTCATTTTACAGTGATGAAATTAAAACCCAGAGAAATTGTGTTTTCCCAGTCACATAATTAATTAGTTAGGAGTTGAACCCATCTCTTTCTGACTTGAGATCCAGCATTTTTTCCTACCTTGTTGTATGCAACTGAAAAAGCAGGTAGACTAGCCATGCAGCTAAGGGATCAATGAAAAATAGCAGATCAAAATTCAGAACGCTGATTTATATCTCTAAAATGCTAAAAATTCAATTCAGTTTGCTTCAATAAGTTTTAACTGAACATCTATTATATGCCAGGAAGTTAAGGATACAAAGATAAAAAACAAACAACTCCTTATAATATAAGCATCACAAAAGACAACTAAAAACTTCCTAAATATGAGAAACGTGTATTTTAAAAATATATATTATATATTTGCATTTATATGTGTGTCTACATATGTGTATGTGCATGTGTATATATGTGCACATTCACACATATATACTCCTAAAATGATGAGTCAATTCTCTCCTTGGGATTTTTGAAAAGGGATAAATGAGAATGAGAAGGTCCAAAGTGATTACAAAATGTACTGATAGAAAGAATACTCTATGATAGTATAATTGTGGTTTCACAAATGCTTACTGCGGTATTGGGCAGTATAACGTTTAGCTAATTATTACATTAAACTTCTATAAATATGGTGAAATAAGCACAGACTATATATATATATATATATATATATATATATATGACGAAAACTATGTAATGAAACAATTAGCCACCCACTAAACAATTAAAATAAATGTTGCCAAACTACGCAGAACAATCATTACTTCAAAGAAGACATGTGAGAAAAAAAACTTTCCAGTACTCTTTTGCAGAGATGAAAGTTCTGTGGATGTAGAACATTGACTTTTCTTTCCCATAATTTTTTTCAATCTATTGATTGGTTTGGTTGATTTTTATTTAGTCTTCCACTTATTCTTTTTTTTTTTCCAAAAAATTGCTATTATTTTGTGTGACTTTTGGAGAGAAGGGAAAAAAAAGGGGAAAGATATCAATAAAAATTTATTTTTAACCATTTCAGCATTAAATTCTTCCTAGAACAATGCTATGCTCAGGAGAGATCTCACCAAGGTTCCTAATTACATTGTTTCCTTCCCATAGACAACCAGATGAGACAGAATATGAATCCTAGAACCTAAGAAGTGTTATGATATCTTTATTTTCCACCCTCCAACTATCTGCAATGCTGCCTTTCTTCTTTGAAAGGTCCAGGGAATAAATCCCATTAGGTTACCATTTATCAAGGCGTGTGGCCCTGGAAGACTATTGAAAATGTGAGGAATAGAGGTAAGGATGGGCGGGGGTTGGATAGAAAATCTAATTAAGTCTGATTCTGTCTGGTTTTCAATTCTGCTCCTGTTGACAGCCCACTCTCGCGAGCAGGAAGTCCCTGTTGGCCTCTGCTACGGAAAGGTTTTTAATAAAATATTCAAGATAGCTGAGGACCTTTAGAATGGGTAATTTTATTCAACATACACTATGATCTTCCTTCTAGTTGTGGTCTCTGGCTCAATACCCAGGAGCCCTTCTTGGCACACTTGCCTCCTATGCATTATGGTAAGGTATCCTGTGAAAAGCCAATTTACCCCCAGTCAGATGTACCATACTTCAAATTTGAGGCTAAAATTCTCTCTTGAGGTTAGTTTGCTTCCATGATGATACTCTTACAGCTTTACAAATCCTGGGTTTAACTTAACCAGTTCTCTGCTGCATTTTTAAGAAAGAGAGATTTTTTTTTTCTTCTTAAAAACAAAAAAACAAAACTGCCACACACACAGCTGTGAGCAGCCACAGCTGTCACACACAGGGTGAATTTCTCTAAGAAACTGCATACTTTCATTAAACAAGATTTGTAGTAAATTTATCGGCCTTTGGCTTTGCCTCTGGTTTTCCAAGCCTACCTAACCATGCCCGGGATTAATGAGATGGCTCCCTTCTGTGTCTTGGACAGTTTACTCTCAAAATCTCTCTATATACACTCAGTTTTTTCCTTTGCATTTTGAACAGCAGAAAAAAAAATGATTGGGTCACAATCTCTGTCAAAAGATTGGATTATTCCCTTTGGGTTGCAATTGGAGAATAAGTTTTCATTATCTCTAGTAATTAGCATTATCTTTTTGAAACTGGCTTGATTTATTAATGTAGTATACTGCACTGTATCTGTCAAAGGGATAGAGACTGGTGACATATCATAATCATCCTTATTTTTTTTTTTCCTTTTGTTTTAGTCTTGCTTCTTTATTTGGAGAGTACTTGAGGGCCCCAATATGGGTTTTCAATTTTCATAATTTTATGTAAGACTATTCTTATTAGAATAATCATGATTTAAGATGCTCTCTGATCTTTTTTACATTAAATTATAAAGGAGTAAAAAAAAATTAATGAGACCTTTTGTTTTCTGTACAAGTCATTCATTATTATTATTATTGACTTGCATTCTTTAGAACTTTCAAGTTTGCAAAGCACTTTACAAATGTTATCATATTTGATCCTCACAACAATTCTGGGAGGCAGATGCTATTGTTCCCATTTAACAGAGGAGGAAATTAAGTCAGACAGAATTTAAGTGCCTTCAAACAGATAGGAAATGTTAAGTATCTAAAGTAGGATTTGAACTTGGGCCTTTCTGACTCAGTGCTGGTGCTTTATCCACTGCAACATCTAAATGTCCCCTGATTACAATTTAGATATTTTTGATCTTAGATCCAGCCCTCTAAAGCTTTATCCCCTGGGTCTCCACATTTTTTTGGAAAATTAATGAAGCAGTTTTATGTGGTTATCAACTTCCACTCTAAACTCCCCTCCTCCAAGTGTTCAGGGCTTCCCAGATAAAGACCATTAAAAACAATTTAACATCGACTAATTAAATTCATATTTATACCCAACATTGTGCTAGGCTCTATGATAGATGCAATAAAGCAAAGGGACAGAGTCCCTGCTATTTGGTAGCTTCTAAATGAATTAGAGTTAGTATCACAACAACTAACTAGAGGAGAATAACCTAGAGAGTATAAAATAAAATACACAATTTACATAGTGTGGAGGATGTGATAAGGGAAATCAGAGCAGGGAAATGTAGATACAGTTTGGTTGGAAAGGGCACTATTGAAGGAAGGGGTAAGAGACAACTTGAGTTTGTCTTTGTTGGAAATGGAAAGTATGGGTTGATAGAAGGAAAATGTTCCAGAGTTATGAGTCAAGACAAGGGGGTCAAAATTAGCATTGTTGGTGACAAAACTCATAATTTAAGAACCATAAATTATTCTAGAGGGCAAATAACTAAAGGATAGATAATGAAATATACATCACTCTCTTCAGGGGGAAGGAAGGAAATAAGCATTTATATAATACCCACTATGTTCTAGGTTTTGGTGAGCTAAGTATGTTACAAATATTATCTTATTTGGTATTTTAATGGGTGCCTACCAGGGCCAAAAGTGTTATCCATTGTCAGTTTTGATCAGTTATTTTTTGCCTGTTTTGTCATAAAGAAGGGTTTTATTTCTGGGGGTAGAGGTGGGGATTCTTTTGAGAAATGATTGTAATAGAAAACCCCTCAAAATCTATTTTTCTTTAAAGAGACAGTCATTATGCAGTGGGTGAGAGAAGGCTGTGGTTATTGTTCATCCTTCATTCTTGAACAGGACCAATGACATGGAGAGGAGGATGTCTTGACTTGCAAATTTAAGTGAGGCAGAGCTGGGCAGAGTCATCAGTCTCACACTCTCTTCTAGAAACATCAGAGGCCAGTGAGAAGATGTAGATTAGAATGACTGGCAATGGCCCCAGATGAGAGGAAAGGGAGAGGAAGTATAAAACTATGTTCTCATCCTGAAAATTCCTAGATTAGAATTAAATTATCAGTGAAAAGACAGGGGGAGTCATCTGTCATATACCACTTAAGAACAAGGATATAGGGATGCAGGAAAAATGGAGCCACAGTTAGAGAGCTGCAACTTTGCCCTGGATACTGTCATTTGGGTGGATGCACCCTTCTCTTCACTATAAGCCAGAAGTCATCATATTTGTGTCTTGTGACTTAGTTTTCTCAGCCCTCAGAGGTTGAGGAGAAGGGGACACTAGGAGATGGGGAGGTAAGAGATGAAATCCTCCCTCACTTCTCTGGCAATTCCTTCATCACTGAGTATTGATCAATTACAATAGGAAATCTCAAACTCAGCACATCCAAAATCTAACTCAATATCTTTTCCTAAAACAATCCTTTCTTCCTAAATTATTCTTGCCTCACCATCTTTCCAAAAATCCTGATTTATAATCTAAAAGTACTCATTAATTCTTCTATTTTTCTCTCTCTTCCTCCCTCCCTTCCTCTTTCTTCCTCCCTTCCTTGCTTTCTCTTTCTCTTGTTCAATATCTCCTGGATCTTTTCCATTCTCTCTACCCTTGCACCTTAATTCAGTCCCTCATTACTCTTCATTTAACTATTGCAACAGCCTCCTAATTGATCTCCCTGGTTTTAATCTCTGTCTTCTATCCATTCTCCACAGAGATGCAAAATTGATATCATTAAAGCTCTATGTTACTCCCTCCCTTAAGAAGTACCATTGGGTCCTTCTGGCCTCTAGGATAAAATACAAATAATATCTCTTTTATATTTAAAGCTCTTATAATATGGCTCCAGTCTACTTTCTTAGGTTTATAGCATATGATTTCCTTTCCTTTATTGTTTATGTTCTGGAACAGTTGAACTATTCTCTTTTCCTTGTACAGTGCCATTCATCCCCTATTTTTGTGCCTTTGCCTGTGCAGGTATACTATCCCTAGAATGAACTTCCTCTTCACTTCTACCTCTTACAGGCCTCAACTGCCTTCAAAATTAAATTCAAATATTAACCTTTTACACAAAGCTGATTTAGATCCTCCTTTTTATTTATTACATTGTAGAATTTTACATTTTTTTACATTAATTACCTGGTATTTCCTTTGTAAAATATAAGCCCAATTGAGACCAAAGTCTATATTTTCATTTTCATATCTCTAGTACTAAGCACATAGTAGGCATTTAGTGAATGAGAGGACCAATCCATAAACAGATGGATCCTGGCCTTTCATGTTTCATTTTGGCTTCAAAATATCCCAGCAAGCTCCTAAAATTGACTTGTTTCTGATGATAATCCAGACTCTCTGCTGAACTGATAGTTCCTAGCTAAAGTTTTCAGCAACATTCTGCCTTAAAATTTGGATTCTGCAATTATGCCATGAATCTTTTATCTTTGCTTCCCCTCCCCACCCTGCCCCCAATCTTTTTGTCTGAAATCTGGCTCCTTTGTACAAGTGGACATAATGACACTCATTAGTATTAGTGAGACTCAGCTGCTGCAGGCTTCCTTAGAGCAAAGCCCTGCTAATGCTGCCTATTCCTGCAATGGAATGTGCTGTTCATTAATGCAAGGTCATTGCCAGTTTCTTCCCTTGTTTTCTGCCTTCCTCCCCTCCTCCTGCTGCCCCTTCGTTTGAGTCTCTTGCCCTCCCCAAGGAGACTGTCCTGCCCGGATAGACCCCCTCCTCTCCCTCCCAAACCACAATCCCTTGCTGGGGTTCCAGACGTTTCTCGACAGTCTCTCTAAGCCAGTGGGTACCCAAAGCAAACATCTGGCAATCCCTTCCCAACCAGATGTCAAGTGGATAGCAGCTAAGGGTAGAATGTGATGAACTACGTTGCCTCAGCCTCCCTTTTCTGAGAGATTGGGTGGAGAATCTGCCAAGAACTCGAATAAGAAAACCCCGGGTTTCCACTTGACTTCACATTCTGAAGTGAACTAGCTAGGCAACTTTTTGCATGAAACTCATGTAACTTTAATGCCTCATCCAAGCATTGTTTACTTGCAATGGCTCGAGTTCCTTAAGGACAAGATTTGTTCCGTGCCTTGAGGGTGCATGATCCCGGGTCAGCAGATGGCCCTCTGATTACTATTTCCAGCCCTGTCTTACCTGACCATGTCTTCACTGTATGAACAGCTGTTTCCTTCACTTCAGTGCTGCCCATCCCGATTGGCAATTTTTCTTCTGCCCTTTTGTTTCCACAGAACATAAATCTTTCTCTTTTTTTGACCTGGCCTGCAGTTCCATCCACCTGTGCCTGCCTTGAGCAATATATAACTCTCGCCAGGTTCTCTTTCCTTCTCTCGATGCAGCCTATAAACCAAACTTTCTTCCCTCCTCCCCCACTTCGGAGCTGATTCAGCACTCCCCTGGCGGCTAGTTTGCCAGTTACCATTTAACCACCCAAAATATACTGTTTTATGAGTCTGACATGAATGTGAAACTTGTGATCAAATGAAACGTCTGTCAGAAACCTTGGTTTCGTTTGCTCCCTTATTCTTCTTTCTATAAGTCTGGGAAGACTAAATTTACACCAGGCAATTGCTTCTGGGCTAACTTGAAAATGAGTTAATTAAATAACTTTGTACTCAGGAGGGATTTTGTCCAGTCAAATCATAGTCAGTCAATTGGATCAATGCATTTAAATGCTTTGATGCTTAACCATGATCCCCAAAATGGATATGAATTTTAAAAACCCAGCTCTGAAGGAAGGTTCCCTTACAGATTATAAAGCAATTAAATGGTCAAATGCTATTGAACTTTCTAATCATTGTTACTCTTTCAGCAGAGGGCCTGGTTTTTATATGATTACAGGTCCATGAGTTGTTCTGGATTGATTGGAGACTCTGCCACTTAAGCTATCCTCCTTCCTCCTTGGTAGTTATGCACAACCTCTCATCCCAGGTGTGTGATGTCTTTAAAAGATTATGTCACCCCCAAATCACAGCCAAGTAAATTAGGCATGGGAAAATGAATTTTGTAGCACTAGGTCATCCAGTAAGATGGTGTCTTTAGTAATACTATGATGTAGCTTTTCTGATTATCTTCCTCATGTATCATGTTGCCAAATTATTTAATTAACCACACTCATTTTTCTTCCAAATACACTGCTATTTGGATAGCATTGGTCATTTTCTGATTTTGAATGTGGATATGGAGTATGATAGTCTTAAGAGCAGATTATATTGCTTTGTAGTTTTCTAAATGTAATGTTTAGATGTCCTTCATTTTTTTTTTTTTTTTGGTATGGACATAAAACCATTTGGCAAGATAAACCCCTTCTTAGGATAACTTTTTAAACATGCGTAACGGAAATACATTCTATATTTAATTTAGAGATGAATGAAAATAAATTTAATTTTTCTTTATCCAGAGTCATGGACTCCTTGAAATCTGTCCATGGACCCATTGGAGGGATCATTGACCTTCAAGTTAAGAGCCTCTGGTTTAGAGAATCATGGCATAGTGGAAATCACATAGCTTTGTGAGTAAATGTTATCATAATCATGGAGGCAGGATGGTTAATCTGTGGGGAAGGACAATAGCATCTTTTTCCTAATAAATCTTACTAAGGACATCAGTCTCTCTGTTATTCTTAGACTTGTTATAGAAGACATATAAAAATGGCAGATGATATATTTTTGAGTTGGTATACAGACTGATTCATTATGTTGTGGTTGTTAAATTGTATATTTTGGAACAAGAGAAAGCAAGGAAGTCAGTTGATAACCTTTTTTGTGACAGAACAGTGCAGGCTTTGGGGAGAACCTTATTACTCCTGAGTGACTTTACCTATATAATTTATGTTTCAATTCTCCTGTATTGCATGTCCCTGGAAAAAGTTTTGCATGTTAGACTGTGCTGCAAATTGCTTGAGGCCTTTAGGTTCAGAATTTATCAGGAGCAGTGATGGCTTTGTGTCATAAATTTAGTCACATGCATTCAGGACAACACCTGAGTCCTTTGCTTTTCTCCTAGGTATAGTTATATCAGAGATTGAAGAATCCTGGTAATCTGTTATTTTAGGACTTTCATAAGGAATTTTTCATAAGGAACATACACTATGGTGTCCAGCATTCTTCCCTGCTCCATCCCCCCCACCCCAACTACCACATTTAGTGAATACATGAGCTAGATAAAAGTTTCAGTAGGTGCAAAGAGAGTGGTGATTTTTGGACATGTAACATAGTAGACTAGTTCCACGAAGATAACTGTGACAGTTCCACTGGCAGCCTATCATTGTTTCTCTGCCTATTTTGGGGAGTCAGTGTTATTTTGTTTTCTAGGTATTTATAAGCAAGTTCCCTATGAGGATATAAAGTATGGCAGGGAGGGGAAAAAGAAGAGTCTTAGAAAAAAAATGCTGTTATAATAATCAAGAAGGCACAGTAATTTATGGAACACAGGGTAGTTATTGTTGCCAATAACCCAAATGAGAAAAACAGCCTCTTTGTCACTTAAAACCTGCCTTGGGGCAATATATAGAAGTAGATTGCAGGATTCAGAGGTTTATGAGGCTTCAGAAGTCCCAGTGTAGTCAATCCCTTTTATTTTACAGATGAAGAAACTGAGGTTAAGATTATGTGACTTGCCTAAAGTAATATAGATAGTAAGTAGAAGCTTAAGATTTGAATGCAATACTATGTTAGGTAAAACTTGAACTCATGAGCTATATTTAGGCTGGGATATTATACTGTGGCTCTTGAACTACATTTTTAGAAAGATAGGAAAAAAGAGTCGGTGTGATTCCAAGGAGTCTGGTTACTTGTATTCTCTTGTACCGTGTTTGTTCCTGGGAATATCTTCAGTTTTGGACCATGCTACAAACTGCTTGAGGTCTTTAATATAGAACAAAACAAAGAGACAGACTGCAGGGATGGATGTTCACCAAAATGTCAGCAAGAGTTATGATCCTGACTATATTTCACAAGTCCTTTCTAATTTCCTCAGATGTGCCTTTGTGAGAGGTCTAGGATCACTGTATCTAAAGGTCATGGAACTCTGACCATGAGGGATTGCGGTTCTTGTCCTTTATCTGCCCTCCTTCGTTCTGTGGTTTTACATGGGTCACTTAATGGAGTTTCCTCATCTGTTAAAGGGATTGGTCTGAAGTGTTTTGAAGGACACATCCATTTTGAATGTTCTGCTTTTGTAATCTAGGTAAAATGATGGGGAAAGAGTCTCTACGTGGCATATAATCATCTTTTATAGAGTGTCCTGGGAATGGGCTTGTCAAAACCTTGCTCTTGATAAGACATTTAATTTTATAAGGGTGTGAAATATCAATTAGATACTGGTAGAATATCTATAAAGAGATGAGGCAACCCTGTTCAAAAAGCACAAAGGAGAAATCTTTCCAAGAGAAGACAGAGGGAGCCATGAGAAAAAGCATTTCCAAGAATGGAAGAGGGCAGTCAACTGAGACGAAGTCAGGAAAATATTTGGAAAGCAAGGTAAGCCTGATTGCAGAACATGGGAAACTGATGAGCCCACTGGATTTGGAGGAATTACAACCAAGGGGATCTTTACAGTTCAAACAAGAGTGCAGGCTTAGAGATTCTGACAGCCAGATGTATATATTTGAGAATTGTATGGACTTGGGAGAGAAGGATTCAGTAAGATTTTGGTGGAAACCATTTTTTGTCTCTTTTCCTATGGTGTTTGTAGGTCATTAATATATACATTTGCTTAAAGGATAGACAATACCCATCTGATAGTGAAGTTTTCCCAGGTTGCCAGTTTGGAGATTAGAACCGATAATAATAATACTTCCCAAGGTTGTTGCAAGGATCAAATGAATTAGCATATGTAAAGTGTTTTGCAAACCTAAAAGTACTATATAAATGTTGTTATCATTATCATTATTATTCTTCCTTCTTCTTCCAAGTGTGATGAGGTTAAAATGAGATAGATATTATGCATAAAGTATTTAGTACTATTCCTGGCATATAGTAGGTGCTTAATAAATGTTTGTTTCCCCTTTCATTTTTACATTTTGGAGATAAATAGTTGCAGAGAAATTATGTGACTTAGCTAAGATTGTTAATAATAATAGTAAAATATATGCTAATAATAGCATTTATGTAATAGCTTTATTGTTTACAAATACATAGTGTCTCATTTGATATGCACAACAATCCTGGCAGGTAGGGCCTATTATTTTTTCTATTTTACAGATGAGGAAATTGAGTCAGATAGTGGTTAAATAACTTGCCCAGGGTTACACAGCTAGTAAGTGTCTAAAGCACGATTTGAATTCAAGGCTTCCTATCTACAGGTCTAGCATTCTATCTTCATTAGCGATATAAGATTTTACAATATTCTTCTTATAACTATTTAATATCAAAATCTAAGCTTCTTGACTCCTAGTCTAGTTAATCTTCCATCATAGCACATGGATTAATTTATAATTCTGGACTTTTAAAAATATAACTATGATGCCACAAGACTTTGACTTTAGAGGTTACCCAAGATCCAGATGACTGGATAGTATTCAATAGATAGTTTTCAACATTCACTCTTGTAAAATCTTGTGTTCCAAACTTTTTTCTTCCTCTTTCCCCGTCCCCACTTCCCCTAGGTGGCAAGTAATATGATATATGTTAAACATGAACTATTCTTCTATATGTATTTTCATAATTATCATGCTGCAAAAAAAAAATCAGGTCAAAAGTGGAAAAAGAGAAAGAAAACAAAATGCAAGCAAACAACAACAAAAAGAGTGAAAATACCATGTTGTGAGCCATATTTAGCCTCCACAGCTCTTTCTGGATGCAGATGCGCTCTCTCTCTCTCTCTCTCTCTCTCTCTCTCTCTCATGAATTTGGTCTGAATTACCTCATTGTTGAAAAGAGCCATGTATATCCAAAATTGATCATTGTAAAATCTTGTTGTTGTCGTGTACAATGATCTCAGCATCAGTTCATGTTAGTCTCTCCAGGTCTTTCTGAAATCATCCTGCTGGTCATTTCTTATAGAACAGTGATATTCCCTAACATTCATACATCATAGCTTATTCAGCCATTCTCCAACTGATGGGTATCCACTCAGATTCCAGTTTCTTGACACTACAAAAAAGGACTTCTTCAAACATTTTTGCACATATAAGTCAAGATAATATTTAAGCATGCAAAATAAAATGTATAGGATTAAAGAGATGACATTACATTGAAATATAGCTATCAAAATGTTAAAAATTTAAAAATCAGTATTCATAACCTCAAGTTAAGAACCACTGTAATTGGATTCTTGCCATTAATACTGTCTACAACTTTCTTTGATTTCTTACCCCTATGGAAGAGGGAGAGGAGGAAAAAGGAAAGACTACAAGGTTTCTTTCTTTTTTCCTTCCAGATGTGTGCAATCAGAGGTGTGTCCAGATAGAGCTATTCCAAAAGGAAAGGTTGTTCTTGATTATAGTAAGACCAAAGGGATTTGGCCCTGAAGAAAAGAGTTATAGTTCTCCACTTAAAAAAACTTAAAATCTCTTGGCATCTCTATATCCTATATACATTCAGCACTGAAAGAACAACTAGCAGGACTTATGGAATGTAGAAATATTCACACTGGCATCCCTCTTTGAAAAATCATTTTAGGGCTTAAAGATGTTTACTTAATGTACTAATAGTCAGATGCAAGTTGATAAAAGTCCTTATATTTAAAAATAAAGCATGTCAAGAAGATTGAATGAAGTAATTCTAAGCAACCAACACATTAGAACATTGGTACATAGTAATCATTTAATGATGCCCAAGATGAATGAAAAGAGCACTCTCAAAGTGCAAATTATTACGGATGTCTTTTCTGTAGTAGGCTGGACCTCCAGTCCATTTCTAAGAGTGTTAAACACTAATTAACACCTTGAATCAAAATTCTTCTTTTTAAGATTTTTCTGTAGGGGAGATTTCCATCTCTAAATAAGATTCTTAGCACTGACCAGCAATCTACACAGAGACTTCTGTTTTCCTGGAATGGTTTTCATAGAAATCAATGCCCATACCCATCAAGAACAAGCAGTTGAAATAAGGTTAAGGTGACATTTGTAGAATACATTAAGGTTTTCCAAAATGTTTTACACATGTTCTTTCATTTTTATCTTTTTCATAGTCTTGTGAGGTAGATGTTCTTATTACTGACACTATTTATATATATATATATATATATATATATATATATATATATACTATCACATATATCTATATATTGTCTTATATTCATATATATATAGACACAATATCATTGTCATAATTATCATATCTGTTACCATTATTATATTTTACAAATGAGGAAATTAAGGATCAGATGAATTAAAAAACCTGCCCTTGATGATATTGTTAATAAATGTCAAGATCCAGATCTTTCCATATCTTAAATTAATTGCCTTTTTCATTATGTCACCTAATTTCATATTATATTTAATGTACCTATTGGATAGATGAGTCATTTGGACACCCACCTACACTCACACTCACACCCACACTCACATACAATTAGCAAGTAAAGGCAGCAAACTAGCCTGGGAATTAGGAAGCCTTGATGTCTGATCCTCACTCAGACCTTTATTATAAGCTGTGTGACCTTGGACAATTTACCTAATCTCTATCTCAGTTTCCTCATCTATAAAATAGAGTTAATAATAGCACTTATCACCTGCCTCCCAAGTTTGTTGTGAAGATGGGATATCTGTAAAAGTGCCTTGTAATATTAAAGTGCTACATGAATGCTAAATTCTATTAGGTATGAAATAAATAAATGTATGTATATATGTATATATACACATATACATAAATTTATACACATATCCATAGAAATATATATGTATATATATATATACTTCTAAATAGTTGCATATACGTGTATTCATATATGTGTATATATATATATATATATATACACACAAACACATACATGTGTGTATTTCTGTGTGAGTGTTCCCCTTCAGTTATAAAGTTCTATGATTCTATATTGGTAGGTATGAAGTATTAAAAAAAAAAGGGCAAATGTTTTTCTGCCTTATTCTACTTACAAAAATATGAACCAAATTTGATTTGCTTAGAACTAGTAATGGTGGAGGAGGTAAGTTTCCTACCTCAAGTGAGAACATTTTTGAAAAATGATCTTTTGCTTTAGAAACAATATTCTATGTTGATAAGGAAGTAAAGAGACTCCACAACCCCAGAATGCAACCTTTACAACTCCATTTCTTTGACTTATATCCAGGTTTTTCAACAAACATGGGGTTGGAAAATAGAGCTATGTAAAATTTTATATCCCTCACATTCTTTTTCTTTTTAATGCTGCAAACCAAGGAAAGGTTTATTGTACTAGACTCTAACCACAAGACCCCCTCAGGCATGAAAAGTATTATGGAGAGATATTTATAAGGTTGACATTACCCACATTAACATGCCATCGCAGCCCCAGTGTGGTTTCTGGGTGCCAGGTTTAATATACAGTACACCTTGTGTGTTTAGTCATACACTTCACTCCATGGTCTCTCCCTCATGAGGACAATATAGAGGGAATCACAGGGCTGGGAGGGACCTGGAGGGATTAACTAATCCATCCCCATGCCTTCAGGCAGGACCAAAAGGAAAGTCCTATATTAATGTTCATACAGGAATGTGTCCCTATTTTGATCACAAATACTAATTGGTTTTCAGTTTCTATAAATTTTTAAGTGTAAGAGTTACAGAATGTTAAAGCTGGAAAGGAAATTCAAAATTGTTTAGTCTCCTTATTTTATAGAAGAAGGAAGACCTCGAGACTTGACATGAATTGTCCAAGGTTACAAAGTTTGTTAGCAAAAAAGCTACCACTAGAACCATATCCTTTAACTCCCTATATACTATTTTCCCGATACAAATGAACGCACATGTATATTACATGCATATATGTGTACATATTCTTACATGTACTATATACACAAATGTATAGCTACCCACAGTATGCCATATATACATATATGTTCACACATAAACCTAGAGTTATCCCTGATCTTTCAATTAGTGTTTATTAAGACTGTGTTATGTAACCAGCATTGTGCTGGTAACTAAGGTGGGGAGAAAAGAAGGGAAAAGAACAAACTCTGGATTTTAGATTTCACTCTTTGGGGAGAAATATGGGATGGGAGACAGCAGGTAATAAAGTGTCATAGAGAATAAAGGCATTCCCTAGTCAAGAAGGACAGCAGCTGGTTGCCAGTAGCCCAGAGGAGGACATTAACCTCTCTTGAACTTTGCTGGGGGAAAGTCCATGTTTGCGGATTGAAGTGTGTATTGTGGAAGGAGGAAGAACCATTGAGTCAATTGAAACATTTTGTGACTAACTAATGCATTGAGCATTCATTCTCTCTCTCTCTCTCTCTCTCTCTCTCTCTCTCTCTCTCTCTCTCTCTCTCCATCTCTGTCTCCCTTTCTTTCTCTGTCTCTCTGTCTCTCCGTCTCTGTCTCCTTTTCTTTCTCTGTTTCTGTTTCTATTTCTCTGTCTCTCTCTTATCTCTCCCTCTTCCTTCCCCTTCTCTGTCTCTCATCTGTATGTTATATATGTATGTAATGCACCCAGTATTTTTATCCACACATATACCTATATGTACACATATACAAACATACATGACTGTGTTAGAATTCTCTTGGGCTGTATTTCTCTGCCAGATGTCACATACTGGGCTGGGCTGTAAGTTGCTTGAGATCTCAGTCTCAGAACATACCAGCCGAGTTGGGCAATTCTGTAAGGTTGTCAGTGAGTGTTACATTTTTTACCACCTGAGCCTTTGCTTTCGCCTTAGGCATGTTTCTATATAAGATATTGCAGGACCCCAACACAGTACCAATGGTTCAGCATTAATAAAGAGGAACAGCAGTACAGATCACTCAGAAGAGTAGATAAAAAGGCTATTCTTATTGACTTTCTATCCAGTACGAAAATACCTGTTTCATTTCCATTAGTCACTGTGCTATGCCTGGTATCAATTGGACAGGTGAATATGACATGATCTCTGCCTTCATCAAACTAACAGGCTAGCAGACAGCTGGGCTTGGAGTGAGGAGGATCTCAGCTTCCATTTGGGCACTGGCTAGTTGTGTGACTCTGAGTCAATCACTTAACCTCTCCCAGCCTCAGTTTCCTCATTTGTAAAATGAAAGAATTGGACTCCATGACTTCTCAAATCCCTTCCAGCTCTAAATCTATGATCTTGGGCTCACAGGGGAGATGATAAACAGAAATATGGTAGAAAGGTAGAGTGAAATTGGAAGAAAAGACATACTAACATAAAAGGTTATTGACGTTCAGGAAAGGAAAGGAATTCCATTTATTTGGGGAAATAAACATTTACTTTTGGGGATTTTTTTGTGTACATGTTCTTGGAAACACTCATCTAAAAAACCCAAATTTTGTCATGTCTCCCACCCATTTCATTGCTGAGAATGAGTACTATCACCCCACAGATGAAGACACATTACCAGCAAAGGTGAACAAACCTGTACTAGATGTAAGTCGAGCAAATGGCAATATGAGTTAGTCGCTATGAAATCAGTATTTGCTTAGGACCTCCTATCAAAAATGGGTGGAAGTGAGTGTTTGAGTATCCTGAGTATATTTCCCCATGTGTGCCTGGCCAAAAGCCCTCGCCATGCTGCATTCATCAGAACAATACCCTTTGATCTGAAGTTGCACACTCCCTGTCTGCCTTGTCATCATAGGCTGCTCTGTGTCTTTTTTGCATTTGCTGTAAAAAGACTTGATCCTCTGGTTCTCTGTCCAGCTTTTGTTTCCCAGAATTCCACAGCTACACCTCAGTGAAAGAATAGGGCAGGGATGAAATGCTGTCTGTCTATCTCTGCAGTGGAAAGAAAAAAATCTCATCCTTTAGTTTTTCCATTTAGCTTTTTGCTCACCAGTATCCTTTCTTTATGGGTCAGTGAGAAGGGCTTTGTTTGGAAAGAGGAGGAGCCTAATAACCCCCCCCCCCTTTTTTTTAACTGGAATATCCTTGTATTTGAATATGCAAAAATTCCTCCTCTGGGTTCTCAGTTCCCTCTCTCCTCTGTTATAATGTGCAAGTCTATCTGAAGCAAACACCTGGTCATGTAGCCTGGTCGTGTAGCCCGTTATCTCCTCTCCCTAGGAAGAGTCACATGGCTTGCAGTTCCCATGGTATTAACTGCCAACCTGGCTCAAGGTGAAAATCCCCTTTATAGACAGGTCTAGTTATTTCTGTTTTTGCTTGCAGATTGACAATGAGGATGGTAGAGAAAGGGAGAGTAGGAAAAAGACCTCCAATCTTCTAGTGAACTCCTGCTCATCTACTGTCAATTCGAAATTAAAAACAAATATTTTATCCTGAGGGTTGCAGCTCATGTACTTGATTTGGCATCTTTAAGAAACAGGGTAGTAGATAAATGCAAGTGTTTGGAGACAAATCACCCTTAATTAATAATGGACACTATCGTAGAGCTCACATAGGTTAAGATTCTGTTCTGGCTTGGGAGCATTTACATATTTTCTCTTGTTGAAATTTTAGTGAGGCTATTTGTCCTATATCTCATTTTGAATAATACAAAGCAAAAACCTTATGGGGCTGATACTTGTTTTGCTAATTGTATTAAGCAGAATGGAAACAGCTATACAATGGGGTCAAGATTTCTGTGCAGTTGGCAGGTATCACAAAATTTCTTGGATTTTGAAAAGTAAAGTGAATCCCTTAGGGTCTGCTCTCCCCTAGACTTGATCTTACAGGTTTTAGAAACTCAGGAATGGGGGCTATATTCCATCTTTCCTAAGATTACTTTTTAAAAAGTCTTACTTTATTGTGCTGGATAGAAGCCATAATGTGTCAGGACAACTTGAACAATGTAACATTTGAATTAATGTTGATAATATCAACTACTACTGGTTACTAGGTTTCACTTTGAAGATAGAAGTCTGGGACAGTAGGATGGTGTAGTGAACAGAGCACCAGCTCTGAAGTCAGGAGGACCTGAGTTCAAATTTGGTCTCAGACACTTAACACTTCCTAACTGTGTGACTTTGGGCAAGTCACTTAATCCTATTTGCTTAAGCCAAAAAAAAAAAAAAAAAAAAAAGGAAAAAAAAAGACATAAATCTTTATTGAGGAATGACAAAGGAAACAAAGATTGGGTACTTACAGTGGATAGTGGAAAGTATAATTTTAAGTTTTATCACTTAGTAGGTATTTGTTTTTCATGCCTTTTAAGGCTGTTGTAGATTGTACCTGAAAGAACAAGTTTGCTACCTTCCAGGATCTCAGGAACATCTCTTGCTAGACTAGACATCCTATGCCCAGAAATTCTTTGAATAGGAGATCAAAATCTAATATGCAAAATTTAGATATCCCTTTCTGAAGTTTTTTCTTTGATTGGGTACCTAGCTTCCTTTTACATCTGCTTACTTGAATCTCTGAATCTTGTACATCTTTCTTTACTGCTTTCTCTCTATTCCTGCTCCCCCCATCCTGTCATCTCCCCCACTCTGCAGGATACTAGAATGGAAGTAAAAGTCTTGTAATTGAGACATCAATTTTTCTGAAACCTATTATACCTACCATGAAAGATGATGTTTTTGTAATGTGGTGAATGTTTTCAGGCTTGAGATCTCTTCTTCAAATATCAACAAAAAAACGTATTACTTGGAGACTTTGCACTATGTTCAGGTGAGTGAAGGAATGTCCTCAGTGTTTTAGTCTAATTAGGATTACAGTAGGTTTACATAGCAGTCAGCAGAATTATTGACACTAGTTTGATCAACAATAACTTGTGATTGAAATCATTAACAGTGATCTGTGTGAATTGTCATGCTAGTAAAACGACTCCAGTCTCTTGATTTGTATGAATCATGCAGACAGAGGATAGTTGGTTGGCTCAACATAAAATTGAGGTTGGAATGGTTCCAAAATGGTTCTCTGTGAAGCAGGTAGATATGGTCTTGTTACAGTGAATTGAAGCCAAAGTTGGCCCATTACTTTAACCCATTTTTGAGGTGTCACCTACATTACCATGAAATATAAATTATTATTTCCAATGAAGGTGAAATTGGCTCAAGTCTTTAAAAGTAATACTTATGAATATTTAAGAAAAAGTTAGTCTGGGTTTTTATTGAAGTATCAGTTACTTTCAATGAATATTAATGAAGGTGACAAGACTAAAAAGAGATACTGGGTTATAATACCAGTGAACCAAAGTTTTAAAAGATAAGTTTTAATGGAAATGATTATAATAATTGATGCTAATATAATATTTTTTACATGTTCCAAATTTTTAAGATATGAGAAATTCCTTTGGAATTCAAGGTCAGCAAGATTATACATTTAAATGCCAGCTCAGCTACAATTGCACCATTACCAACTTTCACTAAGTATTGAAAAATCTATGTTGGGTGGATTTCGATTTCCCAATTTTTGCTCTTTTTAAGAGAGGAAAAGTTTAAAAGGGGAATACATCACCCAGGCTGGTATTTAAACTCATAATCATGATGACCAGCATAACATTTAAGATACAAGCTGCTGGAAGTAATTGATTATCTCATGTATAATCAATCTCATTAACATATGGCAGAGATTGCAGGCAAAAAATGAGATTCAGCATAAATACACTGATCTAAAAGTACAACAAAATACACAATCAAATAATTTAACTGGTGCCATGCTATATCAGGACTTATGAATAGTTCTCTGCATTTTCTTTTCTTTTTCTTTTAGCTTTATTATTTTTTATTTTTTTATCATCTTCATTTCCAAATGATCTTTTCTCTACCCCAGAGAACCATCCTTTCTTAACAAAGACTGAAAAAGTAATACATCAGTTGAGACTAACAAGAGATACAATACTTTATATCTAATGTCCTCATTTTCAAAGAAGGGTGGGAGGTATGATTTTTCTCTTTTTGGGAGGAAGAGTAAGATTGGGACCAATCCTGATTGGTCATTATAGAGTATTCAGATATTTTTGATGTTCTCTACATTTTCATGTTTTATATTCATTGTTTTATTGTTGGGCTTACTTTACTTTTCATCATTTCATATAAGTCTTCCCCTGCTTTTCTGTATTCTTCAGAATTTCTTATGTCACAATAATATTCCATTCCAGTTATGCATCCCAGTTTAGTAGTTTCCCAATCAATGCTTTCCTCTCTTTGTTGTTTGCTTAATTGTTTTTTTTTTTTTTTCTTTCCTCTCAACTTCTTCCTAAGCTACTATGGGGAAAAAAAGTTATTTTTATTACTTAGGAACTCTCAACCATGATTTAAAATGGGAACTATTTACTTTTTAAAATACTGAATATATTCATATTACTTTATATTTTGATGGATCAGGCAGGTCCTTTGTTGGTCCTTCTTCCCTATTACCACCCCTGCCAATGAATTAAATTGCTTTAAGATTTTTTGTTTAGCATTGGTAGTAAAGACTTTTTCTGAGGGTCGCTCCTTTTTTCACTTGTGTGTTATTTTTTGAGTAATGCAAGTTAAGCAAGCTAAATTGATATGCCTTTATCATCTATGTGCCAGGCACTGTGCTAAATGCTAGCATTGCAAAGAAAGGCAAAGTAAATAACTAAAAATACCCACAGTTCTCAACAAGCTCATAGTGTCATAAGGTGGGAGGGGAAGAGATATCATATAAACTACTATGTACAAACAAGATATATACAGAATAAATTGGAGACAAACAGTGGAGAGAAGCGGTTCAGGAAAGTTCTCTAATAGAAGGTGGGGTTTTTAATGGGACTTGAAGAAAGCCAGGGAGGCCAAGAGATAAGAGTTTCATTAGCCAAGCTGGGAACCAGCTGCACTTAGCAATTGCCTCCCTTCTTATCTGGCTCATACTAATTCCCTAACTTACTTGCTTCTTCTCCCTTGCAATGATCCATTGTTTGTAGCTATTAGGTCTTGTCCAACTTTTAATGACCTAATTTGGGCTTTTTTTAGGTTAAATATTTGTAATTCTTCTAAACATACTTTCACATTTATCATGCTGTACAACTAAAAGTCAAATCAAAAAGGAAAAAAAATGAGAAAAAAACAAGCAAGCAAACAACAGCAAAAAAAGGTGAAAAATACTATGTTGTGATCCATATTCAGTCCCCATAATCCTCTTTCTGGGGATTAGCTCCCTCCATCAAAATTAATCATTTCATTATTGAAAAGAGCCAAATCCATCACAGTTGATTGTAACATAGTTTTGCTGTTGCCCAGTACAATGATCTCCTGGTTCTGTTCATTTCACTTAGCATCAGTTCATGTAAGTTCCTCCTGGCTTCTCTGAAATCATCCTGCTGGTCGTTTCTTACAGAACAATAATATTCCATAACATTAATATACCATAATTTATTCAGCCATTCTCCAATTGATGAGCTTCCATTCAATTTCCAGTTTCTTGCCACTACAAAAAGAGCTGCCTCAAACATTTTGGCACATATAGGTCCCTTTCCCTCCTTTAAGATCTCTTTGGGATCTGAGCCCAGTAGAGACACTGCTGGATCAAAGGATTTTTTTTTTTTATTAACTTATTTTGTTTTAGATTTTTAGATTTTAGATCACAGTTTTTTTTAATAAATAAATTTATTTTTTTAAATGTCAGTACAACTGAAATGACTCAACAACAAAAAATATGATTGTGGCAGTTATGTTGGAAATTCGGTATGAACTAGACTTTATTAGTATTTTTCTGTGTTATGGATACTTTTGTAGTACAATGATGTCAAAAATTTTTTTTAATTTCTTAAAGTATTTAATTTTTTATAATTACAACTTTTTATCGACAATACATATGCATAGGTAATTTTTTTTTTTTTTACAACATTATCCCTTGCACTCACTTCTGTTCTGATTTTTCCCTTCTCTCCCTCCACCCTCTCCCCTACATGGCAGGCAGTCTTATACATGTTAAATATGTTATATTTTATCCTAGATACAATATATGTGTGCAGAACTGAACGGTTTTCTTGTTGCACAGGGTGAATTGGATTCAGAAGGTAAAAATAATCTGGGAAGAAAAACAAAAATGCAAACAATTTACATTCATTTCCCAGTGTTCTTTCTTTGGGTGTAGCTGCTTCTGTCCATCCTTGATCAATTGAAACTGAGTTAGATCTCTTTGTTGAAGAAATCCACTTCCTTCAGAATACATCCTCATACAGTATCGTTGTTGAAGTGTATAATGATCTCCTAGTTCTGCTCATTTCACTCAGCATCAGTTCATGTAAGTCTCTCCAAGCCTCTCTGTATCCATCCTGTTGGTCATTTCTTACAGAACAATAGTATTCCATAACATTCATAGGGTATGCACAGTTTGATAGCCCTTTGGGCATAATTCCAAATTACCCTTCAGAATGACTGAATCAGGTCACAACTCCACGAATGGTATTAATGTCCCAGTTTTCCCACATCCTCTCCAACATTTATCTTTATTTTTTCCTGTCATCTTACCTAATCTGAGAAGTATGAAATGGTACCTCAGAGTTGTCTTAACTTGCATTTTTATAATCAATAATGATTTAGAGAATTTTTTCATATGACCAGAAATGGCTTCAATTTCCTCATCTAAAAGCTGACTGTTCATATCCTTTGACCATTTATCAATTGGGGAATGGTTTGTATTCTTATAAATTTAAGTCAATTCTCTATATATTTTAGAAATGAGATCTTTATCAAAACCTTGAATATAAAATTTCCCTTCAGTTTTCTGCTTTCCTTTTTCCATTTTGACTGCATTGGTTTTGTGTGTTCAAAAACTTTTTTACTTAATATAATCAAAATTATACATTTTGCATTTCATAATGTTCTCTAATTTTTCTTTGGCCATAAATTCCTTCCTTCTCCACAGATCTGAGAGACAGACTATCCCTTGTTCTTTTAATTTGCTTATAGTATCACCCTTTGTCTAAATCATTTTGAACTTGTCTTGGTATTGGTCACTGCCTAGTTTCTGTGATACAATTTTCCAATTTTCCCCAGCAATTTTTGTCAAATAGTGAGTTATTATCCTAGAAGTGAAAATCTTTGGGTTTATCAAACACTAGATTATTATAGTTTTTGACTATAGTAGGTCCTGTGAACCTACTGTATTCTGATCTATTTGTCTATTTCTTAGGCAATAACAAATACTTTTGATGACCACTTCTTTATAATATAGTTTTAGGTCTGGAACAGCTGAGTTACCTTCATTGCATTTTTTTCTCATTAATTTCCTTAAAATTCTTGACCTTTTGTTCTTCCAGATGAATTTTGTTATTATTTTTTTCTAGCTCTATAAAATAATTTCTTGGTGGTTTGACTGGTTTGGCATTGAATAATTAGATTAATTAAGGTAGAAGTGTCATTTTTATTATATTGACCTAGCCTACCCATGAGCATTTGATATACTTCCAAATGATTAGATATGACTTTATTTGTGTGGAAAGTGTTTTGTAATTGTTTCCATGTAGTTCCTAAATTTGTCTGGACAGTTACACTCCCAGATATTTTATATTATCTACAGTTATTTTAAGTGCAATTTCTCTTTGTATCTCTTGCTGCTGGACTTTGGTGGTAACATATAGAAATGCTGATGATTTATGTGCATTTATTTTGTATCCTGAAATTTTGCTAAAGTTCTAGTAGTTTTTAAGTTAATTCTCTAGGATTCTCTAAGTGTATTATCATATCAATTAGCAAAGAGTGATAATTTTGTTTTTTCATTACCTACTCTAATTTCTTTAATTTCTTTTTCTTATTTTATTGCTAAAACTAACATTTCTTGTAAAATATTGAATAGTAATGGTGATAGAGGGCAACCTTGTTTTACCCTTGATCTTATTGGGAATGGTTCTAGTTTATCCTCATTACATATGATGCTTGCTGATGGTTTTAGTTAGATGCTACAGGAATTTCTAAGGAAAATTCCATTTATTCTTATGCTGTCTAGTGTCTTTAATAAGAATGGGTGTTGGATTTTGTCAGATGCTTTTTCTTATCTTTTATTGAGATAATAATATGATTTCTGTTAATTATTGATATAGTTAATTATTCTAATAGTTTCTCTGATATTGAAACATCCCTGAATTCCTGGCATAAATTCTATTTGGTCATGACATATTATTCTGGTGGTAAGTTGCTGTAATTTATTTGATAATATTTTATTTAAGATTGTTGCATCAATATTCATGAGGGAAATTGTGATAATTTTCTTTCTCTGTTTGACCCTTTCTGATTTAGGAATCAGCACCATATTAGTGTCATAAAATTAATTTGATAGGATTCCTTTCCCTCTTTTTTCAAATAATTTGTATATTATTGGAATTAGTTGTTCTTTAAATATTTGGTAAAATTCACTTGTAAATTCATCTGGCCCTGGAAATTTTTTCTTAGTGATTTAACTAGTAGCTTGTTCAATTTCTTTTTCTAAGTAATTTTATTTCCTCCTCTGTTAATCTGGGAAATCTATATTTTTGTAAATATTCATCCAGTTCATTAAATTATCAGATTTATTGGCATACAATTGAGCAAAATAGTTTCTAATTATTGCTTTAATTTCCTCTTCATTGGTGGTAAGTTCACCCTTTTCATTTTTGATACTGGTAATTTGATTTTCTTCTTTCTCTTTTAAAATCAGATTAACTACATGTTTATTTTTTTATAAAACCAACTCTTGTTATTATTATTATTATTATTATTAATTCAATAGTTTCTTTATTTTCAATTTTATTAATTTTTCAGACTTTCAAATTTGGTATTTAATTGGGAATTTTTAATTTGTTCTTTTTCTAGCTTTTTTAGTTTAATGTCTAATTCACTGATCTTTTCCTCTCTGTTTTGTTCAAATATGTATCCAGAAATATAAAATTTCACCTAAGAATAGCTTTGGCTGCATCCCATAAATTTTGGTACATTTTCTCATTATTGCCATTCTCTTGAAAGAAATTTTCGATCATTTCTATGGTTTGTTGTTTCACCTATTCATTCTTTAGGATTAGATTATTTAATTTAATTTTTGGCCTATTTCCTCCCATCCCTTTACTTCATGTAATTTTTATTGTGTCACAATCTGAAAAGAATACATTTACTATTTCTGCCTTTCTGCATTTGATTTTGAGGTTTTTATGCCCTCATACATGGTCAGTTTTTGTGTAGGTTTCATATATTGCGGAGAAAAAAAGTATATTCCTTGCTGTCTTCATTCAGTTTTCTCAGTTCAAGATAGGTCTATTATACCTAACTTTTCTAAAATTCTATTTACTTCCTTAATTTCTTTCTTGCTTTATGGTTTGATTTATCTAGTTCTGATAGAACAAGGTTGAAATCTTCCACTAATATAGTTTTACTATCTTGAAATAAGAGCTTCTTGAAGTTCTCTTAACTTCTTCTCTGGGAATCTATGCCATTTGGTGCATATATGTTTAGTATTGATGTTAATTCATTATCTGTGGTGATGTTAGCATAATGTAGTTTCCTTCCTTATCTTATTTAGATCTATTTTTGCTTTTGCTTGATCCAAGATCAGGAGATCAGGATCACTACCCCTCCTTTTTTTTTTTTTTTTTTTTTTTTTTTTAACTTCAACTGAAGCACAATAAAATCTTCTTTGGTCTTTTACCTTTACTTTGTATGTATCTCTGTGCTTCAAATGTGTTGTAAACAAAACATTGTAGAATTCTGGCTTTTCATCCAGTTAAAATTATTAACTCTTTATTTCCCATCATCCTATTTTCCCCAGGTATATATTTCTCTCTCCCTCCTCACCATTATTTTGCTTCTGACTACTACCTCCCTCAAGCTACCTTTCCTTTTTTCAGCCCTTACCCCCTTTCTTATCTCTTTCCCCTTCTACTTCTGCCTTCCCTTCTATTAACCTCCTTTTTTCTTTTCCCCTTCCCCTCCTACTTCCCTATAAAATGAGATAAATTTTTTATATCTAACAAAATACATATGATATTCCCTTTTTGAGCCAAATCTGAAGAAATTAAGATTCAAACAATGCTCATCCTCCCCCCCCCCTTCTTTCCTTCATCTGTAATGGGTCTTTTTTGCCTTTTCATGTGATATAATTTACCCTATTTTGGCTCCCCTTTCCTCTTCTTCCAATACAATCCATTTTCCACCCTAGTTTCTTTTTTATATCATCACATGAAAGTCAATTTATACCTACAACCTCTAAGTATACCCTAACAAAGATACAGTTCTTAAGAATTGTACACATTATCTTCCCATTTAGGGATGTAAACATTTTTTAACCTTTATAAAACATAGTTCTGGAGAGCTAGTGGCTCCTGTTGGAGCTCAAAATCCCTGGGGGATGCATCAGTTCCCTCGAGAGCACTGGATCCTGCTGCTGCCTTCACTCTCCCACAGGGATGAAATTGGCCTTTCTCAAGTGGCACTGAGACCAGCTTCCAAATTAGACATCCTGTGGCAAAAGAGCAGATTGGAAGTCTGGTCATTAATGACCACAGAGCAGATGGAGGTTCAGGAAATCAGAAGTTTGGTCAGCCTGGGACATCTCAACCAATGAATTGAAGAATAGAGAGAATTGGAGCAGATTGCCAGTGTGTGGAGTGCTACACCTGGCCAGAAGGAAAGGAGATCAGAATCTGGCTGGAACCAGTTCTATACTCACTGAAGTCACGTGTAGGGACTGAGACTAGTAAAAACTACAGGTGTAGGAAGAGGTGGAGACATTTTGAGTTCCAACTTTCAGGGGATCTGCCATCAGAAACTGAATGATGGGGGAATAAAAGAGAAAAGACTGAATCCCAAAAAAAAATTCATTTTTAAAAGTTAAGATAAATCAACAGATTAGCTATTAATAACTGAAGAGAAGGTGGTATCCAAACAAACTGAGAAATTTGAGTAAATATAAGAAGGCAAAGAAAAATTTTTATCTCCTTTTGCATTTGGTCAATTGTACTTTTAAAGAAGTTGTGTGTTCATTATTTTTTTTTTTTTTTCATTTCACCAATTTATTTTTAAGGAGTTGTTTTTTAAAGAATTCATGTTACTTGCCTCCTACAAGAGCCCTGGCTAGTTAATGAAGTTATTCAGTTGTATTTTCTAAGTGATTATCCTACATACCACCACCACCACCACACACACACTTTAATTCCCACTTTTTTTGATCTTTTGATGAATGTATCTTTTGTTGGATATACTTGGAATTGTTTTTGTTTCAAACACTGACAGACTCTTTCCTTGAGTAGTTCATTATGCCTATTCCAACTTATGTTTCTTTTGTTTTCTGACAAAATGAGATCATTTCTTCCAATTAAAATAAAGCAACTCAACTAGAATGTGCAGAGCAATAGGAAGATCTGAATTCAAATCCAGCCTCAGACATTTGCTAAACTATGTGATCCTGGGCAAGTTACTTAATTTCTTCTGATCTCTCTTTTCCTATCTGTGAAATGGAGATAATAATAGCTCTTATCACTCAGATTAGATGTATGGATTAAAGGAGATAACTATAGAGCAATTTGCAAGGCTTGAACCTTTCTATATAAATGCTAGCTAATAATAGAGGATCCGATTAAATTATATTCAATAAGCATTTATTAATAATTGTTCTAGATTCCATGTCTCCAAAGATAAAGCACCCCATTATATATGCAGTGGCCCCTGGGTATCAGAGAATATACCTCCATATCATATATAATTATAATTATATATTGCATATAATTATAATAATATATTATATGTAATATATGTATTTTATAGAATAAATATAATATAATATATAATATGTAATTCTACCTCCCCCAAAAAAGACATGTATCTTGCGTTCATAGCCAGGGTCCTGATGCCAGCTTGCTACTAATGACTGGATCAGCCACTCTTCTGTGGCAGCTGAATAGAGTTTGCAATGTAACTGAGACATGATGACTGGACATGTGTTCTGTGTCTCCATTCAGAATTCATCTGGCTTAATAGAATTCCTAGGAAGAAGGTCTACATATATGTACCCTATAGGGAGAGTGGCAAGTGGAAGCTGCTACTTGTTATCTCGAGTACCTAGGTGGTTCTATCACCCAGATAGAGTGATTATCCAGGTATCAGGAAGACTTATTTTCATGAATTCAAATGGTCTTAGACCTTTAGTAGTCCTGTGATCCTGGGCAAATCACTTAATCCTGTTTTCTTTAGTTCCTCATCTATAAAATAAGCTAGAAAAAGAAATGGCAAACCATGCCAGTATTTTTGCTAAGAAAACCCCAATATTGGGTCATGAAGAGTTGGAAATGATTGAAAAAACAACTCAACAAAAATTGAATGCCAAACTATTCCAATTTCTTTACCAAGAAAACCCTATAAGAATTGGACAGGCCTGAAAAACAACCCTATAAAAACTGGTTGTTTCACTGGAACTGCAAGATACTAGAAAGACAGTAACTGGAGCATCAGTTTTTACCTCATGAAACAAAGTTACTCTGCCTGATCTGAGGTACTCACCATCCCATAGGCAGAATTTCAGAATCCCAAAGTTACAATAGTAGTAAAGACCTAAGGTCTCAGATAAGTCTAGAATTATTGTGATTCTCTTCTCCAGTGTTGAATTTCATTCTTGTTAGCATTATTTTCTCTATATTATCTTATTGCCAGTGCCAATTTCTTTGCCATCTGCCCAGAAGGTCTCCTGCCTTGGTTGATTTAAGCCTCTTAGTTTTAGAATACCCCCTTAGGGTCATTCCCCTTGATTAGTGAGTCTGGCAGGATGGTCGTACATGATATGTTATATCTAACCAGTCCCAGACCTGAGGTCATGCTTTCTATCCTTTCAGTCATCTCTCCGCCATGGGCTCTTCCCTTCCCCATCCTCCCTACCTCTTTCTTTCCTTCTCCACTTTCCACCTCTTGCTTTGGGAATGGTAATTGAATCAATAATATCATTGCTTCTGGAGAAAAGATAGATCAGTTGATTCATGGTAGTTTTATTTATAATCCCTAGCACCTTCCTAGACTTCCCCAAACATCCTTCCTAGGACCACCCCTCTCTCAAATGTGTTTTTCATCCTACTGGACTACGAACTCCTAGAGAGAACCCCTAGTACTCAGCCTGGTGCTTGATGTATAGTATTTAATGTATTGATTCATTCTTTGTATTTCTTCTGAGCTCCAAACCTAGACCAGGATTGTCCTGAGGCATCCTAGTTATTTGTCCCACTAAGGCATAAATGGCCAATAGGCCTGGGATGATCATAAAGGAAAAAGATCATGAGAGCCAGGTATTGATCAAAGCCAAGATTGCGGACCTCTTTACTGCTTGAGGTCCAGAATAACTCAGGGGTCAGCAAGTCAAGAAAGTCTCCAGGTTGTCAGTGGTAATAAGTCTGAGGTCGAGGCTCCGATGAGCCAGCTAAGATTTGAAAGAATAGATGAATCCAGAGAGGTCAGGATAGGCAAGGAGCCTGGAATCCCTGCAGTTAGGTAAGACCAGCAATAGAAGAATAAATGTGAGCCAGATCCACGAGCGATGGATTTATTTTCTATCTCTTCTGCTTACTTGAATATTTTAAGGACTTTCTGATTCAATCTCAGTGGGTACTCGGCATTTTTGAAATAGCTATTTTGAACAGGATTTTGGGTCAGAATGTGAGTGGACCTAGGATAATAGTGTGTGGGGTGGGGGGCAAAGTGACTGCAATTGATGGGAAAGATGAGGGATCTGTAATTACAACAGAATTCTGACAAGCTGGCTCAGGGGCTGGCTTAGGGGAAGGAAGCTGCAGCAGCAGCTAGATTATAAATGGGTTTTCTAACACATATTCAGGAAGGCATTTTAGGCTTACCTTGAGTTCAGGTCTATTGTAACACTGTCCAGATTGATTTTCAACCTGTCTTTTTGGTCTAATTAAAGATACATTTCAGTTGCTGTAGTTTTTCTTATTTTTAATATTAATAATAAATAATAGCTAACATTTACATGGCACTTTCAGATTTGCAAAGCACTGCATTTATGTTATCTCATTTGATCCTTTTGTTTTTGGCCCTATTTATTTTTCCCTTAATTTTCTGATAAAAATATTTTATTATGAACTTAAATAAAACAAGCACTTCCATAACATAATAGAATAGAAAAAAAGATGACCATTCATGAAATCTATTATATAAAACTTGCTATTCCTTTTTAATATATAATTAATTTATCACATAATTTTCTTTTTTATTCTTCCTTCTCCTTCTCCCCACAATGGCTACCATTAGGCACGTGTGTGTGTGTGTGTGTGTGTGTGTGTGTGTGTGTGTGTAACCATTCTATACATATTTCTATTTATTTATTTTTCAAAAATGAGTTTGTGTTGAGGTGAAATATGAGTGAAATGGTGAACACTCAGCTTATTGGTAAAAGAGCGTATGATATGCTTGGATTGTTAGAGCAAACTTAAGCTGGAATTTATCCCAATGGATTAACTTGCATGTGTAAATTAGGAGTATTGATCAATCACTTTACTAAGATTTATTAAACACCTACTGCATACCAGTCATCAAAGATATAAGGATATAAGACAAAAATGAAATAGTGACTGCCCTCAAAGAGCTTACAGTTGGTGGAGGAAGAAAAACTTACAAATTTAAATATATATGAGGTAGGGAAACCTGTGATCAAATCATGCTGCAGACACTTCCTAACTGTGTAACAGTGGTCACTTAACCTCTCTGTATATAAATTTCCTCATAATTAAAATGAAGGCACAGATTCAATGGCCCTCAAGGTTCTTCCCAGCTTTAAATCTATAGGACCTTATAAAAATAAGTATCTATAAGTAGCCCTATCTATAACTATAGACTTATAAATCCCATAAGGATAAAGGACTTTATAGAATTCTTTAAGTATATAGAAAATATAATTAGGGAGTGAAAAGCATGGGTAGTTAAGAGGATCAAGAAAGACGTTGGGTAGAAGAATATGGCTTCTGAACTGAACTTTGAACAAAACGACTGGTGGCGGACGAGAGGGAGTGCTTTCCAGGCCTGGGTTTAATCTACAGACTGGGCCCCAGCTTAATCCTGCTAGCTGAGTCTCTGAGGTGTCCAGTCAAATGGACAAAGCATGTTTGTGATTGCTCTGCTTCAGCACTCTTCTCCCCTGTGTTCCCGTTAGCAATGGGAGTGTCGTGGAAAGCTGCACGAAGCCTTTGGGTAATACTGTATATGGGAGCCTCTGTAACCTTCCTAACCTCTACAGCAGCATGTCAGAAACTCATTGCTATTTATAATATACATTCAGAGCCAGATATTTAAATGTGAGACTCTCCAGCAAGGCAGAATGAGCGTGTTTCTCAGATTCCCAGAGAGCTGTGAGTCTGTCACTCTCTAAGAGCTCATGTACTAAGGGGGGAAGCCAGGGAGGCTAAAGAATCATGTGAAGTTGCTGGAAGAGGGGGCAGCCTTGGGCCTGATGGATTATAAATAGTGAAAAGATATGATTAACCAAGATTCTGAATGGATATTTAGAGACCTAAGCCAGGGATGTGATAAGACAGCATTATTTCTCTTATGAGGAGGTATGTTTCTATAAATTTCCACATTAAAAAATTTATTTTTTTCTTTTTGTTCCCCCCCCAATTTTTCAATTGGTATTTACAGAATGTGGGCTTTTAATTCAGTTGATACATCCAGAGAAGAAAGCACAATTATTGATGCATTAGAAACTTTTTCTGGGTTTTGTGTTCTTTGTGTAATCTCAGTGCTTCTGAGGATTAGTAATTTCTCTGATTTAGATGTACTCCCACAAAGGGTAGATTATAACCCTTGTATCCATCTAAAAAAGGGGGTCTAGTCAATTTTATGGCCAGAGTCAGCATTTTTGGACTATCCCTTGGGGGTTAGCTTCTTGAAGCTCCTCTAGCGTATTGTTTAGTCATTTTTCAGTTGTCTTACTTACTGACCTCATTTGGGGTTTTCTTGGCAAAGATACTGGAATGGTTTACCATTGTCTTTTCTGACTTATTTTACAGATGAGGAAACTGAGACAAACAGGGTTAAATAACTTGCCCAGAGTCACACAACTAGTAAGTGTCTGAGGCTGGGTTTAAACTTGGAAGATGCATCTTCCACTACATCCACTATAACTTCTCTGGCAAGTGACACATGGTCTCCTCCTGGATCTATATTCAAAGTCCTTCTTTTGCTAGGATCTGCTAAAGCAGATAGTTACTGGCATAGCCTTCAGTTACTCAGAGTACTTTCTATTAAGATATTAGAGTAGTTAGAGTACTTTTGATGTACAGTCAATTATTCTTGAAAACCAAAATTTGATTAGTGTATATGACAGGAGCAACAACAAAAACTATGGGGAAACAACTAAAGAAATTGCCTGAGGTACCTGAAGCATGGAATATGTAGAAATATAGAATAAAATAAAAAGAAACTAGTTTGCTGGTATCACCACAGGAAAATTTTTGATAAGTACTTAAAAGAAGGAACAACAGTTAGAAATTTAATGCTGAGATCCATAATCCATTTCTCTTGTCTGGGAAAAAGATTCTTCTCAAGGTCAAATAAATCTTTGGGAATTAAGAATAAGACAAGAGTTCTAGGTTTGCCACAGGTTTTATTGCTTCTACATTAATTCATTATCATGCTAAGGGAGGTTAAAAATACCTTTTTTATGTATACTATAATAGAAATCATAATGTATAGTGATAAAGAGCTAGCTTAAGGGCCAGGAAGACCACAGGATCAAGTACTGCCTCTCATATATACTCTCTCTCTTTCTAATATTTACTTATATAAAATCGTAAATTCCATTTTTTTCTCTTTTCTTGTCCTTCCCCAAGATGTAGGTTATATGTATATAGTCATATTATATTTCCACAATGGTCATGGTGTAAAAGAAGAATCAGAACAAAAGGAAAAACCCACAAGAAAGAAAACAAAAGTAAAAATAGTGTTGCCTTAATCTGCTTTCAGATTTTCTAGTTTTTCTCTGGATGTGGATGACATTTTCCATCATGAGACTTTTGGAAGTGTCTTAGATCATTACATCACAATAGCTTTGCTATTACTATGTACTGCATACACAGTAAGTACTGTGTGCAATGTTCTCTTGGTTCTGTTTACTTTATTCAGCAACAGTTAATTGTAAATCTTTTCAGAATTTTCTGAAATCTACCTCTTGAGCAAATCTCTTAAGCTTTTAGTCACTAGTCAATTCTCTAAGACTATAATTGTATAGCAGATATTGCTATTGTTGTTTGCAGTGGTAGTTCTTCAGAGAAACGTCTCTTTACCAATGAAATTACAAGTCCAGTTTCAATTTTATTTGTGTGCCTTAACAAAAGAAAATGTTATTGACTAGAGAAATAGCTAACATTTATGCAGAACTTTAAATTTTGCATTTTATATATACATTAATCTCATTTGAGCTCTAGAAAAACCTAGGGAAATAGGTGATTATTGGCGATTCATAGAAAAAGAAACTGAGGTCCAACAAAGTTAAAAGGATTGCCCATGAATATATGGCTTATTAACATCAGAAATATGATTGTAAGCTAGTTCTTCCTAACTTGAAGTTTAGTACTGAATTATAGCTGTATATTAACAGAAAAGAAACAACTTGCTATGAAAGTGGGAATTATTTCAGAGTTAGCTCTCTGTATTCAGTTGGATTATCAATTGGTTAGATCCAAAGTAAAAATTAATAGCAAATTTGAATAAAGGATAAAGAGAAGTCACTGTATGCAATTAGCCCTACATTGTGTAATTAGCAATGCATTAGCCCAAACCCATTCTATTTTAAAAAGCTCTTTGAATCTTCGAGTCTGGAATCTTTGAGTCAGAGAAGACTCTGACTATCGTCAATTTTTAAAAGAGAAATATAACTAGTATAATACAGTTGCTATAATGATGAGAATGAAATAGCCCAGGAATCATCTCAGGCTGTAAATGCGTGATCATATTTTTGTATCTTGACATGGCAATCCAGGGCAGAATCAGTTAAGAATATAAGCTCATTTACAAAACTATAGAGAAAGGTAACTGGAAATTACAAGTACATCAGCTCAAAAAGGAACAAAACACATTGGACGAGAAAATGAACCAGCAGAAAATTTTGTATGAATATCCGGTCAGCTTGATCATCTTGATCATTTTTAGAGGAGAACCTATAAGCAAGAATATCAAGATAACAGGAAATGGAACAGAGCTATTAGTGTTTCTCTAGGCATTTCACCAATGATTACAAGGCACTGATAATTGGAATCTATCATCATTTACCATCAGTAGAACCTAAATCAGTACCTTATGTGTTTTATGAGGAAATAGAAATGTCATTCAAGAAAATGAAGACAAGAAGAACAGATGTACCTAGCAAAAATATACAGAGAAAATCTGTACTATAGGTGACAAGATTTTAAAGGTTTTGATTTTTAAGACTTCTCTGAAGGGAAGATTTCAAAAGAATGAGAAAAAATAGAGAATATTATTATACCCCAAAATGCACCTAAGAACACATCAGTGATTACTTATCTATATGCCTGTATTATTATCTCTATAACATCTTTATGAGAATGTAAATTTTGAGGGTGATTGAGAATATGAGAAGGGAAGCAAACAGATCTTTACAGAAATATCTCTATATCAGACTATACTTTCATAATCCACAACTGATTTAGAAGTGTAAAGCATAAAGTATAAGATTACCATTAGATTTATTCTCTTTATTTTTACCAAAAAACTCCAAAATATTTGTTTCAAAGAGTAAAATGAAGTAAAATGAAAAGGCTGTCCACCACCAAGGTATCATCTGTGTATCCTAAGATCACATAAGAAACTTTGACAACTTTGTTCAGTGATGTTTTGATGATCAATATCAATCAGCACATTAAAAAAAGAAACACTGTTCAGAGATGCTTCCCAGTTTCTTTGAAGATGCCCTATGCAAAATTCAAATGGAAGAGAGTTCTCCTATAGGTTGTGAGGTTCTTTAGGTAATATTATATGCAAATGATGTTATACTGATTGTTTTGAGTCCCAGAATACTGTAATAATCTTTTTCAAGGAGCAACAGGACCTCTGCCATCCTTTGAGTAAGTCTATCAGTCCAATATCTTGGACAGTCACTGCAGAAAAAAGAGAGTGACAGGATATTATTTGGGAAATCACATGGTGCTTTCATTGATTCCAAACCACTCTTTGCTACCAAAACCTCTCTTTTTAATGTCGGTATTCTCCTTGGCATGCTATATGACTAAGCATTATGGAACAACATCTCTGAAGCAAAATTGCAATTTATTCAAAGGGTAATGAAAATCATGTACTGCACAAAAGTTGGCTGAAAGATATTACCAACAATTATGGAATGAAATAAAAGTCTATATGTCTATATGAAAAACATTGACTTCCAAACTTTGTGTAGTATGCTCCTTGCCTCTTTTTAATAAACCAAAACATTTTTCTTCTACATTTTCATAAAACAATCTACCAGTATATTACAATGTATTTATATTATGATACATTTCACTTCTATACAAAATTAATTTTGTGCTTACCAATTTCATGTTCAAATAAAATATTTCAACTGTATTATGGTGACAATAGCAGATTACACCCATGTTATGATTCAACATGCTCCAACTCCAATTTGAACAGAACTTATTAAGTAATTGTTTCATGATATTTACTGTCAGTTAAGTGAAGTGAATTTACCTTGGTAATCATATTTTTGTTGATTTTGAACTTTGCTTTCACTGGAAAAATTGGTATGTTGTATGACAGTTATCCTTGAAAATGGCCAATAATTTTTTCAATCTGTCCCTCTGTGAAAGTCTCCCTGCCCCCCCCTCACCCCTAACCCCAACTCCAGAAAGCATGTCTAATAGTTTAGGAGAAATTCTTGTATAAACAGAAAAAGAGGTGATCTAATTTTATAGTTCAAGAGATGAATAACAACTGAACCCCCAAATGTTGTACTGATAGTCACTAAATGTTAAAAGTCCTTGAAGAAAACCTGCAATTTTGTGAAGACTTTATTGAAAGGCTGAACAATTATCCAATATGAGAAAGCATGGAGGTGTTGCTATCTGTATTACTGGAAGCATTCCCAATGAAATCAAACATCTGCTGAAATATTGAAGCATATGCTTTTATAACCTTTGCAAATACCACTGTACCTAAAAGAATCTGCCTTTATCTTAATGAGCAATAATTTGAAAAATTTTTTTCAATTAATTATTTTCCAAGCTCAAAGATTATTCTTAGCCCTGTCCTGTTCAAGGATTTTTTTTTTAAAATTCTGAACTTAAATACCAAATAAAATGTACTTCCATATGAATGGTAGAAGAGAAAAAGAATTGTATTTGAAGTTGTAAATCTTTATTATATTCAACTTGCTTTTCTAAATATAAAATCAAGTCAATACGTAACTTTCAAAGCTGTCCTATTTGTGATTTTGCAGTACTCTTATACATTAAAAAAATGCTTCAGTGACCCTCTTTTCTTTCCCTTCTTTTTCTTTCTTATTTTTTTTAGCAACTTTATTCCTGACTCTCTCCATTTTCCCCCCTTCTCTTTCATGATAAAAAAAAGAAAAACAAAATTCTCATAACAACTATATCATAGTAAAGCAAAACAAAATCCCACATTGGTCATGTATAAAAGTGCATGTCCTTTTCTACAACTTTAATGGTCAGTACTCTTAATTGTTGGTTGCTCTTGAATTCTCTATAATGCTGTGACATTCTTTTGTGAATGGATCCTTTTGAAGCAGTTTGCACTTTTGCATGAAAAACAAATTGTCTTGTACTCTTTTGAGAACATCCTTTTGAGATGTACTTCATTTGCCTTTAATTCTAGGTGGCACAATTTATAGAGTGGCAGGTCTGGAGACTTGTCTTCCTGAGTTCAAATCTGAGCTCAGATACTTGCTGGCTGTATGACCCTGGACAAACCACTTAACTGTGTTTGCCTTAATTTCCTCATCTAAAAAATGATCTGGAGAAGGAAATTTTTGCCAAGAATTTTTGCCAAGAAAATTCCAAATAGGATCATAAAGAGTCACAAATTACTGAAACAACTAAACAACAACAATTTCTTATTTTCTATGAGCAGTAGAAATAATTAGCAAAGTGACACTCACTTAAATCTACTAAAATTGAGAGGTAATTGGCTCAAAGATCAGGAGATACTAATTATAAGGAAGTTTTGAAAGTAGGGGGAGCAAGTAAGAGGAACAAATAACATCATTTAATATCAGGAGCAGGATCATTTTGTGATCAAGCTAGCTACAATTCTCTAATAGCAGTAAACTTAGGCTAGGAACTCAGTGTACCAATTTTCAATCAGTGGTTTGTAGTCTTTAAAGTATTTCTGAGTGACAAAAAGCACCAAAGTATTTATTGAAATTCCCATTTTTTTCAATAGTGGAAAAGACCAACTAATTATATTTTATAGTTTGATAGTAAATATTCTTCAAAGTATAATGGGTATGTATATTTTGGACCATTATGTGTAAATCAGATTAAATATGATGGCTTGTGGGTTTTGTTTTTAATTGTTTCAAGATGATAGTAATGTTAAAATGCTTATGTGGAGACTGGACCTTTTTCAGTCTGACAAATTAGTGTCCACATAAGTACAGACAAAATTTTGATTCAAAACTTCAAATCAGTGAATTAATTGAAACAAAAAAAAAACATGAATTAAGCGTTATTTATAAAAAAAAATCAATGAGTTAACAATGAGAAAAAAGGAAATCAGAAAAGGTATAGATTTTTAAAATGCATTTTAACTTGCTTTTGAACTTTTTTTTGTCAATTAGCTGTGTCCTACTCTTCATGACCCCATTTAGAGTTTTCTTGACAAAGATCCTGGAGCAGTTTGTCAATGCCTTCTCATTTAAACAGGGTTAAATGACTTGTCCAGGGACACAGAGCTAGTAAATGTCTGAGGCCAGTTTTGAATTCAGGTCCTGATTCCAGGGCCAGCACTCTAATTGCTGAGTCACCTAGCGAAATTCAGGATTTTTAAAAGCCCTAATTTAGACTTTTCTTTCCTTATATTAGATGGACTTGGTCAGTTTAGAAATACACCATTCCATTTACAAATGGACTGGTTTCTACACATAGATTTAATAAATACACACCTTGCCATCATTCCCATTTAGGGTATGAAGCCCAACAGGGATTTGGATGTAGGAGGACAATGGATAAAGAGGTACCTTCCTCTGAAAGACTTCAATTGAAGTGCTGACTTTGGCAAATGACTTTCTCTGTGGTCCTGTATAAGTCACAAGACTTCTGAGTACCCCTAAAACTATATATTATAGAGTAAATACTAGTCTCCTTCAGTAGAGAAAATTTCTAGGATTTCCTTATATAATTCTGAGCTAAAATAAAACAAGAAGCTAGAAACAACCAAATGAGATTATAGTTTTATTTATTTTTATTATTATTATTTTTTTGCTGAGGCAATTGGGTTTAAGTGAGTTGCCCAGAGTCACACAACTAGGAAGTATTAAGTGACCTAGGTCACATTTGAACTCAGGTCCTCTTGACTTCAGGACTGGTGCTTTATCCACTGTGCCACCTAGCTGCCCCTAAATGAGATTATAAATGGGTAAATAGAAGAGAAAAAAAAATGTCCTTGAATTTGGGATAGTTCAGTTAAGGCCTTTCCTCTCTGATGTTATATAACCTACTTCAAATACTGCCTTACTATTTTTTAAGATAAAAGGAAAGAAAAAGCTTGAGTTAATTTGACTTTTTTAAGGGATATGCTAGGTTGTGTCCATTCACAATATGGCTGAAGGGAGAGAAATTTACCTAAATCTTTGGAAGTTATCAGGGTATAAGGCTAATGGGATATTAACTGAGAAGTGAATGCCTAATTAGTAATCACAGAGGGCCTGTGTCTGGTGGTTTATTTTGCAAGAGAACAGGTTGAATACTGAGCTGCAGGAAACAAACAACTCTGCTTTTTTCTGTGCCCTCTTCTTTTACCCCATGTGCCTTGTCCTTCTGAACTCTCCTGGCAAGTGATCGCAGCAGAAATGGAAACTGGATTAGTAAAGATTGAGAGGAAATTGAGAGAGAGGAAAAAAGTCTCCTTTCTTGAGGAAGAAAGGGTGTAATTGATTCTTGGCACTGAAATCTAGAAATGATAATGCTCTGCTAATAATCTAGGAAGTTTCTAACATTCATTGAAATCAGAATGTATTTAAATATGTTAAGCTATATCAAATCTTCTCTATGTCTATTATCTTTCCCACCCACCATCCTTCCCACCCCCACAAAAAAAAAAAAAAAGATAAAGCATTTGGAGATCTGAGGGTGGAAGAATATTGCCCCGGGGATCAAGAAAAGTTACTGGAGGAATCTAGATGCTATATTAATTTATCTCACAATAAAAGAAAATCCCTAGGGGAATATATTATACAGTAATTGCACAAGGGACTAGTCACTGTTTCCTTTTCCTTTTTCTTTCTTTCTTTGTTAAGGCAAATGCTATAAATCTTCCTGAAAGACCAGGCCTAGACAGATGTGTGGGCTGTGTTAAATCTATATATTAAAAAATTTCAGCTAGATTTCAGTATATTTCAACCAATTCACAAAGAAAAGTAAATGTCCAGGGTTGGAGCCACAAAGAAACCCAAATCTCTAGAACTGAGGTCTGAGACACAAAACATAAGCAGCAAATGTTACAGAGGGAAAGTGAAAAACACAGTACCAAACATAACTTTTGTCTGAATGCCTATGACTTTTTTTTTTTTTTTTTTTTTTTTTTACCTTTAAAGGATTAATACAAATGCACACAAACTTTTTTGTGGACTTGGAATTTCAGGTTTAAACTCCCTTTGAGAAGTTGTATCCATTTTTCTAAAGGTACATGACTTAAAAACTCAGTTTCTAGAAGTGGGGTACATTGCCTAATGTTGTCTAATCTCAGTCACTTAATAAGTATTTATTAAACATCAATTATTTTTCCAGGCATTGTATTAAGTGTTGGGGATACTTCAAAGAGGCAAAAATCAGTCCCTGTGCTCAACAAACTTACAAATTCAATGGAGGAGATCACAAACAAGAACTTTATATGAAGCAAGCAATAAACAGGACACATAAGAAATAACTAATATAGGAAAACCAGTAGAATTAAGAAGAGTTGGAAAAAATTGGGATGTGAAGAGTCCAGAACACCCAGGAGACTGAGATGAAGAAGAAAAAGCATTTCAAGAATGGTAGACAGCCAGTGAAAATGTTTTAGCTGAAACATGAAATATCTTGTTCATGGAACAGCTCTCAATTCAGGGCTGAATTTCAGGACAAATTGTGAAGTCGAAGTTTATTTTCATGTCCAGCCACTCTTTTCTACACCCTTTCCCCAACTTAGAAGGTCCTTCTTTTCTAGGGATACAGCATTAACCTGCCAGAAATTTCATGATTTCCTGATGAAAGTGTGCATAAAGTTATCTTAGGTTCTTCCCCCCCCCCCCATACAATTCTAGCCAGTCTTACGTTTTTTGCTAAGTTTATTTTTCCCTTTGAGTCTCCAGATGAGTCCTACTCATCTATACAATTTTCTAGGGTAGGGGTTTTTAACCTGAGGTCTGAGAACTTGGGAGTTTTATATGTATTTTTTAAAATAACTGTATTTTAACATAATTTTTTACCTTTGTAAGATGTTTTATTTTGGGCATAGAAAAACATTATCCTAAGGAGGAGTTCATAGGTTTTACCATACTAGCATGACACAAAAATGGTTAAGAACCTTAGCTATTGATGCAGATGGATCCCCTTGGACAAAGCCTCCTTATGAAGGTAAAGTGTTTTAGAAACTTTAAGGAATTATATAAATTCCAGCTAGTTTGTTATTAATGTGAGAGGACATTCATTTCCTTACAGATGTTTTCTTTACTGTATTTGAAGAAAAAAAATCTTTTTGTTGGTGAGGAAATAATTCATAGAATGTCTAGTCATTGAAGCTAAATGCAAGGGGCTTCTATTGTATATATTTTAACTATACAAAACAAAGACTGAGGCTTAAGGAGGGCACTGCTAGGAGTAGGCATGTGGAGTAAGAGGCAGAGTTAACAGTAAAGGATTCTGTCAGTGCCAGCTTTCCAAAATGGAATATCAGCTAACAAATACTTCCAAACATGTCCTCTTGTTACATTTTTTTAGTAGAAGGGAGTTTTTTTCAAGTTGGATTGGACTAGACGGTGGCAGAGAATACTTACAACTAAAATTCTGTCAATTTGTGATGGGGCAGGAGCTAAATTATGTGGGACCAGCATAAATCACAGTGAAAGAAGCAACTCTTGAAAAGTCATATATCATTTTTTGAAGGAAAATGCTTTCTAGAGTCATGATCTTTAAAACTCTTTTGATTGTGGATACCTTCAGAAAAAAATGGGGTATACCCTGAAGTGATAAAATAGGTACTGGAATGATTTTGGGAGAGCAATAAATTTAGGAAAGCATAATTGTAAAGTAATATTATAGAAAAGTTTGTGACATGAAGCAACCATGAAGACATCCATTACAAGTTACTAAGGTTCTACTATTTTTGTTGTGTGAATAGCACACAGGAGTTAGCAAGGTAAGATTTTAACAATTAACAAGGGGAGAGGTAAGTTCTTTAGTGGAACTCACAAATTAATCTGAAGGAAGAGGCCAAGGAGTAGGAATATACTATAGACTGGCAGGTTGAATCCACAGAGAGATTTAGCAGACTAATCCTAAAACAGGGTTAACAGAGGAAGAAGGTTAAACCATTGACTAGTGGGCTAACCCTAAAAGGAATTTAGCTCAATAAGGAGAAAGGTGCCATGAAGCAAAATATACCCATCCCACCGTGGGCTGGCTCACAAGTAATGAGTAGGAAGAAGCCATTAAGGGGAAGACACTATGAGGTGGGAGAGAATACTTCATGATGGGCTATTCTTAAAAAGGATTTAGCAAAGATCTATACCATGAGCAGATCTTTTATAGGGGAAATATAATTTTGGGGTCTGACATCACAGCTTGGCTTTCTGATTGGATAAGTAAAGATGGGCTGGGGTGTGCACTTGAACAAAGGTACCCTTTCCTGCTTGCCTCAGGTAGTATTATAATCCTACTCAGGACCACATCATACCCCAAATATATGTATACTTATTCATGAATAAATATGTTTCATAAATACTACTATACAAACAATTGTGTATATTATAAAGCAGACAAATTAAAATAAAAAATGATGAAATAATAATGAAAAAATTTGATCCTAGAAGCAAAAGGGAAAGAATCACTGTAGTTTCATCAGTAAGGGAGGGAAATGGTCAGACAAACATTTAACTAGACTACTTTGGCAGTTACCTGAAGGTTAGAAAGGAGAGAATAGAAACTTGAGTCAGTGAGAGACCAATTAGAAGGCTATTAAAACTGTTGATGATAAAGTTTGAGATGATAAGGGTCTAAACTAGAGTGCTGGATATATGTAGCTAGGAGGCTCAGATGTGAATGATACCATGGTAGAACCTTCAAGATATGGTAACTGAGTAGCTATGTGAGGTGAGGGAAAGTGAGTAATTTAGGATGACAGATTTCAAAGGATTATCATCAATAATAAGGAAGTCTAGAAGATGAATGGATGAGTTGGGGGAAGAAAACATAATACAACTGGAATGCAAATTATAATTTATTCAGACCTACTCTTTTCCTTGTGACCTATTTCATCTCACCTAAAATAAGTGGGGAGGTGGGACTTGTATTTGCCAATCACCCCCCAAGCCACAGTCACAGTGATGGGGGCAAGGAGGGGTAGGGCTTTCCAAGTGGAGTCTACCTCCATACCCTGGTCCCTCAGAAGTGGGGAGTTTGAGGAACTTGCCCATCAGAAGGAGGAGGGCCAGAGTGGGGGAGGTGCTTCATGTTGGAGACAAGCACCATGTTATGTGTTATTGGAAGAGTAGAGTCCACCCTGTATTCTCATCTTCCAATTTGTTGATCACACTTAACAAGAATTTAATTTTTTAACTTTCAGGGATTACTTTGGCTGTTGGGTGAGGTCTGTAAAGCCCTCCCTAGAGCAATGTTTTTAAAAGCATAAAAATAAAAGAGGGTTTTTGTGGTTGTTCAGTTATTTTAGTCTTGTCTGACTCTTTGTGACTGTGTTTGAGGTTTTTTTTGGCAAACATACTGGAATGATTCATCATTTCTTCTCCAGCTCATTTTACAGATGAGGAAACAAAGAGATGGCAAACATGGGTAAGTGATTTGTCCAAGGTCACACATTGTCTGAGAAAACATTTGAATTCAGGTCTTCCTGAATTCACCTAGGTCCAGTGCTGTATCCACTGCAATTACAAAGGAAATAAAAAGTTCCTGAAAATAATAATCATTTAAAAATTATCCAGGTTCACTGAAATCTATTCATGGATTCCTTGTTCTCAGAGTTAAGAAGCCCCATACTAGAACTACAGTTCTCAAAGTATGGTCTAAGTATCCCGGGAAGTCCAAGGGATGCATAATAACAAAACTCTTTTAGTCATAATGTTAAGATATTTTAATCTCTAATATGATAAATAAGAGAAGATAGAGCCCTTGTTAAAAAAATAACTCTTTGAAGGGGAAGAGGGGCTTCTAAATAATTTTTCAGAATGTAAGGAGGTCCTAAGATCTAAATTGAGAATCACTCTTAGAGATCATCCTTTTACTTTGGTATTAACACAGAGGATCTTTGGTTATGGTTCCAGAGCCACTTTCTCCAGCTGGATAATTGAAAAATTTTCCCTCTTGGTTACCATTCATTAAAAGCAAAATTTGGTGGGTTTGAGGTCAGCCATGCCCTCTCCTGCAGAGGGATAGAAGAAGTTACTGTTTAACTGTAATAATTCATTAAGCTGGGTTTTAGTTTCTTCAACACTAAAATAAGAGGGTTGGCTTAGATGACCTTCTTCTATCTTGAAATCTAGGGTGCTGATTCAATGGCTCAAACTCAGGATGCAACACTTTTCTTTGAAGGTCCTTTGAAAATACTCAGGTGACCTTAACTATTTTTCCCCTCCCTCCCATTCATTATTTCTTGATTTTGTCTCATGTTCTAAATAAATCCTTTCCCATCATTCAATTAAAATCCAAGTTCCTCCAACTTAGCTTCCTTCCTCCTTTCAGTTTTGATATCTAATTCCTGACCTAGCACAAGTAGTGTAGGATTATAAAAAGTAATAGCAGCTGCAACAATAACAACTGATTTTTATAAAGCACTTTAAGGTTTGATTTCCTTATCTCTTATGAAGAAGAAAATAAAGCTTATTCCCTTATCTGTTTTTCCAGCTTACACTTTACCTTTTCATTCTCTACAAGTACCAGTTGGTTCTCCAATCCTTTGAGTTTCAAGTCCTTTCCTCATTATTGTCACCTTTCTAGTCTGAATTCGCTTATACCTTTCTTCCCCCTTTCCTCCTTACATGTTCTCATACTAATATTGATCATAGAGGGGATGCCAGAAAAAACAAAAACAAACAAACAAAAAAAACCCAATCAACTTCCTTCTGTCTCTAGCCTCAAGGATTTCTTTAGTGGAGGCAGCTACTAGGATGAAAGAGTACCACCTGCTTGAGAGTATTACCAAGAAGATCTGCAAATCATGGTATAGAAATGCTGTTGTGGATCAGTTGTTTCAGTCATATCCAACCCTTTATGACCCCAATTTGGGGTTTTCTTGGCAAAGATAATGAAGCGATTGTCATTTCCTTCTCCAGCTCATTTTACAGATAAGAAAACTAAGGCAGGAAGGTAAGTGAGTTGCCCAGAGACACAGCAAGTAAGTGTATGAGGCTAGATTTCAGTTTAGGTTTTCCTGGCTCCAAGCTGGGTGTTCTATCCACTGTGCAACCTAGCTTCCCTAATAGAAAAGCTGGGACTATAGCAAAGAGTTAGAAACAAAACTGACATGTGAAATAATTAGGGAACCAATTAGTGGAAAAACTGTCAGAAAGACCAAAGTACCGTAGGAGATGAGCAAAATAGGACTTAATCTTTAGCTTGGAGTAGCTGTAGAAACCTTGATGCAGGAGGTGGTGCTGGAGCTGGGCCTTTAAGGATAAGCAAGGTAGATGGGAAGAACAAAGGCATTCTAGATGGAGAGGTCAAAATGTGAATGACACTGAAGGTAAAATTTAATAGCTGTGAAAGCTTAAAATCATAGAATGTTAGAGTAGTAAGGGATTGGAGAAATCACTTAGTCCAGTCCTAATACTTTATAGAAAAGGAACTTTATAGAATTTTGATTGATTTGCTCAGAGTCATATAACTAGTTGATAAGGGAGCCACACACACTATTGCCAGTATTTTCCCCTTTGTACATGGAGATCTGAAGTAATTGTTCCAGTTTATTACTTTTAGGTTTTTTTTTTGAGATATTTTTACTTTTATTTATTTTTAATGGTACTTTATTTTTACCCTAATTACAGGTAAGGACAATTTTAAGCATTAATTTTTATAACATTTTCATTTCCACATTTTTTCCCTCTTCCTTTCCATTCCCTCCTCCATAAGACAGTAAGAAATTTGATATAGATTATATATATATATATATATATGTATATATATATAAAGGCAATAACATAAAACATTTCTATTTTTGTCATGTTGTTAAAAAAACAAAGGGGAAAAACATCTTATTACTTTCTTAATGAGTCAGACTCTTAGAACTAATGGATGAGATAGCTATTTCTTATTTGTAAATAATGATGCAGTAAGGAAAATAAAACTTCTGAGACAGGAGGGGCAGGTGTGGCTTCTCCCATCTTTTGCAGAGTACTTGAATATCCTGGTAGATATGACTTTGTTTTCTACTGATATTATCAACCAGCTTCAGGTATTTACTGTTTTTTTTTCCTTAACACATTTAAAAACAAATTTTATCATGTTCTAATTGTTGCTAATTATCTCATTTACAGCCTGGACACTTAGACTGTAAAAATATGGCATTCTATGGCATGAAACTTTGCTAATAATTATGAAAAATGAATTAGATTAGCATTCCCTTTTCTGCTATCCAAAAAATTGTGAGTTATGGATTCAAAGCAAAATAAAACACAGACCCTTTCCTCTAAGAATTTAAAATCTATAAGCTCCTTGAAAGCATGTCTAAGCTCATATCCATGTGTGTCAGAGTCAATCTTCCTGGCTAGCTCTGAGGTCAGCTTTTTATCTATTATGTCACAATTGCTTCTGCTTTCTACAAAATACATGGTTTTGTAATTAGGCCTAGTCTTTAGCAAGATTATGAACCTGGTGAAGTTTGTCTTTGGGCCCCTGTCAAAAACCTGAGTCCTTTTTACCTGACTCCTACTGCCCTACAGTTTGCTTCCTTCTCCCTCAGACTTTTGCCCACTCTATTCCTGGCTGGTTTTTAACATGAAGTCCCCAAGGAATGCATTGGTATAATTCAGGAATCCCGTGAGCTCAGATGGGAAAAATGCACATATATTTTGACTAACTTTTGGTCAGTTAATACCTACTAAACTGTTAACTAGTTAAGTTGTATTCTCCCAAGGGTGTTTGTATTTTTTAAAGGATAGTGAGAAATCTTCAAAGCACATTGAAATGAAATTACTGAGGGAAGAGGATTCTTTCCAATCATATCCTTAGGTGATACTTTGCCTGCTTGAAAGGTCTGCCAGATCCCAGGAGTCTTCCCCAAATCTGGGTAGAGGCCTAGGGACAGAGAAAAAAGCCTCAGCAGGCTGATAGACAAGCCATTTTCTCCTGATCCAGCAAGTAGGGGGTTAGACGGATTAAATTAGAGAGATTAACTGATTTGGGGACATGAAAGCAAGAAGGACATTTGAGAGGACAAAAAGGTGACATAGAAAGCAAATGGATGTAGGAGCTAGTGGGTCCATTGGTTAGACTTTGTCAAATATATGATCAGGCAGGAAAAATTCTCAGCTGTGGTACCTACTATACAAAATAAAACTCTCCTCTCCCTTACTTTCCTCTTTCTTTTTTCCCTCAGTGTATCTGTCTCTCTCTAACCTAGGTAACTTTCACATCTTTGCTTATTAACTTATTTCAGTTTTTTTAGGGTTTCTTTTTTTTCCTCCTAATGAAAAAAAATTACATTCTGTGCAAGTTGATTTCAGACTTACACCCTCGACTTAAAATTTCACCTTCTGAGTCAGCCATTTGCATATTACAGTTTAACTCTAAGCCAGCTTCCCTAGCATCTGCAATGGCAAACATACTTAGGATTTAACCTGCAATATGAGCCCTATCATTTTTTTTTCTAGGTATTCCTTGTGCTGAGTTTTGCAGGATGATTGTGAGTTGAATGGAAGGATGAAGAGGTGGTGGAGGGACAAAATAAGATTCAATCATGTGCACAGAGACTATGTAAGAAAGATTTCTTAGGGAAGATAGAAGGTTTCACGGATGTGAAAAAAAGGAATCTAAGCTTGCACTATCTGATCTTATGTGTCAGTGAATGAGTAACCACATTTCATTCATTCTGGCAGAGTTATTAAACAGGTTGATCAGGGGAATGCCATGAACACAGTATGCTTGGATGTTAGCAAGGCATTTGAAAACGCCTCTCATGGAAGCTTGGAATTGGGAGGGACTTCAGGATCCTTTAGTTCCAGCTCATACGTGAAAAACAATCCCCTCTATAATTTCCTTCATGACTACTTGCTGTTCCTCACACATGACATTCTATCTTCTGGGTCTGTATTTTTGTGTTGTCTCCTCTCCCCAGAATGCTTTCTATCTTCATCCCCACCTTCTGGCTTTCTTAATGAAAAAGGGCAAATCTCACCTTCTGCAGGAGGCTTTTCTGCATTTTCCCTCCTTCATATAAAGTCCTCTGTTGCAATTACTTTTATAGTCTCTCTATATGGCTTATTTCTATACCCAATTACTTATACATTGTTTCTTCCATTAGAATATGATCATCTTGAGGGCAGGTCTTTGGGGGCCTTTCTTTTTATTGCTAGCACTTAGCATAGGGTTGAATCCAGGTATACACAAGCATTTAATGAGGGCTTATTGACAACATAGACAAATTTAGAGACATTTCTCTTCCAAACAGTCATAAATACTTTCTTTCTGACTTGTGGTTGAGCCTTCTGAGCTGGACACACCGGCACTGACCCTGACAATATGTCATTTTGGTCTTTTTCTGAGCACAAAGGATAAACAACAACATTGACTATTTTTCTAGTGTTATTTTTTATTATAGCTTTTTATTTACAAGTTAAATGCATGGGTAATTTTATAGCATTGACAATTGCCAAACTTTTTGTTCCAATTTTTCCCCTCCTTCCTCTCATCCCTTCCCCCAGATGGCATGTTGACCAATACATGTCAAATATAACAACATTGACTATTGAGTCAACATAGGTGATATGTGGGTAAAGTTGCTCATGGAATGCTGGCTCAGAGTCAGGAGGCCAGAGTTCAGATTCTTATTCAGACACTTATTGCTATGTGCACCTGGTCAAGGAATTTAACTTTTTTATGCCATTTCCTCATCCATAAAAAATGGGGGTTGGACTTCCTCACCTCTAAGTTCCCTTCCAGCTCTAAATATATGATGCTGTGATCCTCTAAGTATCATAAATTCTGTACTTTGCCATATTCAGTTCAGGAGTTTTGATGAATGACTTGGCATAATTGGCAAATTTATGAATGGCATGAAACAGGGAGTGATAGGTAGGACATTGGGTGAGAAAGTTGAAATAAAAACAAATGAACAAACAATTTAATAATAAGTGATGATAGGTGAAGGATAGGTTCCAAGGTTACTTTGAACCCATAGTAAGTACTTCATAAATATTTGTTGATTGATCAACTCTCTCAATGATTCAGGAAACTCAAATCCTGAAAGTTATAGAGAAGGTGCATTGATAGAGGAAATGTCTCAATATGATATCCCTACAATGATGAAATCACAAGTCTAAAAAATAAATTTATTCCAGAGTTATTAAACATTTCTATATGACAACTGAGAAGACCCTTTTTTCTACAAGGAATTTGGGAAGCTTCCTTGGAGGAGGTGATACTGAATTTGGACAGAAAGGCAACAGATAAAAGGAAGATGGGAAACAGGATTAAAGATCTGGAGCTGGAAGGACCATCTATGCCAACCCTTTAATACTACAGATAATAAAAATAAAATCCAGAGAAGAGATACAATTTAGCTAATTTCATGAAGCAACAAAGTTGGGTTTTGAAGTGATAGCCTCTGAATCTATATCTAAAGCTGTTTTCATGGGGATGGATTTGGGGTGGCGGAGCCCCAGGAGGAAGAAATTTGTCTTATTTGGTTAATGTAGAGCATATTGGAGGAAATGATAGAGAAGTCTAGAAAGGGAGAAATATGCCATTTTATAGTGAACCATGACTATTTGGGACACAATAGAACAATTTTGGGCTAGGCAGTAACATGGCCAAATCTATCTATTCAGAAAGTTTTTTTTGGCTATAATATGAAGGATAAATTGCATTGTGGAAAGTAATCATGATTGGATATGAGAGATGAGAGGGAAGTAACAGTCAAAGACCATATCCCTCTCTACTCCATTCCTAGTCTTACCCTGCTTCTATCCTGTCCTAATTAGTACTTATTAAAAACATTCACTTCATAGTCCAGTTTAAGTTTAAAAATTTGACTAGAATGATCCCTCCAGTCAGATATGAATATGTTCTCTTCAACTTTTTATTAACACTATTGAGGATATCCTCTTTGCATTTATCATTCTAATAGGGTAATTATATGTTTTATCTCTCCTAGGAATTTCCTGAGAGTTGAGAATGTGCCTTATTTACTTTTGTAGTCTTATTGCGAGTATTGGGGAAACCACTCAATTTGGGGGGCAAAATGGGTTTGCTCAGCCCAATATCATTTCCATCTATCATCTTCCTCATCAACAACAAGCAACTATTAAGCATTTTACCATGTGTTGGGTACTATGCTAAAGCACTTGGGATATTGCTCTCAGGTAGCTCACAGCCTAATAGAAGAGACAGCATGAAAGAAAAAAATACAATATATATATATATATATATATATATATATATATATATATATATATATATAGTGTAAATGGAGGTAAGGATGGGTAGGAAGAAGGAATATCACATGAAAGGTATTAGCATTAAGGGATGTGAGAAAAGTTTGTTATAGAAGGTTAAGATTTGAGCTAAGCCTTTAACAGAGACAGGAATTAAAGGTGAAGGGAGAGAATAAGAAGGTAGGGAAGAAGTATCTATCTATTAACTATATACTGTGTGCCTGACACTATGCAAAGGGTTTTATCTCAAGGAGAAAACTTTAAGTATGGGAAACAGTCAGTGAAAACTTGGGAGATAGAATGTTGTGCGGGAGGGAAAGCCAGAAGTCAAATATCTGAGTTTGTTTCCTTTTCTATAAAATAGGGATAATATTATCTGCAGCAATTCTTTCACAGCTTTGTTGTCAGGATCCAATGAGATAAAGTATGTGAAGTGCTCTGCAAATTTAAAAATGCTAGATAAATATCAATTATTGATATTATCAATTAACCCCCAGAATCTTATATGTAGTAGGAGTTTACTTAACGTTTATTGAAAGTTTCCTTCAAAAAATTCTGATCCAGTTGGAGAAATGAGACATGAACAAATTATATAAGACAATATATAATATGTGCAGTTACAAGTATACTCCCTGTGGAGTTCAGGAAGAGTAGGGTAGATTCCTGTAAGAAAGTAATGGGGAAGTTGGGGATGGGGACGGAATAAAACATTAAATATAAAGTGAAAGCCAGAGGACATTAACTTCACGGGAGGAATTCAGTAAGAACAAAAGCCATACATTGGACAATGGTGAGAGATAAGATTGGACAAGCAACAATAACTTATATTTTTAGGGTAAATTAAGGTTTACAGAGTGTTTTCTTCATGATAACTTTGTGAGAGGTAGGTATTTCAAATATTTTGTTGCATAGGGGGAAAGAGAGGCTCAAAAAAAAATTTGTGACTTGCTTTGGATAACACAAGCTAGTAAATGAAGTTGAGACTTGTCCTCACATGCTACTGATTTTCAAGTCTCATGTTCTTTCCATGATACCTTTTCATGACAAGGCAGTAGTCTTATGAATGGGAGCAGATTTCAGAAGTCTTGGAAAGGCAAAGGGAGATGTTTGGGATATGTATTTGTTTGGCAAAAAAAGAGCCACTAGAGTTTCTCATGAAGAAGGCTGACATATTGAATGCAATGTTTTAGGAAGTATCTACTCTAAATTTTGTTTCTGAGCCAGTGCCCAGCAGAGTACAGAGTAGATTCTTAATAAGTGTTGGTGAAATTCCATTGAACTGAATTGGCAGTCATATACAGATTACAGGCAAGTAGATAGCAGTTAGAAAGCTGTTGCAGCAAACCAGGTTCCAGGAGTGTGAATTCAGGGGATGGTATTACAAAATGAATTAATATAGGAAAGCTATATTGTAGGAATAAATGAACAGTATTTGGTAAAATATGGTATGTAGAAGATTCAATTTAGCAAACATGTGTCAAGAATCTAATAATTACAAGACCAGCATGGTGTGGTGAATGAGTTCTTAGTCTTGGAGTCAGGAAGATTTGGATTAGAATCATATTCAGAGATTTGCTAAGCGTGTGACCCTGTGAAAGTCATGAAACCTTTCTTAGCCTCCTCATCTTAAATCTGGATCCGCTGGCCTTTAAGGTTTCCTAAAGGTTCCTTTCAGCTCTAAATCTATAATTCTGTGATCTTGATGATTCTACAAGGAGCCTTTCCAAAGCCCCTTCAAGGCCAGTGACTTTTCTCTGTTGATTATCTTCAAGTTGTCCATATAGAGCTCTTTCATGTTGTATCCCTTGTGGGGGAGACTGTAAGCTCCTTGAGAGTAGGCATTTTCTTTTGCTTATCTTTGTACCCTGTGGAAGGTAAAAAGGAATAAAGTGAAAGTGGCCAATTGTGCTCCTTCCTCTTTCTTCACTTTCATTCTCACTTGGCATCTCCATTCCCACCTGAAGTATATAGTATCATTAAGTTTTCTCTTAATCATCTGGCATTTTTCCAAGAAGCTTTGTATTTTTTCTCTTTCCCTTTCAACAAAATTATCAGTCCTGTGATTGTATCTCTTTCAGTATTTGATGGTGATTGGTATATTTGACAAATTAATAGTATTTAAGATGCACCTCTAATTATGATCATAGGCAAGTTACTCTCTCTGAGCCCCAGATTTCTCATGTGTAAAACACATGGGTCAAATTAGACATTTTCTAATGTTCCTTTCTAGCTCTAAAATGTGAATACCACATATTATCAGTTGACAACAGTTTAACGCATTTTGCCTATCAGTACTTGCTCCAAAGGAGTTAGTAATGTGGAGATTTCAAGCAGGGCCAGTAGGGAATATAATTTTTCAGGAGGACCTTTTGCCACAGCTTAAGTTAGAACCACATAAGCTATTTCACCTATTTGAAAGACTGGCCTGGAACATAGCCTTCCAGCTGGAGAAAACCAATAAACAAACACATGAATCCTTTCTTTGCCTATTCCCTCTACTGATCCCTTGATTGGCAGTCTTACCCAGGAATTAAAGTAGAAGTAAAGGTAACATTGTGTGAGGGGGGCAAAGGGTGCATGCCAGACATTTTTTTCTCTGAACTACAATGTGGCCCTTTCGATCTCTAACACGTAGTTAATCATATATTTACATATAGTCTTATATTATTCCCTGAATTATTTAATATGCTTATGTTATATTGACAGCCACCTATGTTGTAAGGTCCTTAAGAAAAGAGACCATTTCAAATCAGAAGGCTTGGTTTCATATTGCTTTGTGAAACTGGGTATATCACTTAACCTTTGTGTCTCAGTTCTCCAATCAGCAAAATGAGGGGAATGGACTGATGACCTCTAAAACTCCTCCAAGCTCTAAATCTTATGAACCTATACTTTTATTGAACACTTAATAGATTGAAGGCTGTATAAGAGGCAAATGATTGAAAAATGATGGAACAACATGACACAGTAGGAACACAAAAATGAAATAAAACATAGTCTCAGTCCTTAGGAATTTATAATTCTGGTAAGGGGCATATGAAACCTATTCATGAGACATTTGTGTACTACAATAGCTGACTTTTGGGTGGCAAAATTAAACAAAGGAAATGTAGGGCTCGTGGAAGGACTTTTACATCTTCAGGGAGTTGATAACTTCTGTGAATATGTAAGTAGTTATCTTTAAGATCTTTTTATGAATTATAGGAACCCTGACTGATAAGTCCACTTTGGAACAAATTGTTAGTTGCCTTCAATTAGAAGGCATTTTGGATGCTTTTCCTTCTGGCATATCTTGTTCACGAGGAGTCTAAGAACAAAAAGCATTTGGTAAAGGGCTCTGGAATCTACTTATTATTCTCTCAGCCAGAAGACCTCTCAGTCTGGGCAGAAGTAGTTCTTCATCCTGTATCAGGCATTGTTATTACAATCCGCCATTCATAATATGCAATAGAATGTTCAAAAAGAAGAGCAAGTTATTTCAGTGGATAAGTAAGATTTTTGCAAAAGGGAACCAACTTCTGCGAATGCTGTTCTGCTCTCCATTAAGGCCTCCTTAGTTAGAGAAAGTTCAGAGAGTCTCTGGACTTTTCCTTTCTTCAATCAGGTCAAGTAGTCCTGTGATGGGGAAAATGGAAACAAAAAGCCAAGACAATGGGCATCAACACCTAGAGTCATTAATATAGTCAGCTTAACAAATGGGAGGCAAGAAAGCAAGAAACAGTGACCAATTGGTCACATGGCAGGGGATCTGCCCTGGGGCCCGAAGCACATTGAGCTGAGCCCTTGAGTTGGATGGGCACAAATGCCATAATGATTTCTTAGCATGGCTCTGGCCCTCATCTCACATGCCAGCCTGCTGGGCAGGCTTGGCCAAGTTTCTTGAGATTCACAGATAAGATTTATTCCTAAAGACTGACCTACATGGATGAGTATATCTAAATTCACAAAAGCTCTGGTTTGATGGCAAGCAATGAAAGGTCAGAGGAAAAACAGGCAAGGCATTTAAATCAAAATGATGAAGCTGGGTAATTTCATTAGCAACAGTTGTATTTACTGGAAGTCACAGATGGTACGGTTTAGCTTATGGCCAATTTTTTAGGACAAAATAAGAATGAAGAAAGAAATATTTCAAGTGAGAGGTGGTTAAAAATTAAATAGGCACCAGATGGTTCAAGATTGTCTTTCCTATAAATTTGGTGAAGAAAGGCCCACTGAATCCAAAGGTTTTCTGATTATGTCTAGGGCCTAGAAAGAGACTTTTCTTTTTTAAATTAATCTAGTTTTAAAACAAGACATTAAATGAAGAATTATATTGAATCAAGTTTGATAGTTAATTATAACAACTTATTCTTTCTATTTTCTCCCATTGATGAAATGCTCACTAAGAATTTGAACTTTATTAGCCCAAGACTTTGCTTAGGGCTGTGAGAATAAAAGGGACTATAAGATATATCTAATCATATCAGGGATGGGGAAAGGAATAAATATGTATATTGCACTTATTATTTGACAGGCACTTTGCTAAGTGCTTTGCAAATATTATCTCATTTGATCCTTACAATGATTCTTTGAGCTAGTGGCTGTCTTTATCCATATCTGATAGTTGAGGAAACTGAGGCAAACAGAAATTGAGTTTCTTCCCTACTATCACACAGATAATAAATATCTGAATCTAGATTTTAAATGAGATCTTTATGAATCCAGACCTAAAGCTCTGCTGGTAATTATTTTTTGTGACATCTTTAAAATCAATTGCAAATACCATCAAGATCTTCAAAATGGGTTTAGGTTATCTGCAAATAAGTTTGGATTTTTCTCCTCTTTGCTGATAGTCATTCCTTTGATTTTTCCCCCCATATTACTTTCATTTGGTCTTTAACAAATAAATTATAGATTGTATATGACCACACATGACTTGCTTTTGTGTACTTTTCCTAAAGCCCAGTAAATTCTCACCAAGATGGAACAAAGAAACTCAGGGTGATAGGATTATATTCCGGTGAAATAGATCTGAAATTTGATGAAGTAAGGCTGGGAACTTTTAGGTAATTGGCACTCCACATCAAAAATGGAAAAAAGGCATTTGTTTTCTTTGCTGGAAAATGGCCAATATAAAATCCTTATATGACTCTACAGTTTCATTTGTTACACTTAAAGGAAATGGTTCCTTTTAAGAATGAGTGAACAAGCAAATAGGGCAATGAAGTGGTGTAGTAGGTAGAGTGCTGGGCCTGGAATCAGTAAGATTCTCAATCTGTCTTTAGACACTTACTAGCTGTTGTGAAAGTCACTTAATGCTTTCCTCAGTTTCCTCATCTGTCAAATGAGTTAGCTCTGGGCAAAAACAAAAATGTCTTTTGTGATTTTCCCCATAGGCTTGCTAGAAAAATGGTGCTTAGTAAATCTTTGAATAGTAAGTAAATGTGAGCATACTAGTTTTGAATAGCTCACCTTTGATAAATATTTAATGAATAGCAGCATAATCATTATATATTGCTTTATGATTACAGATCACTTTAAATTTTTTTAATATATTATTTTTTATTACATGTAAAAATGGTTTTCAATAATCATTTTTGTAAGGTTTTGAGTTACAAATTTTTTCTCTCTCTCTTCTTTATTTCCCTTTTCCCAAGAGAGTAAGCAATTTGATACAGGTTATACATGTACCATTATTTAAAACTTGTTTCCATATTTGCCTTGTTGTGAAGGAAAAATCAGACCAAAAGAGGAAAAAAAAAACATGAGAAAGAAAAAGCAAAAAAAAAGATGAAAGTAATATATTTTGTTCCACATTCAACTTCCATAGTTCTCTCTCTGAATGTACATGACATTTTCCATCCAAAGTCTACTGGAATTGTCTTGGATCACTGAATGGCCAAGAAGAGCTAAGTCTATGTTGATCATCACATCATCTTGTTGTTTCTGTGTATAATGTTTTCCTGGTTCTGCTCACTTAAGTTAGCATTAGTTCATGTAAATTTTTCCTGACTTTTCTGAAATCAGCCTGCTATTCATTTTTTATAGAGTAATAATATTCTTAATGTAGCATAACTTATTTAGCTATTTCCTAATTGATGGATATCCACTCAGTTTCAAATTCCTTGCCACCATAAAAAGAGTTGCTGCAAACATTTTTGCACATGTAGGTTCTTTTCCTTCTTTCATGATCTCTTTGGGATACAGACCCAGGAATGGCATTTTTTAATCAAAGGATATGCACAGTTTTATAGCCCTTTGGAAATAGTTCCAATTTGGTCTCCAAAATGGTTGTATCAGTTCACAATTCTACCAACAATACATTAATGGTCCAGTTTTCCCACATCCCCTCCAACATTTATCATTATCTTTTTCCTGTCAACTTCGCCAATCTGATAGTGTGAAATGGCACTTCAGAATTATTTTAATATACATTTCTCTAATCAATAGTGATTTAGAACATTTTTTCATGTGACTATAGATAACTTTAATTTCTTCATCTGAAAATTGTTTTTTCATATCATTTGACCATTTATCAATTGAAGAATAATTTGTAGTCTCATAAATTTGTCTCACTTCTATCTATATTGTAAAAATGAGGTCATTCTGAGAAACGCTGCCTATAAAAGTAGTTTCCTAGTTTTCTGCTTCCTTTCTAATCTTGATAATGGTTTTGTTTGTGCAAAACATTTTTAATTTAATGTTATCAAAATTATCCTTTTTCATTTTATAATGTTCTCTTTTATTGTTTGGTCATTTATTTCTCCCTTCTCCAAAGATCTGACAAAACTATCCCTTGATCTCCTATTTTTTATAGTATCAACCCTTATATCTAAATCATGTACCCATATCAAACTTATCTTAGTATAGAGTCAGACCACTTTCATATGCAACTCTTATTTGAACCTAACAGCAACCTGGTCTAATGAGTGTTGGGGAAAAAATAGATGAAGAAACTAAAACTGAGAAGTGAGGTGACACTCAAAGTCACAAGGGCAAAACATGGCAAAATCAAGACTTAAATTCCTGCCTTCTGATTCTATTTCAGATACCCTTCCCATCTCATCTTCTAAACTGATCTTTTATGTCTTATTTTATTTAGAAAAATAAACATTATATTTCAAATTAATATAATAGAGAATTGATAACTTTATTTAATAAACAGAGGCATTTAGGTAAAGTAGAATGGACACTGAATCAGAAGAAGCTGACTTGAGTTCTACACCTGTTCCCAATATTTATTCACTGTTCGGCCTTGGCAAATCAGACTATCTATGGATAAGTTTCTCTATCTTGTTAAAACAAGGGTATTCATTCCTATTTTTCTTTCTTCACATGAAAGATCTAAGGAACTAGTGTTTGTAAATAAAATTTGAAAAGCATAACTCACTTTCCAAATTATTATTATCTTCCTTAAACTCTTCCTTGGAAATCCTTTGAGATTTTTAGGGCAAATGGCATCCACATTTTATAGATGATAAAACTGAAGCCAGAGAGATAGGGATTTACCCAAAGTGATGAGTAGATCAGGGATTCAAATCAGGTCTTCTGTCTTGCACCCCAGTACTACTTTTATCAAACTGTATTGCTTAGCTTCTAGCCTCATCACATCTTCATGATCATAAAAATCATTTACAATAGTGGTATTTCATTTAGCTCAATCATTTCTTCAAGTACTGTTTTTAAGGAAGCATCTGGGCCTTATGTGCTAAAAAGCCAGATGAGTTCTGCCATACTCCGTATTCTAATATGGACCAAGCCATCTGTTTTCTCCTTGCTCCTTAGGTAGTCACTCTTCTGTGACTTTTTATCTGGAACAACCCCCTTCCCTCCAAACAAGCCAACCAACAACAAAAGTAATTCACAAATTTTCTTCCTTCATATTTCTCTCTGTAGAATCTAATCTATCTCAAAAGACTGATAAGCAAGAATTCTAGATTGAAAAGAAGCACACAATTTTATAGAAATGCTGCCTGGAAGTCTCAATTTGACAGAGAAAAATGGTTATATAGGGTCAGACTTGACATTCATTTAACTAGAATCCTATCTCTGACCAATGTATTGTTGGAAAAATATAGTTCTTCTTGAAGTCAAGCTAAAGGGGAAATTTCTATATTGTACTATACAAGTACCCAAAGTATTAACTTACTAATGAAGAAAGAAGTTTTTTTTCTTTTAATGTTTGTTTACTTGAAAGATGTTTAAAACATTTCCTATTTTCCTTAATAATTCATTATGGCTTGTCTTCTATGAATTTATCTAAACCCTCTATGAATCTCTTTCAACTTTTAGCCTGAATAACCTCTTGGGATAAGAAGTTCTACATACTCATTCCCCAGGGGATAAAGGTAGTATTAATTTTTTTTGGGGGGGTTATAAAGCATTTACATTGTACTTTAAGGATAGCTATAGTCTCCTAAATAGATCTAGTGGTCTGGGAATGGGTAAAGTAGTTTATGCTAACATTCTATTGTCATCTGATTAGAACAGTCTTTTACTAGAAGAAGGATAGACATTCAAAGATTAGAGTAACAAGAATATTTGAGTATAGCCCTTAATTTCAAAGTAATTCTGTTAATTCCTGTATATAACCTTATTTGTTTGCTTTAACATTGGTACATTCTTAAAGTATTCCACTTCCTTTCCTAACTTAAAAAAGTCAATAGCTTGCATCAAGGAGTTGCTTTTCTTGTGTAACTTTAAATTTTTCATATGTAGGCTAGTCTTACAACCTCTTTAAACATTAACTACTTCCATTTTTGTGTTGTTTAGGGAATAAGGTAAACTTTAGAGTTCTTTTAATTTGCATTTCTCTCATTATTAATGATTTAGAGTATATTTTCACATGGTTGTTGATGGTTTGCAATTCTCTTGAAAATTGCTTGTATCACTTGATCTTTCTTATTAAGAAAGACTTTTGGCTTCACATAGTTTTGTCAATCTCATGTACATCTTGGATATCAAACTTTTATCAACAATATTTGATACACGATCTTTTCTCCCATTTAAAAGTTTCTTTTCATTGATTTTTGTCTTTCTATAAGCTCTTAAATTTTTGTGTTCTTAATCATTATTTTGCATTTTATGATCATTGTTATTCATTTTTTTGTTAAAGAATTCTCCCTCTAGTCATACTTGTGAAAGGTCCCTCCTTTTATTCCCTTCTAATTTCTATTTTCCAAAGTGACATTTTCATATTAAGCTCTAATTAAGGTTTGTAAATATTGTCTTTATTAGTTCTGTATTTTTTCATTTGATTATAATTCCTTTATGTTTGATCCTATTTTTCTTGATCCTATTTTTACTATAAAATTCTTAGAAATATGCAAATTCTTTAATATTTTCATTCAGAAATTTCAATAGATAATCCATCTAATTTTTTCCAACAATATTTAGATATAACAACAATAAAATCATGATAGTAAATCCTTGGATTTTTTGGAGCAATCTGAAACATAATAGATTCAATTTCATTCCTTCATTTTCTCTATGAATCTTATTTTGTTTACATTAGTCTAATCCTGGTCTTCTATCAACAACTCTTTTCATATTATTTTATTCATTTTGTCCCTCAGGCCTCCTCTAAAGAAGTTCCTCTATACTATATAATCACCGAAAATATTAACCTAATAATAAAGGAAATTAGTTTTTTTTGTTCCTGAAATAATGTCACTTCTATCTTCTAACCAGCACTTGATTTTTAAACTCCTTATATATTTTATTCCTTAAACTATTTTGTTCCTGGATACTTTCCTTTTGATCTTCTAACATCTTTCAGATGAGGTAAAAATTTTAACAGTAAAAACTAAAAAAAAACTCCATATTTTAACACATCACAGAAAAACATTAATTACATTTTCTTGTGTTTTCATTATTTATCTGAACTTATTTGTCTTTTTTCTATTTAGTGAGTTTTGCTGTTGAATATGTTGTTTACCATCTCAGTTCTTATAAAGAAATGACTCAAAATCTTATCTTTTGCTGAATAGTTATTTTTAAAAATTTGACTATTAAATTCGTTCTTCTAGGAAATGTTATTATAGTGTATAAATCAGTTTTCTTTGCTTTTTGGCTTACAATTTTCCTTTGGTTTTTCATAAAAAAGGAGTAATCTTATACTATTCTGATTGATTTTCTTTGAAATGTGAAAGTCCCATTCTCCCTCTATGATGCCTAAGATATGTTATTATTCTGAATTTTAATTACAACATTTATTGGTGAGTTTACTTTTCTTATTCTATGAACTCTTTCAGTTATACTTCACCATTTCTAAATTTTCTAAACATTTTTTTGATGGTTTCCTCAAATAGGACATTTTTAAAATAACATTTTATTTTCCCCCAATTACATTTAAAAACAATTTTTAATGTTTGTTTTTTTAAGTTTCAAATTTTCTCCTTTCCTCACTCCCTTCTCTGCTTCTGAGATGATATGCAGTTTATAGGTTATGCAAGTGCAAACATGTAAAATGTACTTCCATATTAGTAGTTATAAAAGAATATAGACCACATAACAAACCAAAAAAACCAAACCACACATAGAGAAAAATAGTATGCTTTGATTTGCATTCAGACTCCCATCATTTCTTTTGTTGCATGTGGATAGTGTTTTTCTTCATGAGTTCTTTGGAATTGCTTTAGATTATTGTATTGCTAAGAATAGCTAAGTCATCTCTGATTATCATATAGCATGCTCACTTCACTTTGCATCAGCTCATATAAGTCTTTTTAGGTTTTTCTGAAATCATCATTATATATTATGGTTTATAATACAATAGAATTCTATTCCGATTATTTACCAGAACTAGTTCAGTCACTCTCCTCAGCTTCCAATTCTTTGATGTATGATATTTAAATTTTCCTCTGGAAGATATTAAATCCATACATTATTTCTTTGTGCCCTACCTTCCAGTTTGGTATTTTTATTTAATCAATCAACATTTATTAAGCATCTACTATGCGTCAGGCACTGTTCTGAGGTTATTAAAAAAAAAAAAAAAAGAAGCAAAACATAATCCCTCCTTCAAGGATATTTTAATCTAATAATGTTCTCATGTGTTCTGTCAAGTGTCTTTTTATTTTTCACAATTAATTATCTTTCTGCCTCTATGCTTTTGCAACATAGTACTATAATTCCTTTTCAGATAATTTGCTATTTTAGCAAGACTTTAATATTTATTCTAAATATTCTATTGTTAGATTATTGAACTCTTACTTGAAACTTCTCATTTCTTTTTTGACACTTCCTTGTACTATTGATTTTTATTATTAGTATGATTTGTTGCTGTTGAATATTTATTGGGATGATTCTTTCAATAGGTTATGATTTTCTATTTTTGGGGTTATTATCTATCTTAGATACTTTAAAGATATAATATCTATATTATAATTGTTCTTCTTATCATCATTATTTTTAATTCTTTTCTAACTAGTTTAACATAGGTTGGACTAGATCATTCCCCTTAAGACATTGGACTGACAAGCTGGAACATTGCCACAGGGAGAATTTATGGCCTTAACTCACACTTGGGGCAGAGATCAGTCAGGTCTGGACATTGCTTAGGGGTTAAATCTCAAAGCTATTGTCTAAAACTATAGCATCCAGGAGGGACATTGAAACAAGTGCAAATCTGTTGTCCTAGGGCTATGTGTTGGAAACAAGGGATATGTGTAGCCTGACTGCCATAAATTCAAGGGTACCAGGAATAATGGTTTAATAAGATATTCTTCATTTTCCCCCAATAAGCATTGCTTAGTGGCAATTCATTTCATTCTTCTTTTTCCTGTTGCAGCTATTTTTTTTTATTGAATTATTGGTTATTTTTCTTATTTATTTCAGCTAGTGAGGAGGAAAATGAGCTCAAGGTTACTCTTTCATCTTTCTAAGATTCTTTTCCCAGCCCTTTTCACCAGTTCACATTGTAGTTTTCCTTCAAAACCTAGTTCAAACATCTCTTCTGTACATGTTCTCTTGATTATTTCTTTATGTGAAATGCGCTTTTCTCCCTTGGGGATCCTAAAATAATTATTGCCTGTGTAACACTTCTTTTGGGCCTCTGATCATCCAGTTCATTCTCTAAATCATACATTGCTACTTATTCCCCCATAAAGCAGGCACGTACAATTTCATAAACACACAGTATTCATGGAGAAAGAGAACACAAAATGAGTGCTCAATGGTAATGAGACACACATATAAGATATATATGTGTCAAAAACATTCACAGTTCTTAGTTCAAGTTCTTTTAATCCTAAAGTTCACATGCTGGATTCCCAGTTTTCTCTGCATAGCTAAATTTGCCATCATCAAAAAACAATGTATGACTGTTTACTATTTCACTTGACTTTTTCTCTATTTGTGACCATCTAGAGTGTGGGTTTCTATATCCTCTTAGGATATAGTTTCTCCCACTGTGCAGTAGTTCCTCTTCAAAATCATATGGTTAATCAGGTTTGAGGAAAACAAATTCTCTTTTTACCTCTGCTGGAATGTTCTGTAGGAGTAACTCCTAATGAGTTCCTCAGGACTTAAGGATTTAATGCCCTCAGAAATGTGACTATTTTGTTTTTTTATAAATCGATCATTTTGTTTCTTTTTGTACTCAAAGGGGCATTCATACCTCATAAAAAGATTGGGGCATGCCATCAATTGGAGAATGGCTGAACAAATTATGGTAAATTAGTGTTATGGAATATTATTGTTCTGTAAGAAACAATCAGCAGGATGATTTCAGAGAGACCTGGAGAGACTTACATGAACTGATGCTAAATGAAATGAGCAGAATTAGGAAATCATTATATATGGCAACAAGATTATGCAATGATCAATTCTGATGGATATGGCTCTCTTCAACAATGAGATGATTTAAATCAATTCTAATTGTTCAGTGATGAAGAGAGCCATCTACATCCAGAAAGAGGACTGTGGGAACTGTGTGTGGGTCATAACATAGCATTTTCATTCTTTTTGTTGTTGTTTGCTTATTTTATTTTGCTTCTCTTTTTTTTTCTTGTGAGGCACGATAATTATATAAATATGTATGCATATATTAGATTTAACATATATTTCTATCATATTTAACATATATTGGACTACTTGTCATCTAGGGGAAGGTGTGGGGGAAGGGGAAGAAACTGGAACACAGGATTTTGCAAGGGCTAATTTTGAAGAATGTTTTGAAAAATAAAAAGCTTTAATAAAAAAAATTAAATTAAATTAATTTTTTAAAAGATTGGGGCATAGACACATCTTTAACAACATATTAAACCTTTATGATCACATGACTATATCAACTCAGGTAGAAGTGGAGTGAATTCCCTCCCTTATATCTGTATCAGCTGCTTGGCATTTAATTATATACCACTTTCCGGGAAGATCTTTGATTCTTAATTTTATATTTTAAAAATCTTTTATTGTTTATATTTTCACAAATTCCTATTTTGTTTTCCAACATGACTCTAAAAATTTCTTAGGAATACAAGAACATATTATTTCATTGGTTCCTAGCAACAACCCTGGGAACCGAGTGCTATTATTTAGAAATGTAAAACATTTATAGGTCATCCAGTGGAATCACCTTATTTTACATGTAAAGAAAATGAGTCAAAAGGAAGTTAAAATCACTTATCCAAGGTCACATAAGTAATAAGTTTCAGAGATGGGATTCAAACCCAGATTTTCTGTCTCCAAAAATACTCTTTCCTCTATACTACAGTGAACTATATATTATGGTTTTGTTTCCTCAGAGGATCAAGGAAAACATTTTGTACATCATAGGCTCAATAAATATTTGTTTATTTGCTCAGAGGGTCTAGCCATCTTCATTTTTTCTACATTGAAGAATCTTTTTTTTTTTTTTGCCAGTCTCCACAAAGAAGATGGATGTACTGAGATGCTTATGAATATTATAGGTAAGATAAATGCCTATGGGGTTCTTAGAGCTGATTCACAAGAAGTAAAGGAGTTTCCTGTGGGAGGAGACAGTTCCCACCTAAATTGCTTAGAAATAACTTGTCAGTTTTCTGGATAATTGCATTGTTATAGTTTGTAGGGAAAGAATCTGAATCCAGAGAAGTACAATCTAAATGTAAATGAATGTTTACCTGGGCATTTGAAGTCTCTTTGGGGTTAGAATACTGATGTGCCAGTATTTAAAAATGCTGAGCAGACACTAAAGGTACAGAATCAGGGAATCACCCTTCCTTCTCTGCTTCTCCCAAGACAAGGTGAATTGAATCAATTTTATTTATGGTCTTCTTCTGAGCCTTTAAGAGCCCAATTATCAACCGGGCAATGGAAGATACTTATTAAAACAAGGAAGATGACAATAATATCCATCTTATTACCATGTTTAATAATTTTTGCTTAGTTTTAATTCTCTGTTATCTTGGTTGCATCTGGACACTGTTGATCAGACTCCTTTCTTTTTGGAATTCTGACTTTCCTTGATTTCTGTAACACTGTTTATCTGCTTCTTTTCCTTTCTTTCATATTACTGATTCCTTCTTTTCATTTTTGACTGTCCCTCTTCTGGGTTGAAAACTCTATTACTGAAAACTCTAACTCTTCTTTGTACCGACTCTCCTTTGGAGAGCTCATCCATTGTTGTGGCTCTAGCCATCACTTTTATGCAGATGTCAAAACATATTTATTCCCTTTCTTTGTCATGAACTCTGAGTTCATATACCTAATAAGCTATTAGAAGTTTTCATTTAACATGTCCCAAAGCAATGTTCAAAACTGAATTTCCCATATTACTCTTTCCCCATCCTTTTAGACTAAACCCAAATCTTGCCCTCTTTAGAACACTTTCCTTTTTGAGTCCAACATTCATATTTCTCTTTTGTTTTTCCTGGACATTGTGTGTGCCTCTCAATGAAGCCTTAAGATGATAGCTTTAAGAGTGTCCTATCACACTGCTGATTTATATTTTTCTATCAGTCCACTTAAGGTACAACTTTTTTTTGATGAATTGATGGTATGTCAAGCCTCCTATACCTAGCTTTTATAAAGTTTTTATAATTCATGTATTAGATTTGACATTTGTCTCTAAAAGGTATTATGGTGTAGTTGAAAAAGAGTTGTCTTTGAACTCAGGAAGATATGTATCCTTATTTTTCCTTTGACACATTTATCTATTTCATTCCTCTATATAGCTTACTAGATTATGGAGGTTTATTTTAAAAAATAATAATTTTCTTAATCAATAAAAATTCATATTGTGACCCTCTCTCCTGCAATTGAGGGAGAAAGAAACACAAATCTTGTTATAAATATGCATAGTCATGCAAAGCTAATTCCTGCTTTGACCATGCCCAAAACATGTTTCAATTGGTACTTTAAATGCATCACCTCTTTTACAGAAATAGGTAGTATATTTTATCATTTATCTTCTAGAATCATGGTTGATCCATTGATCAGAGTTCCTAATGAAGAAGAACCAAGTTGTGGGAGATCATTTTGAAATGTGAAAAATTCACAACAGGCTTTTATCATAGTCACATGACTTTTATCAATGAGAAAAGGCTCAAGGGAAAAATCAAAATAATTTAGCAATGTTATGGAAGTGAAGGGGCTTTTAAAAAATAGGTCAGAAGGTAAGGGCGGGATCTGAGGAATTAGGGATGTATTTGGGTGAATCCTATATTGCTGGCATGCCCATTATGTGAGCAACTATGTAATGAGACTGGAGAAGTTGAATATGCTTTTAGATGTACTAATAAGAGTCTCAGGACTTTGGCTTACCTTTGGGTATGACAATGGAAACAGGATGGGCTTCATTAAAGTTCTATATCATTCTTGACCATGGAGACACAATGCGCTCTTTAAAATTCTTGTTTGTATCACTAAGTTTTTCAAAATTATCTCATGTGTGTTATATCTAATATATAGAATATGATATATTATAACTGAATAAATCATTATTCTGGTGGTGTGCACCTCACTCTGTATTTATTCATGCAAATCTTTCAAAGCATCTTTGAAGCTATTTTCTTCATCATTTCTTATGGTATAATAGTATTTCATCATGCTTATATACCATAACTTATTTAGTCCTTCCACAGGGGGTGGGTATCCCTTCAGTTTCTAATTCTTTGTCACCACAAAAAGATTTGCCATAATTATTTTAATATATGTCTAAAGTTTTCATTGCTTAGAATTATTCCCTGTTTTAAAACACTCTCCCTTTTATTCTTTCCTCTTTCTTCTCTCCTATCTCTCCTGTTTTTCTATTGAGTGAAATGTATTTTTGTATCTTTGTTATGATTGTTTTATCTGTTCTGATCAACAATTTAACAAAATTATTTTATCTTCTTTCTTTACCTAATAGAGCAAGTAAAAAAACAAACAATCAAACAAGGCAAAAACCATAACAAAAACCTCAGTTTTCCACATTTTGTTGTCCTTCATTTTTCTTACTAGTCTCAGCTCATTCTGAGTTTTAGCATTGTTGACATTCTTAAAGAATTGTCACACTTTTATAGTCATTCTGTTACTTATTCTTGCTTCCTTTTTCTCTGTACCTTTTAAGAATTGTAAGTTTATTATTGAGCTCCTTTTGTAACTGCATCAAGAAAAGTTCGCCTCAGATGTTTTTCTTTTTTTCGTCTTCTTTGGAATTATTTTTTTGTATGCCTTTGAAATTTCATTCTTGAGAATTTCTTGTAAATCCTGGATTGATTTTTAATGTAAAATTTCAATCCATGGAATTGTATTTGTCCTCTTTGTGAATTCTTTGAAAGCTATACTTTGAAAATCTAGAGTGCATTTGAGACTATACATGGCTTTTCTATCTTCTGTCAACAAGCATGGCCTTATCATTCCCATTTCAGTAAACTCTTCTTTCCTGGATATACCAGAATACCAATTAAATTTTATGTATCTTATCTTTGTTATTGTTTCATATATATATCCCTGAAGTCAGACTATATGTATCTTAAGAGAAGACAGGCAAGACATATTTATTAAGTATCTATTATGTACCAGACACAGGCAAGCAGAGGTTAAGTGAATTGCCTGTAGTCTTATGGTTAGTGAGTATTTGAGAGCAGATTTTGACTCATATTCCTAACTCCAGGTTTAGTGCTTTGCCCACAAAATCATCTAATGAATGGCCTTTTACCAAAATAATTCTTGTCTTATACAGTCTTCTCTATGGTACATCATCTTTCATTGTTTCTGACAAGTATTGCAACATTTCATGGCGTTTATATTCCCCAACTTTCTCCACTTCATGGGCAACTGTTTTTTTCCCAATTCTTTGCTGTTACAAAAAGTCTGGCACAATTCTAGACAGAGTAGTATCTACTCCTATCTTCTATCTTCTCCGTTCTCACTTGCTCCTCAATCCAAAATAATCTGACTCCTCTTTCTGGTCACTTCAGGTAAGCAAAAGAAACTGTATCATGGTAAGTAGATACTCATGTGGATGAACAATTAGAAGAATATAGAAAGAATAACTAGATTTAGGCTAAGTATTCAAAATTAAGCAATTAAAAAAATTAAATATTAGTTTTGTACAGGTTGAGGAATGGATTGTTAATGGGGGGGACATTAAATGTTTTTATGCTTAATTAGGTTTTCTTTTAAAGGAATCATCATCTCTTTTTATTAGACTCTTAAAGGATTTTTTGCTCTAGTAAGGGATGAGAAGGATCAATGTATATGGGTAAAAAGTCCTCAGCTCATTCTCTCTGTTGCTCCTTTTCCTCTTCATAAGCATTGCTGATTTTTTTTTTGGGGGGGCAGCTTGTCTAGTCTCACTGCCTATTTGTCTCATTATCTATTATATCTAGACAATTCATTTTATGGCTACCAAATAAGGTCATATAACAGTCTTCCCATTCTTATAAAGGGATTTGTAACAGAATATAATTTATTATTGTACGCTCAAGTTGATAGAAATTAGTTGTAGGTTTCTGCAGTAGATAGCTGGAATGATTGTTCTCAGTGATGCCAAAGGACAACTACATCTGTTAGTATATAAGCTCTCTGAAGGGAGCTATTATTAACCTTTTGTATTTATATCCATAGTGCTTTGCACAGTGCCACACTGGATAGGCATAAGTGCTTAATAAATGTTTTTTGATTGAGCAGATAAAGAGCAGTCTTTATTATTGTCACCTCCTAAATAGACTGTGATGGAAATATGGACACATGAAATTGATATTATCCAACATGGTGATTTAACATTCATGGCCGGTTCTTCTTTTAGAGGAGAGAGAACACAAAGTTCTGTCCTTAATAGATATGATATTTGATAAAGGGTCTAGGAAAGGAACTATTTATTTTCTCTCATTTGTTCAGATCCCATAACTTATCCACATTTAAGGAATTTGATATACTTTGAACAAACAGCACTCTTTGTACTTTGTATTTAAATAGCTCAACTTTTAAAGAAATTGAGACTGACCACTGAAGGAAAATTTTCATAGCCCATGATGGATATTCCAAATAGTTTGAATGTATTTTTTAAAGCTTCAGACTTTAATTTGAATACTTCTGTCCACTAAGGTAAGGGCTAGATTTCTTATTTTTCTCTGCAATAAAATGAGTCTCTCTCTAAGATACTGTTGGGTCTCCAAAGTACTTTTTATAGCTAAAATAATAGAATAAAGTAACTAATATATACAAGTACTTTATGGTAGCAAATTTATGAAATTAGAGATATCAAAAATTGTTGCTATGCCCTACTCACTTTAGCGCTACCAATTAAGAATCAATACAATATTTATTAAGCACCTAGTAGGTGCCAGGTATGGTGGTAGATACTGAGTATCCAAAAGAGATAAAAACAGTCTTTGCTATCAAGGAACTCATAATCTGATGCAGAAAATAATATGCAAGTGAATATACACAAACTGGCTATTTCCAGGATGAATAGGGAATAACAACAGAAGAATGGCTTCAGAATTAATGGGAACTTGGAAAAACTTGCTATAGAAAATAGGATTTTAGTTTGGACTTAAAGGAAATCAAGGAAGTGAGTGAGGTGAGAAGGAGGAACCTTTTAGGTGTGGAAGACAGAGAATTTTCTGGGAACAGGGAGATAGAGTATCTCTTATTAATGGAACAGCAAGGAGGCCAGTCTCCACCCACAGAAACACTTGAAAGTGTGTGTGTGTGTGTGTGTGTGTGTGTGTGTGTGTGTGAGTGACTTAGTAATTCCTATTTTCCTTCAAAACTTAGTTTAGTCACTTCCTTTTCCATGAACACCTTCCTCATTGGCTAGAAGATACCAATCTAAATTATATTTTCTCTATTTTCCACATATTTAATACATTATTCTTATAAATATGCCTTCCAGAATATAAGTTCCTTTTATTACAGGAATAATTTTTATTTTTATCTTTGTTTCCTCATCACTTAATCCTTTGCCTGACAGAAAGTATTTACTTTAGTTGTTTAGATAGGTGTTTGTTGAATGATTGTGAAAGACCAACTGTTTGGTGATTGGGATAAAAGGAAGGGGAAGATGCACATGGAGCAGTTTCTTTTGCTTATCTGAAGTGACCAGAAAGGGGAATCACATAATTATAGGTTGAGAAGTGAGTGAGAAGTGAGGAGATGGAAGCTGGGAATAGAAACTACTCTTTCTAAAAGTGTGCCAGACTTTTTGTAGCACCAAAGAACTGGAAACAAAACAGATGTCCATGAACTAGAGAAAACTGGGATTATATAAATGTCATGAAACATTACAATTCTTGTCAGAAACAATGAAAGATGATGAACCACAGAGAAGACTGAGAAAACTTAAATGAACTGATATAAAGTGTAAAGAATAGAACCATGAAAAAAATTCATAATGACTTCAACAATTTAAACTTAACAACAATAATAAAGCAAATGAAATAAATGCAAAAAAATTGTAATGACTGAGTTTGTTAAGAGAAAAGAAATGAAAAGGTCTTTCATTCTACTTTTTTCAGAATTGGGGCTATTGAAAAGGCTTATAATATTAGACTTTGGATATCTTGGTTTCACTGCACTTTTTTAAAAAAATCTTTTAAATTTTGTTGTTATAAGAGATGTCTATTTGGGATTTTCGGGAAAAGGAGAAACACAGATGATCTATAGATGATCTAAAACCAAAATGTAATAAAATGTATTTAAAAATTTAAATACATTTTATTGTGAAAGAGATAAAAATAGGGTAATAAGAAAAGAGACTGGTAGGATCAAGGGAAAGTTTTATATTTCTTAAAATAGAGAAGAGTTAACCATATTAGACAGAGAGGAAGGAATTAATGAAGAGAGAAGTAAGGCATGATTAATAGATTGGAGTCCTGGGGGAAACAGTCAAGCATGAGATCAATATCACAAATGGAAGGTGAGTCTTAGCCAGAAACTTAGCTAACTATTCTTCAGAGACCAGAAGGCAAGAGGACAAAATGGATGGAAAAGCCGAAGAATATTTGATGGGAAGAGGAAAGGAATCAAAAGAGGTCTTGTAAAATGGCCTTTATTATTGCTGTTGTAGTTTTATTAATATGAGATGAATTCATTCACTGAGAATAGAATGGGAATGAAAGAGGAAGATTTAAAATTGCAGGAGAGAATTTATTAATTTAAAAAAATTTTCCAAAAGTATTTTATTTTCCAAATACATGTAAAGAGAGTCTTCAGTGTTCATTTTTGCAAGACTGTTCCAAAATTTTTTCCCCTTCTTCCCTTCCTTTCTTCTCCCCCCAAACAGCAAGTAATCAGATATACGTTTTCCTTTCCATTTCTTTTCCTTTCCATTGTGTAATCAGGAGAGTATTTAGAATGATTTCTTTGGGGAAAGTAATTGGAAGTTGATGAGTAAAATATATATAAAAAAGACTCAACTGAGGTTATTCTTAAATACGCAGATGGATCTATGTTGATGTTCCTTCCAACAATGCAGTTCGCTACCTATTCTTGTCTGCCCACTCTATATGATTCTTGTTCATGTCCTCCCATAAGTTTACTACAGAGGACCCACCCCATATATTAAATACCTTCTTCATTCTTCCCTCTCCCCCACATTAGATTGAGAACATCAGTGGAGCAGATTTGATTTGCAATCAACATACTATCAGGCATTCTTTTCTCAATCAAAAATCTCCTAAATGATATAATTTGCATTGATCTCTTTACTTTTCCATTGCTCTCTGAGTGAAACATTTTTGATTTTTTAGAGATTTTAATATCCCATAATTCACAGTGTGAGGCAGTAGAATAGAATGCTCAGTTCAGAATAAGAAAGAATTGAATTTAAATTTGACCTTGGGCATTTACTAGCTATGTATCACTTAAGTTTTCTGAGACTTAGTTTCCTTAGCTATAACATGAATAGGTAAGATTTGATGACCTCTCTGAGGTCCCTTCTAACTTCTAACTTTAAAGCATCGTCATAATAAAAAAAGTTGTCCTCTATTTTAAAATAAATTTTTAAATATTTATTTTATGTATCACCATAATTTCCTTCAGCATTCCTCCCCTTTCTTCTTCCTACGAACAATCTTATATACAACATTTTTAAAAAAGATGACAAAGAAAGAAAGAAAAAAGGGGGGAAAGAGTATCATTACAATTGATAAATATATTGGAAAAGTTTTGAAAATATATGCAATGTGCCACATTCATAGAACTCCCTCCACTGAAAAATGATATAGTTGGATGTCTTCTCATAATTCTTCTCTGGAACCATGATTGTTCTTTGTAATTTTATAACATTTGCTTTTGATTTTTTTGTGCGCATTGTTGCTTGCATTGTTGTAATTATGAGAAATTTGATAGGGAATAAACAGGGTAGCCTTAAAGAAACCAGAAATTCTCAAAGACAATATAGCTCAATATTTTAATTTTAAATTCTGGACCCAAACAAAGCATTGTGCATTTGCACACATGCGCACACACACACATGTGTATATCTGTTTGTATGTTTATATTTCACAATCATGCATATGTGTACTTGCACATACACAGATATGTGTACTCTATAGGTTACCCAGATAACTGCATGTTGTAACTGGACATTAGATATTCCTCATCCATTTATTTTATCTTATTAAGCCAAATTCCTGAGTGGTTAGAAATTTCTTTCCATTGACTTTTCATTATTTAGGGACTCGACGCAACTTGTACAACATAATTCATAAATAAGATAATCTGTAGGATTTAACTTGGACCATTCAACTATTAGATCTCCTTCATGACAATGCTAACTTTGGTGAGCAAATATTTCCCTTGTTTATATCTTACTGTTATTAATTAGATGGTCACTGAACAAGATTATTTCTATTGTTATATCTTTGAAGAAATCTTAGACAGTTTTAATATATATATAGTTGATACTTTATGTAATAAACCCTTTAAAGTAATAGTTTGATCTGTTGAATTAAATGCTTTTTAAACAACAAGGAATAATACAGTAGATTCTTGGTTCAAAATATTATTTAGTCATTATATGGTAGTAAACATGTGGTCTCCTGTGAAATGTTGCTTGGAATGGCCTGCCTATTCCCTACTAAAACCAAAAATGCCATATTGAAGCATCTGCAGATGATTCTTATAAATGTTTTATTTATATAGAAAGCTAGGCATATTGGGCTGTAACTATTGATATTCTGTGCCTTTTTTGATATTAATAAAGTTCAAATCTTTTTTCCACAATTGTGGTATTTTCCCCTCTATGAGATACCTTGTGAAGCTATTTCTCAATATCTCCATAATTATATCACCACTGGCACAGATATCCTTAGCCTATTTTTGCTGTTTTTCTCTTCTTTGTTTTCTTTAATACCATTGCTACTTTGCCTATATGCATATCCAGGACTATATTTGAGCCTAAATGTTGTGGTTCTCTTGCTACTCATGGTTAAAAAGAAAGTTTGTTATAAAAAAGTTTGTAGATCTTTTTCTTTTATCTTCTCTAGTTGCCATTTTATTTTTCTCTTTAAATATTGACAAGATAATTTTGTTCAATTGTGTCTCTCACTAAACTTTCTTTGAGCTGATTTTACCTTTTTATTGTTTCTCTCTGAGTTATAAGACTTACCTATCCATCATCTAGTTTTCATCCAACTTCTTACATCTCTTCTCCATTAGACTTTCTAAAACAATGTCTATTTTAAACTGTTGTCATCTGTAGTTACCATATCTGTCTTATGGTTAAATGAATTAAGTGCTGACTCATTTAATGGGGCAGCTAGGTTGTGCAGTAGAGAGAGCACCAGCCCTGAAGTCAGGAGGAGCTGAGTTCAAATGAGACCTCAGACACTTGACACTTCCTAGCTGTGTGACTTTGGGCAAGTCACTTAACCCCAATTGTCTCAGCAAAATAAAAATAAAAAAAGGAACATTATTGATGAAAAATGAGATATAGATAGAAGAAAGAATATAGACACAGATTATAATCTTATGCCAAAGTTATTTTCTATAACACAGCAACATTCCAACCTTATACTGTCTAGTTATATTAAATAGTCTGAAACAAAATTGATTAATATGGCTGACGTATAGTATACTTTTCCTATTTTCTCTTTTGATTAAATCTATTTTAGCTTTAATTTTATATGAGATCATGATTACTATCTTGCTTTTTATACATAATAAATTCTACTCCTGAACTTTAGTTTATGAGTATCTCTTATTTCCTATTCCTCTTAATTCTTTTGTTTACTTCTACACACTACCTTGCCTTCCTATGACTCAATTTATCCACTCCTCCAAGGATCACTCCCTTATTCTCTCACCCCTTTTTCCTTTTGTTTCATTTTGAATTTAAAACAGTTTTAGAGGCTTCCAAATGTCCCTTTTTTTATCCAATTTGTATCAATCCCCCAATCCTCTTCTAAATGTAGATGTTTTTCTCTCTTTAATCCTAGTCTGATGTGAGTAGGATTCCCTCTGTGTATCTACATTTATATCTATCTGTCTGTCTATCTATTCATCCATCCATCCATCAACTTTCCCTCTAACCCCTTTCCAATGAGTTAATAGAACCACTAACCCTCCTCTCCAGTTAATTCTTCTGTGTCAGTTTTTATCTCACACCTCATGTGTATAATTATTCTTTTTGCCTTTTCTTACATGGTTTGCTGTTTACAGTTACATCATACTCAGTTCTACCCCAATTTTTCTTTTGAACTGCTCAATTACTAGTGACAGTCTTAGACACACAGTTTATATTTCCACATATAAAAAGTAAATAATTTGTACTTATTAAATCCCTTGTAATTAGTTTTTGATCTGTTTTCAAAATCAGTTGTTTTTAATTATGAGATATTTCAACTTATCTTCTTTATATTTCATTATTTATTGTTCTTTTTATCACTTTATTGACTTCCACTTGTTCAATTTTAGTTTTCAAAGAGTCATTTTCTTCCTTATGATTTTGGATTTCCTTTTCCAGTTGGTAGGCTTTCTTTTCATTATCTGCTTGTTTTTCTTGAATTGTTCTTATTTTTAAAATTGTTCCTCAATCTCTCTCATTTAATTGTTAGTCTTTTTTGAGTTCTATGAATTCTTTTTGAAGGGGTGACCATCTGATGTTACTCTTTGTGATAGGAGAGAATTTTTTTTTGCTTTGCTATCCTTTCCTGAAGGTGAACCCTGGTCTTCTTTGTTCCTGTAGTAATTTTCTATAATTATATTCTTTTTCCTGTGCCTGCCCATTAAAAAAATATTTCAACTTGCTTTTGTAATCACCTCTAGTCCTGAGATGTGAAGGATGGTATCTCTGACCTCAGGTCTTCCTTCCGTTCTCCCTTCTCATCTGGAACCCAAACCAAGATCTTTGTCTTCTTCCTAAGTGCCTAAAGCCAACAGTGAACCTGCTCCACTGTGCCTATATTCACCTGGAAATATGCTGGTTCTTTTCACTTAGGACCTCATCTCAGCAGCACAGCTATGCCTAATGTCCCTTAGCAGAGGTTTCTTCAATCTTACTTGGCTCATACACCTGATTCCCCACTCTACCCACAAATCATTTGAGCTAAAATCCATTTTAATACGTAGCTCTTTTTCAAATATGATCATTGGTAGAAGATTCATTTCTTCAAAATTCATTTATATTTGACTTTGGAATGCATAAAATGTTTGGCTTTCGGAAAAGGGGTGTGAGATTTAATAACAGTTTTTTTGTTTAGATTTAGAATAAAATTAGTCTGATTCTTGGATCATATAAATGATGGCATGGGAAAAATGATTCAGAAGCATTCTGGGTTGCAAGAGCAGTCTGTCCTGGTATCTAAAAATCTGGCTGCAGATAATACTGCCATTTGGATGAAATTTGAACTCTGATAGTACCATCCAATTTTGTTAATTAAAAAAATTAATCCTCTGTGCCTCAGTTTTCTCATCTGTAAAATGAGAGGGCCAAACATGATGACCTCTTAAAGCCCTGCCAGCTCCAAAACTGTGGCTTTATGACTCTATTCAAAGGAGGGCCAAGGGCTAGATTAATCATTTTGAGGCAACAGTAACCAGAGTTGTATACATTATTATTGGGAGAATAGATTTAAAGATAAAAGGGACTTACAGATCATTTAGTGCCACTTCCCCGTTATTTGATGAAAATTACACAAAAGCAAAATTACCTGCCCAAAGTTACACAGAGAGTGAACAATGAACCCAGGCCTCAAATCTAGCTCTTTTATCACCAACTGCATTGCCCTTTCAACAATATTGATTCTTATATCAACCATACTTTTCCTGATGAAAATAGAAACAGCTAAATGGTACAGTGGATAGGGTATTTTGCCTGGAATCAGAAAGACCAATGTTCATATCTGCCCTCAGTCACTAGTTCTGTGATACTGGGCAAGTTATCTCATCTCAGCCTACCTCAGTTTTCTCATCTGTAAAATGGCGATAATAATAGCACCTACTTCACAAGTGTGTTGTGAGTCTCAAATACAATAATAATATACTTCTGGTAATTTCTTTTTTACGTTAAACTTAAACACAAAATTAGAAAAAAATGCCTTGTATACAGCAGACCCATAAGAGAAGAATCAATATAAGATGATAACTTTCTTTTTCAAGAAAACATATATGATAAATAATATACTTTTTTTTCAAAGCTGCACAGCTGTTCTTTGCTTCCTTGTTGGTTTTATTTTGTTCTCTGCTATGTATTTTTAAGTTTATTTATTCTCCTCTGTTTCTCCCTTCCTACCTCTACCCACCATTATAAAGAAGGCTACAATTAAACTTGGACATATGTATTTGCGTATGTGTATTTGTGTTTGTGTATGTATATACATATAGAATATATATATATATACATATATAAACACTTAGATATACATATATGTATACATATACATATATGTATGTATATATATGTTTATATATGTGTATATATATATATATATATATATATGTAAGATCCTAGTCCACTTATTTCCTCTTGTCATTGCTTTCTCTGAAGGGAGATGATATTTTCCTTTATAAATCCAAGTCTTTCCATTTTTCTAAATCCACCAACTCATCATTTCTGTGAAAGTTGCCTCCCAATTTTCTGCATTATTTCTGTTCTTAACTACATAAACTTTATTTATACAAGAAACTTTTAATTTAAAATAATCAAAATTATCCTTTTTATACTTCAGCAATACTCTCACCTCATAATATAATTCATGGTTTGATACTGCCGAATCTAATTCCTTTACATCTTTTCCCCCAGTTTCTTTGAAATTCCTGGTCTTTTGTTCTTCCATATGAATCTTGTTTTTCTTTTTTTTTTTCCTAACTCTGTAAAATAATTTTTTAGTAATTTAATTGGTATGATATTAAATAAAAAGATTAGTTAGGTAAAATTATCATTTTAAAAATTATATTGGTTTTATCTACCCATAAATAATAAATATAACTTATTTAGATTGATCTTAATGTCCTTTTTAAATTCTTCCAATAATTATTTTTGTACCCGAGACCTTTTTATATTTCACATTGAAAAAGTAGTGGCTTTTTAAGCTTTATTATCTTTGAATATGAACCTAGATCTCTATCCCCATACTTACCACATATGGTTGAGTTCTTTCTCCTTTGCTTATTAATTTTAATTTATCTTGTTTTTAGCAATTATTAGTGATACCAAGTTGTACTCCTGAGATATCATCTTTAGATCCTTCTTACTATTTTTTTCTAAGGTCTATCTCAGAGCCCAATTTTGGGCTTTCCTCTCCACTCCTAAGTCACAGCTAGGGCTCCCAGACACATTGTCATACACATGATCTTGTTCCCTGCAGTGGCTGCATTTAGCTGTTCTCTCTGCTCAGGAACTGAATACAGAGGCTCTCCTCTCTGGCAAGTTGTCCACAGCTAGCATGGTCCCTGCTTCTTGCTATTGCATTCACTAGATGCGTGCTGTCTCCTCCTCTCTACACCCACAACCTGGAACAGGTCTGGTTGATATAGCTGTTCGTGACATCTCTTGAGAGGGGGAAGGTCATTCAGTTTTTTCCTGCTTAGTCATAAGACCCCAATTGTATTGTACATGAGGTAAAGATTCCTAAGGTTGAGGTTGCCTCTCAACCCAGCAGTCCTTGGGGCTTGTGGTTTCTTAATTTTACAGTTGGCCAGGAGATGTTTGTACTTCATTCAGGCCAGAATTCTGCTTCTAAGAGATTGGATCTTTCTTGGTGTCTTCTCAAATTGTCTTAGGAGAATAATTTATTTATCCAGTATTTATTTCTGCTACTCTGAGACCAACATTTTTTTTTGAAGAGAGAGGGGGAATTTGGAAAGTGAAATTTCTGACTTAGTCTACCAACTTTCCAGAATCTTCTCTATGTTAATTCTATTTTAAAAGTTTTATTTTTGCTTTTCTTTTTAAATATCAGTTATTTGTGCTTTACTTCTCTTTCATTCAACCTCCCCATTGTAACAAAGATAAATAATATAATTTTTATTTAATATTTTCCCAGTTACATGGAAAATAATTTTTTATATTTGTTTTTAAAACTTTAAAAATAAAACACCCTTACTCCACATGTGAAGTTATGCAAAACATTTCCCTAAAAGTCATGTTATAAAAGAAAAGATAGATTTCTTCCCACCCATACCCCTCCCCCCCAGGGGAAAAAAACTCAAGAAAAATAAAAAATGTGCTTCAAGCTGTATTCAGATGTTATCACTTCTTTCTCTGGGTATGGATAGCATTTTTCATCATAAAATCTTCAGAGCAGTCCTGGATCATTGTATTGCTGAGAAGAGCAAAGTCATTTACAACTGATTAAGCTACAACATTATTATTCCTTTGTACACAGTACATTTCACTTTGCTTGAGTTCTTGGAGGTCTTTTCAGGTTTTTCTGAGAGCATCTTGCTCATCATTTCCCATAGAACAATAATATTCCATTGCAATCATATATTGCAGTTTATTCAGCCATTCCCCAATTGATGGGCATCCTCTCAGTTTCCAATTTTTTGCCGTGAGAAAAAAGCTGCTATAAATAACTTTGTAAATATAGAGCTTTTTTTTTTCCTTTTTTAAAAAATATCTTTTTGGATTCATGCCTAGTAATGGTATCTTTAGGTCAATGGTGCCCTTTGGGCATAGTTCATATTTTTTGATTTGACTCAGTTCCCTACACATTTGAGAAATCAGGCCTTCCTCAAAGAAAGTTGCTTCAAAATTCTTTTCCCAATTGCTATTGCTAACTGTATTCCCCCCATTTATTCTATTCTCATTCTCCATTTACCCTGACCCTCCTCAAAAGTGTTTTGCTACTGACTACCCCTTCCCTCAATATATCTTCTTTTCTATCATCTTCCCCTCTGCTTCTGTCCCCTTCCCCACCTTTACTTTGCTGTAGAATGAGATGGATTTATATACCCTTATTGAGTATGTTTTTTCCTCTTTGAGTGAATTCTGATGAGAATAAGGTTTATTCACTCCTCCTTCTCTCCCCTCCCCATTGTCTCCACCGTAAACGTTTTTTCCTTGCCGCTTTTATGGCAGATAATTTATGCCATTCCACCTTTCCCTTTCTCATTCTCCCAGCACTTTCTATCTCATGCCTTAATTTTTAAAAGCTATTATTCCTTCATATTCAACTCACACCTGTGCTCTCTCTCTATATACACACACCTTCTAACTGCCATAATAATAAGAAAGTTCTTATGAGTTACAAGTATCATCTTCCCATGCAGGATTGTAAATAGATAAATCTTATTAATTCCCTTATGATATTCCTTTCCTGATTATGTCCTTATGCTTTTCCTGAGTCTTATATTTGAAAATCAGATTTTCTATTCAGTTCTGGTCTTTTTATCATGAATGCTTGAAAGTTCTTTATTTCATTGAACGATTATCTTTTCCTCTGAAGGATTATACTCAGTTTTGCTATGTAGGTGATTCTTGGTTGTAATCTTATCATTGCTCTCCAGAATATCATATTCAAATACCTTCGATCCTGATAGATAGATAAAAACTGCTAAATCTTGTGTTATCCTTTCTGTGGCTCCACTATCTTGAATTGTTTTTTTCTGGATGCTTGCAATATTTTCTTCTTGATCTTGGAGTTCTGGAATTTGGTTATAATATTCCTGGGAATTTTCATCTTGGGATCTCTTTTAGGAGGTGATCAGTGAATTCTTTCAATTTCTATTTTACCTTCTGGTCTTACACTATTAGAATAGCTTTCCTTAATAATTTCTTGAAAAATGATGTTTAGGTTCTTTTTTTTTGATCATGATTTTCAGATAGACCAATAATTTTTAAATGATGTCTTCTGGACCTATTTTTCAGTTTAGTTGTTTTTCCAATGAGATGTTTCACATTGTTTTTCATTCTGTCATTCTTTGGTTTTGTTTTGTTTCTTGATTTCTTATAAAGTCATTAGCATCTACTTTCTCAATTCTAATTTTCAAGGAATTATTTTCCTCAGTGAGCTTTCACCTTTCCTATTTGGGCAATTTTACTTTTTAAGGCATTCTTCTCCTCATTAGCTTTTTATTTTTCCTTTTGTACCACTCTCATTTTTCTTCCCAATTTTCCATCTTTCTTATGTGATTTTCAAAATCCTTTTTGAACTTTTCCATTCCAAGAATATAAGTTCTTATTTTTCTTGGAGTCTTTGGATGTAGGAGCTTTGACTTTGTTTTCACCTTCTGAGTGTATGTTTTGATCTTCCTTGTCCCTGCAGTAGTTTATTATGATAAGAATCTTTTTTCTGTTGTCTGCTCATTTCCCCAGCCCTTTACTTGTCTTTTAATTCTTAGTTAAAATAGGGCTTCATTTCCAGGGTGGAGGGTATAATGTCCCAAGCTCCAGGGATTTATGCAGCTGTTTTAAGAGGTCCTTGTAGGAACCTGATCACCAGCACCCTTTTTTGTTCTGTAACTGAAAGGAAGATTCCTGCTTCATTGTGATTAAAATGTCCTTTTTTAGTGTTAGTGTCAGCTGTATGCTGAGGCCTTTGGAAACTGCCAGAAGTGCCAGTCATTCAGAAGCCCCAGGGGCTATTTCTGCTTTGCTGGTGCCCAAGCTGAGGCTTCATTGGGACTGCATGCATGCTGGACTCCTAGCCTAGTGCTACAGATTCCTTTTGCTGACCTTCTAAGTTTCCTTTGGCTGCAAACTTGTTCCACTTTGACTTTTTGTGTATTCTGATATTCTAAAATTTGTTTAGAGTCATTATTTAAAGGAATTTGGAGGATTTGGGTGGGGGGAGAACTCAGTGAGTCCTTATTTTACTTTGTCATCTTGGCTCTGCTCCCCAGACAATATTTGCTGGATGTGCTACATTCTACATACATGGTCTCTCCCTTCTTCTCTATCCTACTGAAAAAAGACAAAAAAACAAAACAAAACAAAAAAACAAAAAATGAGCTATATTTCATTATCTTTTTTTTCCTGAGAAAATATATCAGTATTGTTGATTCAATGAATACCAACTGTAGATTCAAGATTTCTAGGCACTGTGAGTATATGTGAAAGATTCAATCCTGAGTTTGGGGTCAGATGCGATTTGTCTCCTTCACCAGTGCCTGTTCCTCCTCAGAACAAATTAAGAGGACCCTGCCTTTATGCCCTAAAGGAAAATACTAATCCTTCTGACCTTGCTGGTCCCTGTTGGTTTCCTGAATTTGGAGATGTATCATGTCTGATCCCTGATTACATTACCTTTTCTTCTGCTGCTATTCAATAATAGAAAGCCTAACGCTTTTATTGTTATGTCTGACTCTTTGTTTTTTTTTTTTGTTTGTTTGTTTGTTTAATAGCCTTTTATTTACAGGATATATACATGGGTAACTTTACAGCATTAACAATTGCCAAACCTCTTGTTCCAATTTTTCACCTCTTACCCCCTCCCCCCCTCCCCTAGATGGCAGGATGACCAGTAGATGTTAAATATATTAAAATATAACTTAGATACACAATAAGTATACATGACCAAAACGTTATTTTGCTGTACAAAAAGAATCAGACTCTGAAATATTGTACAATTAGCTTGTGAAGGAAATCAAAAATGCAGGTGTGCATAAATATAGGGATTGGGAATTCAATGTAATGGTTTTTAGTCATCTCCCAGAGTTCTTTTTCTGGGCATAGCTAATTCAGTTCATTACTGCTCCATTAGAAATGATTTGGTTGATCTCGTTGCTGAGGATGGCCTGGTCCATCAGAACTGGTCATCATATAGTATTGTTGTTGAAGTATATAATGATCTCCTGGTCCTGCTCATTTCACTCAGCATCAGTTCGTGTAAGTCTCTCCAGGCCTTTCTGAAATCATCCTGTTGGTCATTTCTTACAGAACAGTAATATTCCATAATATACATATACCACAATTTATTCAGCCATTCTCCAACTGATGGACATCCATTCAGTTTCCAGTTTTTAGCCACTACAAAAAGGGCTGCCACAAACATTCGTGCACATACAGGTCCCTTTCCCTTCTTTATAATCTCTTTGGGATATGATCCCAGTAGTAACACTGCTGGATCAAAGGGTATGCACAGTTTGATAACTTTTTGAGCATAATTCCAAACTACTCTCCAAAATGGTTGGATTCGTTCACAACTCCACCAACAATGCATCAATGATGTCTGACTCTTTGTGACACTATTTTGGTGCTTTCTGGAAAAGATATGAGAGTGCTTTGCCTTTTCCTTCTCTAGCTCATTTGATAGATGAAGAAACTGAGGTAAACAGGGTTGAGTGACATGCCCAGGGTTTTCTACCTAGTTAGTGTCTGAAGCTTCCAGAGGAGGAAACACAGAATGCAAAAGACATTAAACATATATCATATGAAGAAAAATTGATGGACATAGAGAAGATTCAGATGGGATATGATAACTGTCTCTGAATATTTAAAGGCCTGGTATCAATATAGTTCTGTTTGATTCCAGTAAGTAGAATGTGGAGCAAGGAATATAAATTGAAGGGTGAGAAATTTAGGTTTGAAAGACTTCCTATTGATTAGACTTATTTAAGAGTAGAATGGGAACCCTTGGGAAGTAGTGTGTCTTAAATCCATCCCTCCCAATCTTACCACTGTATCCGAAACATTATACTAAGATGAGCTGTTGATAGATTTTGGCAATTCTTTTTGAGCATGGATGGATCTAGATAGTTACTAAGATCCTTTCCAAAGTTGAAATTTTCTTATTGATAGACAGGTATGCATCAAGTATTTATTACTACATGCTAGGTACTGTGCCAAGTACTGATGATACAAATAGAAAAAAATCATTTTTGTCCTCACTGAGGTAATGTTCTAATGCTGGAGGAATAGAAAATACAAAAAGGAACTTAAAAGTAGAGGGAGTGAGAAGAGATCAAAGTCTGGAGAGACAGAAGCAAAATTGGGAGCAAACTAAAGTATGTCTTAGTGCACAGAATGCCAGGTCTAGAGTAAGGAAGACACATATTCATGAGTTCAAATCTGGCTTCAAACACTTACTAGTTGGTTGACTCTGAGCAAGTCACTTCATCAAGTTTGACTCAGTTTCCTCATTTGTCAAATGGCCTGGCAAAGGAAATGGCAAATCACTCTATTATTCTTGCCAGTAAAACCTCCTGTGAGGTCACAAAGAGTTAGCCATGACTGAAATGACTGCACAACAGATTTTGAATAGTATGAAACAAAATACATGTAAACCACTTCACAATATTTATTATTTTCATTAATCAGGACCTACCTGTAAATTCTTATTCAATTGAATTGGGCTTTCCATGATGAATAGACAGGATGTTGAATAGTTAAGATGAAATTTCAGGTGAGGATTTATGTGAGCAAAATTAGAGAGTGTAGTATTTATGGCCACAATATATACAGAAGCAGAATGGACAATTACAATTCATTTCAAATCCATTTAACATTTACTATCTGCTTTCTATGTAAGTTACACTGTTTGGAGCGGAGAGTACAAATAGAAAACAACAACAAAATTTCTGTTCTTTTGTTGTTATTATTCAGTTATGCTCAACTTTTGATGATCCTATTTAAGACTTTTTTCTCATTGCTTTTTATTGACAAAATATATGCATGAGTAATTTTTCAACATTGACCTTTGCAAAAACTTCTGTTCCAGCTTTTTCCCTCCTTCCTCCCACCCCCTCCTCTAGATGGCAAGTAATCACATACATGTTAAATATATTAAAGTACATGTTAAATACAATATATTTATACATATTTATACAGTTATCTTGTTGCACAAGAAAAATCAGATTTAAAAGAAGGTAAAAATAATCTGGGAAGAAAAACAAAAATGCAAGCAAACAATAACAGAAAGAGTGTAATTGCTATGTTGTGGTCCACACTCATTTCCCAGTATTATTTTGCTGCATGTAGCTGGTTCTGTTCATTACTGATCAATTGGAACTGATTCGGTTCATCTCATTGTTGAAGAGGACCATGTCCATCAGAATTGATCCTCATACAGTATTGTTGTTGAAGTGTATAATGATCTCCTCGTTCTGCTCATTTCCCTCAGCATCAGTTCATTTAAGTCTATCTAAGCCTCTCTGTATTCATCCTGCTGGTCATTTCTTACAGAACAATAATATTCTATAACATTCATATACCACAATTTATTCAGCCATTCTCCAATTGAGGGAAATCCACTCATTTTCCAGCTTCTAGCTTCTACAAAGAGGGCTGCCACAAACATTTTGGCACATATAGTTCCGTTTCCCTTCTTTCCTATTTAAGATTTTCTTGGCAAAGATACTGGAGATGTGTGCCATTTCTTTTTCCAGCTCATTCTATAGATGAGAAACTGAGACAAACAGGGTAAAGTGACTTGCTCAGGGTCACAGCTAATAAGTGGCTAAGGTTAAATTTGAACTCAAGAAGGTGAATCTTAATTCAAGGAGCAGGAAAAGAACTCTTAACTATTATGATGAATAGAAAAGGCTTCCCCCAGGAAATGACAAATGAGCTTAACAATAAATGAAACTAGGAATTCTAAGAGGAAAAAATGAGGAGAGAGTGAGTGGTGTCTAAGTTTGTAATATAATTTAGTTGACTGCGAGGAGGCCCCTTGCCCAAAAATGACTTCTCTACTGCCTACTTCTCTTGAAATTCCACCATTAGTGATTCATTCCCCTGAGTCTTTAGAGGTTTTTGGTTTTCAAGACTTTCCTATTAAAATGTAATACCTTTGGGAGGAATAACATTTTAAATCATCATCAGCTAACACATTAGTGAAGATTAGTTGGCAGCTAACTCAAAGCAAATCCCTGAGGGAATGAGACACAGATAGACTCTTGAGAGAGTGTGGAGGGTGTCAGAAAGAGAAAGGCTTCAAATGGAAGGTGGGAGGGTGTAAAAAACAAATGTGGTCTATGTAACCCTTACATTTATATAAACTTTTTCTCATTTGATCAATAAAATAAAGAATAGTAGATCACGAGATTCAACTATTTGTTCACTGATTCAATGTTCAAAAAATTGTAAAATTATCTGTTATGTGCAGGACATTGTGCTGGATTCTAGAAAGATCAATAATTGTCCCTGCCATTGAGGAGTTTATAAAGCATCATTCTCATTGTATATACAAAGAAAATGAGATTTTAGAGTTAAGGAATTTTTCTGACTTCACACAGCTACTAGGTAGCAAAGTATAACCTAGACCTTTAATGCCCTTTCCAATGTTCTTTCCACTAATAGAAAAACAAAAAAAACAAACAAACAAAAAAAGGAATTATTATTATTGCAATCTTCCATTGCAGGGTATCAGAAGATAGAATAAAAGAACCCAAGATTTAGAAAGAGCCTCAGAAGTTATTTAGTTCAATTTGTAACTGCATTAGTTTCCTCTGCACTATAATCTATGAATCTAATCATTCACTTTTTTGCCAGAAGATTTCTAATGAGAGAACTCCACTATCTTCTGAGAAAGTCCATTTCACTTTCAATTGTTCAATTATGTTTGACTCTTTGTAACCCTTATGACCATATTTTCCATGGGGTTTTCTTAGCAAAGATAATGGAATGTTTTGTTATTTCCTTCTCCACTGGATTAAGGTAAACAGGGATATGTGATTTGCCCAGGGCCACATAGATAGTAAGAGACTGAGTTGGAACTTGGATCTTCCTGACTACACATCTAATGTTTTATTCACCAAGTCATCTAGTAGCCCCTTCTACTTTCAGCTAGCCTGAAAATTGTTATTCCTTCTATCAATCTTACATTTGCCTTTTTGCAGCTTTTACTTGTTGTATTCTTTTTTTTTTTTTTTTTTAACATGGGGGTCAAGCAATACAAATTTGTTTTCTAGGTAATGACTTTCAAACGTTTGAAGACTGATATATCCCTCTAATTCTTGCATAATACAAAGAATTTTGATTGCATGAATTCACAAAGCTTAAACATCACATTCTTCAGCAGTTTCTAATTCATACATAGCCTTCCAAAAGAAGGCTGAAATGCAGTTAGTCCTCCACATTTGGCCTACCTAGAACAGAATACAGTAGGATGATTATTCCCTAGTCCTAGTCACTATTCCTCTCAGTGCAGCCCAAGATTTGTTTTAACAGGGATTAATGTAATCTCAAACTTTGCTATCCACTGTATAAAATTGCATTTCCAAAGAATTGATACTCTAATGAACTAATTGGGATCCAACACATGATTTTTGAGGAAATTTTGTTTCTAATTTAATTTTCTGAAACGGATTTTTAGCCTTATTGATATTCCCTGAGTACATACCAGAAGATCTCTGATGAGAGGAAGACTTGCTTAAGATTAAAATTTTATATATAAAAAATTATTCAAATTTACAAAAGGCATGCATTATATAACATTCAATGGATAGAATATGGATTTTTTTTCACCTTTTGCTAATCTTTGTCTAGAACACAAAACATATAGTTTTTATTCAGAGCTTCTCAAATCACAGGACATTGGATAGAATCCATTCATAATTTACCATATAGGTTTTAGCCCTAAAGTATTCAGATTATTATCAAAAACATATTAAATATCCAACTAAGGTAATTTGGTGAAAAAATAATTTATTTATACACTGAATCTTTTACTCATTTTTACTTATCAAGTATTAAGACATCTTACAATTAGAATTTAAAAAATAATCATGTACATTTTGCATCTAAGTTGGTCTGCCCGTTAATGGAAAGAAATATGCTTATATTATGTCACTATAAACCATGTAAATTACTCTTAACTAAGGAGCTGAAGAAAACTGCCAAAAAATAGGAACCAAGGCTTGAAGCAATGAGAAAACAGAGGAAATAAGTTTCTAAATGCTGACGCTGGTCATGAAGCTGATATTTTATTTAGATGTCCTAGAAGCCCAGAGCTCTTGGAAACCATGTTTACAATCTTTGTACAATAGAAACCATAAGCGGTGCTGTATATTTTGGCAAGTTGTGTTCCGATTTAGTTGTAAGAATTCACAGTACTCAATGCTTCAGGGCTTCCATGCTGCTCCAGGCAAAAGCCAGTATTATAAATTATACCACACAAAGCTGAATTTGACCTACCAGTTGATGCATAATAAACTGACTTAATTCTGAATATTAACTACATATTGTGGCCTAAAGGTTTTCTGCTCTCTAAGTGTAACAATAAATTATACAAAAATCTTTCTCTTGGGTGAAACCTAAATATAAATAAATTCCCAGCCTTCATACTAGGCTGAAAAGAACAGTTACTATAGACACTTGGGAGAATATATTAATCTTAAATATTATTGCCAAGTAAAAATAACTTTGGAATATCACTAAGTACATGAACTAATTATCAAAACTTGGAAAGAGTTTCTGTGCTTTAATAAGCCACTTCCAAAATTGCTGCATTTCATGGATGGGGAACTGAATGAGAAGGTTCTGATCTCTGTTCAGTGATTAGGGTCGTGTGAAAGGGATGCTCATTTGGAAACCATAATCTTCTCTGGCACTATCTTATAGCAAAATGTACCTCAAAAAGTAATTTCTAATTACTTGTAATTTGGTTGAAATAGCCTTGAATTTGAGGCATCAAGAGTTTGGAATTCAGGCCTGTCTCCATCAATGACTTCCTATGTGAGACTGGACAAATCACAAGATTATATTGGACCACTGTCTTTGTAGTCCAGATGGTCAATATTGGGAGGGAAGGGGGTAGAACAGACTTGGGATCGGGAATATCTACATTCAAATATTATTTTAGGTATTTAGCAAAATGTGAAAAAATCATTCCCTCTTCATTATATGTTATATAATGTGTCCACTATCTATATCAGCATATTTTAAAAATCCTTTGCCATAACATTTTTAATCCCATGCTGGTCTTCCTCTTCCAGTTCTTCTGCCATGCACTTAGGAAATATTGAAGTATATGACCCTGAGCAAGTCAGTTGACCTCTCTGAGAATTAGCTTCTTCATCTGTAAAATGAGAATAATAATAGCACTTGACAAAATTACTGTGAGGAGAATATGAGATAAATGTAAAGTGTTCTGGAAACATTAAAGTGTTTATATTTGTCATCATTTATTTTAACAAAAGAAAGAGAGATCAACATGGAGTTTATTTAATAGAGCTCAAATTTGTTGTGAGTCGGGATATAAATTAGATTATTGTCTGGGAAATAGTTCGAGCTATTTATGGATAAGATGTTTTACTGTAAACATAGACTGAAAACTTTTTTTTTTTTTTTTTTTTTTTTTTTTTTTTTTTTTTGCTGAGGCAATTTGGGTTAAGTGACTTGCCCAAGGTCACATAGCCAGGAAGTATTAAGTGTCTGAGGTCCTATTTGAATTCAAGTCCTCCTGACTTCAAGGCTGGTGCTCTATCTACTACACCACTTAGCTGCCCCTAGACTGAACACTGAAAGGGGTTTCAGAAATCTTCTTGGTCAGTTCCTTCATTTTATGGAGTAAAATGAAGTCCTGGGAAATTAAGTGATGTGCCCATGATCCCACCCTATGACCTGGGGTCTTACCACTTCATCCAAAGAGGCTGTCTCTGAACTCATGTGAGCCAGATTGTGTTGCAGGAGAGTCTGATCCCTAAAGAGATGAAAAGTTCAGGCTTTTCTTATGCTATCTCATTGTCTCCATCAATGAGTTTTGAGGAATATCTCAAGACGTTCATATTAGGGGCCTCTCTAAAAGGGAATAAATATGGCTACATCTGGAAAAGATATTCAGTGCTCAAAATGGTAGATAGCTGGTTTAGGGAAGCTATTTATTTCTTCCCTTACAATAGAAATTCTTAAAACAAAACAAAAAGACTAAGAAGCATACATTCACAAACACTCAAATTATAAACAGTAAGTCATCACTTATATTATGCTCAAAGGTAGGAAAGATTCTGAGACTGGTGGGATTGCTTAATAGCTTTCACATTTGCCCTGGCCTGTGAAATTCTTTTGGAATTTCAATGACTGAAGCACTTTGAATATGATCTGAAATGGATCTACTTGATACCATTTCAAATCATATTTACTCTGTAGTGGACAATGTGATGACCATGATTCAATTTAATTCAATAAATTTTTTAAAGTGCTTCACATGTAACAGGTACTGTGCTAAGTCCTAAGGATATAATTAATAAAAAAGATAGTCCTTGCTTTCAAGGAACTTACAGTCTAATGGGGTAAGATAACACAAAAAATGGGGCAGGAAAGTGGGTGGAGTGAAATACTAGGGAGCATCTTGTTCCATATAGTTGGGAAAAAAACAGGCAGGGCAGCAAAGGCAGAATGAAGTAAAAACAAAGGTCCAGTTTCTGTCTTCTGTAAAGAAAGGCATTGGAAAGAACTTGGTCCTATACCCCTCAACCCCCCAAGAGAGGAGGCTGAAGGTGTCAGTGTTAATCAAGGCTTAAGTAAACATCACAGGATGTGATTAGAGCTGATTCACTATATATGTGATTTGTAATTTATACATTCAGTGATTAAGGTTAGGTAGTGCATGCAGTTACGGGAGTGGGAGAAGGAACCCCAAACTTAAAGTAGGGGACAATTTCTCTCTATTGGAAGCTGAGGATGTTCTAAAAAAAATTCTGAATTTGGTATCAGATGACCTGGCTTCAAATCTTAGCTTTGCTACTTGCTTTTTTGTGTGATCTCAGGCAAGTATTTAAACCTTTTGGCCTCAATTACCTAATTTATAAAACGAGTGGGTTGGATTAGATAACTGTTAATGTTCTTTCCATCTTTAAGTCTATGCTCTTAATGCTGATTTTGCAGTTAAAGTGGGTTTCAGTTTGTTTTATAATTTTGGGGGGCCCTGAAGGAAAAACAGATATCCCTGGGTGAAGGTGAAACCTTCCAGTTCAATCATCAGAGCCCTACTGTCATTGTTAAGCAGCTTTAAAGCTTGGCGAAAATAGAATAGGTCAAGTTTGTCTCAATTAAAATCATTTCAGTAACTCCAGGGTTCCTAGAAAGGGAAAATCAGGACCAGTCTTTGGGATGGAGCTGAGCTATCTCTATTCATTCCCTATCATGTACTTTAAAGCCAACAAGAGATCCTCATGAGCCCTAAAGTTAAAGAAGCAGAGCTTGTGGTTGATAACTTTTTCATATTTGCCTAAAAAGAGAACAGTAAAACCGAGGAGGAAATGCATTTGTATTCTCTTCAAAGTAAAAAAAAAATGAAATGGATTAAAACAACCTTGTGATTGTGACCTTGTACGGTAGAGGTGACAATAGGCTGATCTCAAAAGCTAGAATATAATGGCTTTTGAATACATAGCTTTCTTATTAGGGTCATTTGGACAAGTGTTGTTTTAAACAACATTTTAGCCAGCAAAACCTGTTGAGATATGTTCACATTTTTTAGAAGCATCCCAGGGAGAAGCATATGACAAACTTTAGTGCACATGGTGACGTGAGAGAGAAAGTTCATCCATCTAAAATATTTAAAATTAAGCTATTAATCATAACAGCTGCATATTGGCTTCAAGTAATCAGACACTAATGATTTTGACATTCTAAGCCAAAAAAAGTCTTATTATCTGTTTTTTTTTTTAAGTGCTAAAGATACTCTTGACCCTGTTATTGAAAGTTCCAAGTTCATTTGCAAGATGAGATAAAATAAATAATGTGAATCCTTTCTTTCTCATTTGGAACTGAATTCTGTTGTCTGAAGTGGTTAGTGTTTTTCAAGTAACCAGTGATTTGGGTTCTGAGATTCAATTGGATGAAATAGTTCTTTTTGATAGTAAGTAGACTCAGAGGAACTACTTGTATATCCATTTTGTCTTTGAGCAGCCCCTAAAACTGAAAAAATCTGGGGGAAGGTGACCTTCTAAATTTTTTGTATTGTTCTTTCTGTATTTTCTGCTTATTTTTAAATTTAAATGTCAAGCCAATATTCATATTGATAGGTTTTTTTTTTAAGAAGGAATAAGTAATTTTCTGATTTCCTGCCTTAAATGTCCTATGACAGATACTCAGACAAACCAGCTAATTAGGTTTTACATTACTCAATACACCATTAATGATTTCAGAAGAACTTCACCATTCCATATGGACAATAGTCAATTACTATTAAGTGAGGAGCTTAATTTTCATTCTAATGGGAACATTCCTAAGGAGCTTCCCCAGGTTTAGTTTTAATTATTCCATTTCTTATATTTTGAAATAGTAGTAGGAAGAAGACTAGAAGTATTAGTAATACCTAATATTTGTATAGCCTTTCACAGCTTACAGCTTACTTTGTAAACTTCAGAGTCCTTTGAGATCAAAAAGGGTAACTTTATTATTCTCATTTTATACATTAGGAAACTGTGACTAAATGATGTACAAAAATGACATAATCATTAACTAATCAGGCCAGAATTTGAAGCAAACCCTTCTGTTTTTGCCTCATTCTACCATCTCCTGGCTATTTCTCTGATTGCCAGATCTTCAGGACTTCAGTTTCCTCATCTGAAAAATAGTGTGAGAGTATGGGCATGTGTGTGTGTATGTGTAGGGGTGGGGCTGGGGGGTGGACGTGGATTAGATAACCTTTTAGGTCCTTTCTATTTAAATCTTTTTCTATTACTCTGTGACCTCAGTACTTCCATTTTTGAATTCATAAGTGATTTCAAATGGCAATAGGAGAAAACTGATGGTTCCTGTAATACTATTGGATTCAATTTCGTTCAACCCAACAAGCAATTATTAGTTGCCTCCTGAGCCCAAGAGTAAAAAGGGATCCTAAAATTATAACAAAGCAGTGGTTGCCCGCAGGGAACCTACATTTTACTGGAGATTAAATGATTAAAGGCTAGTCCTATTGTAGCATTGTGGAGCTGGGCCAAAATGCCTAGAGGTCAGAAAGTAGTGGATTGTGTATGAAGAGATTGAAATAGGGAACTATTGATAGCCAGAGAGCCACATCTAGCAGTTCAACATGCAGGTCTTCCTTAGAGTTCGTAGACTGACCCATCTAGAGTTACTCTTTAAAATGGGAGGTAGAAGACTGGACCAAATATTGATGACTGGAGAAAACTAGAGCACCTTTCAGAGAAAGCTAAAAATCCCCAAGCATGGGAATGATTTACACATGGCTTCTGGGTAGAAAATATTAAATATAGAGCTCATTTTCTACCTCTCAGTATAGTACTGGGGCCATTACATTCATAATGACTCAGGGGCTCAGATCCATGCTTCATTCAGCCCACTTCTGTAGCTAAGATTTTCACCAAGAGACATTTGATAGAAGATTATGACAGTCGTTCTAGAGAGGGTCAGCCTCAGAAAGATAAGGATATATTTCAAGTATCCCTATTTTCTCTCTATCCTTACCAAAATTGTAGGGCAGCTAGATGGTGAAGTAGTTAGATCTCTGGGTCTGGAGTCAGGAAGACTTGAATTCAAATGTGACCTCAGATACTTAAGAGATGTGTGGCCCTGGGCAAGTAACTTCACTCTGCTTCAGTTTTCTCATCTATAAAATGAGCTGGAGAAGGAAATGAACTGACAAAAACCAAAAAACATTCTAGTATCTTTGCCAAGAAAACCCCAAATAGTATCATGAAGAGTCAGACTTGATTAAAATGACTGAACAGCAACAATAAAATCAAATTTATGAGTCTTAAATATTGGTGTGAAATCAGGAACTAACCCAAGAAAAGAAAATTTGTAAAAAGACTGCCACAAGCAGAAGCATAACTAATGTAAAAGACACTTTGGTAGCTATGTGTAAGAAAGAAAAAGTCAGGACAGAGTCACATGTAAAGCTTTTTTCATGGAAGAAAATTTATTTTTACTTATTTTACTCTTTTTTGAGAGGAATTGAAACAAATTACTTTTATTGAAATCTGACTTTCTTTATCCATTAAATATCTGCACATTTCTCAATCTACCACCTATTCCTTTATTTTTAAAAAATAAATATGTATATAATCTGTGTTATCTCAGAGCTAACAGAATGAAGAATTTTATTATTCCTATATAAAATTGCATTTTCTTTCACTATTCTTAAATTGCCTTTCTTTTAGTTTGAAGAGGGTTCCTTTAAGTTTAACCTTTCAGGATTTTATGAGCCAATCTGTATTTACCTTATCGTTCTTTATCTATGATTTTGACCGTATCCCATCTTTTCAAAACAAAGTCTTAATATTTTTCAATCTCTCTCAAAATCTACTGTTTTAGCATAGTGGCCCTTCCTTGGGCCTTCCTAGCACCATTACATCCTACTTGAGAAAAGGCAATCAAAATTGCCCAGGGCATTCTAGGGGTTGGCACACCAAAAATCATGACATACAAGGGTAAAAAACTTCAATTCCTCTTATAAGCCTCTGCAAAAGTCTTTTAAGGAAGGATAATAACCCAAAGTGAATTCTGAAACAGATAATATCCCATGTAAGAGGCAGCAAACTTTTCCCTGGGGTCACATAGTGTACTGCCATTACAAGAGACTGATTTTAGATTCTGAAACCCCTGGATCTTAGGAAAGAATGGAATCACTGCTGTGAGTCCACATAGCTAGCTAGTGAAAGTCTCTTGATGCATGCTTTTATTCCAATTGTGAGGACCTCATTTATTTGAAGCATCAGGGGGAAGAAGAAAAAAAAACACCTGAGACTTTTGATACACTTGTGAAATACAGATATGAGAAGAAACATTGTTGGGATCAATCAGAATCAGCTGGTCACCTGGCTGGAGGGAGATGGTGATGAGGTGAATAGTGAAGACTTTGAATATTCTCCCTTGAATAAAGCTCTTTCCTTCCCTGGGGTTTGGACAAGGATGAATGAAACTGCTCCTGTTTGTACTGACATCAAGTCCCTAAAGTGAATGGCTTCTTCTACAGCGGGGAGGGAGTTCTGTTTTTCCTTTTCAATAAGAGCTTTTGTGGTTCCCAGTTTAGAATCTCTTGACCTGCCGTTCCCACCACCCCCTTGAAACTATTGTCAACACAGGATGTTGGGGGCAAACCTTGGATAGGTATGATCGTAATGGCAAAATGGCATTGGTTCTAAATCAGCGTTCCCTTTTTCTCTTCATCCCATGAACCCCAAAACGATGAATCCAAAGCTTTGCTTAACTAAGATAATTCTGATGAGAATGAGCAATGAACATTTTACTAGGTTTTAGTAAGGGATGAAAAAAAATGTAATGCATTCCTATCTAAATGATATTCAACACCTTGTAAGAAGTACATTGGGAGGTACTCTAGGTAAAATGATTGGGAAGAGAGAGAAGATGCCTTAACCTGAGTGAGAAGCAATCCTTTTCAAGGAAATTTGTGAGGGCTTTTCTATAAGAGGAAAATTGTCAAAGCATCTATTTATAAAGTCCTTTTGTGGAGTGATTTCTTGTTAGCTAGGATAAGAACAATAAAACTGGAAAAGATATCAAAATTTTCTTGAGTTATGAATGTGGAGGGCTAGAATAATTGTGCGTTTCTTCACCACAGAGTAGAATATTTTCTTATACCAAATATAAAAGATTTAGTTTTTTTAAACCATGTCATCAAATTATTAACTTGATAGGACATGGTAATCTTTGAGTTAGAAGGGAGCTCAGAAATCACCTGGTCCAATCTGTTCCTAAAGTATGAATCTCCTCCAGATCAATTCCATCAAGGGGACATTCAGCCTCTCCTTGAAGCTCTTAAATGATGATTAATTAGCTGTTGAGAAAGCCTATCCCATTGTTGGGCAATCTAGCTTTCTGGAAAATTTCCCTTACATTGAACTGGAATCTACCTTTTCACATTAACCAATACCAATTGAACCCTCCACTGGTACTATATTGCCAAGTTCATTATCTTGCCACTTTATTCACAAGGCTATCATAAGAAAGTGGTTAAATTCCTTGCTGAAATTCAGGTGTGTATATTTATGGCATTTCCCTAATCCAGTGGTTTTTAAGCTTATTGATCTCAGTACTCTTTTATATTCCTAGAAATTATTGAAGACCCCTTCACATTCTTAAAATTACTGCAGTACTAATTTTACTGACAAAATAAATGACTCATTTATCTTTATTCTTAATTAACTCATGCTGATTTGTAGTGATTACCATTTCTTTTTCCTTATATGCCATCACTTTAAAAATACCTTATATACCAACACTTTAACAATGTGTAACAGAATTTGTAAGGAATTGAAATCTACCTCACTAACATAGTTTGAAGAAATACCCTTTTGCTTTTTGAAAATAGGAATATCTGTCAGTCTTCAGTCCTATAGAAACTTTTACATTCTTCCTTAAAATTTCTCAAAAACTAGCAACTAAAGTCAATAATCATATCCATCTGTCTCTTTTTCAGTCTTCTGAGATGTTTTTTCAAGCCTGCTGACTTTAAAGTCATTAAAGGTTCTCCCCTTACTTTAGATATCAATTCCATTTTTTGTTCTGTACTTATTTATCTGAAGATCATTCTTCCTGATAGAGAAAAGAGAAGCAAAATAGGGGTTAAATTCTGACTTCTGTCATCTATAATCATCATCAAGTCTGCCCATGGTAACACTCCTAACTTGCCTTATTCTTCCTCTGGAGTTCATAATATCTTTAAAAAAATCCAAAACTTTTCTTGTCTGTAGAATATATTTCAAGCTTCAACTCACACTGGTCATTAGCTTTCCTGACAACATTCTTACAGGATCATGCATCTCCTGTATTTGTCCTTTGTCGCCTGCTCTTGCTTCCATTTTCTTACATGTCTTTTAAAAAAATCTGACTTCACTAGGTTAACAGAGAACATGAATCTTTGCTATTCTAATAGGATTGCCCCCAAGAGCTGCCAGCTTTGCCCTTGCTGGTGTCTCTGGTGTTTTTCTGAGACTTAGGATGATTTGCATGCTTTGGCCCCACTCCTTAGTCAGCATTGGAAGTGGTTGGTTGGGGGTTTGGGGTTACGGCAGAAGAAAAATGAAAGGAAAAAGGAATTTGAAAGGGAAGAGAGGAAGGCATTTTCTCATCCTCTGAAGAACTGGCTGGGAAATGGCAACTTCATGGTTCTCTTCTGGGATGATTTCTTTATTCCTGTGATAAAGACTGTAGGGTATGAAATAAAAACAACTTGAGAGAGGGAGGAACTTATTGGAATCAGTTCCCTCTAATTCATCTAGGAATAAGGACTGAGCAACTTTGAAAGAGGTCATCAAGAGGTCCTCACAAACTCCTGATATGGCTTTTTTTATGTGTACAGGGCCAGGATCTGAAGTTAGAGTCAACAGAGTTGTAATGTGTTAAATGATTCAGAGCCTCTCAAATCTGCATCACCCCAAAGAACCTTAGACCATAGCCTAGAGGCAGGGGAACATGGGGTTGCTTCTAAAAGAACTGTAACACTTTCCTGAGGAAGAGTGTGGTTAGTGGGAAATAGTCCTAGGGGAAAGGCAAGCCTAGAAATGCAAGAAGCTAGAGGCAAATAATAGTAATAGTGACACTGATGGGGTCCATGGTGTGTGTGTGTGTGTGTGTGTGTGTGCTGACTTCCTAGCAACCTTGAATAGAGGAAAAATAGAAAAGGTTCAACCCAAGTTAATACGATAAGCCAGGAATGGCTATATAGGACTCTGGTGATGGTGGAGCTCACTTTCTAGGGACAATTTCATCCCCTTGTAAAACCAAATTTTTTCCTCCTTGTATTGGACTTTTGTGTAAGTGAAGCAGGATGGTTTTTCACCCCAAAGTAGCACTATAAATTAGGAGCAAATTTATAGGTTTCTTCATAAAGTAAGGCCTAGAAAAAATAAAGTTTTATCAAATCCCACCAAAATAGGGAGAATCTTAGTGTTTTTTATTTGCTCAGCATAAGTATAACTTTTGTTGTTTTAAATAAAATCTCTATGTATAAAATTCATATTTGCCTGAGTGTTTGAAGATGAGAAAAATAAGAAGGGTGGGAAAATTTCCCATGTTTTCCCAGGTAGGGTCAAAATACAGGCCATTGAGATTTATGAGGCATTCCTTAAAATTAAATGTGGGCTCTTGAGTCTGAAACAGTGCTTTGATATCAAAGTTATGCAAATTAATTGCCTGGTAGATCAGTTTATTTATATATGTCTCTTGTTTTGTATTTATATCATTAGCAGTTCATTAATGGCATCTGGGTAATGGAATGAATAGATAACTGGGCCTAATGTTAAAAAGACTTGCATCCAAATCCTGCCTTAAACACTTGCTGTGTGTCCCTGAACAAGCCACCTGACCTCTCTCTGCTTCAGTTTCCTTATCTGCAAAGTAGGAATAATATCACAAGAATTGTTATGAATATAAAGTGAGATATTTGGAAGGTGCGATACAAACCTTAAAAGTGCTAATTTACACTCTTATTTATATAGGTACAAATAATAACAATAATAGCCTCTCTTTCCTCTTCTACTACTTTCTCTTTTACAATCTTTTACTATGAAATATTACCTATTCTTTCTCTAAACCCTTTAAAATCACTTTTCACCAAACTTAGGGTCTATGTGAAACTTTACTGTAGAGACTTTCCTATTTTTTTTTCAAATTTTTTCACTTTACAAAAGCTATTTTTTTCTTACACCCAAAACTTCACTCAAATTGGGGAAAGGGAATTCATATCAGATACTCATTGTAAAGCAAAACAAATTGCTTCATTGGCTGTATCTAAAAATACATTTTAATCTGTACCCTGATTTCATTTCTCTGTCAGGAGGTGGGTAATGTTCTTCATCATCAGTTCTCTAGAATTAGTCAATAAACATTTTGGTCAATCAAACATTTATTAAGCACCTACTATATTCCAGGCACTGCCACCAAGCCCTGTGCTGAGTGTTAGAATCTTAATTGGTCATTGTATTGATTAGCATTCTTAATTTAAGTTGTTTATTGTAAAATGTTATTGCATAAATTGTTCTGTTTCCCTCTGTGTCAATTTAATTTCTCTGAAACTATCCCCTTAATAATTTCTTATAATAGCACTTCTATGCAGGTGTTTATATTTTCTTAATGTGGAATACTATTCTACTACCCTTTATTGTTCTTTTAAAAATGTTATACCTTTCAATTGTCTTTTTCTAATCATGAGTCAAACCCCACTAAATTTCAGTAGTAAAAGTGCAATTACCTCCTTCTATTAAGGTCTTTAGTAAATCTTATTACCTGTATTCTCCATATTAATGTATAGGTATCTGTCTTTTAATATAATTCCTCTCATTCTTGATAGATATTATCTCCTATGTTTTAATTACCTTTTTTTTTTGAAAAAGAGATCTTTGCAAGGATGACTGTTGAAAGCTATTTTTTGCATGTATTTTGAAAATAAAAAGCTAACATTAAAAAAGATTTTCATGATTTTGTGTGGATTTATTATAGATGTTATTATGAACTATTATCTACAAATTTTGACGGTGTTGTGTAACATGTCTTTTGTGAGATTGAAAAGTGTGAGACCAAAGTATCATATTTCATTTGAGAATGATGATATAGATCTCCTGGAATATATTTGAATTGTAGTATAGGTTGCTTTCTATTCTTTCACTCATGTTTCCTTCTACCTGAAATGCACTCATTTTCTTCTGCAGCTTTCAAAATTCCTGTCTTTCTACAAAAAACCCAGATCAAATCTCTTTTTAATAAATTCATTTATGTATCTATTTAATGAATATTTGCCAACTTCTGGCTAAGTATAATGCTATGCAAAATAGGAAATATGAAGCATGATACATACTTGCCATCAGTAAGTTTACCATCTAGTTAAGAGTGTATGATGACTTACTGTTGTAAACATACTTTTATCTACATCACCTTGTTTTGTTTATTTAGTTCAGCAAATATTTCTTGATCTCATTCTATTTATAAAATATCCATTAAGTCAAAGAAAAATAAGATATGAGCACTGTCCTCAAGGAGCTTACTTTCTAGCAGAGGATTGTATAAGTGCACTTGCGCACAAAAACGCACAAGTGACTAATACAAGATATAATAGGAAAGTTCAGTAAGTTACAATATGCTATGTCAATTAAGAGGACAGAAATTTATTCTCCCTGGGTAACTGAGGGAAAGTTCCACAGGAGAAATGGATTTTGAACTGGACCTAGAACAAAATAGAAAATAGGGAAATGAATTAATATTTTAATAGAAAAAGTCCTACCTCTCATTATAGATAGAAGAATAATAAAGGGGACTGCATCTAAAAAAGAAATAGTAGAGGATAGGAAAGTGGGGCTCAGGTAATGAATGGGCAGAATTTAGGAGGTGGATAAGAGGCTTTTGGTACCCCCTCAGCATTTGGGATAGGGAAAAAGAAAGGGCAGAATATGAGGAAGGGTAGTCACAGAAGAGGAGTAGGAGTTTGCTATAGTCAGCAGAAAGGGAACAGTTTCCAGGAGTGAGCAGCGACCTCACAGAATCTGTAGGAAGAGGGATAAGGGTATTTCAATTAACTCCTGAGGAGTTTTATACTTTAATCAGCTTTTGTGAGACAGTTAATAGGAGAGAATATGGTGTTTCTAAAGAGACAGGAGCAAGGTTTCAACAGGAAATAAAGGGATAGGAAGCAGAGGAAGAAAGACTTAGCCCTTGTCAGAATGATGGAGAATGCAAGAGTATAGCACTGAGGATAAAGAGAAGGAGAAGGGACAGCTGTACAATTGGATCTTTAAAACAGATAGGAGATTCTTCTCAATGTGGAGAATACTGGAGCTCCCAAGAGAAAGAAGGTGCTTGTCTTCCAAAAGGAAAGGATATATTAGAGCCTCAGAAGTTGGCAGTTAAAAGACCATCCAATATGGGTCAGAAAAATAAGAAAATCAATCAACAAGTTTTTATTTAGGCACGTGTTATGTGGCAGACATTATGCTACAAACACAAAGAATGAAAGAATCCCTCCTGGCATGGAGCTTATATTCTAATGAGAGGACTACTAATATATGTATAACTATATAAAAATAAATATAAAGTGCATAAATACAAATAAAAACAAAGTTGTTAAACATAAGGACAGAGAAGAGGAAGGAAACAAGCATTTATGGAGCACCTACTTCGTGCCAAGCACTGTTCTAAGTACTTTACAAATATTATCTCATCTGATTCTTACGACAGTCTTCGGAGAGAGATACTATTATTCTCATTTTACAGCTGAAGAAATTGAGACAGACAGAGGGAAAGTGATTTGTTCAGAGCCACATATTTATTAAATGTCCGAGACTGGATTTGAACTTAAACTTTCCTGACTCTAGATCCAGTACTTTCTCTGCTGAGATACCTCACCACCTCGAGGAAGTTATACATTAGTAAGTCCTTGCACAGAGAAACTGGGGCTGTGTATAGCAACCACAGAAAAGTTTGTGGGAATGTATTCCAGATATAGCAGAGATTCCTCCTTCCCCCAAGATTCATAAAAATAAACTATCTACTTCTGATGATTTACATAGGCACAGATGAGAATCTGAGAAGGAACTATCATGAAGTTTTGGGCATGAAATAGAAAATCATAAGAGGATAAGTGTGTTATTCTTATTGTCTATTGAAGTAAATGGATGCAGAAGGAAAAATTCATTTCAGAGGAATATCTGGCTAAGAATTTAGTATATGAGAATGGGATTTAGATTTCTGAACTATGGCTTACTTCATAGAGATGACAGATCCCTGGTCAGAAATAAAGTACATCTAACGGTTTCTAGGAATGTATTTGCATGTATTTGCTCGGGGTCTTGCAAAACTAATCAAAAGAGATTTTAAAAGGATAAGAGAAAGAGAAGATGACTTCTGGTGTATTGCTTTAGATATAAAGAATAAATGTAAGAAAGGAAGAATAGCAACTGAAACTGAGAAATTCAAGAGGAGGGAAAATCCAAGCAAATACCCAGTTGCAAAACCCATCATTTCTTTATCCAAAGACCCAAAGTTTAGGCAACACTAAGAAGAATTAATTCAAGGAAGCAAATTAGACTTAATGAGTAAAACTGAGACTTGTTAGAATGAAGTCCATAACTAAACCACGGTGCTGAGTGAGTGGGCCTTATTCAAAAGAGAATAGATAAAAAGGGGAAAGGTGACATTATTAAGAAAATATATTTAGGTAAAGAAGTCCACAAAAGAAGAAAAGGAAGGCCAAAGTACAAAGATAAGAAAAACAAATGACTTTTTCCTGTTGAAATATAATACAGATTATCTAAAAAGAAAAAGGAAATATGCAGGTGGTATTGAAATGATGAGGGCCTTCAGTTATCTAGAAATCTGCTAGAGTATTCTGTCAAAAGTAAAGCAGCTACTAACTTTTGGACTTAACTTAGTAATCATTTCATTCTTTGAAAGGAAGAGGAACCAGTAAAGGAAGATTCTATTCTGGATCTAATTCTTAGTAAAAAAAAAAAAGGGGGGGGGGGCAACTGGTTTTTGACTTGGAAATTGTAATAACTGGGGAAGTAGCTACTTCATTTTAAAGTTTATGATAGAGGAAAAGAAATCTGGAAAAAGTCTTCTGTACTTTAGACTTTAGGAAGCAGATTTTAATGGGTTTATAGGAATGATAGGTAGGATTCAATGGAATAAAATGCTTCACGGCACAGGAGAGATGGGAAATGCCCAAGAATGAAATTTTGATGGCAGAAATAGGAAAAAATGAAATTTGTCTGAAGAGACTGGTGTGTATGCATATTGCTAACCAATTTACTTCTAAAAAAGAGATACTTAGAAGGTGGAATCAAGGCCAGATAACAGGATAAATATAAGAGTGTGATATGGCCCCATAAAAACAGTGTTAAGAATGAGATGAAGTTAACATCTTATGAAGCTAAGGATAGCAGAAATGTTTGGTGTTTTTCCCACTCAAAGGAATAGTATTGCTAGAAAAGGGTAGCTAGGTGATATAGTGCATAGAACATTGAGACTGGAGATCAGAAAAATTAGAGTTCAAACATGACCTTAGAGATTTATTAGCTGTGTCACCCTAGGCAAGTCCTTGTCTACATAAAAGTGGAGAAAGAAATGGCAACCTACTCCAATATTTTTGTCAAGAAAGCCTCATGGACAGTTGGTTCATGGAGTCATGAAGAATTAGACCCAACTGAACAACAACAAAAATTTATAGAAAAAAGAGAATTAAAAAATAGGACTTTTATTGGAATAAATGGTATAATGATAACAACATAAGAAAAAAAGCTGTTCAGTTGCTGTTTTGTTTCTGTTTTCTTTGCAAAGAAGAGTAATAGAAGAAAATGAGTCTGAGGGGTTTGACATTTAGGCTAAGTAAGGAGAAAATAAGAAATATCAAGCTGTCTTTCATGAATCCAAGTCATCTGACTATGAACTACACTCACAAGCCCTGTGTAAAAGGACAGATGTGATTACTTAGCTATTGATAGTGATATCTCTGATAGTGGTCATGGAAATTGGAGATGCCATCATAAGATTGGAGGACAAACATCATTTTTGTTCAAAATTGGAAGAGAATAGAAATTGCAAGCTGTCATTTTGACTCAACTTCTGGGAACATTTTATATTATTAAAAATTTTTAACAAACATCTAGATAAAAAAGCAGTAAAACTGCATAGAACCATCATGACTTCAATAAGAACTGTCCTATCCATACTTTTATTTTTTACAGGATTATTAAATTATTATATGAAGGGGATTCTATCTATATAATTTATCAAGATTCATACCAAAACTTTAAATTAATGTCATATTATTCTAGGAGGAGAAGATGGAGAAATAGGGATTAGGTGATGATATAATTAGATGGATTCATATCCAATTGAATGACTAGACTCAAAAAATGTTTGTTAGTGATTTAATGTCAGCATAAGAGAACTTCAAAGACTTGGGTTTGGACCTGTGTGAAACACATATATATGTTTTTAATGATTTCAAACAATGACTTGGATAAAAGACATAAATGTTTATTAAAATTTGGAGATCATGTAGAGCTGGGAAGGAAAATTATCATAGTAGATAATAGAGTCAGGGTCTTGGCAATTTAGAAACTTGGGCTGAAAATAATAAAAATGCAACAGAGATAATAAGAAATTGCATTGTAAAACAACAGTTGTTTTTTTAAAATAGTTTTTTAATTTTCAAACAACATGCAAAGATAGTTTTTAATATCCTTGCAAAACCTTGTGTTCCAAATTTTCTCCCTCCTTTCCCTTCATTCCCTTCCCTAGATAGCAAGTAATCTAATGCATGCTAAACATGCACATTTCTTAACATATTTCTGCATTTATCATGCTGCATAAGAAAAATCAGATCAAAAAAGGAAAAAAATGAGAAAATAAAAAAGCAAGCAAATAGCAACAAAAAAATGAAAATACTATGTTGTGATCCACTTAGTCCCCACAATCCTTTTTCTGGATGCAAATGAGTCTGTCCATCACAAGTCTATTGGATTTGGCCAGAAAAACCGTATTGTTGGAAAAAACCATGTCCATCAGAGTTGATCATCACATGATATTGTTGGTATGTGCAATGTTTTCCTGGTTCTACTCATTTCACTTAGCACCAGTTCATGTTGAGTCTCTCCAGGGCTTTATTTCTTATAGAATTGTTTCTTATTGTTTCTTATAGAATAAATATTCCATAATATTCATATCCCATTACTTATTCTATTCCACAATTGATGAGCATCTACTCGCCACTATGATATATTAATATCTCAGTTTTCCCATATCCCCTTCCAACATTTATCATTATTTTTTTCTGTTATCTTAATTGGAGAGATATGTAATGGTACCTCAGAAAAGACAACCATTGTTTTTATTTTAATTTTTTTGTCTTTTAAAAATTAATTTTATTTGTTTAATAATAATTATAAATTATAATACATCTTATTTAAACATGTCATTTCTATTGTACTTATTTTTAATTTATGGAATAAAAAATTTCCATAATACTGTATAATAAAAAGATTATTGCCTACAAAACTGCAATCTATTATGTATAACTTAAATTTATGACATATATAATATAATATATACTTAAATATATAGTTATCATGTGGAAAAAGAATAAGCAGAAACATCAAAGAATCCCCACCCTCAGAAAACTTACATTTTTGTGGAAAACAGTTACACCTATTCTTTGATATTTTCAGTGAAATCATTTTTGATATTTCTTGTAAGGAGCTGCTCTAATTTTTCTTTTTGCATAATTGATTTCTAGTTTGCAAAAGAGGCTTTGCTACCTCTCTTGCACTCTCTGATCCAGACAAACTGATCTCTTTATTCCTCACATCCAGTATTCCATCTCCCATCTCATTGCCCTTGCTCTGGTCATCCCCATGCTTGCAATTACATCGCCTCTTCCCTTTCTCATAAAAGCTCTTTCTCTCTTCCTTCAAGACAGATCAGGGCATAAAACTTTTCCTGATCCCTCTCCCTGGTGTGTATGTGGAAGGTGTGTGGAGTGGAGGAGGCTTTCTCTATAACAATTGTTTTTAAAGAGACATGGAGATTGTTGTTGATTGAAATCTCAACATAAATCAACCATGTGATGTGGTACCCCAAAAAGCTAATGTATTAGGACTTGGGACAAGTAGGAGGAGACCAAGAAAGACCAAGACTAAAACCATTGTTGAGACATTAAAAGACATATACAGAAGCTTAATATTCTTGTAGAGGCTAGTCTTAGCTACCTAAGTACTGTAGCAGCAATGGCATCCAGACCAAGTAGAGAATAGGAACAAGTAGAATCTGCTCACTAATTCTCAGAGTCTGGAAGGAAAGACTCAGTCCAGAAAATGAGGCTAGAGATATGAATAAACAGAAAAAAATGTAAAAGAATAAAGAAATATTTGGGGTTAAGAGAAGTATATGAAATAAAACCCATAAGAGAACAACTTCATCCTAAATACAAATAAAGTTTCAGAGAAAAGTTTGACTTGTCCACAGACTCTAAAAATTGGATAGAAGAAATGAAATGAGGGATAGAAAAAGAAATTAGAACTCTTCAGGAGATGTGGAATGAGAATAAATAGTTGATAATAGAAAGCAGAAAACATTTTCAAGATGGTGGATTCACTAAAAAAATAGAATGGAACAAACAGTTCAATGATTACTTGGAAAAAATGTAACCACCACTATTATAATATTGATATTATAGTTTTAAAAAATCAGAGGGGAAAACTACTGGATCTATAAGGGCTAGAGGAAAGTGAAAAAGGAAAGAATGCCCATCACTTCCCATCACTTCATGATGGACACTACAAATTAAAAACACCAGACCATATTATAGGTAAAATCTGGAATTTCTAAATCAAAGAAAACAAGACAGTAGTCAGAATCTTGCAGTAGTGCAGAATCTTGCAATGTTTCACTACTTTGATAGAGAAAACCTTGGAATATCATATTCCAAGATGAAAAATAAAAAGGTTTACAATCAAGAATAGTTTATTTTTCAAAATAGATTATAATCCAATAGGTTAAAAAAGTGAACCTTTAATAGAATTCCAGACAAAAAGACTGGGACAGTGTTAAATCTTCGAAATGTATTAGAGAAATATAGAAAGATAAATTTGGGAAAATAAAAGTGACAAAACAATGATGAAATATGTCCCTTCAAAATCGTATTATCATATACTATCTCTGAAAGTAAAGACAGAGGAATTGGTGGTATTTTATTTATTTTGGAGTCTTTAAAAGTGAGATGAAAAGAGAAGGTGGAAAGGATATATATTAAAGAATAAACAAGGAAGAATCTAGAGAAACTTATTTTTACATAATTGGAATACATGAGAAGAATTGGGGGAGTGGACATCTCACATATGGCCTTCTAAGCTAAATTGGACAAAGGAGTGTTGAATACAAAATTGCAAAGCACAAATGTATTAAACGTAATAGAGAAAGAGACGGGGCTGTATAAGAGATTGAATAAATAAATACAAGCAAAAGTCATTAACTTTAGTGGATTTCTCTGATAAATGTCTGATGTCTTAGAAATATAATAAATTGATTCAAGTATGTTAAGGTAAGCAACATTCCTTAATAAATAAGTGATTGGGGGAAAAGGTATGAGGAAGTAGTTCTTAAGGGAAAAAAATGACCACTGATAAGTGGTCATATAAAAAAATGTTCCAAATTATCATTAATAAGAGAAAGACAAATTAAAACAGTAGCCTTTTCACCTTACATCTATCAGATTGGCAGAAATGACAAAGCAAAAGAAAAATAAGAAATATTAGAGGGACTGTGAGAAGACAAATGCTCTAATAAAGTGTTAGCAAACAACAAAGTCTCTATGAAAATCAATTTGAATCATATCCCCAAAGTAAAAAACTTTACATAGTCTTTTCCCAACAATACCATTACTTGGCATATGATCCATAGGGATTTAAGAAAGGAAGGGTGTTTTAAAATATTTGTTATAGCGAACTGGAATCAAAATGAATATCTATTAATTGTAAAATAAATGAAAAAATTATGTATGTGAGTATAATAGAATATGATTATGCCACAAGAAATGGAAGAAGTGGACAGATTCAGAGAAATGTGGTAAGAATTTATGAAATAATATAGAATGAAGGACTCCAGCAGAGTTATTAAAATCAGCATATCGTGAAGACAAACAAATTTGAAAGATAGAAAAATTCTGATCAATATGCTTATCAGGAGACTGATGAAAAAGTGGATCTTCCATGCCCTTGGTGATATAGATAGGAGATGTGATATTTCATACTGAGGAAGAATAAATGATCCAGTTTGGCTGGACCACAGAGTGCATGAAAGGGAGTATCATCATATTATAAAGCTACAAAGGTAGTTTATAGTTAGTCGATGAGGGGCTTTACATGCCAAAAAATGAGAGGAGGATTAAGGTACATGGGGATGAGAAAGTGCAATAATAGTGGTTGGGGAGGGAAATTTGCTCTTTAGCAGTTGGAGGGATTTAGTGTCACAAGAATAAGGAGGTTTAAAAAGGTTAGAAGGTTTGCTAAACATTGAAGAATGAGTACAGGTAGAATATCTACCTGTGAATAGAAAGCTCTGCTAATGAAGACAGGACTCCCATTCCTGGAACCTCAGGCTCAGAATGGGGAATATTCCTCTTCTGATCCAGGCCCACCAACGTATTTTGCAGCCATTTCTGTGTAATGCCTCTTGCCACACTGTTTGAGTTTCAATCTTCAATTCTACCTCTAAAGTTGGATTGTCAGTTCTGTGATCTTGGGCTCTGATTGGTAAGCACTTTTTCTTGCTTGGACCAGGTCTATCCAACCATTCTACCATCATTCTACCACCTTTTTCCACACCTCTCTCATGCTTTTCTGACTTGAATTGTCAAATGGAGATAAGGATTAGACCTGTCATTTCATTGATGTGGGGAATTCCCAGTTGTGAAGCTCCTTTTGCTAATGCAGGTCAATACCTTTTCAATGACATAATCCCAGAGATATGTCTGGGGAACTGAGAAGTAAAATGTCTTATCCAGGGCCACATAGCCAGGATGTGTCATAGGCAGGGCTTGAATTCAGGTTTTTCTGCCTCTTATGCTAGCTCTTTATCCACAATCACACTTTTTTTTCTCTCCTTCCCCAGCTTTGAGAACAAAGCTAGAATATTAACATTTCTGGAAAAGAGATGTCGATAAAATCAATAGACAATCAATTGCCCTGTTATTCAATGATCATTTTCTTTGATTTCCCTATACAAAACAGTTCTTTTTGATTATCATTCCCCTATATATGTTGTATTTCAATATTGTAAGTTACACGAGGGCAGGAACTCTATTACTTGTAGCTCAGTGCCTAGCACATTAAAAAATATTGATCTCCATATTGTTCCACAATCAAGACACTCTGCTTCTCAGAGGTATTTTCTGTGGGTGTTTCTCATGCCTGGAATGCTCTCCATCTTCTTTTCTGAGTACTGACTTTCCTTACTTCCTATAAGCTCCAACTAAAATATCCCCTTCTATAAACTGTCTTTCCTATTTTCCATTTATCCTGTAGTTTGTCTTATATATGTTTATTTGCATGTTGTATCTCTCATTAAATTTTAAGCTCCTTGAGGACAGAGACTATCTTTTACCTCTTTCAGTATCATCATTTGGTATACTGCTTGGCACATCACAAGCACTTAATAAATATTTATTGAATTGCATTGAATATGTGATTTTTCATCCATCCATCCATCCATCATTTAAGAGTTTAGAAAAATCTCAAGGTTTTTTCAATGTAACAACATGGTTTTTCTGGTCTCCATTAAGCTTTGTATTAGCATCAGAAGCAATGAGCAGTGTGGTATACCTGAAGAGAAGTCTTTCCTTCTTTTTCTAATTTCCTAATGCAAATTAAAATAATTTTGAAGTTTCACTTTGCATTGTCTTTGCAAATGAGCAAAGATTATTGAACATGGGAACAGTAAATGGAAAGAAAGGAATTTCCTGTTGATAGAGTTTTGCTATGGTTCCACTAGTTTGGATTTCATTTTGGAATTACATATGAAGAAAAACAAAACTGCCCATCATTTGACTTATCCGTCCTACTATTGGACATATATGTACCTAAGGAAAGCAAAGTTTGAGATAAAGAATGTTGAGTTAGCACAGGAACCAGGGTGACCCTGATCAAGATAGGGCTGATTCCTGTAATAGGCTGAGGCTTGAGTTGATGCACTGAGGTCCCAAGCACGTGAGGCTAAATAGTAATTGGACTATACTCTATTAATATACATGATTGGATAAAGAATGACTCCCGCCCACTCTCAGTGCAAGTCCTGATGTGTTGTATAGGAAATGACGATTTTGGTGGGTGGAGGCAGAAAGACAGGAAGAGAAGCTGGGAGAGATTGAGCCTGGGTTCCATACTCCTAGCTGCTGGTCGTGTGGCTGCGGGTCTAGCTAGCTTCTTGACTCAGCTGCACACATTGCTATTGCCCATTCTCTTCCACCTCTGATCTTTCTTTACTGAGAATAAAGATTGACGATTTTCCCCTAACCTGAATTCCTGACTCTGGCTGATTTTAAAATACGCGGTCTTCACAGATTCCCTCTCCCAAATTGATGCTATCCCGGGCACAAACTCTTATTTTGAGGATTAAGGCTTGAGAGATGAGTAAACCAAAGAAAAGTGTAATCACCATAAAGAATTATTGTATATCCAGAGATGCCCTGAAATCTTACCTAAAAGGAATGTAACTGCTATAACAACCACAGCTAAAGACTTAAAGAAGAAATGAACTTTCCACGTGTGTGTGTGTGTGTGTGTGTGTGTCTGCGCGCACCATCCAGAGCTATATCATCCTAGAAAGAAAGGAATTCAAGTTGTAAGAAACCATAATTGGTTTCTTACTGGCAGCTTCTACTATAAAGGAGAGAAAAGCTTGGAATATAGTATAACAATAGCAAAAGATATGGGTTTAAAAACAAAAGTAACTTACTGTAAAACTAAGTATAATTCTACAGAGGTAAAAAAAAATAGATCTTTAATGAAATAGAGAACTTTCAAATATTTCTGATGAAAAGAGGAGAGTTGTATAGGAACTTTGAAATGCAAATACAAAATTCAATGACAGTAACATTGTAAAGAAAAAAAACTCTGAAAGACTGAAGAATTTTGATCAAAGCAAGGATCAACAGTGTCTCCAGAGGGTCTTATGAGAAAGTATGTTACTTATTTCCCTACAGAGAAATGATTGACTCGATTTTCACAGAGACATGTATTATTTGGATATTACCACTGTGTAGATTTGTTTTGCTTGACTGTGCTTATTCATGATGAGAATTTTTTTTCCCTTTCTTTTGGTTTTTAATTAGGGAAATTAGGGGGAAAATAAAGTTAGTGATCACAAAAAAAAAGAGGGCCACTGAAAGATTTTTTTGTTTGTTTACATGCACAGAAGAGAGCAGAAGAAAGTTCGGAAGGAAAGAAACATAAGCATGAGAGTTTTGAGAGTAACATGTATGTCACTTTTCAGTTTTTGAATGTTTATTCTTGCTTTGACAGATACCATGATTACAATTCCAGCTTTTTTTGGATTACTTTGATGCATAGTAAACATCTTCCCATCTTCCATATAGCTCCATCAGTATTATTTTTTGTGTGTAGTACAATGATAAGTACACCAGGCCTGAGGGCAAGAACTGGCTTAGACACTTAATAGTTGTGTGACTCAATAAAACAAGTTGCTTATTCTCAGTTTGCCTCAGTTTCTTCAAATATAAAACACAATCAATAATAGCATTTACCTTAAAGTACAGTTGTGAGGATTTAATGAATTGTAAAAAGTACTTAGCACAGTGCCTGGCACATAGTGTGTGTGTGTGTGTGTGTGTGTGTGTGTGTGTATATTTATAATTGTTAATTTCTTTTTCCTTTCAAAATTTCCTCTTTTGGTTCACTTTATCTGGAATACTTACTTCTAGTTTCTGATGTTTGGAGAATAGCCTCATGCTATTTGAATTTTTTCCTTTGTATTTGAAGGTCTTTCTTCCAGTTAGTTGTACAACTTTTTGTTTTTAAATCGAATTGTTAAATTTAATTACTATGTATCCTAAGAATTTGCAGACATGTGTGTGTTTTGTGTGTGTGTGTGTGTGTGAGAGAGAGAGAGAGAGAGAGAGAGAGAGAGAGAGAAGAGAAAAGAAGAGAAGAGAAGAGAAGAGAAAAGGAGGAGAGGAGAGGAGAGAAGAAGAGAGGAGAGAATAGAGGAAGAGAGAGTGTTTTCTGGAGGCAAGCTATTCATTTTTTTTCCAATTTGTATTTCATCTTCTTTATTCAGAAATTAGTTTTCTTATATTATTTCTTGTATTGTGATGTTCATATTTTTTGAATTGTGTTTTTCTGGGAAATCTATGATCCTTAAATTGTTTCTATGTATCTGGTCTTCAAGATCAACATGTTTTGCTTGAATAGAGAGTATGCTTATTTTTAAGGTTATTATTTTTATCCTCTTCTATATTATTCTTCACTTTGGTATATTTGTATCCCCAATCAGTTGTTCTCTCTTCTGTTTTTTAATTTTACATTTTTGTTAAAATGTCCATCTCAGATTCAAGTTTTTCTTTCTGCTAATTGGTTTTTTTTTTTTTTTTCCTGTGCAGGCCATAAAGCATGATTTTTACTTCTCTTTTGAACCACTCAGTAACAATGTACTCTGTTGCCATATTCTTTTCACATGTATGGAGTCATCAGTTTCAGCTGATTCATTTTCCTTTGTTTTTCAGTATTTATTCATAGTCCTGAACTTGTTTACTGGCTCTCAAGGCTAAGTTTCCTTCTGTTTTTAACATTTTTCTCTTTGAACTATCTGCTTATTCTCAAGGTCGTTAAATTTTCTTCCTCTTGAAATCTTTTGTAAGTTTATTCCTTTTATGTTTTCAGTTGGCTCACTTCCTGACTCCCCCTATTCTCATACCAGTGATGAGGGTTGAATCTCAAAGCCTTCTCCTACACTGGGCAATTCTTGGTTTAGCACCTTAGATCCCTTTCCAGGTGACTTTTGAGGAGACAAAACTGCTCCAAATGGAGGCTGGGTTCTTTCCTTCTGACTTAGTGGAATGTTTCCTACCCCTGTATAATCTCTTTCACCCTAAGTGTTTTGCTCTTTTTTTTTTTTTTTTTTTTTTTAATTTCTTAGTTCCCTTACCCAGCAGTTCAGACTCTTATCATACTAGGCTTTGTAAGTTGAGATGACTTCTGTTGTTTGGAGTTTGGATTTGGAAAGTTAAAGGGAGGCCAGGGCTAAAGGGAGAGGGGCAGGGTATAAGTTGAAATCTATTTCAAGCTCAGACTCACGCCTGCCCCATTCTCTCTATTCATATTCCTACTGAGATCTTTTGCAGCACAAAATGCATCCAGGGTGCTATCTCAGCCTTAGCAAGCTTCTTCAGTTTGGAAGTTGGATCTCCATGACACTGGAAATAGGGAGCAGCAGGGTTGAGAGTGTGAGGTTATGTTTTTTTGCCTATCCTTGGAGTACCTTCGGAGCATCCTTACTTCTGGTAGCATGGCGACCAGTGGAGGAAGGTGTCTGGACTGAGTTCAAGATAGGTGCTAGCTGAGGGAGATTTTTATTTTCATTTGGGTTCTTGGTTTATTAAGCTATGGTAATAGGTGAATTTACTTTTTAGCACACAGTTTCTGTTTTGGAGAGATCTGAGATTAGAGAAATAAGATCAGAAAAACTATCTATTACTTTGTCTTGTCCACATGAGCCAAAAGTAGAAAGTAACATACTTTTAAAATTAAACAAGTAGTATGAAATTAAAGTTTAAGTTTTCATTCAGAGTCTTGTTTTTTTGTTCTGATCTCTATATACATATGTTCTCTTTTTCTTTCTCTCTTTTTTCTCTCTGTGTGTTTATATTTAAGTTCAGAATAAAAAATAACTGAAGGAAAATGAGAAGTGAGGAGAGTTCCTATTTTTTTTTTTTTTTGGTGGGGAGGATGTATTTAGTTTGGATTGTGTTAAGTTTGAGAGTGTTGAAATTTCCAGGAGGCAGTTGAATATGTAAATGGTTGTAGTTATAGATCTGAGGCTCTTCCCTATAAGGATGATGTTTAAATACAAGAGAAATGATGGTTTTACAGAGGGAAAAAATAAAGACAGAAAACCAGAGGACTTCATGAGGTTTAGATTTAGGGAACCAAAATGAAATTGGGATTTCTGGTGGTCAGGGAGTTAAATGATAGGTCTAGTGGCAGGTTTGGGTTCAGGGAACCAAATGGAGAGTTTTGGCTCCCCTGCAACCCCGTGAGATTTGGTGCAAGGATAGGGAGTTTTGGGGATTCACTTCTGGAGTTCTCTGTAAAAGAATTTATAGACCTGAAAACCTAGACTGATAAAAGAGGTTTATTATGGGGATTGGAAGTAAGGTTAGAAATCCTGACAGAGAAGCATAAAGGGGAAATAGATGAGGGTAAAGAGAGGGTAATACTGGAAAGAGTACTCCAATGGACAGAAGCTCCTTGGCATAGCATAGCATAGCCTGGCATGTTTGGAACCTCTGCAAAGAGAGGGTTTTAGCTTGACTCTTTTATAATGGGGGCTTTGGCTACGAGCTGAAGGGGGCTTATGGGTAGAGTCCCAAGTTGGCTCCTTGCTGGGCTTCAGCTTCAAGCTGGAATTTGAATTGAATTCAGTGAGTTTCAGGACTGAACTGACCACACCTAGATAACAAGGATGAAACTGTTTGTCCCTCAGGGCGGGATCCCTCACTGAGGCAGAGTTGAAGGAGATTTTCTCCTTTAAGGATTTTTAGAGTTTTGGGGTCCCCTCTTCAGACTGAAGACCTAGTCTTAAAGAATATATTTAGGGTACAGATTTAGGAAAAAGAGGAATCATTGAAAGAGATGGATCAATTAGATATTTAAGGAAATCAGGAAAAGATATTGTCATTAAGGCTGAAGGGAGAATTTTTAGAAGGAAGGTGTAACTGTAGCAGTAAATGTTATAAAGAAGTTAAGGACAATGACATTAAATGAAAGCTCCAACATTTGGAAAGGCATGGGCTAAAGTAGACTATACAAAAATAATTGTTGAGTATTGGATGTTGCTGAAATTAGAACTGAAATCAGTAGAGGATAAGTGGTAAGAAAGGATAACATTGGGTTATAGGCTAAGACTGTTAAAATGTCAGGGTGAAAATCGGAAATTTGAGGGTTGCATGGGAAAAAATCCAAAAACATAACCTTGACTTTTCTACACTCCAAGTTCTCTAGGGTTTTAATTACTTAATGTCAAATGATAACTGGAACTGGGCAGTTGGGATATAGATGACTAAGGGATTCAGTCTTAGAATAGTCTTCAGTCTTCAGGTTGATTATTTCCTTAGAGATGTGATGGTGTATGCTTGAGAGAGAAAGTACAAAAGATGCTTCTTGTTCTTTGAAGTAAGAATGGCTAACAATTTAAGGATAATTTTAAAATGTCAAAAGCAATGCTAAAACATATTTTAGGAATATAAGAAAACAAAGAAAGCAAAGAGGTAGGAGAACAATAAAAATGTAGTGTCATGGAAGACAAGGGAGGAGATCCAATTCAACTGGGTTCAATTTAATAGTAAGTTTATTATGTGCAAGACACTGAACAAAGGAAAAAAACGCCTTATATTTCTATTGGGGGAAATACAGCATTCACATAAATCAGTTTAATACAAAATAGGCAATTAGGGGATGATATCAAAGTATTCCAGAAAAATATGAGAAGGGAAAGAATGCTCACAGCTGGCAGGGGTGAAGATAGACCAAACAAATGGGTGTGGTCGGTAGTGTCCAATTCAAAAGAGGAGTCAAGGATAATGAGGATGGAGAAAAGACCATCAGATGTGGCAATTAGAAGGTCACTGCAACTTTAAAGAGAATACTTACAGTATAGTGGTGAGTCCTTAAACCAGATTTAGGCATCAATAGGAAATGAAAAAATAGAGGGAATGCATGTAGATTACCTATAGGGGAAATTTTGACAATAGAATGGTGGAAAGAGGTATAAAGTAATACTTTTGAACTACAATTCTGGCATCTCATGATCTATAAATTTAAGCACAACAAATATTGAAATATTAGAAATATCTGATCAAATGTGTAGATAGAGAAAAAGGGATTAGTAAAGAGGAAGAGACTGAAGATGAAGAGTAGGGAGAAAGTGATAAAGTAAGGATCTGGATAAGATTAGAGGTTATAGGATCAAGGATTATTTCTTCTCTGATTGGAAGGGAGGTATAAAGGATGTTAATATATGGGGTTCTCAGGCAAGTCTACTCAATTACTTCCTATTATACCATGATGCTTCTTTATTCTTCAAGTTTTCCTTAACTATTCTTAACCTAATTGACATATGTGACCACTGTTTCTCCCTAAGAGATTAGGGATCTAATCTTCCAGCAATTATGATTCCATATAATATTATAATTATAAGATAAGTTTAATGTTTAACTTTCTGTAGGAGTGTGCTAGAGCCAGCTCATACCAGCTCAGGAGGACAATTGTTAAATTTTTAGTGTAATTATTTATATCGTGAGAATTAATAAATGCTATAAATCACAGCTTGATTTCTTGTTTTGTTGATTTTCTAAATATAAAAAGATGTAAAATGTTAATAATGCAAATTAAATCTTTAAAAATATGATGTTTGTATATATGTATATTTTTCCTGGTGATCTGGTTATTAAACATTTACCAACATGCCCCTGATTATAAACTGTTTTGTATTGTTTAGGAAACAATGTATTCTTGCTTTTTATATGTGAATTCTGTCTCTCTGGCAAACTATAAACTACTACCGGGCAGGGACCAAATTATGTATTTTTTTTTTTTTGTATCCCATATGGTGAGGGAAATAATGGTTTAACTGAAATATCCAATTGGCTTCCCACTGATTTCTTGCTAACCATCGTCTTGGACTGGTTAAATAAAGTCTATTATGAGCTAGAAACAGATTTATACCAAGATCATTTAAAGATTGTTTTAAGTGGAATTTTGGTTTGTTATTTCAAAGATGAGGAAGAACATGCTCTATCCTTATATCTTGTCTCCCAAATGCAAAAAGGAAAGAAAAGAAAAGCTTTCACTAATGAACAAATTCTAAAACATATTGCAGAGTTCCTGAGGCTAAGCCATTTAGTGGGAAATGAATCAGGAGGTTCCAAATGGAGTAACTTCTCTGAGTGATGCTACTAATGTTCACTCTGATGATGAATTTTTTGGGGAAACTTACAAACTGAATGTCTTGTTCAAACTGCCTAAAACCCAGTGTGTCTAAAGTTGAGCTGATGTTGGACAGAAGAACTAATGAAGTGTCAAACACACAAAAATCTGTTTGTATCTCATCAGAAAAGTATTTGCATGTAGCCTTACCCGTACCACTCTTGACAAGGAAAGAAATAGAAATCATTTATTGCCACCTGGTAGAGTCTTCAGACTGCCATGGTATATTAGTGTTTTATAATCACCATTAGACCTCATTCTTTCCATATGTACATATATATTATAGATGTATACACATATATACATACATATGCAAATGATTTCCTCAGGGGTTTTCAGCTTCTTTTGTTGAATTATCATTAGTATTTTCATTCTGTCCCATAAATTAAAAAGCTGGAGAAAGATGCCCTAGAGTTGTACTGTGACTAATTGTGATCAGGGAGTGTGTGAATTTCACTGGTTTCTCCTTTGTTGATTTAGATAATCTTCTTATTGGTGCATCAAACTTAGAAGAGTTTCTTTATTCACATTGGAGTGAATTTTTTTTTTTTTGGTTTGTTTCTTGTCATTTAGGATCAATGAGATAGGAAACAAAAATTACCTTTTTCCAACATTCTTTGTATCTTGTCCCCAGTTGGCCTCAGTGCTAATTAATTCTAAAAGATGACACAAGAACAAGCTAAATAAAGACATTTCTTTCCCAATTGATATATTTTAGTGATCTTCAGGAAGAATTTGAATGTGACATCTTCTATTGGTAATTTTCAAGAGTATTTCTAAGCAGCATAGTGAGACTAAAATGACTTCATAATATGTCCTTCCTATACTACATATATAAATGGTTAGTTTTGGTTAGCCCTGAAGATACTCTTTTGGCATCTATTTCTTTATTTTACAGGCTGCCACATTTATTCAAAATAAGGCGTGCCATTTCTAGCTGCTGAATAACTCACTATGTCTTTTGCTTCTGTTGGTTATTATCCAAGCTACCTTGCTTGAAGCTGATTATCTTCAGGAGCAGCAAGCATTTCTTGAGTCCTTACTATGCTAGACCTGGGAGGGATACAACTCAACTCAATATTTATCAAGTATCTGCAGCATACAAGTCACTGCACTAAGCATGAGGGTATAGACTGAGTTAATTTCTTTTTTTTTTTTTTTAAATGCTGTCTGCTGTTTTTACACCAAAGGCATTTCCCCTTAATCCAATTACTTTGAATCTTACCTTGTAATGAAGAAAAACATTTAAACATAGCCAATTATGCAGTGACTGTATCTGATGATAAATACCATATTCTGCATCCATAGTCCCCATCTCTGTACTGAGAAGAGGAAGGAGTGTTTCATCATTAGCTCTCAAGGACTGTGATTTGATCACTACAAGGTCATTGCTCTTTGATGTTGTTTATGCAACTATATACACTGCATAGTGAAGAAATAAAAAGTTTAGATGAGGCAAAATCCCTATCCTTCTGGAGCTTATGTAATACTTACACAGCTAGAAGATAAAAAAATAAATAGCATGCCATCAAAGAATTTATAAACTATTTGAGGAAAAAGGAACACAGAAAATAGGCAATACATATTTGTATGTGTATATATATATATATATATGTATGAATTTGTAACCTTAAAAATGTGTATATATATATAGCATATATTAAAGATATTATATGCTAAGTCTGACTAAGTGGCATAGACAGTTGGCATTATAGGAGATTTGTAACATAGGAGATTTAAGGAGAAAGAAATCATTTTGGGTTGAGTGATCCAGAAATACTTCATTAAAAAAATGAATTTGATTTAGGCTTTGAAGGAAGTGGAAGAAAGGAAAGTCTATACCAGAAACATTGTGCTTATGGGTGAGGAGGTAAGAATGTGTATAGCATATTTGAGGAATGATGAGTAGTTCATTTATTCATTTGCTCATTCAATATTCCCTCCCCCTCCCCCAGTTTGTATTAGTTGAGGTTCACATGGAATCTTTGGGAGACTTTATGAACAATGTAAAGATGAATGAGACATTGTTTCTGTCTGTGAGGAACTTACCACTGTGGTGGTTTGTGGTGGAGAGTTATGGATGGTAGAGTTGGAAAGGAAGATTGAGATCAAATTATAAAGCATGTTGAGTTTCAGGCTAAGGAGCTGGATTTTATCTTGGAGGCACTGGGGAGCCACTGACAGTTTTTGAGCAAGAGATGATATTTTCTAAAAATTAATTTTCCCGCATGATAGATTAGGGAGGAAAGAGAATGGAAACGGGAATAGTAGTAAGAAAACAACTGAAATAGTTCACCACGAGGTTATTAATGCTGGAAGGATTGTGGCAATGAGAACTAAAAGGAAAGAATGGGTACAAGAGATTCTCTCAAGGAATAGTAGATGAAATTTGGTGACAGACTGAAAGCAAGGAATGATAGAGATCATTCTCTATCAGAATCAGAGATTGTGACAGAGGTTTTAAGGCTGGATGAATGGAAATCTTATGGTAATACTGATAAGGTAGTCAAGTTTGGAGGAGCAGGTTATGAAAAGCTTTGAATAACAAACAGGATTTTGCACATAATCTTGGAGTGATAGGGAGCTGATGGAGTTTGTTGAATAGGGGAGGCCAAGAAAACTCCAAATGGGATCATGAAAAATTGTAAACAACTGAAACAACTGAACAAGAACAACAGTGATCAGATTGGGGCTTTAGGACGATCACTTTGATAGCTGAATTAGAATTATTGTAGTAGGGAAAGACTTATGGTGAGGAAATCAAGAATAAACTATGGTAATAGTTCAGCTGTGAGATCAGGAAGGCCTGGACCAGTGTAGCAGCTGTGGCAGATGAAAGGAGATAGCATATACAAAAGATAAAATAAACCCAGACTTGACAATATATTAGATGTGCTTAGTGGTGGTAAGAGAATAAGTCTCAGTACCTGGAAGAATAGTAGCACATTTGACAGTAGTATAAGAGTTAGGAAAGTTAAGGAAGGAGGAAGATTTGGAAGGAAAGATAACCAGTTTGGTTTAGGAAATGTTGAATTTAAAATCTCTATTGGATACTCAGTTTGAGATGTCCAACAGGCAGTTGGAGGTATTAAACTGAAGGTCAGCAAAGAAGTTTGGGCTGGATAAGTAAAATTGAGAATCATCAGCATTGAAAGGATAATTGAATGGATAGAGCATTTGGAAAGGTGGCTGAAAAGCAAATGAACATGAGTTCAATTTTAAACATATTGAGGTTGAAGTGAAAGCAGCATGTTGGAAAAGAAATGTCCAGCAGGCAATTTGACTTTGTGACCTTTTCCCCCCTACATATGAGAATGAAGCAAAGGAAAGAGACTCTTTCTGGAGATTTAAATTTAGGAAATATCAAGGTAAAGCTGGAAATTAAAGCTATTGGAAGGCTGAAGGTGATTTCCAAGGGAGAAGGTGTAAAGAAAAGAACTGAAGGTTAAAGATTAAAGCATTAGGGCTCACCTAGGAACCTCTCTTTATATGCCAGATAAATCATTATCATTTTGGTATTAAAAATACGTGGTACCAGCAACTCACATTTATATAGCAATCTAAGACTTATACTTTCTTCACAATGATCCAAGAAGGTAGAGAAATAATTTTTATGCCTAAGTTACACACAGGTACACTGAGGCTCTGACTTGCTCATGGTCACAGAGTTGACAAGTTTTGAGGGGCCTACCTTTCCTGATTCTAGATTCAGTGCTTTTTTTTTTTTTCTTTTCAAAATTTTATTATTTATTTATTTTAATATTCTTTCCTTTTTTAAATTGAGTTCCAACTTATCTCCTTTTTTCCCCACCTCACCCACTAAAACAACCAAAATGATATCAATTATACATGTGAAATTATGCAAAACATTTTTTTATATTAGCTATATCACCAAAAAGTGAGAAAATTATATTTCATTTTATACTAAGAGTTCACCAGTTCTATCTCTGGAGGCGGACAACATTTTTTCATCATGAATCATTTTCTATTGTCTTGGATCGTTATTTTGATCAGAGTAACCAAATCTTTTATAGTTAATCAATATTACTGTTATTAACTTCACTTTGCGTTAGTTCGTATGATCCTTCCTGGGCTTTTCTAACATCTCATCATTTCTCTTAATGCAATCATATTTCATCACAACTATATGCCATAACTTGTTCAACCATTCCCTGATTGATAAGGCATCCCCTCGATTTCCAATTCTTTGCCACCATAAAAAGAGCTTTTATAAATATATTTACACAAATAAGTCTTTTTTCCCTTTAATTTGATTTCTTTTTGGTACAAATCTACTAATCCTTCTGTTCTTTCCACTACTTCTCTATAAGGAACCTTAGAGATAATTTAGGATAGTTCCTTTATTTTGCCGCTGAGGAAACTGAGCTTCAGGGAGTTGAAGTAATCCTCAAATTATACAATTATTTAATGGCAGATCTGGAATTAATGTTCAGATTTTTTTGATTCTCAAGCCTGTACTCTGTCCATTTTATATTATTTCCTGTGATCTTTTTCTTGATGAGCCCAGGAATTGCACAGTTCAGGAAAAAAGAGAACTAGAACCAGATTTAGAATCTAGGCTCATTTTTAAACTTCTTTTTTATAATAACTTTGTATTTTTAAAATATATGCAAAGATAATTTTCAACATTCAACCTTGCAAAATCTTGTGTTCAAAATTTTTCTCCCTCCCTTCCCCTACCCCCTCTCTTAGACAGCAAGTATTCCAAAATATGTTAAACATGTACAATTCTTCTATAGATATTTCCACATTTATGCTGCACAAGAAAAATCATATCAAAAATGAAAAAAAATGAGAAAGAAAACAAAAAGCAAGCAAAGAACAACAAAAAGGTGAAAATACTGTGTTATGATCCATATTCAGTCCCAACACTTCTCTTTCTGGATGCAAATGGTTTTCTCTATCACGTCTTTTGGAATTGGTCTGAATCACCTCATTGTTGAAAAGAGCTATGTCCATCAGATTTGATTGTCACATAATCTTTCTGTTGCTGTTGCTGTTGTTGTACACAGGTACATTGTTCTCTTGGTTCTACTCAGTTCATCCAGACCTTTCTGAAATCATCCTGCTGATCATTCTTATAGAACTATAATATTCTATAACATTCACATATCACAACTAATTTGGCGATTTCCCAACTGATGGCCATCCACTCAGTTTCCAGGTCCTTGCCATTACACAAAGGGCTGCTACAAACATTTTTGCACATGTGGGTCCCTTTCCCTTTTTTATTATCTCTTTGGGATATAGACCCAATAGAGACAGCGCTGGATATAATTCCATAATGCTTTCCAGAATGGTTGGATCAGTTCACAACTCCACCAAAAATGTATTAGTGTGCCAGTTTTCATCCTCTCCAACATTTGTCATTATCTTTTCCTGTCATCTTATCCAGTCTGAGAGGTGTCTGGTGGTACCTCAGGGCTGTCTTAATTTGCATTTTTCTGATCAATAATGATTTATGGCATTTTCATATGACTAGAAATGGTTTTAATTTCTTCATCTGAAAATTACCTGTTCATATCCTTTGACCATTTATCAATTGGAAGGTGACTTGTATTTTTTATAAATTTGAGTATTTTCTAAATATTTTAGAAATATACCAGAATTTTGAATGTAAAACTTTTTTCTCATTTTTCTGCTTCCCACCTAATCTTGTCTGCATGGGTTTTGTTTGTACAAAACCATTTTATTTACTATAATCAAAATTATCCACTTTACATTTCATAATGCATCCTAATTCTTCTTTGACCATAAATTCCCTCTTTCTCCATAGGTAGACTATCCTTTGTTCTTCTGATTTGCTTATATTATCACTCTTTCTATCTAAATCATGAACCTATTCTGACCTTATCTTGGTATAAGTATTAGGTGTTGATTAATGCCTAGTTTTTGCCTTGCTATTTTCCAATTTTTCTAGCAATTTTTATCAAATAGTTTCTTATCCAGAAGCTGGGGTCTTTGTGTTTAACAAACACTAGATTCTCATAGTCACTGACTGTTGTGTCTTATGAACCTAACTTATCCCACTAATCAACTTTTCTATTTCTTAGCCAGTACCAAATGGTTTTGATGATTGCTGCTTTATAATATAATTTTAGGCCTGATGTAGCTAGGCCAACTTGATTTGCATTTTTTCATTAATTCCGTTGAAATTCTTGATCTTTTGTTCTTCCAGATAAACTTTGTTATTATTTCTTCTAGCTCTGTAGTTTCTTGACAGTTTTATTGGTATGACATTGAATAAGTAGATTAATTTAGGTAGAAGTGTCATTTTTATTATATTAACTTGGCCTACCTATAAGCATTTGATATTCTTCCAATTGATTAGATCTGACTTTATTTGTTTGGAAAGTGTTTTGTTATTATGTTCTTGTAGTTCCTAACTTTGTCTTGGCAGTTATACTCACAAACATTTTATAATATCAAAATTATTTTAAATGCAATTTCTCTTTGTATCTCTTGCTGCTGGACTTTGTTGGTAACTTATAGAAATGCTGATGATTTATATTCATTTATTTTGTATCCTGAAACTTTGCTAAAGTTGTTAATTATTTGTAGTAGTTTTTAAGTTGATTCTCTAGGATTTTCTAAGTATACTATTATATCATTATATCATCAGCAGTGACAATTTTGTTTTCTTATTACCTACTCTAATTCTTTTAATTTTTTTTTTCTCCTCTAATTGCTAAAGCTAAATTTCTAGTACTATTTCAATAGTAATGGTGATAGTGAGCAACCTTGTTTCACCCCCTGATCTTACTGGAAATGATTCTAGTTTATTTCCATTACATATGATCCTTGCTCATGGTTTTAGTTACATGCTACTTATCATTTTAAGGAAAACTCTATGTATTACTATGCTGTCTAGTGTTTTTAATAGGAAAGGGTGTTGGATTTTATCAGATGCTTTTTCTGTATCTATGGAGATAATCATAAGATTTCTGTTAGTCTGAATATTGATATAGTCAATTATGCTAATAGTTTTTCTAATATTGAAACAATCTTACATTCCTGGTACAAATCCTAATTGGTCATGGTGTATTATTCTGGTGATATCTTGCTATAATCTCTTTGCTAGTATTTTATTTAAGATTTTTGCATCAATATGCATTAGGTAAATTGGTCTATAATTTTCTTTCTCTGTTTTGACCCTACCTGGTTTAGGTATCAATACCATATTTGTGTCATAAAAGGAATTTTCCTCTTTCCCTATTTTTTTCAAGTAGTTTTCATAGTATTGGAATTAATTATTTAAATGTTTGGCAGAATTCATCTGTAAAGCCATCTGGCCTTGGAGAATTTTTCTTAGGGAATTGATTAATAACTTTTCAATTTCTCTTACTAATATGGGACTGTTTAAGTAATTTATTTCCTCTTCTGTTAATCTGGATAATCTATGTTTTTGTAAGTATTCATCTTTTTCACTTAGGTTATCAGATTTATTATCATATATTTGAGCAAAATAGCTCCTAATTATTTCCTCTTCATTGATGGAAAGTTTACTCTTTTCATTTTTGACAGTAGCAATTTGATTTTCTTCTTTTCTTTTTCTAATCGAATTAACTCAAGGTTTATCTATTTAATTTTTTTTCATAAACCCAACTTTTTAAAATTAGTTTAATAGTTTTCTTACTTTCAGTTTTATTAATCTCCCCTTTTATTTTCTGAATTTTAAATTTGGTATTTAATTGAGGGTTTTCAATTTATTCTTCTAGCTTTTTTAGTTGTATTCCAAATTCATTGATCTTCTCTTTCTCCATTTCATTCAAGTAAACATCTACAGATATAAAATTTCCCCTGGACTCATTTCTCCCTATGAAATGTACTATCTTCATTATTGTGGACAAGCTGCTTAGCTTCTCTAAGCCTAGGTTTCCTATCTGTAAAGTAAAGGGATTAGTCTAGGTATCTTATGAGGTCCAGTTCTACGTATCTGAACCTTTGACTGTGAGCTTTCTACTTAAATGCTGTGTTGCTTTCCATCCTTATAATAAAGGGGGAGATGATAAGTATTAATATCTGAAAAAAGCTCTTGGATTTTGAGGCATAAGGAGCATTTGCTCTCTAGTCTCTAAGAAATAGATTGGCAGCATCTTGATGAATGTTGGGGTTGGTGTGCTTTAATAGCTTCCCTTCCCTTTGACTTTGTAGCTTTGCTTACCTCTATTTTTGTGATTGTAGAATAAGGGAAAATGATAGATATTAACATCTGAGGAAGGCACTTAGATTTTGAAGCAATTTCTATAAGGGCCATTTGCTCTCTGGTCTTTAAGAAATAGACGGTGACCTTTTGATGCATCTTGGAGTTGGTGTGATTTAGTGGAATACACCACATTGAACATGTAAGGCCTCTTGGGTCCTAATAAAATGATGCAATAATGAATGTCTTGTGTACAAATTTGATAAGCTCTTAACAATATGGTGCCTGACAGCTTTTCATTTCAAGAGAAGACATCTTGTCAATCAGCATGAAACATGCTACTATATCAGTTTTTAGAGCCTCAGTTATCACAGCAAAATCACTTTCTTCTCCCCAATTGTGTCTTTAATGTAATATGACAATAGTTGTAATTGGAAAAAATAATGGACAGGAAGTTCCTTTATCATTTTAATGGACTTTTGATTCCCTGAGAATTGCACTAGTAGAGTTCTCATGAATGATTCCTTAATCAAATCCTACTGTAAGTGTCTTTCTTGAGTAGGCAAGGAATGAGAAGACATATCATGATGTTATAGAGGGAACTTTTGACTTAAGAGTGATTAGAAGATGGAGAGCCAATAGTTCTCTGAGAACTTCAATTTAAGAAGGGTATACAGTTCAGTTATCCACTTCCCATCCAGCTACACTCATATGAAATTCTCCATCATGCCCTTGTTCCAAATATCATCCTAACTTCTCACTTCTACCTGCTTTTCAATTTTATTTTGTATGTTGTCTTCTCCCATTGAGTTGTTAAATTCCTCGAGGGCAATGGTCCTTTTCTCTTTTGTATCCTCAACATTTAGCAAGGACTTGGCATATAATAGGCACTCAATAAATATTTACTGACTAATCAATATAATGCTAAGGAGAAGTATTTAGTGACTGTCTCATATAGGATTCAGGGTCCCAAAATATACTGGATTCTTACAATTAGTAGCTGCCAAACCTAAAAGAGTTACTTCTGAATCTAAAAGGTCACAGATCCTATATAAATGTTAGCAGCTATCCTCCTCCTCCTCCTCATTAAATGAAGATCAGATAATGTTGAGTAGAACCTTTAAAATGCAGTTGGACCCAGATTTTGGTTATTAAGTCATTTCATGTGATAACTAGCAAAGTTACAGCACTGAAAAGCGTAGCATACAACTTTTTAAGACTTTGGAGGCAACAGTGGGCAGCCCTGTACCTGGGAACAAGGCTGAGGGTCAAACCCAATCTCAATCAAAATAATAGTTACCAGGTGCATGGTAATAATAGCATGTGGATGTTTTGTTAGGAAATAGGAGTTCAGCAGAGATGCCTGGCTCAGTCAGAGAATATTAGATACATTACATATGTTATTAGGAAATAATAGGAACAAATATTCAAACGGGAAGCCTGACTCATAGCAACAGGGCACTTCAGTGCAGTGGGTGAGAAAATTACCTTCTGGATTGAGATTCACAGCATGCACTCAGACCTGCAAATCTGGTTGTGGGGGTACAAATGGAGGCTTGTGAAAGTCGACAAAGATGACAGCTTTTCACATCTGGAAAACTGAATAATAACAACAATTCAGTTGGTGAAGAAGGGCTGGAAATTACGTTTTTTCAATTCTGATTCATGGCAGGAGCTGGAGATGTGCAGATTCCAATTGGACTTTGCACAGGCTAGCTATTTTCCTTTCTAAATGACAAAAGAAATAACAGTTGATGAAGTTGCCTTTGGGGGACTGGGGAATGATTGTTTCTGCTATTTAAAAGAGTATGTTGTAGCTATTAATTACTAGTAGACACTTGATAAATTCTACTTTTATTGATTTAAGGCTATCACATCTCACATTACCCATGTTGATGGGTATGGGGGCAGTGTAGATGCCCACTATCTTTCTTTTTCTGTGCATGTACATATATATATATATATGTGTGTGTGTGTGTGTGTGTGTGTGTGTCTACACACAGATTACACATATGCACACACATCCTCAGTCAAGTCCAGGGGTTCTTTATGATTTTAAAGATTAATAACAAATCCTCTATCTGCCACCTTTAATAATCTCCTCCTCTCTTTTGCCTTACTCCTTATTATGTCCAGTTATACTCTTTTTGATCCAGTTATACTCTCCTCCTTCCATGAACAAAGCACTCTATCTTTTAACTCCAAGCATCTTGTCTGTCTGGCCCCTATTCCTGGAATGTTCTTTTTGTCTCTCACCTCTGGCTTTTGTGGCTTCCTACTAGTCTCAGATATATGGATATGCAGACCATTTGTGTGATTGCACAGCAAGTCAAGCGTGGAGATGAGTTCTTGTTGAGTTATCCCTTGTCTTCTAGATTCAATCTCAATTCTGGATCTAGACTTCATGAATCACCCATAGATCTCTCGCTGACATAATGTGGAAGGTAGAGAGACCTTGGGTTTGTGGAGACAGACTTTCTAGTAAACACCTAAGTGCCAGGGAAGAATAGATGACTGTATCTATGTAAGTTGCCTGCACAATGAATAACAAGAACACAGAGATCTCCAATGATTCAGGTGGGTAGGCAATCCTCACCCAAGTTATCTTACCTAAGGTAAAGAAATACTTAGGACACCCATTTTCTGGGACTTTTGTGCCAAGTCTATACTCATTAAAGAGGATTTTTAATGACCTTCCAAAAGAAAAATTTAAGTGATTCTTATATCTGATTTTTCCTATAGATCCTCTACAAAACGAAGCATTTGGACTAGATAGCCTCTGAGACTCCCTGCAACTCTGAATCTGCAAATCCCACCCATCCCACTTCCTCACTCAAAAAATACTTCTTCAATTGCCTATACAATAAATTCCAAACTCCTAGATTAGCAGTGACTATGGTATTCTTCAGCTGAAGTATTTCTGAAGCAAAACCATAGCCTGATATTCCTATCACAACAGAAACAAAATCATATTAAATGGTACTAAACCTTATTTTCAAATCTGCTAACAGAGTTGAGTTGGCTATCTAGGCTTAAAGAATGGGTTAGTTTGATCATCAGGGGACTGGAAAGCTTTCAAGGTATATGAATTTCTTTGCTATCATTGTTTAATCTTGACAGCACCTCACTTTGTAACACTCATTTTAATCCTAAAGAAGTAGAAAAAGGAGGCGAAGCAGTCTCTTTGATGTGAACTGTCATTTCCTCAAAAATAGGGGCACAAGCTGTTCTTGCCTGGGATATTCACTGTCCTCTTCAGATTTATTGTCTCTGGTCACTTTGCCCTGAATCACATCTCAGAAACCCAACCTCTCACTATGATTAACTCCAATCAGATTCCTTTTAAGTGAGAAAAATATGGCCTATGATTACATCTTCAAAAACTTCATCCATTTGACATGACACTAAGATTTCCAAACAGCTTCTAGACTTAGTGTCAATGAGTGCTGAGAATCCATGTGGTGGAGTTGAATGCCCTTATTTGCTTTTGGCTTAAAGCAGAAAAATTGGATTTAGAAAGCTTTTCCTCATCCGGATCTCTGCAATATATAATAAACTTCTTACATCTGTCACCATCAACATTCTCATTACTGCTTCTACCTTTTATGTTTGAAAGAGAAAGCAGACAGGGTTGCCCTTTCTCTCTCCCTTCTCATTTAAATACCCAATTGTGACTGCTAGTGTGGGAGATTAGAAACCATCTTTCTCACTGGGGCATGAAAGAAAGACCATTACAAATTTAGGATTGCCCTAAGCTGTTTATTATCTTGTTCTTATTAATTGTGAGGAGTAGCTCCTGAGCAGAAAGCTTTCAAAATGTTCGAAAACTTTGCAGTTAGTAAAATGACCTAAGATATTTCTCAGAGTATCTTCTTTGCTTGAGAATTTTTATTTTATCCTAAAAGACTATTATCATCAAACAGCTTATACAAAAATCACTTTTCAAGGCTCAAGACCAATCATGTCTTATGAAACACAAACTCAGTACCAATCCAGAATGATTTCATTTGGAATGCTACACCTGGAGCTTTGACCTAACTTTGCTTTATGAATCTCAAATGAGAATTACCTCCTCTTTGTTTCTTTGCTTTTTATTTCCACCAAAAAAAGGAGATGGTGACTTATTAGGCAGGTGCCTCATTCAGCTGTAAAGAAAATACTAAGTCCCAAATGTCAGGGAGGTTCATGACATATATCTCTAACTGAATTTATGATTGGTCTCAGCCAGGGAGGTCTTGAATTTAAAGTTAGAATATCCTATTTTAAAAAGCAAGAGATGCAAATAGTGGTAGGAGTTCACTATTAGATGATAGATAGGAGCTCTGGAAAGGAACTGGCAGGAGAAGTGTTAGTCCTGACTAGAGTGTTATTTTCTCTGAAGATTTTGGCCAAGTGGATGTAACCAGGGACTTGACGCTCACTCTGCTCCTGTGTTTTTTGGGTCAGCACAAAAATTCTGTCTTGGTCTCTGACCATTTTGTGTCTTCTTCTGCTTGATTCTTAAATGAGAAAGAAATTGATAAGATAATGTTATGGCTAAGAGAATCCTCTTTCTTTTTTTCAGATTAATTGTATCCAATAAATGAACCAAAACATATATCTTATTCTTGAAGAATTCACTTTTTGAACTGAATTAACTGTACTGTATTGAAGGGGAGTTGGGAGGTTTGACTTTTTAATCTTCATTTGGAGAACTCCAGAAGTATGGAGGCCTCCAGAGAGAAACAATACTATATGTTGGCAATATGCAATAGCATGCAATATGACTTAGAAAAATTGGGGTTTGCCATTCTCCAGTTGATAAATGGTCAAAGGATATGAACAATTTTCAGATGAAGAAATAGAAACTATTTGTAGCCACATGAAAAGGTGTTCTAAATCACTATTGATCAGAGAAATGCAAATCAAAACAACTCTTTTATATCACTACACACCTCTCAGGTTGGCTAAAATGACAGAAAAAGATAATGACCAATATTGGAAAGGATGTGGGAAAACTGGGACACTGATACATTGTTGGTGGAATTGTGAATGGATCCAACCATATTGGAGAGCAGTTTGGAACTATGCTCAAAAAGTTATCAAACTGTGCATATCCTTTGATCCAGTGGTGTTACTACTGGGCTTATATCCCAAAGAGATCTTAAAGGTGTAATGTTAAGGCTAGCTGTCTGGAAGTCCTCCAGATGGGCCTTGGTCTTAGCAGGATAGACATCACAAGAAAAGTCAGCAATAGAATCTAGAATCTGTCTCCTTTACAGTCTGTCTGTCATATTCTGGCCCAACCTTGATCTTAGTGGAGGAGTGCAGGACACAGAAGAGCCACCAGGAGGATGGTCAACGATGGAATGTCTCCTTTCCAGTCCTCTCAGCCCTATTACAATTACATCATTACAGCATACTGAGTACGTGTGAACTAGAGAACATTACTTCACCATGCTAAGTACTAAATATATGTAAACTAGAGAACCATCATTCATCAATTACACTGAGTTTACACCTTGTTGTAAGTATCCTTGTTCCAAGTATGTTATGTTGGAAAAATTACCCATGCACATGTTCAATAAATAAGAAACTTTAATAAAAAAATGGGGCTTTGGTTCCTCTCATTTCACTAGGGCAGTAGATGCCCTGATGCTGTTCCTTACCTCCTGGGGGCCCGGGATTTCTTGTGAGCATGTTTTCCTCCCCTAGAGAATTTCTTATTCTTTTCATCCCAAACTCTCTGGGTGACATCAACTAGCTCTTCTAACAATGGAATCTGTGCCAGTGTGATAAGGGTAGAGGATTGGTTCAAGGTAGATAGATGGGGATGCTAAAAGGGCCTCGCTGGAGATTTCCCCCAACCATTGGTATCTAGCTCCTTAGTAAATGTGGTGGTACGAATTTCAAGTCAGATAGGATGAGAGTGTGGCCATCTGCACCTCAAGAGCATTCCTATTGATCCGTTCCTTAAATGGAAATTGGAAGGACAAATGGAAAGGCTTTCTTATGTTGTGCTAGTATACCTACCCTCGCATTATGGCCCCTTACACTGGTGAGAGAAATGTGTAAGGACAAGTAGGGCTTTCAAATCAGACCACATGATTTGGTCCAGATGCCTAGGTGTGGAACAATGCAGTTATATATATATATATATATATATATATATATATATACACACACATATATATATATATATATGTATGTATATGTATATGTGTATGTGTATATATACATGTACATATATACACATACACACATATACATACATATCTTCATATATATATACACACATACACACATATACATATACATATATACATACGCACACACACATGGTAGAATTTAACTTTTACACTCTTCCAAATGAATAATGAATTCTCTCAGTCTGGCCTAACATTATTTAAAATCAAACTGTGATAGAAATTAATGTATTTAATATACTAATTATTCTTACAGCAGTAGGCTGAATATCTAGTACAGCAGACATCTATAGTAGTTTAGCAGAAGATACAATCAAATTCTTCGTCAACAGACATCAAACCATTGGTATGTGTTATTTCAGAGGAATTTCACTTAACTGTTATTTATTCTCTGGTTTCTGGGGAGCAATACCATTAGTCCTTTTCTCGAATAGAAGTCAAAAGGCCACTTGGACAATTTTAACAGTTTTTGACATCATAATAGTGACTTTAATAGATAGATGGGTGGATGGACAGAGTATTTACTAAGTGCTTTCTATGTGTTAGTCACTGTGCTAAGTACTGATAATATAAATTCAAGAAAACCAGGTGGTCCCTAGAAAGCAGGGATGGAAGTTGGTGTTTGTATGTAGGGAAAGCAAAAGAAAGTGCTCTTATATAGTTTTGAAACTGAGTTGAATTGATATGGGAGTGAAGTTAGAACAGCAAGGCCTTGTTATGAAATGATGGTTCTGTTCAGGGACTCAACAATAACATGAGCTGGCTTAAAGGCAAAGGTTCTCAAGATAGGTTAGTTTGCTGGGGAAGAAGTGAAATAGTCTGGAAATAAGTTGAGCTTGGAGACATTGTAAGAGCATGTCTCAAAGGGCCAATCTTGTATCTAATTGTTCCCTCTTCTAGTTATCAACTAGTAAGTAGCTTCTTAAATTGTGGGTTATGACCCTCTATGGGAATTAATGTGGGGGGGTCACAAAATTATGATTTATTATTAGTAAATGTTTGGTTTGCGTGACTATTTTATATAACTATATAATGGGGAGGTCACATAAAAATTTCTTGGGTGAAAAGAGATTGTGAGGAGAAAGAAAGAAAAGGAGTCCTTAACTAGTTGATAATAGTTGACACAGTTTTTAGTGTCTCTGTTTAGATTTCCATTAGATTTTTGGTATTTTTCTGTTTAAGGTTTTGCTAATTTAATAAGCAATTTCTCTTCTTAGAGTTTCAGATTTTAAGGGAATGATGGATATTTTAGAATCACAGAAACACAAAATATTAAAATTATGCAGTTTTCTTTTTTATAGGTGAAAAAACAAAGGCTTAGAGAGGTCAGGATTTGCACGAGGTGACACAACTAGTCAGTGATAGAGCCAAGACTAGAACCCAGATCCCTAGCTTCCTATTCCAAGTTTCATTATTGATGAAGAATTTCTAGAACCCTTTGCTCTAAAGGGGATTATACATTGTTAATGAGACTAAGATTCCAGATCTATGATATGTATTGGTAATTGCTAAGGGCATGGGTGAGCAGGGCAGATGTTAATACAGAGCATAATGGAATTGAAAATGTGCATATTTATATATTGCTTTAATATTTTATCCCAAACTGCTCTACTAAGGAATGAATTATGTCCTGCTATTGCAGCAATTGTGTAGTCAACTGTAGCCATTATGATCTCATCAATACCTTTGGCAGAAATAGGGACATTATAACCTGCTTTTTATTGGGTGCTGTGGAGCAGACAAGGTAATGTATTAGTTCCTTTCATGGGGCATGGGCTTGAAATCGGAAATGAAATGTGATTTGCCTAACTGATCCTCTTAGCAGTCTAGTCTGAAGCTTCTTCAGTAAGTCCCTAGTAATACAGCAAAGTAAAAATAAAAATAAAAATGAGACTGGAGACCTGAGTTCCAACCCCTGTTCTATCTGTTCAACCACTGGCTTGTTGTGTGATTTTTGGGCAAGTCATCTTGTCAATTCCATGATAATAAGACTTACTTGACCCATCTTATAGAATTATGATGATGAAGAAAGCAACTACATCTGGTCTCTGAATGGATCATGGCCAGATAATGAGGCAAAGAACAAAGTGGGACAAGCTATCCCTACAAAGAAATATGGAGCTTTATTTAAAGAGAGTTGAATCACTGAGCATTTATGAAGCACCTACTATGTGTTATACATAAGCACTAGAAATATAAAAGAAAAGCAAAAAAAACAAAAAACAAAAAACATCCCTGCTGTCAAAGAGCTCATTGTATAGTAGGGGAGGCTATTCAAACAATTATGTATAAACAAGATATAGACAGAATAAACTATGGCCATTCTTGAGAGGAAAGGCTTTTTGTAGAGAGGCAAACTTTTGCTGAGCCTTGACACCGTAACCTAGCTTCTGCTAGTGTGGGCTGGCCTTTGAATCTGCAAGACTTGAGTTTAAGGCTCACCTCTGACACTTCTTACATCCTGTGTGACTGTGGGTAAGCTCCTTAATTTCTCAATGCCTTAGGAAATCTTCTGTGAGTATAAGTTGCAGATAAATGGCTCCTCTAGTGCTATAGAAAGAAATTCTGGAGATTTCCAACCTGGAGATTCACTGAGGAGATTAGTGGTCTCAAGCAAAAGCAAATGAGAAATGGAATAAATGAATGGATGATGGACAAATAAACAGATAAATAAGAAAATAAATGAACAAACAAACAAACAAATAAATGAAGGAAGGAAGGAAGGAAGGAAGGGATGAAGGAAAGAAGGAAGGAAGGAACAATAAAGGAACCCGGGGATAATGATCTTGGAGGTAAGAACTCTTTAAAGTAGCGGAAAATATTAAATGAATAAAGAGTCAAGAGAAAAATCAGCCAGAAGGTTAAAACAGATTGTAGAAAAGAGTAGGGAGAAACGGGAAATGAAAAAGCAATACAAATTTAAGCTTAATGTGCTTATTTTTAAAATGTAGAATCAATTTAATGTTTTTTTGTTTTTGTTTTTGGAAACTAAGTTCTTAGAATCAGAGAGATATGGCTGAAGAGACCTTAAAGACCATCTAGTTCAAATCACACATTTGAAAACTAAGGAAATAAAGCCTCAGAACTATAAACTGATTTGCCTAAGATTTCACAAAGATTTGGTGAGGAAAGAATAGTAAATATAGACATAACTATAACATGCAAATGCATTTTATAAGAATTTACAGTTATTTTTAGGATCACAGGGCTTTTGCAACTAGAAGAAATTTGAAAGATTATCTGGTTTAGTTTTCTCCTTTTAAAGGTGAGGAAACTGGGACTGAAAGAGGGGACAAGATGTATGCAATGTCACATAGCTAGTGCCATTCATGGTTCAAACTTTGATGAATTTGACTCCAAAACCAGTGTCCTTTTTTCTTGTCACTTTATGATCTATGAAGCAGAAATGAAAATAACACGGTTATTCTGGCCTCACACTCTGAGGGTCAGGACTGTTACATTTTACCTCCCTTAGTGTTCTTAGGTATTATTGTAAAGAGGTTGAAGAGATAGATCTCTTTTCTTTGCTATCACTTCAAGGCCCTACCTGCTAGGTGCCCCAATTTTTAGGGGCCCAGGGACTAGCACCTTAGTTTTAACCATCAGATTAACTTTTACAAAGGAGTATTGACTTCAAAGATATAGCAAAAATACACGTTTCCCCCAAACTTCAAGGCTATAACATTCCCTTATATACTTTTTACACTTTTTTCCCACCCCTGCCCCATCTTGGTATCTGGTGACATGGCTAAATTATTATCTCCCTTGTTTAGTCTCACCAGGTTCATGTCCGATGCCATCAGAACTGGCTTTTGCTGGACTGGAACTCTAGGACTCTTGTTTTTTAGAGTCTTGTTGCTAAGCTGACTTCAATACCTGGCCATTCCTGAACTGCTTGGTCTCTTGGGATAGATTGAAAATTCAATTCCCTTCACTTAGAGTTCAAAAAAAAGAAAAAGGTCAAAGACCCAAGCTCTTTTTTGGGGGCCACATGACCTCAGAAACAGAACAAACTAGGTCCTATGTAACCTTCGTCCCATACTGCATGGTATAAAATGAAGAAATCACCTTTACTTTCACACGTGGATGCAGGTGTAAAGCCTAGCTATTAAAAGACACTGTCAGTTCTAAATATGTAACCAATGAAAAAAAGGCTGCTCGGACCAGGAGATCATTATATACTTCAACAACAATACTATATGATGACCAGTTCTGATGGACCTGGCCATCCTCAGCAAGGAGATCAACCAAATCAGTTCCAATGGAGAAGTAATGAACTGAACCAGCTACACCCAGCGAAAGAACTCTGGGAGATGACTAAAAACCATTACATTGAATCCCAATCCCTATATTTATGCCCACCTGCATTTTTGATTTCCTTCACAAGCTAATTGTACAATATTTCAGAGTCTGATTCTTTTTGTACAGCAAAATAACGTTTTGGTCATGTATACTTATTGTGTATCTAATTTATATTTTAATATATTTACTATCTACTGGTCATCCTGCCATCTGGGGGAGGGGGTGGGGGGTAAGAGGTGAAAAATTGGAACAAGAGGTTTGGCAACTGTCAATGCTGTAAAGTTACCCATACATATAACCTGTAAATAAAAGGCTATTAAATAAAAAAAAAAAAAAAAAAAAGAAAAAAAGGCTGCTCCCAAACCCATGGTAATCCAGTCCAGAACGTCTTCAGTCCACCAGGCTCCCAAAAGCGGCCTCCTAGCTCTTCTATGTGATGATTCTGTCTTAGAAAATCTGGGTGGGTGCCAGAAACTTCATTACAGAAATAACAGCTGTCAAAAAGCTTGGAAAGGCATTACACATTGTACAAATGGCAGAGAAGGATGATGATAATGATGATGATGATGATGATGATAGTACCTTTTATTACTGATCCAACCCTCTGATCCATAAACCTAGGGATTGGTTACCTCCTCTTACTAAAATATGACTTAGTGCTTCGGAGGAATTGTATATTTTTGGGCTTTCAGTATAAATACTCATTCTGAGAAGCTTGAGTATTTGTGGACTTTTTATGAATGTGCACAGATCCTACTCACTATTCTTCTCTTCCAATAATTTTAATGAGAATTTATACAGTACTTAAAATATCTTGGCAAAGCAACCTGCAGTTCCCACTAATAGTTGTCACTCAAATGGCTGTTGGGTTAGCCTGATTTGTTTATCCTTTAAGAAGATGAAATGGAATTAGGTAAAATGAGTACTTAAGTTTCCAGGGTGATTTGTGTTTTGTCTCAGTAAAGGGGTGTTTCATGTGATATTGACAGGGAATTTTTGGTTCCATGGATATTCTCTGCAAAGTAGAATCAAGGAGAACATAATGAGGGGGATTTGGGCCAACTGACTTCTCCATTAGCTAATTATATAGTGCTAATAAGTGTTATCTAGGATGGCAGAAATTAATTGATGGGAAAGGCATGGATTGGGGGTTAGGAGACTTGGATTCTTGACCCATTGTTGTCACTGAGTTAATTGCCTCAACTTGGGCTGAGGCACTTTATATTTTGGGGGATCACTTTCCCCATCTGTTGGCTATAAATGATGAAAATTTTATATATTGTTTATGTCATCATAGGCGAGTCATTTGAGTTCTCTAAGCGTCAGTTTCTTTTTTTAGTCAAATAAATACTTTCTCATATCTTTTCAAATTATCAAAACAAATTTGTGAGGTAATTAGGGCAAAGTTTATCACCCTCCATTTGACAGAAGAAACTGAAATTTAGAGAAATGAAATGACTTACCTGAGAGAATGACTACCTTGTTAATGGTAGTTCCTTTAGAGAGAAATGCAAATGGATTTTTTCCCACTCCATAAACAAATTCTTTTTTTCATCTATCATAGACAGGGAAGGTGATATAGTAGATAAAGTACTAGATTTGGGTAAGGAATATCTGTACTCAAATCCTTCAGATACTTATTAGCTATGTGATTCAGGACAAACAAAATTCTCTCCCTTGGTCTTAGTTTCCTCATCTTTAAAATGGGACCTATCTCTCAAAATTATGTGAAGCATCAAATGAGATTATATATATATATATTTATATAATATTTTGTAATTCTTAAAATACTATGTGAATGTTAATTATTATTATCATTATTATTATCATTACTACTTTTACTACTTCCCTACCACACTTCATCTGTTGTTTTTATCTCATTGAAATTCAACTTCACCTTCTTTGGTGAGTTTAATTCATGGGTTAGAACAGACGACTTTTTGTAAAGAAAAGACATACTGTGGAGAGACTGAATGTAAACTGCACCTTGCTAGGGGGCCCTTTTCCTGAGGAAGCAAGAATAATAATCATCATAATATAAGCTTGAAATTCATGCTTTTCTCCTCTTCAGTCCAGAGTCTGAAACGCTTGCTGATGTCTTCAGTATTACAGTGCCTTACAGAACAAAAGGAAGTCTGGGGACCTGTAAGTTTGTTATTGTGGGAAAATTCTTGAACTCCTCAGCATAGTGAATGACTATAGTAAATAAGCCAACTGGAGCAGTTCAATAAGCCAAGCAATAAAAAGAATGAAGCTGTGATATTGTTTCTATAGAAGTGGGGTTAGAGCCCACCTAGGGGTTTGTGTGCAAGTATTCTGTAAAATGGCCTGTGTGGTGTTGCCTAGAATCTGAACCAAATCTTAGTAGCGTTAAAGAATGCACAAGAATCTTGGGGATATTTCTCAGGCTTGTTATACAGAGAGAGTGCAGATTTTATAAATTCAAAAGAATCTAAGATGATTTTCTCTCTAAACAATGTTTTACAGCTTTATGAACTATGGTTCATAAATCCTAGACATGGAGAAGAGATGAGGAAATTCACTTCTTCATTAAAGAGATGAGAAACTAGGAATGTAGAATGCCAGATTTGCAGTCACATATCATCATTAAACTGGTTGATTTTTGCTTTCCTTGTTATAAAAGAAAGTCTCATAATGGGGGAGGGACATATTCTCTGATGATTGTGATGAAAAAACAAAAAGCATTAGACTTTAAAGAAGAGAAAACTAATTTTCTTAAATGATGCTTCCTCTGAAAATTCACATTATGATTTCTTCTTCCTTACATAAAAGAAAGAAATATGAGGTACCTAGGAACCCCAAATTTACCTTTTCCCCTATGTTTTAAGACATTAAAACAATTATTTAATTTCTTTAGCCTTTAAGTCTTTGAGACTGATTTGTATAGGGCTCTCCAGCTTTACCTTTCTCTTGTTTAAGTTTTTTTTCCCTCATGTCTTCTTTGCCCAAGAGTCATTATGCTCAGGCTCAGCAAGTTGCATCAAATGGCTGGCAGGTTGAACGACTTTAGCAGGAATAGCTTTCCACACAAATCTCCGGGTCAAGTGCCCCAAATAGCAGCTTAGTACTTGAGGTTGAATGCAGTTGTCTAATTTCCTTTCCACCTTCCAAGTCAGAAGAGGAGAGTGTGAGCAGACTTAAATGTGTCAGACAATTTTGGGTTGTCTGAAGAACTATTGTCAAGATTTGCCTGGATGTTATACTCACATGCTTCCTTTAGCCAAGTGCTATGATTTTCCTGATTTTACATATAAGCCTTAGACAGACTAAGTCTTGCCCTAATAAGAAGGATGCAAGAATCTTCTGGGGAGACCAGGAGTTTGGCTCAGAGTTGGCTTTCTGGCTGTTGGTACTTCAGAGTTGCAGTCTGGACTTCTGATTGGTTTGCCTTTTGCAACTATCCAATTCCTGAGGATTTCCTATTTTCTCCGCAGCCTTCAAGGCCTCTGATAGTTCTTTTTTATTTTGAAATAAGACAATAATCTTATCTTTTATGAGGGAGGATTTAAACAACTCTTCCTTTTTAGTTCCAATATCTAACTTAGTTGAGACTGGGTCTCAATCACTCAAAAGACTTCATACTAACTGTGCAAAGGACATTCAAACTAGAAAGATATATAGACCAAGGAAACTTGACCATTCCCCAGGGATTTTAAAATTATTGAATAAGTTGAGAAGGGAAGGCTTTTCTAATTGGAGTTTGTATTGCTTTCCACCACTCTACTGAGAAGAAATAAATTGAAAAGGAGAAATCTCAGCTTAGGGCAGAATAAATTGGAAAGGCGAAATTTCAGCTTAGGCCAGATCTTAAAGAGATCCTCCATTAGCAGATGAGTGTCAGCATTATTAGAAACCAAGCCTCTGTAAGGAACTCATAAAAAAGACTACTCCATATCTAAAAGTAATTGTTTAAGCACCACAATGGGAGGAAAGGACTTCCTGCTGTAAGTTACTCCTTTGACACATATGCTTTCTAACCCTGGGCCTGTTTTACCCTAGACTTTATATGTCTTTATGCAAAAATATATTATAGACTTTTGTGTGTATGTATGTGAGGGGTGGGGATGGGAGTAGGGATGTTTCAATTGTTCTTACTGTCTTAAAAACACTTAAAAAACTTATCTTAAAAACATTCCTTTCAGGGAGGGAAAGTTGTAGCCAGCCTACTTTGGAAACACCTTTTATCAATAGGAATAGAAGTTGAGATATAAGGATCCACAAAACTTCCAGAGTCTACACTCTCCTATTAAGTCTTAATCTTGATGAAATGAAGGATTTTATCTTTTGTTCAAGGAATTCCTAATATTCACAGGGAGATTTCTGAATAGGGGCCTATGGGCTTGCATTTTTAAAATCATACTATGGAGGTGGTGAAAAAATCCTGTGGATGAGAGTTCAGTACCTTCTTTAAACATAAAAATTCTTATTATTTGCAAAAATATTTCTTGTGAATAAAATGTGCTCTATAGATTATATATATATATATATATATATATATATATATGTACATATATATTTATATATACTTCTTAAAGGATAGAAAGTGATAGAGTAGAACGGAGGTGGAAGGTTAAACTAAAATAAATTTCAAAAGACTAGAGGTAAGCTTAAATTTCAAAGAATAAAGGTATCCAAGGGCTAAGTTAAGGCCATGGCATCATGCTAGCATGCAGACTACAAAAGAAGAGGGCTAGACAGAAACAGGAGTTCAGCTAAAAATCAAAGGATCCAGAAAATACCGCAGGTTAGAGAGGCACAAAGTCAAATACTAGAAGAGCAGATGGGACTAAAAAGATCCATGGGTCAAGTAGGTAAAAAGTTGAGCCTAGAGAGAAGTCAGCTGAAGCAGTGAGAGCAGGATGCAAAGCACAGACTGCAGTTCTAGGCAGGCAGCAGGCCGGAGAGGCTTGGAGGTCAGAGCCTCTGCAAGAAGGGCCCCACTAAATAGGACTGAGAATCCTGCTCCTAGGACCCCATCCATTTGTTCTGGGCTCTGCTGCATGTGCCTGGCCAGAGACCAAAAAGGGCTGATAATGACTAACCAAAGCTCCTGTGGGCTCAATGATCATCTATATGTGAATGACTTCCAGATCTATATATCAAGCCCTAAATCCTAGTCTGTCTCCTGAGCTCCAGTGCAGCATCCCAAATGCCTATTAGTCATTCTGGATGCCCCATAGACATCTCCAACATGTCCAAAATGGGTCTTGTTATCAGCTCTGTACCCGCCCCCCCAACCAAACCTCTTCCAAACTTCTCTGCTGCGGGCACCATCATTCATCCTTCTAGTAATCCAGTCTGCTCTCTCTGATTTTCTCCATTCCTCACATTCCATCATCCCAATATCCCGTCAGATGCCACAGCTGAATAATTCTTCTTCTCCAACTTTTTTTATATTCATCTCTTTTTCTCTAATCTCAGAGTCACTATCCCGGTTCAGACTCTCAACATATTTCACCTGGGCCCTTGAAATAGTCTCTTACTTAGTCTTCCTGTTCCTTTCTCTAACCTATCCTCCTTCTCCAAGGTGATTATCCTAAAGTACTAATTCTGACCACATTTCCCCCACCCCACCCCACTCAAATTTTAGGGATTTTACTCCCAGACTCACATACAATCTCCAATATTTCTCTTTTAGAGCAATTCACGGCCTCACTTGACTTTTTAGTCTTATATGTTATTCCTCATCATGCATTACTATCCAACTACATTGATTTTATTGTTCTCCTTATGTACAATTCATTAGCTCATCTACTGACCTTTGCATGGGTTATCCTTCATGCCTGGAACATACTTCCTAATCATTTCTTTATTTTAGAATCCTGCATTTCCATTAAAGCTCAGTTCAACTGTTACCTTCAGCTTGAGGCTTTGCTGATCTTCTAAGCTCCTAGTGCCCTTCCTCATTAAAGTAGCTCAGACATAAACACAGGCACAGGCCCATATATGTGTGTGTGTCTCTCTCTCTATATATATAATGTATACATACATATTAAACATTATGTATGTGTATATATATATATATATATATATATATATGTACTTTTTTGTGTTTATTATCATCTGTGTTAGAATATAAGTTCCTTGAGGGTTGGGGCTGATTATCTTTTGTCTTTACCCATCTCTAGCACCTAGCACAGTGACCAGCACAAAAGAGCTTAATAAATACTTGCAACATATTTAACATATCAGCTTCCTTACTGTCTTGGGGAGGGAGGGAAATTTTGGAACACAAAGTTTTATAAAAAAAAATGTTGAAAATCATCTTTATATGTATTTGGAAAAAATACTATTGAAAATTAAAAAACATAAGTGTTTTCAAACTGGTTGATTAAAGAGGTCAAAATAAATCTCCCCCAATTTAATTTAGAAACGATGATGTTAGGACTACATCCCAGTGGAATCATACTGAAATTTTAAGAAGGCTTGGAGGCTATCTAAGTTTAGGTTGAATCAGAGTTTATCTCAATTTCTAGTGCACAGCTGATGGTAAATGTTAAGTCCAGGCAAACTCCCATTCTTTCATTTGTTTTAGAGTAGTATTCTAGAAAGTTGATATGGCTTTCACTTAATGAGAAGTCAAATGCTTTTTGGGTCTGTCTTTCAGTCTCACAACTTTCCTTAGCCTTCCTGGTATAAGAATGGTCACTCTGGGATGGTTGACATAACTCAGTTTTTATAATTGTTTTGGGGTGTTTTATTATTATTTTTTTTTGCCTACATTCTAGTAACAATTCAGATGGCCCACAACATCTTCTTTCATTTGTCAAATGTTCATATCTCAAGATCAATAATGTCAAATGATAATCAGTAGGCTTGTCTTCTTCTCAGTCATGCTGGAGCTTGTAAAATTTCAAACAGAATTGATCTCACAGTTTTGGAGAAAAAACTGTCAAAAATGCTTGGTCTGCTCTAGTTTGGTCTGACTTGGTCTGGCCAGGCAGATATTGATTTTGATCATGTTTATAATGTCTCTCTCTTTTTCCTTCCTGTTAAGGAGGGCATTAGGCAGTATTTGGAGATTATAAATGCAAAGTAGTGGGCTGGGATCTAGAGAGCTATTATAAGGTCTGGGAGTAGGAAAGGAGGAACAGAAAATATCCTGAGTTAGAGACAGGGTCAGCAACAATTCAAATAGTCACAGGCTTGGAGTATCTTTCTCTCTCTCTGTCTCTCTTTGTGTTTCTCTCTCTCTCTCTCTCTTTCTGTCTTTCTCTGTCTCTCCTTTTCCCCCTCCCCCTTCCATGTTTGTCTTTTTTTTTTTCCTGTCTCTTTCATTCTCTTTTCCTTTTGGTATTTCTCTCTCTTTTTTCTCTTTGCTTCTATCTTTTTATCTCTTTAAGTCTCAGACACTTTCCCTCTGCCTTATATGTATATAGAAATATAATAGAAAAGTATCTCCATATAATATATAAAATATCCATATATTATATTATTTATAGATATCTATATACTACTCCATCTGTGTGTATATGTTTATGTGTATATATATATATATATATATGTGTGTGTGTGTGTGTGTGTGTGTGTGTATACATATATATGTAGAGAGAGAAAGACGGGGGAGACAGTTGAGTGCTACATCGGATAAAGTGTGAAATTTGGAGTCATGAAGACTTGTCAACCAGAGTCCAAATCTGGCCTTAGTAGCTGTGTGGTGCTGAGAAAGGCCCATCTGTTTGCCTCAGTTCCTAATCTGGAAAATGAGTTGGGAAAGGACATGGTAAACTACTTCAGTATCTTTGCCAAGAAGACTTTAATAGGATCACAAAGAATTGAATCTAATTGAAATAAATGAGCAACAACAAAATGTATCTGTACATACCTGCATATATGCACACACACATACATGTATATGTGTACATACATACACATGCACACACATACATATTTCTATGCCTCAGCATTTTGTCTTGGTCCAGATCGATCACTGCATTCATGTAGAGAGCTCCTCTGCCTCAGATCCTTCCTCCGCTGATATGCTTCAGCAGCTCTGAAATTTATAGTCTTCGAGGTTTTCTTAGAGCACTGGCAGATTTAAGTCACTTACATTCCAGGATCAGGATTTGTAGCTAAGTCTTCCTGACTCCAAGACCAGCTTATCACCTACCGAGCCATGCTTCTTCTCTAACAGCTTTACATGAAATATTCTGTGGTTCTGTTTTGTCGCATCCCCTTACCAGTTGGTAAGTCTCAGGAGAATGAGGACCATGTCATATCTTAACTTTACATCTCCCCCAGCACCTGTTGCGATTCTCTACATGTGTTTAGTGCTTCTTAAGTGTTAGTGGAATGAATGAATTAGTAGACCCGCAGAGACTGAGAGAATGGGTTGAAAAAACTCATTATTTAGAACTGACTGAGTGGATGAAGAGTGGATGAAAAGTGGGCAAATATGATGCATAAAAATTAGGTGGACCACAGGGTCTGAGGTTGGAACAGTGAGTTGTAAACCCAGAGGTTGACAGAAGGCATGGGAAGGGAATGAGATGGCTTGGGGGTTGAGTAGAAGGAAGAAGCGTGGGATTAGGAGTTAGAAAACCTGATTTTAAAATGCTGTCATCTTCTCAAGGAGAGATCTTTGTCAAGTCCCTTCATACCCTTAGACCCCAGTCTCATCATCTGAAAAAGGAGGGAGTTGTATAAGATGATCTCCAAGCTTCCAGCTGTATATCCCATGTCTGTGGAGAGGCAGAGAAACAGAATCAAGAGGAGCATGTCTTTAGAGGACCCTCTTACATACAATGATTTCTGTTTAATACTTTCACAATAGCATGGTGAAAATCCTTCTGAAATAGGTTTCCTGTGAATAGTGGGTGGTTTGGGAGAATTTTTGTAGTCTGTTTTAATGATTGCTGGTCTTGAATTCTAGGGAATGTTAATTAATTAATTAGAGGTCAGCATTGCTTTTGTGCCATGGCAAGTTAATGGGGTCTTCTTATGGTTCTCCCCACCCTCTGATTGTTTTCATAAATCTACGGATCTAGTTGAGACTCATAGTTAAGCTTTTCCCTTGGGGAGGGGAGATGAGACTGGACTTTCTAAGCCTGTTCCCTTTCTCTTCTTTTCTATTCATGGCTGGGAGTGAGACCAATGACTCATGAAGAATGAATCTTTATTTATAATGGAAAAGACTCATTAAGACTATGTATTTATTCAAGGAGTACAAATTTTAAAGAGATTAGATGTGTTAGTGTGCTCTAATAAAATAAAAACAAAATAAAATGTTCTGGTCACTGGAACACAAATAATTCAAAGCTCATTTCCCCTCTAAGTCCCCTATGTTTCAAAAGAACAAGATTATATGCTGATACAAATGATGGTCTAGTTTTCCTAATCAGGTTATTCAGTATGGTGACCTTTTTGGCTCATGTTACAATTTCCCTTTTGTTAAGTATTTATTAGCGTTTGGTCCCAACTGTTATTTCCTTTATTCTGTCATTCACCAACAATATGCAACATGTTTTCTCTGGACAGAACATCATGCTAGAGGGGGAGGAAAGTCCAGTCTAGATCAGGAAGTTCCTTGGTGGTGATTAGCATGTTTACTCTTTTTCGAAACTTGTTCTGGACTCACAAGACCTTGGTTAAAATACTCTCTGTGATTTTTACTTACTGTTTACTTATTTACTGTGATTTCAAACTAGTCATTTACCTCTCTTGGACCTCAGTTTCCTTCTCTGTACAAAGATCTCTGAGATCCCTTTTATATCTTAAGAAATTTAAAATAAAAAAATAAAAAGTAATAATTAAGTTCTCTGTGTTAGATGCTAAACAGGATACAAAAATAGCACATAGGATTTCTGCTCTCAAGAAGATTACAGTCTTATCTGGAAGGCAAAGTAGAGAACAATAGTTATTCACAAGATCTTAGAATTCTGGAATATTTTGGAGAATATTAGAATTTTCACTTGACACTTGAGGAAACAACCTCAGATTGGTTAAGTAATTTGTTTAAGGCCCCACAGTTAGTGAGAGTCTGAGCTTTCAATTCCTACCAGGTAGGGGTATTCCTCACTCCAAGTATGCCCTATTGCCCACTAATTAATAGGTGACTTAATGCTGTATGCTATGTGAAGGGATAAGGAATACCATAGGAAATCAGGATAATTATAATTGCATCCTAGCTCTTAGTTATGTGATACATGTAAGATTGTCAAAGTACTTTCACAAACTATTTTATGTGGCCCTCAAAACAATCTTTACTATTATATTATTCTTAATTGGAAGGATGATTGTGAATTGGAATAGAGTTTCATAAAGAAAGCATGTCTCATAATTTAATATTTTATTTTCCCTCAGTTACATGTAAAATGATTTTAAATATTTGTTTTTAAAACTTTGAGTCCTAAATTCTATTCCTTCCTCACTCTCCCTTGTCCCCCACCTATTGAGAAGGCATATGTGAAGTCATATAAAACATTTTCATATTTCATAAAAGTCATGTTGTGAAAGAAAACATAGATTTCCCCCTCAAGAAAAATAAAGTAAAAAAAAAAAAGTATGAAGAAACCTGAGGTCCCAAGCACGTGAGATTAAATAGTAATTGGAGCATACTCTATTAATATATATGCTTGGAGAAAGAATGGCCCCCGCTCACTCTTTGTGCAAGTCCTGATGTGTTGTATAGGAAATGACAATTTTGGTGGGTGGAGGCAGAGGGGTGGAGAGAGAAGCGGAAAGAGAGTGCTGGCTGGTGTCTTGTTGCAGCTGCTCACATTGCTAATCCCCCTTTACCTCCAATCCCCCTTCACCTCCGATCCTTCTTCACCTCTACTGAGAATAAAGATTGAAGATTTTCCCTTAACCTGAATTCCTGACTCCGGCTGATTTTAAAATATGCCGTCATCACAGAAACCATGTCTTAAACTAGACATAAGAGGAAGTTTAGTTTTAGATTCACAGAGAGAACGTGAGAGAAAAAGGAGTAGATGGGAGATTGGGGAGATACAGAAGTGTGTATATAAACCCTGGATCTTCAAAATACCCTAAAGAGATATGGAAATGCAGTGGAAAACTTGTGTTAAGGGAGAGATTATTTTGTTAAGTTAGTCAAGTTAGTTAAGGGAGGTTAGTAGGCCAGTTGATGGAAGACTTGAAAAGTGAGGAGGTTGGCCTTAATTATATTAATAGGCAATAGCATTACTGAAGAGTTTTTATTTTTGGTTTTCTTTTAGTAGGAATAGTGAATTATGATGAAAAGGGTATTTTAGGAAGATTCAATCTTGTAGCAGAAGGAGAAAGGTAAAATAGGGGGAGCAGGAAGAGACCAAAAGCTAAACTAAGATATTATTGCCATAATTAAGGGAGAATGGAAAGGAAGAGACCAGGGGCAACTGAGGATTTCAGTGGACTTTGCATTAAGAATGAATTCAAATGCAGTCTCAAATACAGGGAGCATCTCTTAACTTCTATCTGTCTCAGTTCCCTCCCTATTAAAATGTTTTGCAAACCTAAAAGCATCACATAAAATTTCAGTTATTAATCAGATAATATAATTAATCTATTTGATAAATAATTATGGTAATTATTGATGAAGGTAATTAATAATGATTATAAGAATAATAATAAGAGAAGAAATAGGAATTGTGAAGGGTCATTTATTTGTAAGTCTTGGTGACTCTAGGGACATTTTCAAGTAATATTTTTGAAAAGACTGCTTTAAATTTACTTTCTGTTCTTTCCAAAATTCATCAAAAGTCTTAAATGTTTAACATGACTAAATAGTTTTTAATTACTTGGTTTTCTGATAAATTAAACTATAGTGTAGTTTTTTTTATTTCAGCAAGATGTTAAAAAAAAAACATAATCACATCTAATATAAATATCCCTGACCAAAAGTCCATCTTGAAATTGCTCATTGAGCAGCGTCTTTGAGCACTGGGATAAATCACCTGCTGTCTCTAAGGAGTTAGAACTTCTGTTGTTGCCTGGTCAGCAAAAGGCCCTACTCTGTTTTGTCCCTTTGCTCTGAGAAGCAGTAGTTTCCTAGTAACTCTTCCCTCCCCTCCTGACCTGCAAAGTCCTTGAAACTTGCTGTGAATGCTCTTTTAATCCCAGGTTGCCTATATAAGGCTGACTCGGCTTTCTGAGATGCATGCATATACAAGTACACACTTATTCGTGTGCATACACACACATACTCACATACACACATGTAAACCAAATTAAATAAATATGAACACCAAGGAGTTCAGATTCAGATGCTGGCTTTCAATCCCCTAAGTCAATCACCTCCAATTCTATCAAGACTTTCAAATACTTTTCTAGTTTCCATGGATTGTCACCCAGTGGATGTTTCAACAAGTATTACCACAAAATTCATAAATTGAGTTGTTTTGAGAATTAGGAGAGCTGTTGTTTGATTTCACTATGGACTTATGTTTACCTTTGACATCTCCTTAAGTTTAGACATGGCCTTAAATTTGTTTTAGAAGCACAGAATTTGAGAACTACAAGGAATATTAAAGGTCATCTAGTCTAACCTATCCTTTCCTGTGCTATTTTGAACGTCAGTACCATAGGAAACTAACTTGCTTTAATTTTAAACCTTTTCCTAATTTAACTCTTTTCATATTCTGGCTCAAGCTGAATCTGGCTCTCTCCTGATGACATAGCTTTCCTGGCCACCTTTTCTGGTACTGTTTGTACTTTCACTCATAGTCGACCCCCACTGCCTCCCCCACAACTCAGAGGTTATGGTTGGGATGGAATACTCCTTTCTCCTTGTCTACATCCTCTCTCTACTATCATTACTCAATAACTTTCCTTCCTTTGAGGTTCATTCACTCAGTCTATATTTACTACCCCATGAAGATTCTGGTAGCTATTATCTACTACCTTGTAGGATGCTCTCCTACTTTTCTTAGGGAATTCAGTGTCAGGCTTATAGTCTTTTTCTGTTTCCAACTCCCCGTCTCATACTAGGGCACTTCAGTATGCAAATCTTCTAACTCATTTCTCAGGACTCACTACTGCAGCTCATCTCAGCTATACACAGAGATTATGCCATCTCCCACAAGAATTCCACTTTAAAGTTCATGAACTCTAAAATACATTTCTCTGATACTAACCTGGTATTTTCTGCTTCTTCTTGCTAACATCTTCTAAAAGAACATTAGTGGGATTAGAGTGAGGAAGACCTGCGTTTAAAAGTAATCTCAGATACTTCTTCCCTTATAATCCTAAACAAGTCCCTCAACTTCTATTTGCCTCAGTTTCTTTAACTAAAAACTGGGATTTATAACAGCATCTACTCCACGGGGTAGTTATAAGGCTCAAGTGATTGAACAATATATATACTATGTTGTTTCTGCTCAAGTAGTGATGAAAGAAGTTGGAAAAAACTCACAATATTATGTTGATGGAGTCTACTGCAAATTTATATTATCATAATCACAACAGGGTTCTGACTGGAAAAGGAAATCCTTTTAAATCTCCCTAATTGACTCACTATTTCACTCCTACAGTGGTTCTTCCAAATGTTTTAGTACCTCCTCATGTCCCATAGCTCCTTCTCCCCATCTTCTTAGTTGAAAACCTCTATTCATAGTACACTGAAAATAACTGAAACCATTTTCTAGAAGTTCTCTCTTTCCCCTGTCTTATTTTACATCCTCTATATACCTTCTGTTATTACCTTCTTCCCTTCTGTCTTGCATGAAGAAGTAACCTTTATGCTTACAAGGAGTCCCTTCCACATGCACAAATGATCCTTTCCATCCTGTCTTCTCCATTTTGCTCACTCTCTCATTTATCTTTAATTTTCTATATACTGGCTATTTCCCTGCTAGCTACAAAATGCCCATGTTTTCCTCATCCTCAAATCCCCAACTTTTCTCTTTATGGCTAAACTCCTCAAGAAGGACAACTTTACCAGCTGCTTCCCTTTCCTTTCTTCTTTCTCTCTTCCACCCCTGCATTCATCACCTTCCCAAAGGATGTATGCAATAATCTGCTGGTTGTTCCCCCTACCACAGGTGCCCCTGCTCCAGCCTATCTGCAACTCTTCCTAAAGTGAAGGTTTGGCCATGTCATCACTCTATTCAATAAATTCTAGTAATTCCTCATCATCCCAGAATGAAAAATGAAAAATAAAATATAAAATCATCTTTTGGACTTTGAGAGTCCATAACTTGGCCCCAGCCTGCCTTTTCAGTCTTCTTAAATACTCCTCCCTATGATGTACTCTGTGATCCAGTGACAAGAGCTTCCTGAATAAAATACTTCACCTGTTGATTCCAAGCATTTTCACTGGCTGTCCCCTATCGCTAGAACTCTCTTCCTCTTCATCTCTACCTTCTGGTTTCTCTAAGACCTAGCTAAAATTCCACCTTCTGTAAGAAGTCTTTTATCCCTTAGTGCCCTGATTATCTCCAATTTGTCCTGTATGTGTCTTGTTTGTATATATTTGTTTTCATATTATTTTCCTCCTATTTGAGAGCAAGAACTATTTTTTTGCCTTTCTTTGTATCTCAGCATATATCACATTGCCTGGAATATAGCAGGTATTTAATCAATGTTAATTTGACTTAAAGAAGTCAGGACCTACTCCAAACCGATTTTTGGAGGAAGCAACACGACCCATTGAAATAACCAAACTGGACTTTGAAAGATGAATTTTGATAGCTTAAACTCTCCTTTGGTGTTGTAAGTACTTGCTGAATATGACCTTAGAATGCCAAACGACTACTTGCCAGGAGCAGTGGCAATCTGAAACCATCCCCAGCTCTTCGAGAAAGTATGACTTATTAAGGTGTTAGCTGCACACAAGTGTCCTCATGGATCTGACATTTGTTTGGCATAGAAGGCAGACATAGCAGATGTTGTATATTTAAAACCATTGCTGAAGAAAGCAACCATTCTGTGAAAGGAACTAAGGGACCCATTCATCAAACCCTGGCAACTTGAATAAAGGTTAGAAATGAGAGCCATGACATGAAACTAATATGGATGCGGGGAGTTTATTCTGGGTGCCTGATCTGAAAAGCATGGTATGGGGAAGAGAGACAGCACCAAATGATTCTACTTTTGAGACCCTGTTTATCTAATCAGTGCAGGGAAATAATAGTGGAGGACTGAAAGGTTTCATCAGTCTCATTAATCACCATTTGTTGAGATGGCTTCACTTGTGTTGGGATGCTATCGCTGTATTTGCATCACCATAGCTCTTGCACTTCGGATGACCCTCTTTTCCCCACTCACTTCCATTTCATTCAGTACATAATGACACTGAGTAATAGAATTTATGGAAGAATGGAGACTTGTTCCTAAGTAGGTGGTAATTTAGGGAGTTTTGTTATAAGTATCCCTCATGAAGTTTTCATGCCTTCATTTACAGTGCTCAAACAAAATGCAAGGCTTTTTGAGTAAATTACTCAGACTGTTTTGATAGATAGCTCATGAACAGTGTTCCTTTTGCTTGTCAGTCTGTTCCCTTATCTTTGGACTACATGGTTGCTTTAAATATCTGCAAAATAAGAAATTGGTTTCTGTGTTAGTGATGCTGCTGCTTTTTCTTCTCTAGGATCCATTTTGAATGTTTTACATTTTTCCTTGTATAAAAATTTTATAGACTTATTAGAATTATTCTATGAATGGAGCTTTATGCATAAAATTATAAATATTGTCACTTTTGAAATGATGTGTTTCGATCATACTTTAATTGTGGCAAAACCGTTTTTTTAGGTTCCTTCTAATCATGTAATAATCTTAGATTCAAATATATATGCAGTTATGGGTCATCTGGTCTGATATTTAAAAAGATGGAACTTTGCTAATTTTCCCACAGCAGCTTTTGATATAAATTAGAAGATGATACAGATTGTATGCCTCTAAAAATACATGTTTGATAGGTTTCAGAGCAACCTCATATCTTTGCTTTCTCCTGGAAATTAAGATGAGTCATAAGTGGATTTTTGGACACTATTCATCTTTCTCATTCTTTGTTAACATGGTTTACAGGATACCTTCTCTGTCTAGGAGGCATAATACTAATTGCTGAGCATAGATTGTGGACCTGCCGTATCAATATTGGTAGTAGCTACAGGTGAACATCACATTTCCTAGATTCTATGGCTTAGATTAATATCTGAAGGGTCACTCATTCAAATTGAAGGTAGGAGCATTGATTCAAAACTGGAAAAGGCCTTCCAGTTCACTCATAGCACACTCATCAGTTTACTGATGAGGAAACAGAGATCTAGAAGAATTTTGAGTGGTCCAAAGTTACAAAAGTTCCAAGTTACCAGAGCTAGACTTACATTAAGATGGAACTGATGATTCCTTATATATTAACTTGTATAGGAATATTTACTTTGGGAGATAAAGGAGAAAACTGTGATTGATACAACATATCTTTACTATAGAACTGGAAATTTATTCATACAAAATAAAAGGACCACTTTTACTCATAGGCAGGAAGGGCAGTTGTCCATTTGGTATGAAAATGTATCCTCTTTATCTTATATTTAATTAGATATTCAAAGAATTGTAGCATCTCAGATTTGGAAGAAACCCCTGAGGTCATTTTGTCCCTCTCATATATGGACTAGAATTCCTCTTACAATGTACCCAACAAATGGTTTTTTAGCCTTGATAAAAGACTTTCTCTAATGAGAGCTTGCTATTTCCTGAAACAGACTATTTCACTTTTGGATAGTTGTAATTGTTTGCAATTTTTCTTTTTACATCATACTAAATTTGCCTTGTAGTAACTTGTATCCATTGGCCCCAGTTGAGCCTTCTGGGATCAAAGAGAACAAATTTAATTCTTCTTCCAAATGACAAGTACTCAAAGATGGCAATTTTATCTTCTCTCTCCCTTTCAACTCCTTTTTACATGTATTCTTAATAAACATGCAACGAAGTCTCCTCTGCTCCAAGTTAAACTTTAAGTTTCTTCAAATAATTATTATATAGCATTAACTTGAGCCCCTATAACTCCTTCCTTTGGATATTCTTCCATTTATAGGAACTGAACATATTGCTCCAGATGTATTCTGACTTGGGCAAAGTATAAAGAGACTATTACTCCTAGTCTAAGACATTATGCCTCTCCTAATGCAACCTAACACTGAATTCACTTTCTTGGCTGCCACATACTATTCTTAACTCACATTGAGCTTGCAAATCATTAAAATACTTATTTTTTTAAATGATGAACTGCTTTCTAGCTATGCTTTTTCCATCCTGCTTCCATGAAATTTATATTTTTAAAACAGTATGACTACATTTTCCTCTATTAAAAGTTATCATAATTCAAGCCAATATTCTAACTCATATTTTTGGTTCCTTACCCAAATTGGGTATAGGCTAGTTTGTCTGGATACCTGCCATCACAGGGAAGAGAGAAAATATATAAGAAAGCAGCTGGAACAAATGATAATTTGCACAAAATAATCCTCCCAATGCTTGTGTTTATCAGTGTTTGAATTATTCATGATTAATGAATTCAAAAGTCCTTAAGGTCTGCTTATACCACACTGATGCATTTATAAAGGACACCCTTTGTCTACATAAGTATAAAACCACAAAACTATATAGCCCCTCAGACTTTGGGTCATTCATCACTGGACTATGTCTGGAAAAAATAACTCACCAGTATTGGGACCCAAGAATAGAAGTGAAATAGAAGCACATATCTCTTTGTTTACTTTTTGTGTGAATAGGGATTCAACTGGTGGTTTATATATTACCAATAAACTTTATAAGTTAGTTTAAGGTGAGTATGGGTATGTCTATTTTTCTTGAAATATCATATCTTATTGGTGGATTCTGCTATCCAATATATGAGTTACTCCTTCCAAATGTCTTCTGCTAAACTGATAATTGCAACATCTGCATTTATCTGCATAAGTCATTTGCAAAATTTTTAGATGCCACCAGGGCAAGATCAGGTCTCTGGAGGTGCTCAGAAATTGACTTGCCTCCAGAAATTTTTCTATGTAATTTTGCCTGAAATTTTAGCCATAAAAGTCACTATTTTAGAATAAGGTACTCCATTTTCTAGATCAATAGCCCCTTCAATTCTGCTGGTATGCTCAGCCTATGAAGCAGGCATTGGTCTAGCACTGAAGTCTTATCTTAAAAATGCCAATGTTATTTGGGAAGCATAACAAATTAAACCACTATCACCCGTTAACACTTCAACAAGAACTAGTTGAGAACTAGATGATTATGTAACTTAATCAGGATCCTCAGGGGATGATTTCAGAGAAATAGAAATTTCTGAGTTTAATAGTATTTTCTTCTAAAGATGATGTTAGTTTTATCATTTCAATCACAATATTCACTAACAGCAATATCTATTTTTCCTTTGTCCTTGACCTCTCCGTGAATTTCTCAAACCATCATTGATTTCTACTCAAGAGGTGTACTGTCATAATAAATCTACCTGTAGGCTATTAGATTAAAAAAAAAGAAAACTCAGTTGTATATGACCATGAAATATGATATACGTCATCTAAATTGTATTCTTTACTGTTATAATATTTTTTAGAATTCAATTAAGTAAACATGCATTAATCACCAACTACGTACAAAATACTGGATAAGATACTAAGGGAGATACAAAGTTCAGATGAGATTATGGCTCCTCTAATGGAATATATGATCTACTAGGAGCATATGACACATAAGTAAATAACTGTAATCCAAAATAATTCTTGAGATTTCATTTAAAGAAACCAAAACTAAGTGTCTTGCATAAAGGAAAAAGTACAAGTTAAAGAAAGAGGAAATCAGGGAAGGAGGCATTAAAGCCAGATTTAAAGGAATCAGTAGGAATTCTCTACAGGTTAAAAAAATGAAGAATCTTATAGATATCAGAAATAACATGAACAAAAGGACAGAGATAGGAAATTATAGAACATGTTTTGGGGACAGAACAGTTTGGTTTGGATGGTACATAAACTACATAGAAAGCAATAGTATGAGAAAAGACTGGATAGAGTGACTCCATAATGAAAAATTCATGCCATATCATCGGTATCACAGGACACAAATAACTTGGAGACATTCTGTAGAATATATTTTTAATATCTTTCATCTCCCCCTCAAAACCTCCTACTGTTTCTAGCCTACCTTAAACCACATGGGCTTATTTTAAGCCCCATGGTGCTGCCAGAAATGTGACATTGATGGATTCTGTGACTCCTACCTAGCATCCATGTCAATACTGCCCAAGTCTGGGCATCCCAGCCTTTCTCCTCAGCCAAACATTCATCCACTAACCTATTTTTAACTGTCATTTGTGAGTAAGGGACTACTTATGTCCATGGCTTCTGTTACCAGTTATCATATAACTAGTAGCATTTGATGTTGTCATAAACAGTATCTAGAACAAGGGTCAGCAAGATCTTTAGTTCTGAATGTTACAGAACAGTCACCAAAAAGGGACCACTAATCCATACATAAAAATGTCTGTGGGACACACATTAGAAAAACACATTTGTTGTTTTGTTGTTTAATAAATTAGATTATTTAATATTTCCTATTATTGTGTTTTTATTTATTTTGTTAAAAAATTTATCGATTACACTTTAATCTGGTTTGAAGCCCATTCCCAAGTGCTGTGGGCCTATGTACATAATACCTCTGGTGGAATAGTTAGAGAATGTATCCTCAATTGCAGTGAGATCCAAATTCCAGTCCTGCCTCCTTATAAATCCTTCCTGGGGGGATCTTGGGTAAGTCATTGAGTGTTCTGCCTTAGGCAACTCTGACTGACCTTCCTTTAGGTGAAGGAATTTCTTTCCATATGAATTCCCTATAATTTCCTATAACAAGGAAATCTCTATCCTCCTATATGGGAGGATTGTGCTAAAAACTAGAGATTAAAAATAGAAAGATAAGGCAATACTGGCTGTCAAGGGACTTATTCTAATAGGGGAGACAACAGATAGAAAAAAGGTTAGCTCTACTTTTCCCCCTAGCATCTCTATTTGGTTTCAGGTCCATGGAATATTACGCCTCTCATTGGGACTTTCTAGCTTTTCAACTTTCATTTATGTGTTGTCTTCTCCCATTAGATTGCAAGCTCTTTGAGGTCAGGGATTATCTTTCTTTTTCTTATTTATGTCCCTAGTGCTTAGCACAATGCCTGACACATAGTAAATACTTCATTAATGTTTATTAAATTCAATTGAAGGGTTCAAATACAGATCATATGGAAAGGCTCACTATGGCCTATAGTTGGTCTCTGGGGAGGAGGTGCAACCTAGGTGGTAAAGTCCTGAGGCCTGGAGAATTGTAGTGGCAGGAGATAAATTGTATTGCAAATTCACCTTGGCACTGAGTAACTGTCCTTGGTGATTGAATTTAATCCCACATCACTAGAGATGAAATGTTTGGTGGCAAGAACTGGAATGTGACAAAGGAGAAGTCAGAGAATATGGAGAATAAAAGGAAAGAGACTGAAATGAGAAGATGAGAGGAAGAAAAGTTGAGAGAGTGTACAGTGAGGAAAGTGACCTCCAATTACTTTTGGCAGTTTTACTGCTTGTTAAGCCCAGGGCCAGCTAGACTGTTATAGTCAGCTAGCATTTGTGGGGGCACAGTGGAGAGTGCCAGGTGGGGAGCCCAGAAGACTCATATACCCGAGTTCAAATGTGGCCTCAATTTGAGGCCACATTTGAACTCAGGTATATGAGTGACCTTAGGCAAGTCACTTAACCCTTTTTGCCTCCATTTCCTCATCTATAAAATGAGAAGGAAATGGCAAACCATTCCAATAGCTTTGCCAAGAAAACCCAAATAGTCACAAAATTAAATACAACCGAATCCCTGAAACAACAAGCATTTATTCATTAATGTACTGTCTTAAGCACTAGGGAAACAGCATAGTATAAGATTATTCTCCCTTTTAAAGAATATAGAATATGAATAAAGATGGCATAATCTTCCTGTAAAAATATGTCATAAGAAAGTCTATGAGAAGAAACCCATATTGTAGATATAGGGTTAGCCATTGGGTAGGAAAGACTTTGACTCCAGCCCATTAAAATGTAACTTCTTTGAAGGTAAGGACTATTTCAGTTTTATTCTCATACCCATGGCAACTAGCACAGTGCCTAGCATGTAGTAGGTTCTTAATAAGTGATTACTGAAAGTATATTGAAGGAATACACTCCTCCTCATATGCATTGGACAAATCCCTTTACCTCTCACTGTCCCAGGAAACCTTTCCGAGTGAAAGTTACAGATCAGTTGCAATTCTGTCAGTAGAGGGATTTTTCATCCCAGTGAGTCCCCAACTCTGATGAAATCACAGATCTGGACCAGTAAGCCCATTAGTATACACTAAATGAAATGAATAATAAGTTTCATAGGAATTCACTGGGCTTCAGTTTCATTATCTGTAAAGTAAGGGGTTTGGACCAAATGACTTCAAAAATTCCTGCCAACTCTAAATCTATCTTCTTATTTGAAAAATTAAATGAAGGATGTGCATCTTAAGCTGGTTCTTAAAGGAAAGTTAGGCAATAAGCATAGATGAGAAAGTTAGGACTTAGGAGAATGGTAGGATCAAAGATTTGGGTATGGGGCTATACATGACATGTTAGACAGTATTGGTAATCAAGGTCAAAGAGAGTAGTAGGATCAGATTATAGAAGGATTTGAATATCAAACCAAGGAACTTGAATGTATCTTGCAGGAAGATGATACACAATGCAGTCAGGCATTAATTCAGAGCTTTGAATGGCTTTTTCATGGGCTTTGAACTATTTTTCAAAATGATGGTGAGTTTCTGAACATTCACCCACACTTCCTTACCTAGGCTTCTTTATGACAAGTTCTGGTGTATGTGGTGACCTGTTAAGGCTAGGAATGATGTAGATGAGTATCAGATCTGCCATTTTGGTTTCATGAATATTATATTCTAATTGGCCAACTCAGGTGAATTCATGAAAAATTATACTGATAAAATCTGAACCGTGATCCTATTCTTAACTCCCTCCTCCTAGTACCCTCCTTTTATAATACCTTAATAAAAGCACCTTATTTTAAACTACTATATGTACACATAATATGCATATCTGTATCTTTATATGCATAAAGATATCCATGTATATAGATGCTATATTTATTAAGATATGCATACAGATGTATATATCTATTTAAGCTTTACATTTTAATATGCACTTGTATCCTTCATTAGAATGCAAGTTATTGCAAGTAGAGGTCATTTCATTCATTGTGTTTGATTTCTTAGTACTTAACACTGTCTAGAACATATTAGGCCATTAAGAAATATTTTTTAACTAGTTAGTCTATCCCCTCTATCCAGCAGAAGTTAAAGGCGATCATCAATTTATCCCTTCCAGAGGATCGCTGACTCAGAGTTAAAGGACCTGAATTCAAAATATGCCTTCTCCTTACATGATCTTGATCAAGTAGCTTCACTTGCCTGCCTTTTGGTTGCTTTATTTATAAAATGAAAGGAGCTAGATTAGATGACCTCTTAGGTTTCTTCTAGCTCTGGCTCCATGATCCCAAGATCTAGGACTCTTCATCTAGTTATTTTTCTTGTGTTTTCTGTCATGGAATTTCTGTTAGTCAGTAATATAAAACATCCACAAATATTTAGTGAATATAACACTTGGCCCAGCAGCTAATGTAACCATCATTTTGACCATCTTTTTTTTTCTTTTACAATCATAATATTGGAAAATGAAGTCCTACTCTGATGCTTCATCATGGTATGGAGGTGGCTTTGGTTCCCAAGGGCGATCCCAATAGATTAAAAACTTGAATGGGCCCCACTTTCTCCCAATCTGGAAAGGCTTCAAGTGTAAGCCTGAACATATTCTAGGTTTATTTTCTAAGAGCTAGCTCAACTAGAGTTAGAGATATTCATTACCAGTTGCTGATGAATTTTCTGGCCCAAACAACTTTTAAATACTATCACCAGAATGAAAGAAGGGGGTCACAATATGCTTTGGTAGCATAACTGTTTAATACTAAAATCCTTCAAAGGATCAATGTTGTCCTTGCAATCACTCAAGCACTGGTAACATGCCTATAATGTATCGGGCATTGCACCAGTGACACTGGAGATACAAGCAGTAATGAAATACTCCCTGTCCTGTAGGACAGAGATATCAAACACAAAGTCCACAATATTCCTGAGTGTTGTATGAAATAGATTAGAATGTAATTAGGAAATATTTCAGAAATAAAAATATAATAGAACATAAATAATGATAATATGTGGTTTTCTAGTTAATATACTACCCACAGGTATCTATAAACAAGGTTTAGTAACCCTATTTCCATTTGAGTTTGATACCATTGTCTAGGAGTTCTACTGGGAAGACAACATACATATATATATATATATATATATATATATATATATATGTATCTACACATTCAGACATATATATGTTATATGTATTATAAACATATGTATACATATTTATATGTATACTATATCAAATATATATATATATATACACATAATACACACATACAAACACATACACATTAATACATACCCCCCCAAACAAATTTAAGATTTGGGTGAAAGTCTTAGACAGCTAAGGGAATCAGAAAAAGCTTCATGTAGGAGACACATAAGTGGAATTTTGAAGGAAACTGGGGATTCTAAGGGGCAGATCATGTCTCAGCAATGTCTTTCCATTCTGTACAACTTTTGTTCATGTTCTTCCATAAATTTGCCTCAATGCATTTACGCCACAGGCTAGAGATCTTCCTTAAGTTCTCTTGACATTGTGTGGATACCAGTGGAAGGAGGCAACCCCATAGGGAATGACCACTCTAACTCAATCACAGAACCTTGGTATATATTAAAAAATTAGAGAAGTGTGGACTTTAGATGACAATTTTAATAATTTTTCTATGGTGTTCAAACCCTGTAATTCCTTTCTGTATTTCTCATAAAAAGTTAGGCCTTCTGCAAGTTTGGAAAATTCCTCAAAATGAACTTATTAGCAAGTTAGTTGTATAAATAAGTATTTTAATTTTTGTGGCGCGCATTAAAATTGTTAGATGAGGGAATGTCAGAATTCTTAATCGTTGTGAAATATGCTCTTAATAATCAGTCTTATTAAATCTAAATGAAATGCCTATTTGAGGTACTATTTTAACATTTTCTAAATCCACTGCAGCTTTTAAAAAAAATTTCAAAATGCAACCCCAGTCAGTCTAAATTATCATCATATTAATTATTTATGTTGCTTCTCATCACCATTCCCCTAATCCCCCAACTTGACTAATCTTCCTTCATCTTCACAAATAGCATATTTTACAGGGAAATGGTCGTTTCCAGCTCCTTTGCTGAGGAGACCTTTTGGAACATTCACAAATGTCCTTAGTCCAGAAAGCAGGCAATAACATGAAACGTGCCCCAGTGATCAAAGGAAAGCTACTCCTCAGACCACATTCTTCTTGAATGAAAATGCATTTCTTTTACAAAGTTGATAGTGTGTCTATTGAGGTGTGCGTCCTCAGAGAAACGTCTGATTTGCTCTGTCAGTCAGTTTCTCCTGGCACCAGGCCACTGACGATGTAATGCTCCATCTCAATTTCTTTCATATGCGATTCAGGAAATGTATCAGACCCAGCTCTTCAAGACCTTATCATTCTTGGGAGTCTGGATAGAAAATTCCCAATGCAGTGAACTGAGCTGTTCAAAAAAATAAAAAAGAAGAAGTAAAGAACTGCAGTAACTTGGAGACTGTGAAACTCTTTTTTTTTTCCTTTTAGTGTTATGGCTTTATAAAGTGCAGGAAGCAAGAAGGTTGGGTGAAGATGATAGTGCTATAGGATGTGGAATGGGAAGAGATGTTAGTGATTGTTTTAGTCCTGGGACTTTTAACCTTGTATATCATGGACTCCTTTGGCAGTCTGATGATGCTCATGGACCCCTTCTCAGAATCATGTTTTTAAATGTATAAAATAAAATACATAGAATTACAAAATTAAAAGTTACTGAAATAGTTAATACTCCCCAACATATTCATTGACCCCAGATTAAGACCCCATGATCTAGTCCAATCTTCTCATTTTTCAGATGAAGAAAGCTTTGGGTCAAGTGGAATGTATTTTAAAAAGAATTTGGATTTGAATCTGGGTTTTCTGACTCTAAACCCCATATGCTGTCTGTACAAACTGTGCTTGACTTCTCAAATTAGAGACTTGTCAAGTTAAGGAACTGGTATGATATCAAGTGGAGAGAGAAGAGGGTTACAATTAATAGAATTTTGAGCCAATAGGGAATTTAAGATCTTCTAGTTAAATCCCCTCATTTTATTGATTAGGTGAGCAAGGCACAGTGAGATTAAAAGACTTGTTCAAGTTTAAATCATAGTTCACAGAATTGGAGAATTTCAGAGTTGGGAGGGCCTCAGTGTCCATTCTATTTAATCTATATTTGGAATGAATCCTTACTATATCTCACCCAACAAATTGTTATCCAGGCTGTGTTTTAAGACCATTAACATGATGATTCCCACTACCTTTTGACAGATAGCTCTTATTGTTAGGAAGGTATTTTAAACTCAAGCATAAATAGATCTCTTCACAACTCTGACCCATTTTCTTGGTTCTACTTTCTAGGTCCAAACACAAATGCCCCTCATCCCTAATAGCCCCTCAGATTCCTAGATTATAGACTGGCACTCTGCCCATTTTTCTACCATGCAGGTTATCGCCTGCCCCTGCTCCATACCCATTTTTGACCTCTTGTTCTAAGAACAATAATCAAATTAACACTGGATTTAGATATGAAAGTCTTCTGTAACTCTATTCATTATCTTATAGCTTCTTAGACCAAAACACTTCATGGTTTCTACTCCTTTATATGTGTTATATTCCTCTTATTTAAGCATATAGGGGTGTGTGTGTGTGAAAAAATGCATTAGCTCCATGAAATCTGCAGTTGTTTTGCTTTTTGTATTTGAATCTCCAACATTTTGCACAGTGCCTCATGCAAAATAAATATATATTACATAATTTTAAATTTATTCATTGATTTAGAATTATAAGGAATCATTGCGTAAAATTTCCCCATTTAACAGATGAGGAAAATTAAGTGATTTTCTAAAGATTATATACCATGTCACCTCAATTATAGCTGTTATGGCCCCCTTTTCAGTTTCCTAGTTCCTTAAAATGATTTTCATATGACACAAACTCTAGACCTTTCCCATTTCACTTATCTTCTCTAGAACCCAGGACTTGTGTCTTTGCTTCTCTTCGAGAATGAAGGATCCACAACAATCCCAAGACTCCTGATTCTCTGTCCAGGGTTCTCACCGCACTTCTATGAGCAGAGATTCTCCTTTCTTTCTTTCTTTCCCTACCACACTCTCCCCATCCCCTGACCAATCTTGGGTTCCATTTTTTGGCTCCTTAGCAGAGCTGGTTAATTAAGAAACAGAATTCTTGGCTGTCTTGGAGTCATTTCGATGATACCGTGACACAAACAAAGATGTTTGAGCATGGACTCGGCACGTTCTGTTTGTGGAAGCTGAAGTTGTTGTCGTTAAACTGAAACAAGTGCAGTATGTCAACTTCAGCTCTTTTTACAGCAAGGAGAAAAATGCTTGTCAGCTGGAAAAGGACATACTTGCAATCACAGGCAGTGGGGAAGGAATGTGCCTTAGCACTGATACGGAAGAAAACCAAATGCAACTATTAGAGTGACTCAGCAGTGTCCTCAGAAATATGTGGTCTCTCTTTTTCGTTGGTCTGGTATCCTGATGGGGATGATGCTTTGTCACACAGCTGGTATCTATCCTCCAAGGCATTTGAAGAGCTCTACAGGCAACCAGCCAGATCCTTCCAGAGAATATGCTGTTAACTGGATCATTGATTCTTCTAGGCTACTCTACTTGAGTCCCACTTAATGTGTGAGAGCAGGAATTCCTAACCCAAAGTTCTTGACACCCTATGGTGTCTCCATTTATCTCAGGGACTCTTATAAAATTTTCCATACAATTAGGGCATCATTGAATTGTTGTGTTGGGAGACAATTTAGTGAACATCTAGACCAATCTTTTCATTTTATAGATGAAAAAACTGAGCCCCAAACCAAGGTCACACAACCAGCTTATGATGGAAGATTAGAACTTGAGTTTTCTGACTCCTGTGACAAGTGCTACTCTTAATACATCTTGCTTGCCTCCTAATTCATCTTAATGCAATTAAAACCTTATCTGCCATGTACTGCCATGGAAATGTGGCAATAAGGTGATGGTCCAAAATAAGAGTTAAAAATTTCAATCCAAAAAATGTTTGAATTATTGTGCCAGGGAGATATTTTGACTTGTTTTCTAGTTAGTTAAAGTAGAGTGCTACTGTGGTTAAGACCTTATATTTAGTCCTTGACGGGGCAGGTAATATCACTGTGTTCCAAAGCAAAAGACTGTTTCTTTGATCATAGTGTACTGGGTGGTTGGGTTAGTGCAAGATATAAGCCCTAATTAGAAACAAAACTCCAGATGTTGACTGCATTTCACTATATAGTCTCATATTCACTTAATAAAGGCTATCAATGGTACCCATAACCCCTAAAGAGATGATAAATCTACTTCCTTCTCTCCTTTGTCTCTTTGTCATAACTGGTTAGTCATATTCATACAGTATGAATCACATTGCTGACAATATACTTGATTTTATCAAAATCAAATAGTTTTGGATAATTGTCAGTAATCTAGAAAGGAATTACTGGTTACTTGGAACAAGTGATTTGCAGTAATAAAATGGCAAGTATAGTTTGATACAGATTAAAATGAAAAGCGAGTAGACAAATCCTTATAATATAGATATAATACAGCTATTTTATGGTAATGTATGAGTCTGGAGCATTTTATTCAGTTTTAGCAGTGTTCCTTCAGAATTCTAGTACTTCATCAGAATTTTTCCTTTCCCCGAAGAACTGTTGGATCTCAGTCACTGATCACATACCTTGATAACATTCTAATCGACTCTCAGAGAGCAGCAGGGTCCACCATCTCTGTCTGTATGGTAATGCTTCTTCCTCCACTAGTGCCAATTGCACAACTAACTTGAAAGATATGCTTTCATTATGTCCAAAGAAGAATTCTTGAGGCATGTTATTACCACACAGGAAAACCAGATTCATACTGTTAGTTCTGTGATCATTTCCTGCTATCCCTGGATTTCCTACTATATACCACATCCTTCATAGGCTCTGAGCTTACTTATCCATTTATTGACTCCATCTAACTCTGGCAAGTAGATATGGAGATTAGCCTGAAGCACTAGCACAGCCTGATTCCACTTGAACATCTGAACATGGATCATTATGTTCATTAAGCCACATTCCTTACTTTTCCTACCCCCAGGATATGTTCAGGGATTATTCCTCTCCCATTCTTTCTTCCTAATGTAACTTCATCATCTGTTTCCAATTTCCTGCCATAGTTGTTTTTGTATTTAAAGACAGGGATAAAAACTAGACCTGTGATTTCATTGATGGTTTATATTTATCATTATTATTATTAGATCATACTTATGATTTCATTTTCTTCTTTTTTACCTGACAGCCAACTTAATTGGTCCTTTTACCAAAGCAGATTGGAATCTGCTCTGCAATTTACAATTTTAGAGTATTGCTCGAAAACCTGAGAGACTGTAGGACCTTCCCATGGCATTATAGTCAATATGTGTAGAAGTCAATATGTGTAGTCAATAAATGTAGGTCTTCCTGACTCTGAGTCTTGTTTTCTACCCATTCAGTCCATGCTGTGTCTTATCTTTATCAAACATGCATTAAAATGCAGCAGAGGTATTACCTCCATCTCTAGACAAAATTCCAGACAAAAACTTCATCATAGTCATTGATTGTTCTGATTTCACATTTAGGTCTAGTTGCCCTTAATCTCTTTGAAATAGCTGTAATTCTTCTTAATTGTAATTTTCCCCTCATCTTACTTTTTTCATCCAATCCAGTCCCCAGATAAGAAGCTGCTAATCCCTAAGATTGTAGATATGTATCTTACTAATAAAGTTTAGTATAGCAGACCCCACAACTTCCTGGAAGCTACTAACTGAATAGTTGGAACTTGTGACTTTTGCTCTTTAGCTCTGACTCTTGTTTGATTTCCAAACTCCTTTTTTTGGTCTAAAGACTTTTTCCTTTAGTTCCCAAACTCCTCTATTTGGTCCTATCCACGTGACTCTGGTACTTCAATAAATATTCAAATTAATTCAATTTAACAAACATTTATCAAGTTTCTACTATGCTACAGGCTTGGTCAGTTGCCAGTGCCATATTAGAAGCCTCTTCCACATGTTAGAATTTTCTATAGCTTATGTTCTACTGATAAAACCTCCAAGAATCCAGGAACTAATCCATGCCATGATGAAGCAGAATGAGTAAGACTTTATGGAAAACCAGATTAACTCTCAAGAGACACACACATCTGGTGGCCACATATGCGCTAATTTTTTTTTTTTTGACCAAAGAAATTTATTAAAAAAATGGCTTTCTATCTCATGTGACCTTCTTCAGTGATGATGGCAGATTCATTGAAAAGGGAGGAGAGGGCAAGAATGAGATAATTTTTGCTAATAGATTTCAATATGATTATTTGTATGCTATATCTAAGAGTCTTGTCCAGTGACTAACAAATGACCACACTTCTGAAGAACCTGAATTATACTAATATTTTCATTCTTGTTACCAGAAAAAAAGGGAATTGTAAAATGGAAGGATTGTTCATGACTACTTCTTGAAAATTCAAAGAGAGAAGTCACTAGAATAGGTTTTATCATGTAACTAAAGGCAACAAGAAATATTTTAATGGGTTATTTGAAAATAAGGTATTATAATTTTAATTATATGTATTTGCAAAAATAGCACCATTAAAATAATTGCTTCTTGTTAGATGCTAGAGTTGAAATGGTGGGAAAATTTTATGATGAATATGACAAAACCCTCTATATTAAATCAACAAACACTGATTCTTGATTGTGAAAATCGTGTATTTTTAAATCAGCAGAAGTCAGGAATTCAGGTTAGGGGAAAATCGTCAGTCTTTATTCTCAGTGAAGAAGGATAGGAGGTGGAAGAGAATCGGCGATAGCAATGTGTGCAGCTGAGTCAAGAAGCTAGCTCGACCAGCAGCCACACGACCAGCAGCTCAGAGTCTCGAACCCAGGCCCAATCTCTCCCAGCTTCTCTTCCTGTCTCTCTCGCTCTGCCTCTACCCACCAAAATTGTCATTTCCTATACAACACATCAGGACTTGCACGGAGAGTGGGTAGGGACCATTCTTTATCCAATCATGTATATTAATAGAGTATAGCCCAATTACTATTTAGCCTCACGTACTTGGGACCTCAGTGCATCAATTCAAACCTCAGCCCATTACATCTGATGACTTCACTGCAGGAATAGGGAATGGTAAGGATTGGGAGAAACATTTGGGAAGACATGATTCAACAAGAAAAGAGGAAATGATGACAACTTATTAGAACTAAGATCATAATTAATAAATAAAACACAACAACAAAAGACAAAACAAAATCAAGAAAAATATAAGATGAAGTGGAAAATTATAAAGGCTTACATTTCAACCATTTAAACAAGTGATTAAAAATTTATTTGGGAAAATTATAACAGAAATGACATTGATAATAGCATAATAATCTTATCCACAAAATTAGGAAATAGGGTGTAAGGATTACATATATTCCTTGGTACAGGGAAGATATCTTTTACCAGTTCAAGTCAGAACATTTCTCTAGAATGTATAACCTTAAACAATATTTTATGTCACTAAGAGGTTAAGTGATTTTTTCTCAGGGAAATAACATATGGAAATGTGGTCAGTTTATAGCGTGCATAAATATTAATTGGAAAAGAAAGAACTCTAAATGTGTATCCTACTAACCAGAAGTCAGTATCCTTTTGTTTATTTATAAAGCCTGGCAATGGTGTTCTGATCTTCAAAAGAACCAATGATTACAATCAATTTATATCAGAAGCAGAACTTGAACCTAAGGTTTTTGGCATTGAGGCAAGTTTTCTATATATTGCAACATAAATTTAGCCATTGTAAATTAATTGCCACAACAAGGAGGTCCAAAGAGTCCAGAAAGTACTGTAGATAGCCTATACCTGTCTTACTTACTAAATGGAGAGAGGCAACCCTGGTTTATGATATAAATTCATTTATAAAAAATGTTACAAAGAAGTGTGCATTATAAACAGTATCATCTCCTGAAGAAGAGAGAACCAATGGAAGGTAAAACAGGTCACGAAATCTAAGTAAGTCATGTCATACCTAGGCCATTTAAAAATAAAAAGGAAGGTGGAATACAGATAGAAAGAAAATAGAACTATACAAAACCATTTTCTTTATCTAAGACAGTGGAAGTACCATACTTAGGACTTCATATTTCAGTCCCAGATATACTAATAGATGAGTCAGACTGAAAAAATATTAATAACTACCTACCTATATGCCTTCTCTCCCACTTATATAAAATTTGGGAAGGTAGAGACAAAATAGTTGAGAGAAGCCAGGAAGTTGCCTGACCTCTCCTCCGTTTCTCTCAGAAATAGTATTAGAATAAGTCTCTAAAAGAATTCTAGAGAAAAAGAATCCACAAAAAAATAGAATGAGACAATTTTTCATCCAAAGATAAGTTAGAAGGACTTCCAAAAAGATTTGTCTCACTTGGGCAAAAGGGAAGCACAGGCCAATACAGATAGTGCCTTGGCAAGCCCCTGGGAGGCTTCTAGTCCTTCTAGTCCAGCCCCAAACCTAGGCACAACGGGCACAATTAAGCTGGGCCACCCTAGTGTAATAGGCAAGCTGCAAGCCCCAGAGATTCTGATACAGGAAGCCAGGGAACCAGACTTTTGGCCCCCAGTGCCCCCTGTACCCCAGGAACAGAACCCAACTTTTTTTAAAAAATGAGCAAAAACCAAAAAGGAGCCTTGACCATAGAAAGATACCATCATAACAATGAAATTCAAAACACAAATTCAGAAGAAGACAACAGTGTCAAAATGCCTACATGTGAAACCTTAAAGGGGAACACGAATAGGTCAAAAAGTCTTCATGGAAGAGCTCAAAAAGAATATTAGAAGTCAAATAAGAGAGGCCGAAGAAAAATTAGGAAACGAAATGACAATTATACAAGGAAATTATGGAAAAATAGAGTCAATAGCTTGGAAAAGGAAGCACAAAAATTAACTGAAGAAAAAAAACCACACCATAAAAAAATAGAATTAACTAAATGGGGGGAAAATCCAACGAACAAAACAATTCTTTTAAAGGAAGAATCGACCAAATGGAAAAGGAGGTACAAAAGCTAACTGAAGAAAATAATTGCTTAAAAATTATAATTGGGCAAATGGAAGCTAATGATTCTATGAGATATTAATAATCAGTCAAACTAAATCAAAAGAATAAATAAAAGAAGAAAAAGTGAAATACCTCATTGGAAAAGCAACTAATCTGGAAAACTTATCCAAGACAAATAATTTAATAACTTTGATTTTAAAAAATGTGAATTAAAACAACTCTGAGATATTACTTTACACCTAGTAGATTGGTTACTTTGACAGAAAAGGAAAATGATAAATCTTGTAGAAGGTGTGTGAAACTTGGCGCTCTAATGCATTGTTACTGAAGTTGTGAACTGATCCAGTTCTGGAAAGCAATTTGGAATTATGCCCAAGCGTAATGAAATTGTGCATAATCTGATTCAGCAATACCATGATTTAAACAGTTTCCCAGTGATACCATAAAAAGGGAAAAGAACTTCTATACAAAAATATTTATAACTTCTTTTTGTGGTAGCAAAAGATTGGAATTATGGAGTCTGGATGCAGATCGAAACTTACTATTTTTATTTTTGTTTATTGTTTTTTGTGACTTTTCCCCTTTTTTCTATTTTTTTCTTTCACAACATGACTAATGAGGCAATATATTTACATGATTGCACATGTATAATCTATATAAAATTGTTGCTTTCCTGGGGAGGAGCAGGAATTTTTATGAAGGAAAAATTTGAAACTCAAAATCTTATAAAAATGAATGTTAAAAACTATCTTTACATATAATTTGAAAAAAATATTATTTTCAAGAAAAAAAAACTTTACAAGAGTCATCTATTAGATTGAGGGTATACTCAATAATAGGAACACATAGGCCTTTTTGGGAAATATTCAAAATAGACCTCATTTTTACTGTGCTATAGTTAATTGAAAAATGTAGGCAATATAGGTTCTTTTGCAAACAAGTGTCATCCATCCACACATCAAAAACACATTCAAGATTCCTTAAAAGGTAAAACAACAGAAACAGCAATATTCAGTAATTCTCTGATAATAAATATAAGAAGATGCAAAAAAATACAGAGATATATGTTACCAAAGATGTTCTCCACTATGAAGAAAGAGATCCAATACAGAAACCAGATCAAAAAGAGATTATCTGTGAGTAGACAGGATCTTCAGATACTCTTATTTGTTGATAATGATGTCCCAAATGCGTTAAATTCTAGAACACTTCAGAACTTCTGGTAAGAGATCTATAATCATTCGAAGGAATTTGAACTGTTCACCAAAGGAAGACAAGGGCAAAAAATATGTCTTTTGCCCACATTTTAACATCTGTTTGGATGGACACCCTAGGAAGTTTGTCCATCAATATGTATACCTGGGGCCATTAATAAAGATGGGTGATAAGTCAGGATAAGAGTTGAACTTAGAGGCAGAAAGTTAACTGAATTGCCTTCAGGAAAATTACAAAGTTCCTTTAGTGACCCTAACCTTCCTGTAAAAGCAAAGCTTTATATTTTAAAAATCAATATGCTGCCTATGTTGCTTGACATGGACTACAATTGTTCCCAAGAACTAAAAGTAAATATTATTCAGAGAACAATGGAAAAACACATGGTTTTTATGAACAAGTCAAAACATATACTTGATGAAGAATTCTGAAGAACAAAAAGAAAATATAATTTCATAAAATTTTATGATAGAGAAAATGGGCTGGTGACATGAGAACAAGGTATGGAGAGTTGACAAATAGATTGTTCCACAGATACTCCTGAAACTTCAAAAGAAATGGAAGGCCTCCTTCATGTTGGGTGGATCCTTTGTGATGAATTTAGGGGAGACATAAACAAGAGTCACACAGGGTCAATTATATGGATGAGTTGTAGTTTCTCTCCTTAGAGGAAAGTTCTGAATGACTGAGATCACAAACTCATATGAATGTGTGCCAGGCATTGTGGTAAGTATTAAAAATACAAAAAAAAAAAACCCAAAACAAAAGCCAACATTAAATAATCTCTCATGGAATTACAGTGTGTGCATATGTGGAACATATTTAAAGATATAAATAAATATGAAGTAACTTCAGGGGGAAGACACTAGTAAATAGAAGGATCAAGAAAGGCCTCAGGTATAATGTGGCACTTAAATTATGCTTTGAAGGAAGCTAGATAACTCTAAGAGATGAAAGAAATGAGGGAGAGGGAGAGAGAATAGTATATGCAAAAGATACAAAGGTAGAAGAAATGGAATTTTAGAAATAATTAGACCAAATTGATTAGAATAAAAAATTCTTCAAAATATGGTATAATGGTTCTGGAAAGAAGGTTGAAAACCTAACATGGGGGGAAGAACCAAGATGGCAGAGAAAAGGCAACAATTCTCCTGAGCTCTCTCTGAAATCCCTCCAAATATCTTTTTTATTTTTGGAAAGGCAAATGTACTAAACTTTTAAAATTATATTTTATTCAATTTTTCATATTTATAATCTATTTTGTTATTCATCTCTTATACTTCACTGGCTTTCTCTTGCCCACTAAATATCTTTAAATAATGACTCTAAATAAATATTAATGCAGCAGAAGCCACAAAAAATGGAGTAAAACTTTTCCAGAATGGGAGGTCAGCAGGAAAGGTCTGTTGCACTAGGGTAAGAGTGGAGTACAATCCAGCGCAAGTCACACCAGCATGGCCCTAACCCCAGAAAATCAGGACTTGACCTTGGGACAACTGAATCCATGCTGGTAGTGGGTAGCCCATAGACACCAAACAGAAAACAATGTGAAATATATCATCTAACTTGGAAAACTGATACAGGAGAGAGAATTTTAAAATTTATTGGACTACCTGAAGGCCCTGATCAAAATAATCTACGTATCATGTTTCAAGAAATTGTCAAGGAAAACTTCTCTGATCTTCTAGAACCTGAGGGTAAAATAGAAATAGATAGAATCTGCCACTCATTTCCTGAAAGAGACCCCAAAATTAAAACTCCCAGGAATATTATAGTTAAATTTTAGAACTCCCAGGTCAAAAAAATATTGAAAGCAGCCAGAAATAAACAATTCAAACAGTCAAGATAACACAAGATTTAGCAGCTTCTACCTTAAAGAATCAAAAGGCTTGGAAAATAATATTCCAAGAGCAATGGACTATGATCATAATCTAGAATCATCTACCTAACAAAACTGAGTGTAATCCTTCAGGAGAAAAAATGGATTTCCAATGTAATGGAGAATTTTCAAGCATTCTTGATGAAAAGACCAGAGTTGAATAGAAAATTTGGCTTTAAAATAAGACTCAAGGAAAGCATAAAAAGAATATTTTAATACAATGTTCTCAGCTGAGAACGTGGAGCATGAGGTGATATTGTACATGCGAGTGGAGATTTTGAGTAGCTGCTGTTGAAAGAAGCAATAGCAATCACTTGGGAAGTGGTACATGGATTTCCTTACAGTTGTGATAGCCTGGTTGAGAAGACATAATATAAATTTTTAGTTGATTCATTCTGCAAAGTTTCATGATTTTCTCAAGTCAATAGTACCTGAATCATATTTGAAGATATCAGAAGTAATATGGTTTTGGACTTTGACATTGCTCAAATAGAAATCATTCTTTCTCTTTGAGAAGCCATGGAATCAGAATTTTTATTCATTTATTTTGTATACATACATAGATACATATACACAGACATATATATATGTGTGTGTGTGTATGTATACAAATATCTATCTGTATTTATATATGTACATATATACAAACATATACATATATACCCACATACATAAATATACATGTATAAACATACTACCTTTTATATACATATTCTGTTTGTTGTTCAATTGTTTCAATCACTTTCAATTTTTTGTGACCTATTTATGGTTTTCTTAGCAAAGATGCTATATGTTTTTCCATTTTCTTTTCCAGCCCATTTTACAGATGAGGAAACTGAGGCAAACAGGATTAAGTGACTTGCTCAGGGCCACACATAATAAGTGTCTGAGGCTAAATTTGAAATCAGCAATGTTGGGTCTTCCTGACTTCAGGCCTAGGACTCTACCCACTGCACTCCTTGTTCTGTATTTTCATATTTGTTCTGTACATGCATATTTCCCTTTACAGGATAAGCTCCTTGAGAGTAGGAATTTTTTTGCTTTTGTCTTCATTATCTCAAGGGCACCACTTTGTAGACACTTACCAAATGCTTACTTGATTGCTTGATTAATGTCATGTTTGAGGAAATAAACAGTGGCTGCAGAACTCAATAAATAAATATATTAAATGCCTAATATGTGCATTTATTGCACTGGGATTACAAAAAGAGGCAAAAGATACAATCTGTTCTCAAGGATCCTATAATCTAATGAGAAAGAGAACATACAAATATATACCAAAAACAACTATATATGGGAACTGAAATAAAACTATGAACCACTGCCAGATCAACCCCCACAGAAGAGTTAAGCAAAAAGGATCCAATCTCCACACAATTATTCATCGTACCTTGGAGGCACAATTCTGGTGTCTTGATTGAAAAAATATAATTAAGAATGAGGGCGAACATTTCACATATGAGTTCCAGCAGTATTAAAGGATATTTAAACTGATTGGTTTAGAGATGAACCTGGATTTAGCAAAATGATTGTATAATGAATAATGACTTCAAGGCACCTTATAAGGAGAAAGTTTGATGAGATCAAGGAGTTATTGTAAGATGTTTACCCCAGTCACCAATTTCAGCACAGAAGATATCACAGATACTAAAAAATGCCTGGATTAGTTTCCACCACAGTTTTGAGATGCTGATTAATGATGAAGTATCCATTTCTCCCTAGTCCCAGAGGACCAAATTAAGAACAATGAGTGGAAGGTGAAGAAAGACATATTTAGACTTGATGTAGAGAAAAACTTCCTAACAATGAGAAAAGGGGTATGGGCTGCCTCAGGAGTTAATAGATTCTTTCTTTTTTGGGGAGTCTTCTAGAACAGATTGATCACATTTAGGACATTGTAAAAGCACTTTCTGCAGAAGGGTAGGGACTAAATGACCTCTGAACTTTCTCTCAACTCCAGGTTTCTGTGATTTTATGAAACCATTGCTACCACTTGCCAATGTGTTGTGAAAGACCCTACTCTTCCTTTCTAAAACAGTCGGGTATAGAGGTAGGAAAAACACAGGTATCTTTGAAATAGGGATTTCCCAAGGTGTTTATTCTCTTCAAAGTTGGGGAGTGACAGGACATTCAAGTGAGAACTGCTGTTCTCAAACCTGGAAATGAGACGCTCCTTTTGAAGTCAGAGTTTTGTTAGAAAAATTCAAGCAGTAGGAAAGTCATAGTCCTAGTTGTCTGGTACCCCTGAACAATCCTTTTGTGTTTGTGTTGATTATCTATATTTCTCCACGTCCCTTGGTTGGTCTATGTGATTCTACAGCTATTTTTGTGTTGCTCCAGAATTCAGATACATATTCTTGCTTTTTCCTTTTCTTTCATTGGAGAGTTAGTAAATAATAATTGATAATCTAATTCTTTGCTTGTCCATCACCAGTCAATATTTGATTAGCTTGGCCAGTGTTTCATAATATGAACAGTTGTGTTATATTATAGTTATCTTTCTTTTTAAAGTTTTGATCTTGGTAATACTATATATAAATATAGCCTAGAGATGCTTATGTATCTATGCCAATTTATACCATTCAGTATTCCTTAGGAGTGATGGCTAAAAGAGATATAACTCCAGTTTTCCATTGATGTTCTGATATTCAGAAGGCCTTTAAGATCCTGAAAGACTGATGACTTTACAACTCTAGTTCTTACTATGTTCTATTCTACTTCTACTTATTACAAGAGTATTAGACTCCAACTCAAAAGACTTGTGTTCAAATTCTTATCTTGAGTCTTCTAAATTACATTCCTCAGGATATAACTTAACCTCCCTAAGACTCAGTTTCCTTATCTGTAACACAACTTAATTATAAATCTACTAGTTTCCTCATTTTTAAAGACAATTTAATTAGAAATGTCTTTTCACTTTACAATAGTTTTGGGAGGTAAATGCAATATAAATCTCTTTCCACTTACTTAGAGCTTCATGGATTCCTTTGAAAATTGTTTTGTAGTGCAATTAAATGCAACACACACTTGTCAAGTATCTTCCTTGCAAAGACCTATACAAGGCCCTATGGGTACAATGACAAATAGGAAAAAATCCCTGTTCTCAAGGTAATTATATTTTAGGAGGGCAAGTAATATTAAGTAAAAAGAGATAGAACAGAGTGGCATGTATATTATATGTCTGTTTTATATCTATAGTTATCTATCATGTATCTATCTATGTTTGTATATAGAGACAGAGAACTGTGTGTATTATATGTTTATATTATAGTTATATCCATCTATGACTATATATTTGTATATAGACACAGAGTAGAGCAGTGTGTGTATTATATCTACCTTTCATCTATATATCTGTCTGTATATCTATGTCTAGTTATCTTTGTATGTAGAGATAAATAAAACAAGGTTTCATGAAAGTACAGTTATCCCTCCCACAATGCAACTTTCTCCATCACAGTTTAGATATGGTGCAGATTGACATAAGAAATTAAGTGGGAATTTTTTGGGAGGAGTTTTGTGGCTGCCACAGATGATATACAAAGGCAAGTAGACAAAATATAAAAAAGTTTGGAAACTCAGAAATGCATAAAACAAATATATAGTGTTTTTACTTAACATCCATCTGGATATAGCTTATGACCAAACCCCAAAATTTTACAATACAGTACTGTAAATTCTCCATATAAGAAAAGGGGAAAATGCAGAGCCAAAAAATTTTATGCCAGTTTTCCAGATTGTGTGGAGGGCACCTTGCTCCTAACCTCCTTAACAGGGTAAAGAGTGCTTTATTAACAATTTAATTGAATCCAGAAAGGCTTCTCATAGAAGACAGCACCAGAATTGAGCCCGGAAGGAAGCTTAGCCAAATGAACTTTCTAAGCACAGACTTGAACATGTCACCCTTCCAGCTCAAGAGCATTCAGTGACTATTTTGCCACTCTTACAAAACAGCATTCCTTATCCTGGCACCTAGAGGCTTCTACCATATAATGCTAAGCCACCTTTCCAGATATATTTCATATTACTCACCGGCATACTCTCCACATTGAAGCCAAAGTGACCTACTTGAACTCCATATGACACCTTCTTTTTCTGTGCTTTGGCAAGGCTGCCTCTCTTTCCTGTAATATGTTCCCTCCTCACCTTAATCTCTTACAATCTTTGGCTATCTTTAAGACTCAGCTCATATGCTATCTCCTACTCAAAATCTTTCTTGGAGATGTCAGTGTTCTTTTCCTCTTCAAATTATCTTGTTCTCATCTGAGCACATTTGCATTTTCTGGGTGCAATTTAAATTTCTTGAAGACAAGGACTGTTTCATTCAAGGACTGTTTTTGGATCTCTGGATACCTAAAATAGTTCCTTGCATAGAGAAGGCATTCAATAAATATTTGCTTATTTTATTTGAATTGATATTTACTCCTAGTCAGAAAATCTGAGGACATAATCTCTTTAAGACGCAGTTTCCTGATTTGTAAGACAGCTTAATTATAAGTAGTATTCACAGTGGTATTGTGAAGTAAGAGCATTGTAAATCTCTCTGTCCAGTTACTTAGCTCTTCCTCAATTTCTATGAAGGTTGTTTCATAGCTCAATGCAACATATACTTATTAAGTACCTTCCTTGCAAAGAAATATATTAGATACCATGTGTAAAAAAACTAAATAGGAAAAATAAATCCTTACCCTCAATGTGTTTATATTTTAGGTGGATAGGATATACTTTGTACTTAGAGATAAAGCAAAGCTTTTTTGTATAGGTAGATAGAACAAACTTTAATACACTGCCAACAATGTTTTTTTTTTAAACAAATTCTCAGCAATACACTACCATCCTTGTAGACATTGACCTGCCTTTGAAAATGGTGCTTTTCTTCTCTCATTCTAACTGACCTGAATCCCATGTAGGTCATTTCTTTATGACTATAGAACTCTAGCCAAGTTATTATAGGCCATAGACCTCAATTTATGCTATATTTATGGCTAAAATTATTATCTTATTTGAAGTTTACTAATTTTGGAATTAATAAATCCCAAACAGAGAAATGACTATATCTTCAAGCAATCTGTCTGCAATTATTCCATAAATCATCCAGATAACTTGACTTTTTACTCTCTGCTTTCATAATGTTCATTAGAATGTTAGACATTAACTTCTACAGAAGAATCTTCTTTCATTCTGATTATGATTTTCATGTGCCATATGTTATTCTCCTTCTCCTCCCATTATCCTCCCTGTCTCATTACCAGTGTTCTCCAAATCATCTAGGCCAAATTAGGGATGGGGATTGCATCTGTGTCTTCATTGTTATAAGGTCTTCCCAACAAAGGAAACTCTAGCTCTAGTAATGCAAGTTGACCCCTTCTCTAAAACTTCTGTCTTAGTAACACAGAAAACTGAGAAATTAAATGATTTGCCCAGAGTCACCCATTCAGTATGTGTCAGAGACAGGACTTGAACCTGGGTCTTCCAGGCTTCAAGATTAACTTTCTATCTACTGTACCATGCTGTTTCTTTGGGGCCTAATTATAGATTAAACCAAAGAATCATCCAAGGATCAAAGAAAAATAGGTGCCTAAGAGGATCTCTGCAGAGTGGTGGAATGAGCCTGGGTTTATGTAATATTTATAATCCACTCAAGACTTCAATATTTTAATATGCTAGGAATCTATAATTTCATCAGCGTGAATACTATTTTCAACAATATAGATTGCAACATCTTTGCAGAGTTACTGTGGTTGAAAAATGTATTATCTTGCCATGAACTTGGTACAAAGTTTCTTTGAAGTTAGTTAGACTTGGTTCCCCTATAATGGTCACACAATTTATCACTATTCCCATATCTGAAGCTTTTCCAGCTTGGTGGGACATGCCCAAAGTGTTCTTCTATGGCCATAATTTTCAAAAATCCAGGATCCATCTCCATCTCATGATGGGACTTCATAGTTTATCCAATTTTTAAAAAAATGACCGCTTGATTGGTCTCTTCAATCACCCCATAATCTCTCAGTTCATTCTCAGTTTATCCCTACCATGCTTCAACAATTCCAATGATTATTATTATTATTATAATTATTATTTTTGTATGTGTGTATATAGTTTGTTGGGAGGGAAAATTCCTGGTTGAGAAAGCGTCTATACCAATGAATATGGAAATTTTTCTGTCTCTTACATTCTATGATGCATTACTTAAGGGCACAGAGAAAAGATAATTTATTCAGGGTGAAACTTCTAATATATGTCAGAGGCAAGAACTAACCATCATGCATTAAATGGAGAAATTTGACGCCAAGGTCATTTTGGACTCCAGACTATTGTAGGAACAGCTTTAATATTAAGTTGATTAGAAAGATTATTATTTGGGGCATTTGACTTGAGGACCTTTGATTATATCCACCAAATCCATCTAGTAAGGGCATTTCACCATGGAGGCTTTGGTCCCTAGCCAGCCTGAGGGTGCTGGAGAGTGACTTAAGGTTGGTAGAAGGGGCAGATGGTATCAAGGTATGAATCAGAATCATGTCTCCATCACTGAGGAAAGAACAAATGACTTACATCCTAGAGGCAAAAAAGAATCAACTAACTTGGTTTCTCTGATTGATCTCATTAGAAAAAGGCATGGAAGGCTTATGGAAGGGGTAAGACTGAAGAATATCGGGCTGTTCAGATGTGGGCCTGACAAGGAAGCCCCTAGCCAAAAGGTTGCATTGAGTGCTGTGCGGGGATGCTACTTATCACCTCCAATCTTGACCTTGACCTCTTTTGCATCTCTAGCGCTGACTTCAGTTCTTCAATTAAATGATGATCACCAATTCCCCCTTTGAATGCCTCCCCTGAAGCACTGGGTTATACTGTGACTTGAACTCTAATCCTGCTATCACTTAAAGAAGGGAACACCTGAAACCCCCTTGACCAACTGCTGGTAGTGTCACTTGATGTCATTCTTCATTCTCTGATCTCCCAGTGCCTGGATTCACTTGTAGCTTATTTTTAAAAGCCTTTTTTTCATCGTAAGCCTGGTGAGAGTTCACTTAAGAGATAACTTGTCTGAGCCTTCACCTGCCACAGAGACAACCGCCATGTATCCTTGGATCTAGAACAAGGCAATCACAATGAAACTAGACTTGTTCAGAGAAAGGCCATCTGGGAGCTTGTTGGGATCTGAAGATATATTTAATAACAATACCTATTCTTGGTGCAGGACTTCCTATTTTCTCAGAGTGCTTTTGTGTCTCTCATCTGGCAGCTGGGCACAGCAGCTGTTGTTATTCCTACTCGACAGATGAAAAAGGAAGCATGATGTTGTTAAAAGAGTATTGGACTGGAAACTGTAGGATCTGGGTTTGAATTCAAGTACATCCTACTCACTGTCTGTATGTAACCTTTGAAAGTTACCTCACCTCTCTGTGACTTAGTTTTCTCATCTGTAAAATGAAGGAGTTGGAAAAAAAAATAAAATGAGAGGCTTGAACCAGATGACTTCTGAGATCCCATCTAGCTCTAATGTATGAAACTTACTGTTTGTGATCTTTGGCAAGAAAGTTAACTTCTCTGGTTTCTCCCTTTATAAACCGAGTGGTTCATTTCAGCTTTAAATTCTATGAAAACTGTGAAAGAGCTTATGAGACTGTAGGGACAGACTTAAACCCAAGATTGCTAAGCAAGGCCTTTTTTAGCTATACCAGTGCTGCTTTTGTATTTTCAGGGAGTCTGGTATATGCTTATGCTTGTGTGTGTGTGTGGTGTGTGTGTGTGTGTGTGTTTTAAGGAAATTGTTGCGACAGTTTTGGAATTTTTGCTCCTCCATATTGCTCCTTGTGGGCTGTCTCTGGAGCCCCTGCATCCATCCAGTTATGGGCCCTATTTCCTACAGGAAAAATGACCCAGAAAATAAAAGCTGACAGTGATAGAGTGGCTTCTCCATTTCCTGCTAACTTTTTCTATTAAGTCAAATCCCATTTTAATGAATGTCCATTATGGTCAAATTTGGAAAGCAGGTATTAAGAGGCATAGTGGCTAATTATACTGTAAGAGTTCTGTTTATGTTTTTAAATGCCTTGAGAGAGGTCAGCAAATGGGACATTTTAGCAAATGCTGGCTCCAGGTTTATTCCACAGGTTTTTAGAAAGTAACCGCCATCCAAGGAACACATAATGTGCTGGGAAATCACAATCTCCCTTCGTTCTTGCCATGTTTCTCTGAGGTGAGACCAAGTGGTGCTGAGTAGCCACATCTTGAAGTCTGTCAGCCTCCTAGCAGATCCTATTACATCTGGGACCCTCAAATATATTCCAAGCAAAAAAACCTTGAACATTTTCATATTTCTAGAAACTAGAAAATAAGGAAAATCCTTTTGCTGACAGGTGACTACAGAAAAAGTCATCAATCTGCTGCTAATTACAACAGAAAAAAAATCACTCAACAAAGTTTTTAGTTTATTTGCTAAAGATCTCTGAAGGCATAGCTGTCTCCCTGGGTCAAAAGGCAATTTGCCTTTTGCATCAAACAGATCAGTGTATAATTAAAATAGCATAAGGTTCTAGGATGGCAGTAACCATCAATAGAGGTCTGATTTGATTTGAATGGGCTTTAATATTCTAATGTGACACATGAAGACAATCTGTAATACAACTTGGCAAAGGTGGACCCCAGCAGGTCCAGTTTCATTTCAGGTAACCTCAATTTGTTGGGAAAGGGACTGGCTAATTTAAAGAAAGATCCTGCAAATTTGGAAAGTAGGGACTGGAATGTATAATAATTCAGACTGAAATTCAGACTTAACCTCACAGCTTCAGGCTTTTTTTTAATGAACCTTTCCCACATTCAAAGTGTTTTTGGGAACAGTTGATATTGTCATCATAGAATTTTAGATCTGCCAAGTACTTTCAATATAGCTCGTGTAGTCTGATCTCATCTTCCCAATGAAAAAACTGAGGTCCAAAGGAATTAGAGATTTAGAACTGAAAAGGATGTTGGGGGTGATGTTGTAAAACTACTACATTTATCAATGAGCTTTTTGAATCCAAACTGGCTAAATGATTTGTCCAACTTGTTCAGTCATTCAACTCTTTATGACCCCATTTTGGGTTTTCTTGGCAAAGATAAAGAAATGGTTTGCCATTTCCTTCTGCAGCTTATTTTACAGATGTGACAACTGAGACAAATAGGTTTAAGTGACATACTCAGAATTTCACAACCAGCAAATATCTGAAGTCAGATTTGAATTCAGGAGAGTATCCACTTTGCTACCTAGCTGAACCCTTGCCCAACTTATAAAGGTATTAAATGGTAGACCTGAGATTTGAAAATAAGTCTTCAACTGCAAATCCAGAATTTGTTCTATTATGCTATGAATTGGACAAGATTATTTAATAAGTTAGTGGCTGGATGTAGCAGTTCCATATTTGTTTCTACTCTTCTACAATAATTGGGAAGTATTTATTCACATTTCTATTAAACATTTTTCTTTATGTATTTTATTTTATTTATAATAATAGCCTTTTATTTTTCAAAATATATGCAAAGATATTTTTCAACATTCACCCTTGCAAAACCTTGTATTCCATTTTTTTCTCCCTTTCTCCCTACCTCCCCCTTCCCCTAAACAGCAAGTAAATGCAATATAGGTTAAATATGTATAATTCTTCAAACATATTTCTACATTTATCATGCTGCTTAAGAAAAATCAGATCAAATGGAGGAAAAATGAGGAAGAAAAACATAAACAAGAAAACAACAACAACCATAAAGGTGATAACACTGTAGTATGATCTACATTCAGTCTCCATAGTCCTCTCTGGATGCAAACGGTTCTTTCTATCACAAGTCCTTTAGAATTGCCTTGAATTTGTTGAAAAGAGTTACATCCATCACAGGTGACTATCATATAATTGTGTTGTTGCTTTGGACAATGTTCTCTTGCTTCTGTTCAATTCACTTAGCATTAGTTCATGTAAGTCTTTTAGGACTTTCAGAAATCAGCCTGCTGATTGTTTCTTTTTTATTTGTTTCATGCCCATTTCTTTTTTTTTTCTAATTAAAGTTTTTTTTATTTTCAAAATATATGCATGGATAATTTTTCAACAGCTGCTGATTGTTTCTTATAGAATAATAATATTCCATTAAATTCATATATCATGACTTTTTTAGCCATTCCCCAAATGATGGGCATCCACTTGACTTCCAGTTCCTTGACATTACAAAAAGGGCTGCTACAAACATTTTTGCACATGTGGGTCCCTTTCCCTCCTTTAAGATCTCTTTGGGATATAACCCAGTAGAAACATTGCTGGATCAAAGGGTATGCAGAGTTTGGTTGTCCTTTGGGCATAGTTACAAATTCCTCTTTAGAATTGGTTGAATCATTTCACAATTCCAGTAACAATGTAATGTCTCAGTTTTCCCACATCTCCCCCAACATTTATTATTATCTTTTCCTGTCATCTTACGCAATCTGAGAAGTGTGAAGAGGTACCTCAAAGGTGCCTTAATTTGCTTTCCTTAATCAATAGTAAATTAGAGCATTGAAAAAATGTGAAAAAAAAGCATGTGAAAAACATGACTAGAAATAGCTTAAATTTCTTCATCTGAAAAATGTCTATTCATAAACTTTGACCATTTATAAATTGAAAAATGGCTTTTATTCTTATAAATTTAAGTCAATTCTTTATATATTTTAGAAATGAGGCTTTCATCAGAAACCTTGGATGTAAAAATCCATCCCCCCCCATTTTCTGCTTCCTTTATAATCTTGACTGCATTAGTTTTGTTTGTACAAAAACTTTTTAATTTAATGTAATCAAAATTATCCATTTTGCATTTCATAATGGTCCTTAGTTTTTCTTTGGTTATTCTTTCATTCCTTCCCCACAGATCTGAAAGGGAGACTATCCCTTGTTTTCCTAATTTGCTTATAGTATTGTCCTTTATATCTAAATCATGAACCCATTTTGACATTATCTTGGTATAGGCTGTTAGGTGTTGGTCAGCACCTAGTTTCTGCCATACTCTTTTCCAATTTTCCTAACAATTTTTGTTAAATATTGAATTCTTACCCCAGAAGCTAGAGTCTTTGGGTTTATCAAACAGTAAATAACTGCAGGCATTGACTACTATGATTAACTATTTCACTGATCCACTACTCTATTTCTTAGCCTGTACCAAATTGTTCTGATAACTGCTGCTTTATAATATAACTTTAAGTCTGGTATAGCTAGGCCCCCTTTGTTTGAATTTTTTTCATTAATTCCTTTGAAATTCTTGAGCTTTTTGTTCTTCCAGATGAATTTTATCTAGTTTCTATAAAGTAATTGCTTGGCAGTTTGATTGGTTTAGCACTGATTTTCTCATATTTGTGTCTCCTACTTGGGAAACTGAGGTTGATCAAATGAACTTTGCTGTTTGCATGTATAATTAACATGGAGATAATGCAACCCTAAAATTGACTATATGGTGATTTTCCAGAAAAGTGTGAAATTCTTGGTTCCAAAATGCTTCCTTGTGGCTATATGCCAGGGCTTCTTAAACTTTTTCCACTCATGACCTCTTCCCCCCCCCCACTACATTTTTATATAATCCCGGGTATATAAATATATAAAAATAGGTGTAGAAGTCAAACATTTACTGATAATAAATCATATTTTGTGACCCCTACTTTCAGGAACCCCATATGGGGTCATGACCCAGAGTTTAAGAAGCTGGGTCCTATGTCTACTTGTATTTTCTGGCTTGTTTTCCTGCATCTTCAGTTCCTGTGTTTCAGTATCCTGGGTTAGCAGACATCTCAAATTCCAGAGTATTTGCTGTTTGGATAGCAACGAATTACCACTCCTGTTATGTGATCTAGTTTTTATCCCTTGACCTCCTTCTGAGGTCTCCTGTGTTCCTCACTTATTTTTTTTTCTCTGACTTCATCAAGGATTAAAAAAAAATAAAATAAGATTTCCCTTCCATTTGTATATCCTGGCATATCTTAAAAGCAAAGAGTGGTAACATATTTCTTTTAAGAGATCATTGTTGCTAAAAATTTCCAATGACTGCTCACTGACTCACCCTGTGCTTGGCATTCAAGGCTTTCCATAATCTGGTTACAGCTTAACTACCCCAAAATGATAAAAATATAAATATAAAAAAGACATTCTCTTGCTTCAAGGAGCTCACAATATAATGGGGAGAGGCAACACATAAAAAGAAGCTGAAACATGAGGAAAAAGGGAAAACTTCACTGATATAGAACATGAACAGGTAGAAGTCCCAAAGTCCAATTAGTGAGAACTAAGATTCCACCCTTAAATTAGTGAGGCAAAGGGTCCTACTAAAATGTGAATAACAAGGGTGATTAGATATTGCAAGATGATGAAATTTCCTCATGATGAGGTTTCTTTGACAGAATGGCACGATGGGAAATGCAACAAAATCCAAAAGTATTGCAGCTGGTGAGAAATGAGGCATGCAGTGAGAATGGTCAAGCTTGAAGGGTGGATCTAATAATTTGATTTAACATATTCATAAATCACCTACTATGTATAAAGCATGGTGAGATGTTACTAAATTCCTATTACTATGGGATATGTGAGTAAACCAAAATAACCAAAAAACTTCTCGAGGGTGAATAAGCAGCTTCAGTATTTCCATAATCTGTTGCTATACTACCAAGTGTATTACAGATACAATTGTTAGAAAATGTTATATTTTTAAAAAATTCATAAAACGCATTTGTAAGATATCCAGTGGAATATTCAGCATGAATACATTGTACCTCTATTTTTTCTTTTGTCCTGCAGAGCTTTTGACAAAGTGAATTATGTTTCATTTAAATAGAAATTTCCTTAATGTGACCATTAAGGATACTTGACAATTCTACATTAATTACCAGAATTCAGTTTGGGGGAACTATTATTTGTTCACTAATTAACTTCATTGTTTTAGTTAAGAACTATTGTTTCTCACCTGATGCTTTCAAAATTCTGAGTAGTAATAAGTAACACTGTCATTTGTACATAAAGATGATGTTATAATCCTTCAAAAGCAGATTGTAGCTTTGAGATGTTTCAAAGAGTGAGGAACAATTTGAACTGTTCTCTCTTGCCTAGTTCCTTCAGAACAAGTTGGGAGTAAAATATGAAATCATATTTCTTGAGGAAGATCTTGAAGGAATTCTTTATTCAGATTAGGAAGAATAGTACCTATTAAAATAGAAGTGATTTGGAAAGGTTTGGGAATTATGCAAATGAAAAGACTCATACCTTTTGACCCAGAGATTCTACTACTTGGCTTAGCCCCAAAGAGGTTGATAAGAAAAAAGTTCCCTTAATCACAAAAATATTTATAGCAGCACTTTTGCAACAGCAAAAAGAATTAGAAACAAAGTAATTGTTCACTGATAGAGAAATAGATAAATAATTGTTACATATCAGTACTATGGAATGTTCCTGTTTTGTAAAAAAGGATAAATGTGATGAATATGTTAAGGTTTCAATGATAATGACGTAAGAGTGAAGTAATCAAAAAAGACAAAAACATATATGATAACAACAATCTAAATGGAATGACCTCTTAGAAAATAATAAAAATTAAGTGTTTCAGAATTATGAAGAACCAGTATGGTTCCAAAGAAGAGTTATAAGATTTACCTGTACCATTTCTTTGAAGATACGGAATGTCCCCAGATATTACATATGGCACATCTTTTCAGACTTTCAATGTATCAATCATTTTTTCTCATTTTCTTTCTTTTTTCCATCAAAACATTATTTGTTATATAGGATGGCTCTTTAGAAAGGGAAAAGAGAAGGGATATTGGGAGAAATACTGGTGATGTAAAAAACAAGATATAATATAAAAGCTTTTTTTTAAAATGGAAAGATAAAATATCTAAGTTTTAGAGAAGTCAAATGACTTTCCTAAACTCAGCTTGTTAAGTCTGTCTCCATATTATACTGGTTGGACAATCTTGTTAGGGAATGTTTCTTAATTATTCTAATTCTCAGTTTTCCCAGATATCAAATTAAACTGTCAGATAGTAGATGATATCCTAGATCTTTTCCAACTTGAAACTTGTAAACTAATAGGTAATTAGATGTTAGGCTTCTTGCCTCATACTACAGACACAGCAAGATATACTGGTGAGAACAGATATCAAGTCTATATAACCTTGTCCTCATTAGCACCATGTACTAACCAGTTGAGCTAACCAAGGGCACTGTGTTGGAGAGGGAGTGAATATCATACTCCTGATGTCATTTCAGCCAGCCATCTGACACTCAAAGTATAAAAAGACTTTATAGGTCTCTAGGTAAGGAAGGAGTAACTTCTGTTGCTCAGAAATGTAAAATTACTCCCTCTATTAATGCAAATTATTCCAATTAACTGGCACATTTAATTGGTATTTGTAAAAATGACTTTAGTATTGCAGTAAACTTTGGAATAATAGTTGTAAATATTTTTGCAACTGATGTTGGCAAATTAATTACAGTTCAGATTAAGGAAATATTTAAAACCTTGTCAGATTCTGGGGAATACTTTGTCATGTGATTTCTTCCCTTTTGAGTGACTTAGCAAGTCACTAAAGGCCTCTATGTGTGATATAATTTTATTCTTAGGTAGTACTGGATTTGACTCTGAAAGAGTATGTAGGGATCAGGTGGCAACAAGGACAGAAGCTTTTCCTGGGCTTTTAAGACCTAAGGCCTTGGGAAGGGTGATTGGGGAGTTCTATTAATGAACAAGCCTTTGCTCATTTGTGCCAGCTTCCTTTCCCACCCTTATAAAGTTTTCTGGCTTCCTACTATTTATAGCTTATTATTTTAGTGGTGACTTAGAATTAAAAAAAAAAAGCAATACCTGTTCAACCATGATTGATCTAGACCAATAGACTCTGTCAGTAATATTGAGGGAAGAGTTTTTATCATATTGTTCCCTGTGATTCTTGAACCAAAATGTTTAAAGAAATAAGCCAGAATACTTCATTTCTTTCAAAAGTTGGTAGAGAATTTTTTAATCTTTGTTTTTCTGCCATTAATTTAGACTTTGAACTTCTTTGTATCTTTTGATATGGTCATGTAATTACAAAACTTAGGAAAAAGTTAGGAAAGAATTGAGTCTAGTCCTGGGATTCTTATTCTGGGTCTGTGAACTTCAATATAATAGATTTCCTTTTTAATGCTTTTAATTTTATTTTATGCATTTAAAAACATCATCTTGAGAAAGGGCCCACCCAAAAACTTTGCCAGACTTCCAAAGGAATATATGACAAAAAAAGGTTATGAATTTCCCTTTGACCCAGCAGAGCCACTACTGGGTCTATATCCTAAGGAAATCATAAGAAAGGGAAAAGGACTCACATGTACAAAAATGTTTGTAGCAGTTTTTTTGTGTTCGCAAAGAACTGGAAATTGAGTGGATGTCCATAAATTGGGGAATGGCTAAATAAATTGTGGTATATGAAGGTAATGGAATATTATTATATTACAAAAATGATGAATAAGGTGATTTTAGAAAGGTTTGTAAAGATTTATACAAATTGATGCTGAGAGAAATAAGCAGAACCAGGAATACATTGTACACAATAATACCAAGAATGTTCAATGTTCAACTATGAGACTTGGTTCTTCTCAGTGGGTCAGTTAATCCAAGATAATCTCAAAAGGCTTTGTATAGAAAATACCACTTGCTTCCAGAAAAAGAACTATGGAAACTGAAGTTCACTTCTTTTTTTTTTCTCTCATGGTTTTTCCCCTTTGTTCTGCTTTTTCTTTCCCAACGTGATTCATAAAGCAATATATATTAAAAATCAATAAATATTTTTTAAAAGATTATGTTTCTGATCTAGCTTAAGCCATGTCTCAACTAAAGTTCTTTCTACCATATCCCAAACAAGTAATCATAACCTCTGAAGATCTCCAGTAAAAGGAAGTCTTCCATCTATTGAGGATATCAATACTAAAGATTCTTCTAATCAATTCAAAACTGCTTCTTTGTAGCTTCCACTCATCACTCCTACTTTTGCCTTTTTAGACAAAAGAGGAACAAATTCAACCCCTTTAACACATGGAAGCCCTTCTAATACTTAAATATTACTATTATGTTCTTCCTAATTACCTCTTCTCTGTTTAAATTTCTATATCTCTTTCAATTGATCTTTGTCAGACTCTTCTGCTCTTTTTCCTTTTTTGTTATTCTTTTCTGGATATAATCTGGATGTATCCATTAAAATGTCTTATCTTCAAAGGAACTTTGGATTAGCTGTACATTCTGTGGGGTAGCTTTCAAAGAGTCAGTTGCAAGTCAAGCAGTAAGAATTTATTAAGCACCTCTGTATATGAGATGTTGAGGATACAAAGAAAAAATATATGTAGATGTAGATATAAATAGATAGATATATGGATATATATAAATATATATATATATATATATATATATATACACACATACCTACACAAACACTATGATGTGTGTGTGTGTGTGTGTGTGTGTGTGTGTGTGTGTGTGTGAAATAGGTAATTTTGTTGTTGTTTTGGTCACAGGAAATGCTAAAAGCTGGGGATGGCAGGGAAGAGATTAAGAAATAATCTCAAGTAAAAGGTGGTACTTGAGATAGAATTCTAAGTGATGGAGGGAGGAAAGGGTATATTCTAGACACATTAGACAGTTTATACAAAGGCATAGCAGCAGATAAAATGTCATGTGAGGGTAGTATTGAAAAGGCCAATTTGACTAACCCAAAGAATCTGTGAAGAGAAGGAATGAAAAAGATTGGAAATGTAGTTTGGAACCATATGAAGGATTTTTAAATGCTGAACAAAGAAGTTGGTATTTGATTCTAGAAACAATAGGGAGCCAGTGAATTTTTTTTTAGTATGGAAGAGAGATGGTCAGATTGAAGCTACGGAAAAATCATTTTGGTGTGATGGTTGGAGGATTAATTGGTGTAGGGTAGAAACTTGAAATGCTGATAAATTAGGAGGTTAAAAAAGTTTGTTGGTTCAAGTTTGGATTCTAAATATTTCATGAATAATTCTGTAGTCTCATGGGATCCACCTGCATTCAAATCTCTACAAACCAGGTGCATGTAACCTAAGATCTGTCTTAGGAAAACCTACAACATTAAAAAGAATCCTTTTATACTCACAATATTAAAAGACCCTTGGATTATTTCAAGGAAAGCCACAGTGGACCAAATGCAGAAAAAAAATTAACTATCTGGCAGCAGACTAAGTATATTCCTATGAATGCCTGAATGTATTTTGGGGGAAAATATACCCAGTATTAGGTAGAGACTGACCTTGTATGTAGTATTCTATTTGGATTGAGGCAGTCATCAGCTCAGAAAAAGGATGTTAAGAGCCAGATCTATTAAAGATATACCCTCAGGGCTAGGGGAAAAAACTTGCTGGAAGGAGATAAAACTTCTGAGGGGAGCCCAAAGGCTCATTTTACATGTCCTATTACAAGGTCAAAGAGTTTCAATGGTTTGTCCTTTCTAATTATTATGCCTGGTTTGAAAATTCATTGTAAATATGCTCCTTGATGAAGGGTCACCTCAGTCTTTAATCCTATTCCCTGAGATGTGAAAATTGCTGTGTCCTTAACAGATACAGCAGTCCCAGCTTCATCTCTATGAAAATATATATTCTTATTATCCACAAAGATCTTAGAAGGATATTTTATGTAGTTTGTAGCATAGTGAATAGAATCTTGTTTAGAGTTAGGAAGATGTGAATTTGAATTCTGCCCCAGATATTAATTAGCTTTGTGACGCTAGGCAAATTATATAACTTCTCTCAAACTCAGTTTCCTCACTTGTAGAATAGAGCTGATGATAATAGCATCTATATTTCAAGGTTATAGTGAAGATCAAATGATATAACATATAAAAATCATCACAAACTTTACTTTGCTAGCAATTATTATCATTTGTTATTATTATTAGTCCTTTGGTCAACTGTCTATTCTAACCTTAGTATTTCATGGATATAGAAATTTTGAATATTTAAATTAAAATGTACACCTTTTAAAATGATAATTCAGATATCCAAACAGAGTTGTCTATGAGACAGTTAAAAATGCAGGATAGAAGTTGGGAGAGCAGCCAAGACTAGAGATATAGATTTGGGAGTCATTTGCAGAGAAGGAGGTGATACCCAAGTCAATAAAATCACCAAAAGGTAGTGGGTATAAAGAGAGAATAGATTTCCCTAAACAATCTCTACTGTTGAAAAGTGTCTGTTATGCTTATCGATCATCATATCAGCAAGATTCCTCAGTCAACAGTGAATAGATTAGGTTACTCATGCCAAAATATAGGGATGGTGTTATAAGATATTGTAGTAGAGAAGCCATCAGACTAGGCAAATGGTAGTATTTTAAGTCTTTATAAAATACATTATCTCATTTAATCCTTACAATAATTATATGAGGTAAATATTAGTAGAGAGACAGAGAAAGGAGAGAGACAGAGAAAGGAGAGAGAAAGAGAGAGAGAAAGAGAGAGAGAGAGAGAGAGAGAGAGAGAGAGAGAGAGAGAGAGAGAGAAGGAGAGACAGACAGACAGACAGACAGATGGGAGAAGGAGAATGATTTACCTTTAGCTAATTGGTGTCAAAAGCTATATTCAAACCCCGTTCTCTAAAATTTGGCATTCTTTTCTATCATACCCATTTTCAAAGGAAGCTAGCAAACTGTCCATAATTCATCTTTGAACATGAGACATCTGAACTAAAAAGAGTTTATTGTTATTAAGTTGTAATAGAAATGATACCTTTCCTTTTGAAATTGAACTGCACACACCTGCTATCTCCCATAAGTGAACAAGCAGTGAATCAAATAGTCAAGTTTTTTATGACATAGGCTAAAGTTGACCTAGAGCCATGGGATGTCTTAGGATCTCAGTTCCTTACTATACTTTTCAACTGTAGCATATTTGGGTCACCATGCAGGATCCACATTTATTTCTAGCTTGCACAGCCTTGGTGTTATCTCACTGTTTAATTACTGTAAATGATTGGCACCAGAAATGCTGAGTCACGACGCTGAGATCAGGGAGCTCATTGATGAGGCCAGCATTATTTCTACTTTTTCCCAGTAATGGTTGTCCATAGACTTTTTTGCTTCAAAGTGTCCAGTAGAAGTACCATAAACACATCTAGGCCAGGATGGCTTTAGAAATAGGCCAGTATCCTCCAGACTCATTACCAGGTACGGCTCCAGGCAGAGCTGACACTACATAAAACTGTGAAATTTGTTCTCACTCTTCTCTGTTTCACCTTTCCTGGCCTGATTCCCCCTTGTGTCCCCTGGGGATGCACTGACTTTTCATGCTGCCCCTTTCAGCATCCCAGGTTTGTTCCAGGGGAAGTAGGGGCAGCAAATCTGAGTTAAAATCCTGCCTTGGACATTTTAGTAACCAAGTGACCTTGGCAGGTTGCTCCTTCTGGTGTCAGTTTCCTCATTTGACAAATGAGAGATTTGGACAAGATTAAAAATCAGTCTAGGTCTAGTTTTATGATCTGGTCATTTTTCTGCCCTATGTAGTGAAAAATATCAATGGACATGGGATAAGAAGACGTGACTAACAGTATTGGTCTCTACACACTATACCAAGTCATTTAAGCCCTGTGACTAGGGGCTTAGTTATGTTTCAGGAGTAGAGCATATGTAGAAATGAGGGTCACTTCTAGGGACTTCTGGGCAAGATCTCCTGACCCGTAAATGATTCAATAATGAAGATTGACACGTTGCAGTTGTACTATCTACCTCACATTATAATAAAGAACGTGTTCTGTAAACCACAAATTCTACTTAAGTAATGAATAATTATTATTAACCTCTCCCTATTGAGTATTGCTCTCTATAAAAATTAGGACAAGCTCATTAAAACAAAGATGTCATTCCACCTACTGATGCTCATCTTTTGTTAAGGGATAATATAGCAAACCAGAGCATTTTCTTTTGGAAGCAGAATTATAGTTGTCCACATTAAGGTGAGAGAAAGTTCTTCAGAAGATGGAACCTGCTAGCACACCACAAATCATAGCAGGAGGTGGCCAGCTATGTTGGATCGAAGGGACACTGAACATTAGACAGGGTTCCAGAGACACATTAGAAAGGGGTGACAGGAAGCATGAAAAGTAAGGAGGGCCATGACTGGTTTTGGCAGAGGTGGAAAATAGGGAAGAGTCAGTGGTCCAGTGTTTTGCTCACAGATACTAAGAATGCCACAGGACAATTCCAGGTCAGGTGTGTTTGGAGAATTTACCATAGAAGTTGGATAAAACCTGGGAAAAGGGCATGCTGGACACATGAGGTGAGCAAGGGAATGGGCCAGTTGGATGAATGATGGTGGATAATATGACAAAAATAATTGTGTTCAATGGCAGAAGAAAGAATATCTCTCCATATTGGTTCCTGATACCAAATTTAACTCTTTACTGTACAAATCAGTATCTCAAGTTGTCCAATCCACATCCATCTCCTAGGTCTTACAGTTTTATATAATACTTATATTAGTAAAACAACTATAATCCATGTTTTTGCTAGTGGCCAGTCATTAAGTTACCAGTTCTGGATCCATATTCATCTTTGTTCAGTTAATTAGGCCTTTCAAAGATGGAAGCTTTGGGAACTTTGAGATACTTCAGGAAGTTGCTTAATATATGTGGGTGAATTTACAAAGAATCCTGTGAGGCTAACATATATATTGAATATAATCAAATTTCTCTGTGAGGGCTTTTACTTACAGTTTTCACACGGTCACTTTTCTAGGTTAGAATCTTCTTTTGGTTGTTATTGGAGAGTAATTGCAAAATTATAATTAGCCTGAGGTTTTTTTTGTTTGTTTGTTTTAAGTGTTTGCTTTTATTTGGAAAGGAATTAGACTAAAGCAAAATCACATGATCTCCAACAGAAGAATCAATTTGAAGCATCACTCAAATCTAATAGGCTGACATTTTTTATCAACATAAAGTTTTTCCCCACAATTGTTGAACCATGGAGACAGCAGAAAGAATTAGGAATTAAATAAGTATATAGCGTTCTTGTTATGTATGTTTTAAATTATTACATTTTATTTACTATTTGATTTCTTCTTAAGATTGGCCTGATTCTCTCTCTCTCTCTGTCTCTGTCTGTCTGTCTGTCTGTCTCTGGCTCTCTCAGGAGTAGTCAAGGGAAATATCAACAAAGAGTTGTCCTCATTTGTGTAGTTGAATTAATATAACTTAAAGGCCTATGGCACTTGGGGCTATGCTAGAGAGTACATAGGTCAAATTAAGCAGCTTTTGCCCCCAGACAAGTAGGTCTTTTCATGGCCCCTGCACATGTTATGCTAATTTCTACCTTTATTCCTTGGTTTATGTCACTATTTTGACCTGGAATGCTCTTTCTAGCTGTCCAAATCCTGACCATGCCTCAGTTATTCTCCCCTCCATGGAGGCTTCTTTGACTATTTTAGTTCATGCTATAGTCTTCCCTCTCTGAAGGCCTGTTGTATTGTCACTGTGAGTCAGCTTCGTACTTAACTGCATCCTAATTGTTTCACATGTTTTGATTGTCTTCCAGCTCCACTGTAGTAAGGACTGTCTTATTCTTCCTTTACATCTTATGTTGTTTTATCTCATACAAGACACAGAGAACATCCCTACTTGAGTGAATATGGTCTCAGATATGGATATTTCCTTTTCCTTGGAGTATAAATTAGAGCCCATCCATGCTGTTTTATTACGAGGTAACTCTTATTTATATCCTTTACTAACCCAGGGGCTCCACTCAAAGTGCTGGTGCTCTTCTGACTTTCATGGATAACACATTATTCTCCATTGGTCTCTGCCTCTCCCTCTCCCTTCGACATAAGCTTAACAGCATTGTAAAGAATCACCCATTCTGCTTCTGGCAGATTTGGGGCTGTTCCATCAGCTTCAAACCTTCTGACAGAATGAACTACCTTATAGGCATGGAAATACCAAGGAAACCATCATAAGGGTAGTCATCCCCAGATGGATTTCACTTAGCAGGAGCAGTTTCCCGCACCCAATGAGCCCCAAAAGTTTGCTGAGTTGGGGAAGGGGAAGCTCACAGATTCTTGCTCCAAGTGATGTGCTCTAAAAAGCTTGAGTGAGTTGTGAGGAGCCCTACTTAACCTGCGAGGAGCTGCTGTCTCTGCTCCGTATCAGCAAGCCCTTGGTTATTTTTACTCGGGCAAAGCTTCTCCCCATTCTTCAGGTGCTGGGCGAGGTGGCGTTCATTTGGCTTTGCTTCTGACACAAGATAAACGAGCTCTGGGCCCTCGGTGATTCACTCTGGCTGCCAGGGGGTTCCAAAATAGCAAACTATTTTTCATAACAGCAACGTGATATGAAGGGAGATGCAGCAGGTGCACTCCGACTTCCTGCCATCCTCTGGGGCGGGAGCAAGATGGGGGATTCATTAAAGTTGGCCTGTGTAGTCCAAAAAAAAAAATTAGGGCCCTGCCATCATGGTGGCCATTTCCCCTTGGTTGGGTCAAGGTCTCACCTTCTGAAGGTGAGATTTGTCCTTGGGTGAGTTAGAAGTGAAAGTGTAGTGACTGAGAAAGCTACCCCCATGGAATCCAGTGCCTTTTCTCTGGAAAGAGGTTAAGTACTTGGATTGCTTCAAATGGTTTTCTGTCTTATGCATAAAAAAGTAAAGGCGGAGAGTAGACAAGATTTCCTGCAGATTTGAAGTCACTATCATTTAGCCCAAATGTTATTGTGTGGTAATTTAACTATTTTGAACTTGTTTTAATTTGAATAGTAGACTTTGTACCTTGTAAAATTAAAGGGACAAGCTGACCCCAGGATTTGAAGGATTGCCCTTTGTCTCCCCTCATTAAAATCATTGGTAAAGCTGCTGTCTCTTCTCACACAGTTATTTATTAAGAAGATGGTCCTCAGCTCTACACTTAACCCCCATTTCTCTCATACATTATGCACTCAGTTTCGCATAAAATTGTAAATGAAGCAAAGGAATTTTTTAAATTTTTGTGTCTGAATGTAGTGTGCATTTTCTTTTTGACTTGTGTCTCCTATTCACATGACTGAATACTCCTCATGGAAATTAACCTAAAAGTAAAATTCAAATATAGAAATTATATTCCATTCAAAAATATAAGAAATACAGACTTTGGAGAAACTGGGTGGAGATGGAGAAAAAGTTTCATTTTGCCTGAATCAAAACGACCAAAGTGAAGCCCTCCATTAGAGCAAGTTGGTGAAACTGTGTAAATAGAAACGTGCTAGTGAACTGTAATTGAATGCATAAGACAGTGTATTGTGCCTCATAATGCATCTTAATTTAAACATTTCTTTTCCCACGAGACCATGGAGTATGTGGTGCATGAATAAATAAATGCCATGACTTATTTTGGAGGCCCCAATCATAATGCAATTATATGCATTGCAAATGCTCATATGCTACTTTTAGTTTCAGATTTTGTCTTAAAAAAACTCCTTTTTTATTAAACTGCATTGCAGGAAGGGATACACTTCTCACTTATTAAAAAAGAATGAAGAGATGTGATGGGACATACATACCTTTTTTCTACCTTCTAAGTTATCTCCTCACCTTAAAAGGTGAAAATGCTATTCTCAGAATAGATCTAATTGAACAAATGAATTTTTAACAGAATGTAAACGCCTTGAAGACAGGGAGGAGTTAATTCTTATCCTTTAATCCTCAATACCCAGCACAGTACCTGGCACATAGCATGAGCTTAATAAATGCTTGTTGAATGACTCAGTAAACCAGTCATTTTGGTGAATGGTAGAATGAATGATTGCACTGTATTTTTTTTAGCTTAGCTAAGGGAAGGAAATTTAATGACTATCTTTTGCTCTCTGACTAAAACGAGCTTTTAATCTATATCCTTCCTTTCTAATTTAGCTATTGGATATATTTCCTTACTCTCACTTTCTTCGGGGTGCTAGGTTCTTTTAAAGGGATTCTTAACCTAGAATGTGTGAATACTTTTTAATACTTTAATCACTATTCCAATGTAGCTGGCTTCCTTTGTAATATTACATATTTAATTTTATACATTTAACTACGTTATTCTAAGAAGTGTTCTATAGGCTTCAGTAACCAGCCAAGGAGGCTAAGACTCACAGATACATATAGGTTAAGAACCTCTGCTCTATTGGTTAAATGACTTATAGTAGAAGAAATTATCCCTAGATGACAGAAAGATATTTAGTTTTGGAAATACTTAAATTCCCCATACTGTCTTTTTGTCTCTTTACTCAATACCAATGATAATTTAGCCAGAAAGATGTATATCATCCTGGCTTTATTGACAAGATTTGCAATTCCTCCCCATTCCTCTTTAACCATAACAATTTCTTCCTCTCCCTTGATTTCTCCTTCCTTTGCTTCTTCCTTCTTTCCTTCTTCCTTCTTTCCTTCCTTCATTTTCCCTCTCTCTCTCTCTCCTTCTTCCAGTATAAATATCTGATTGTAGCAAAATAGCACAGGTTTTGACTTCCTAACATCAAATCAGAGGAGAAATTTGAAAACTATATTGAAATATCTGATTTTTCCTCTCATGTTTCTTTTTCAGCTTTTGATCTGATGAACCTAGGATCTAAAATTCATTTCCTACTCCATCTTCCCATTGATCATTTCTTTATTATGTAAAACACACCATTTTCTTCATACACACAAGTAAAATAGCTTGAGAATAGGAATTCTTTCATTCTTTGTATGTGTATCCCCAATGCCTGGTGCACAGTAGGCATTTAAATGTTTGTTGATGGATTTTACTCATATCTTCCTTCAAAGCTGAGATCCAATGTATACCAATGTTCTGAAGTCTTTTGTTTTATTAAGGTAAGAAAAAGATCAGACAGAACTTTATCAATCAGGCCTTCGACTGGTGAAACAACTTTAGAGCTGACTCTAAATCAGCTTTTGAACTGATATGTATAAGATTTGACTTTTCAGGAGTCCATTCTTGATGGTTGTAGGTTAACACTGCATGGGACCGTGATGAGAATATGCTTCAAAATAACTGGAGAAGCAGATACATGAACCATGTTTCATAGGACAATCATACACAGAACGTCCTCCATCCACTAGGTTGTGCTATGGTTTACCACTGATCATTATTGGTATACCAATTGCCAAGTGCATAAGTTCATGCATTATTAACCAGTTCCTTTATTTTTCTTTCTAATTTATGCTAGTTTCCTTTCCTGTCTTCCTGCCTTCTTTATTCACTATTTTCTTTTTTTATTTATTTTTTCTTCCTTCCCTCTTCCTCCTTCCCTCCATTCTTCTTCTCTCCTTATTCTTTTTTGTCTTGATACATCAAGTTCTGTTGAGCCATCATGCCATTCTTCATAGTAATAAAGAATGAAAAAAGAAACCCTTAGGCTTGTATTCAAAACTAATTGGCTCTGCTAGAATGAGTAAATCCAACTTCATTGGTTTGATTTTCCATACATGAGACAGATTTCCTATCTTTTCAAAGGGCTAACCCTTGCTAGCTGTCTTACAAATACATATGCATGAAGAGGAATTTAGATCTTTAAGGTCCCTCCCAGGTCTAACTAAGGATCCTAAGAGCCCCTGTCTTATTAATAGAACCATAGAAGGAAGACTATGCATTAGACAACCATGCTCCTAGATTAGAACAGGAAATTATATATTTTGAATGGTATAGTCCCTCTCAAGAAACAAGGCTACCATTTTATAATTTACTGCTCTTATATGTCTAAATTAACACTAGCTATTAATTAGTCATTAGGGAATAGCTTACAACATCAGACAGAGTGAAATGAATAATAGGAAGTTGGTGGAGGCAGAGAAATGGGATAGTGAAGCAACCTTTAATAAAGACTGGTAACTTTTTGAGCTAAATACAGTTTCCCCATTCTAAGCTCAAATACAGAATCTGTTCAGAAATACTATTAACCCTAAATGAATAGGGATACTGCAGGAGAGAGGCAGTTACTTTCTCTTCTAATAAGAATCACATCCCAAAAGAATGTACATTTCCAATTACTATGCAAAAACAATGGCAGGATTACTTAAAAATGTATAGTCCCCTAAGGGCTATCTATGCACGAATAGGTGAATTATTGTCCATGAGCATATATCATTTGCATGTGGAAAGTCAAGGAAACTTGCATCATTGGCTATTTAATAAAGTGAGAAACTCCAGAATTTTTCCATTAAGATTTGCAAGAAGAAGTTAAGTGTGTATGAGATAATGATTTTTCTACATATGTTTCCTTACTTCATCCTGAATAGCATTGCACTTGCACTAGCATTTAGATGATGGGTCATCTTATATTTTTCCTGTTCACAGCTGGAACCTCACTGGCATCTCCTTTTAGTAATCACAATGTTTACTAGGCTTTTGTCCCCTTAGTAACTGAGCAGTTTGCAAACCAAGAAGAGAAAAATCAGATAATTTGGTGCAGACTGTGCAACAAAATAAACAAAAAGCATAGCAGGAAAGGTGACTGGATTGGCTTTCTGGGTAGACCTAAAAATCCACAGGATTTAAAATGATTTGTTTTGTCCCAAATGTTTCATATTAATGAGGAAGATAAGAATACATTTTAAAGAATGTTCTTGCTGCTTGAGTATATGAATACATAAACTTATACACAAACATTTAACTTCAAGTAGGAAAAGCATGTAACAGGCAATCAGGAAATCCTAGTTCTAGTGTGAAGTCTGTCATAATATGTTATGTGATCTTTGTCTAAACAATTTACCTTAATTCAATTGTTTTCTATGCAAAATGAAAGGGGATAGATATGTAGCTGAATTTTGAGTTTCTTTCTTGCTCTAAAATTCATTAATCATAAGTGAATAACATTACATAGCACTTAGACTTATGTATTTAGCTCTTATCTCTTCATTAGAAATGCTTACAAGTCCTCTATTCTAATAAAACCCTATTTTTCTGCCATAGGATTACACTCATTTTTTAGGGTAGGTTACTTATATATGCAAGTTTTTATCTTTTATATTAATAATATATTATTCCAAGATCTTCTCTTCTTTTAGGTAGTAGCTGCCAAGTCTTATGTGATTCTAGCTCTGATTTTTTGGTATCTGAACTCTGTTTCTGACTATTTGCTATATTTCCTTTTGATTGGGAAGCTCTGGGTTTTATGATGACATTCCTGAGAATTTAAAAGTTTGTATTTCTTTTAGGATGTGGGCAATGGATTCTTTCTGTTTTCACTTTGCCCTTTGGTCCTAATAGATCTGGATAGTCTTTGTTTATGATTTCTTGGAAAATGATATCCAATTTTTGTTGTTGTTGTTGTTCATCCAAGTTTTTCAGATAAGCCAAATGATTCTTAAATTCTCTCTCAACCAGATCTGTTCTTTTTGATAGCACATATTTTACATTTTTTCTATTTCTTTCAGTCTTTTACTTTTGTCATAATATTTTTCATATCACGGGGTAATTGCTTTCTGTTTAGCCCATTCCAACTTGTAGAGAATATGATTCTTGGATGATTTTTATAACTTTCAAAGCTATTAATTACCTTTCCCATTCTTTCATTCCTAATCATCATTTTGTTTAATATCACATTTTGTATATTTTTCTTCATTTCCTTTTGGTACTCTCATTCAGAGTTATTCTCTTCTTCTGGATTGACCTCTTTGAATTATCTCTCAAACTGTAGTATTTATTGATTGTGCTCAATGTTGTTGCATGTTTATTCATATCACTATCTCAACTTAGGTCTTTTTATTTCCACAACAGAATTGGTTTTGAGTCTTGATATGAGTCTGAAAAACCTCTTCCAGTTGCTGGTAATTGAAGGAGGCAGATCTCACATAGAACTCCTAGTGCTTAACTTCCCAGCTGTTGCCCTGACTTTTCATGCTGCTGTGTCCTGAGTCCAGGCATTGAAATGCCTGTGCATGTCTGATCTTATTTTCTGTTACGTGTCTGCTGAGCTTCTTGGGTTCTGTGCTGCTTGAATTCTGATCTGGCCCTGTTTTCTGCCATGGGTCTAAGCTGTTTTTACACTGTGTATATATTCTCTCTCCTGAACCCTCTCCTCCCTGAACCTCCTGGAATCAAATAGATATCAAAATACTTATAGCAGTATTTTTTATGGTAGCCAGAAACCAGGACACAAAGTAACTGCCCATCAATTGGAGAATGGTGGAATAAACTGTTAAATATTATTGTAAGCAAGAAATAAAAAAAAAATGAGCAATTCAGAGCAATGTGAGAAGAGTTTGTAAGCCAATTGTGCTATTACTCTTAGCGACAGGAACTTATAACTGTTTCTCTTTAGTCTCCTTTATGCTACCTAGGTGTAATGACTGCGTATTTTAAAATCAGCCAGAGTCAGGAATTCAGGTTAAGGGAAAATCTTTAATCTTTATTCTCAATAGAGGTAAAGAAGGATCAGAGGTGAAGGGGGATCGGAGGTGAAGGAGGGATCACTATAGCAATGTGAGCAGCTGCAACAGGAAGCCAGCCAGCCGTCTCTCTCCACCTCTCTTCCTGCCCCTCTGCCTCCACCCACCCAAATCATCATTTCCTATACAACACATCAGGACTTGCACAAAGAGTGGGCGGGGGCCATTCTTTCTCCAAGCATATATATTAATAGATTATGGTCCAATTACTATTTAGCCTCATGTGCTTGGGACCTCAGTGCATCAACTCCAGCTTCAGCCCATTATACCTAGGCTGCAGTTTTAGAATTTCTTGAGGGGTTTGTGAGAGATCTGAATTCACTCAGATCTTAAAAAACAGACTTCCATCTTGGCAACAAGTAAATGAATCATTTGAAATGTACCAATCTTTTTATCCAATCTTCTTTTCTCCAGTCATATGATAAGCAGAAACAAACACAGCCCTTACTTCTACCTCTGGAGTATGCATAGTACTTTGGGTCCACAATTGAGGAAAAAGTCCATGTGAAATGACTAGGAAAATAGGGAAAGAATTGAAATGGATCTCAAGAGAATTTAGATAGACTCATTTATAGGCTTATATCCCATATTTAAGTAGCTTTAATGATCAATATGTAAAGATCATTGAAATGGTAGATACCCGTTGAAAAAAAATTAATATCAATGCTGTCCCTAAAGGTAATTTTGAAAAAAAGTTAGTTTGTAGTAGAACCAGTCAATTCATTAAGAAATTAGAGCAATCAATTTACTCATGTTTGGTAAATCTGTGAAGAAAGCTATCCTAAATACAAATGCTGAAGTATGAGAAAAATGACTTAAATTGTTAATATTATCCAGAGATCCCACTGTTGGGTACATTTCACAACAAGATCAAGAAGGAAACGCATTCTAATAGTTACCAAAACATTCATAGCAGTACTTTTTATGGTAGCTATGGTAACTAGAAAACAAAGTAAGTGCCCATCAATTGGGGGATGGTTGAATAAACTATTAAATATTATTTTAAACAAGAAAAGACAAATGTGAGCAATTCAGAGAAATATGAAAAGATTTTGTGAACCAATAGTAAATACAATAAACAGAACCCGAAGAACTATATATATATATATATATATATATATATATATATATATAAATAATATGTATATATGTATACATGTATAATATGTATATATGTATACATGTATATATGTATATATGTATAATATATGTATATATATATACATTATATATATATATAATGATAACTTTGAAAAAAGTCATTAAAAAAGTAAGTTGAACTTAAAAAAATGTACAATGGCTATAGAAAGTAGAAAATGAAACATATCTTCCTCTTATTAGACAATGTACTACTAGGACAGAATGGCATATACATTGTCTTCAAAGGATTGTTTAGAACATAGACTGTGTTGACACTCCTTGGGCAGTATTCACTTGCCCTGAAAATATATTCCCCCCATTGATTTTCATTCAATCACTGTCTATTTTTTTTCCTGTTATTTTCTTTGTTATATGAGAGGATTCAATTTAAAAAAAGGGAAGGGAAAGAGAAAGAATGATTCAAAGAATAAATGTTATGTAAAAAAATTAAGCTAGAAATACACATTTTTTCCAATGAAAAAAGAAGTGAGAGTTATATATTTAGTTCTACCATCACTGGACTCGCACTCTCCTGAAGAGTTCTGTAAATAAGAGTCAACTTTTTTGCTGGTTATAAAATAAACCCACATAAGTCATCAGCATTCTTATATATCACTAACAAAATCCAACAGTCAGAGTTACAAAGAGAAATTCCATTTAAAGTAACTACTGATAATATAAAATATTTAGGAATCTATCTGCCAAGGGAAAATCAGAAACTTTATGAGCAAAATTACAGACCACTTTTCACACAAATTAAGTCTGATCTAACCAATTGGAAAAATATTAAATGCTCTTGGATAGGGCGAGCAAATATAATAAAGATGACAATATTACCTAAACTAATCTATTTATTTAGCACTATACCAATCAGACTCCCAAAAATTATTTTAATGACCTAGAAAAAATAACAAAATTCATATGGCAAAACAAAAGGTCAAGAATTTCAAGGGAATTAATGAAAAAAAATCAAATGATGGTGGCTTAGTTGTACCAGATCTAAAATTATATTATAGAGCAGCAGTTACCAAAACTATTTGGTATTGGCTAAGGAATAGATTAGTTGATCAGTGGAATAGATTAGGTTCAAGGGATAAAACAGTCAACAAATATAGCAACCTAGTCTTTGACAAACCCAAAGATCCCAGCTTTTGGGATAAGAACTTACTGTTTGATAAAAATTGCTGGGAAAATTGGAAACTAATATGGCAGAAACTAGGCATTGATCCATACTTAACAGACACCAAGATAAGGTCAAAATGGGTTCATGACCTAGGCATAAAGAATGAAATTATTAATAAATTAGAGGAACACAGGATAGTTTACCTCTCAGACCTGTGGAAGGGGAAGGTCTTTATGACCAAAGCAGAACTAGAGATCATTACTGATCACAAAATAGAAAATTTCGATTATACCAAACTGAAAAGTTTTTGTACAAGCAAAACTAATGCAGACAAGATTAGAAGGGAAGCAATAAACTGGGAAAATATTTTTACAGTCAAAGGTTCTGATAAAGGCCTCATTTCCAAAATATATAGAGAATTAACTCTAATTTATAAAAAATCAAGCCATTCTCCAATTGAAAAATGGTCAGAGGATATGAACAGACAATTCTCAGATGAAGAAATGGAAACTATTTCTAGTCATATGAAAAGATGCTCCAAGTCATTATTAATCAGAGAAATACAAATTAAGACAACTCTAAGATACCACTACACACCTGTCAGATTGGCTAAGATGACAGGGAAAAAATAATGATGATTGTTGAGAGGGATGCGGAAAACTGGGACATTGATGCATTGTTGGTGGAGTTGTGAACGAATCCAACCATTTTGGAGACTAGTTTGGAACTATGCTCAAAAAGTTATCAAACTGTGCATACCCTTTGATCCAGCAGTGTTACTACTGGGATTATATCCCAAAGAGATTATAAAGAAGGGAAAGGGACCTGTATGTGCACGAATGTTTGTGGTAGCCCTTTTTGTAGTGGCTAAAAACTGGAAACTGAATGGATGTCCATCAGTTGGAGAATGGTTGAATAAATTGTGGTATATGAAAATTATGGAATATTACTGTTCTGTAAGAAATGACCAACAGGATAATTTCAGAAAGGCCTGGAGAGACTTACATGAACTGATGCTGAGTGAAATGAGCTGGACCAGGAGATCATTATATACTTCAACAACAATACTAGATGATGACCAGTTCTGATGGATCAGGCCATCCTCAGCAACGAGATCAACCAAATCATTTCTAATGGAACAGTAATGAACTGAACTAGCTACGCCCAGAAAAAGAACTCTGGGAGATGTCTAAAAACCATTACATTGAATTCCCAATCCCTATATTTATGCACACCTGCATTTTTGATCTCCTTCACAAGCTAATTGTACAATATTTCAGAGTCTGATTCTTTTTCTACTGCAAAATAACGTTTTGGTCAGGTATACTTATTGTGTATCTAATTTATATTTTAATATATTTAACATCTACTGGTCATCCTGCCATCTAGGGGAGGGGTTGGGGGGTAAGAGGTGAAAAATTGGAACAAGAAGTTTGGCAATTGTTAATGCTGTAAAGTTACCCATGTATATATCCTGTAAATAAAAGGCTAATAAATAAAAAAAAAAAAAAGAAATGACCAACAGGATAATTTCAGAAAGGCCTGGAGAGACTTACATGAACTGATGCTGAGTGAAATGAGCAGGACCAGGAGATCATTATATACTTCAACAACAATACTATATGATGACCAGTTCTGATGGATCAGGCCATCCTCAGCAACGAGATCAACCAAATCATTTCTAATGGAGCAGTAATGAACTGAACTAGCTATGCCCAGAAAAAGAACCTGGGAGATGACTAAAACCATTACATTGAATTCCTCAATCCCTATATTTATGCACACCTGCATTTTTGATTTCCTTCACAAGCTAATTGTACAATATTTCAGAGTCTGATTCTTTTCTACAGCAAAATAACGTTTTGGTCAGGTATACTTATTGTGTATCTAATTTATATTTTAATATATTTAACATCTACTGGTCATCCTGCCATCTAGGAGAGGGGGTGGAGGGGGTAAGAGGTGAAAAATTGGAACAAGAGGTTTGGCAATTGTTAATGCTGTAAAGTTATCCATGTATATATCATGTAAATAAAAGGCTATTAAATAAAAAAAAGTCAACTTTTATGATCTTTGACCATATACCCAAGTTCCTCTAAGAAAAGATTTTAGTCAATTTTTTGGTAAGATTACGAGATGAACTAATTTGAAGAAATTTCTGATTTTAAATGTTTTGTATTTTATTGAACTTAATCAAGACATGTAGAGGGCAAGAGAAACTCTTCAAGAAAATTGAGGATTTCTTTGATCTTTCTAGGTCAAGAAATTTTAAAATTTTCTTCCTGGCTTCGAGATAGCAGGTAGTAATCACTTAGAAAACCAACTCATGTGCAATCTTTAAACTCAGGATGAATTGAAGTTGTCAGTACAACTGAAGAAAACTGATTCCTCTGACTTATAAGCCACAACCCAAATACCATCTAGATAGGGAAGGATGGGCATATTAACCAGACAATTAAAAATCATTTGGGATACCCTATGGTTTTTGCATGGTTCAAGAGGAAAAAGAACAGAAGTGAAGAGAGAATAAGAATTCTTGCACTCTAATTTCATTTTGCATTCTAGGGCATCTAGGTTCCTTACTACAATAGAGTATTGGACCTGGAATCAGAAAGAGATGCATTAAAATTCATCCTCAGATACTTCGTAGTTGTATGATCCTGGGCAAATCACCTAACCTCTATTTATCTCAAGTTTCCTCATTTGTTTTTTTAATGGGCATAATAATAGCATCTCTCTCTCAGAGTTGTTGTGAGGTCAAATGAAATAATATTTTTACCAACTTAGCATAATGCCTGGCACTTATTAGGCTTTTAATAAATGCTTATTCCTTTCCACTTTCAGATCATCCTAGATTGTTTAAATTGTCTGATTCATAAGTCTTACTAGGCCTCCTTGGTTTGATTATTAACTAGAATTCTTCACTTTGTTTTAAAGTTAGAGGATCATAGTTTCTCTCGTGAATCTCTAAACTAGGAAGCAACCTATCATGTGTAGGCCAGATTAGGAAGCTGAAAGCTTCTGTTTATTAGCTTTTGAGAAAGAGGGATGGATGCTATTTTCATTGTAACCCATACTGTTGTTAAAAGCAATTGATTTTCACCCTCAAGAAATAGCTTAGTTCTCCTTGATCATGGTGAAATAGGGAAATTCTGTCATTGACCTTATAGTGTAAGAGGAAAGCTTCTGTCCTTCCTTGAGGGAGGTATATCCATTCATGACAGATTGTGTGCCTTCAGAAATAATTATCTTGTAAAATTCTCCATTCTCCATTGGATAAATATACGAGTAGGCAAGGAGAATGGATGGGAAAATTCAACCTGAGCAAGGTTACTTCTTTTTTCTTCTGTCTTGTGGGGCAAAAACAGAGACTGAGCCATGCTAAACTTCAGAGATGAGAGCTCTCTGCAGGGGATTGTCATGGAAGGGAACCAAAGGTGAATTTATGTTTTCTATTAATTTGGGGAATGAGTTGTAAGTGCAAAATTGCTTGCTATCATGGATGCATGGTGACTTCTGTATCTGTCCTTAGGAATCATTCCCAATGGCAGGGCCTAAAAACAACCCTTGTATTTCCAAGTTAATGAGGAAATGGAACAAATAAATCATATATTGGCTTCTTAAAAAAGGCAGAATAAGCTGATATTTGTTGAAAGGAGTGTTTTCTCTTGACATAATAGTTTTGCCCATCAGGTAGCCTACTTGGTAGAGGAATCAATATCACCACTTTGACTAAAGGACTGACTTTAGTGACAAAAAGTTCTGGGTTCAAGTTCAGTACCCATGTGGCTAACAGAAAGTGCCACAAGGAAAACCAAAGGATGTTGTTATAATTGAGTTACAAATTTGAATAGGTGGAAGTTTCCATATTGAGAGTTCCCCACATTGATGTAATTATATATCTAGACAGCTTTCCACCATCAATCCAGAGGTGGTTCTAGCCGAAGAATGCAGCCAGTTGTATACCTTGATGGAAAAATTAGGGAAGTTCTATCAGGCAAGGTCATCCTTTGTGACTGAATGCATAGCTTTGGGAGGGATACAAATGGAGTGGTGAGGGAGGAAAGGGTCACTTGCCCAGCCAGCCAGATCAATTGAATAAATCCCAGCAAAAAGGGGTGACATCCTGCAGCCAGAGCACCCTCACATCAAACTTTCCATCATCAAAAAAGAATCACTCTCACTATCAGATTAATATGTATTACAACTCAATTATATTGAAAAACTTATTTCTGTTATGGGCAGTCATAACCTTTTTTTAACCCAATATGTCTCTCTAAACCCACTAATATAATTTTATCATTAATTTTGTTGTTTAGTTATTTCAATTGAATCCAACTGTCACTCTATTTGGGCTTTTCTTGACAAAGGTAGTGGAGTGGTTTGCCATTTTCTTCTCCAGTATATATATATATACATAGTTGTTTTTTAATGAATTAATTAATTTTGGGGCATATATTGCCTTGTGAATCATGTTGGGACAAAAAAAAATCAGAGCAAAAGGGAAAAACCATGGGAGAGATTAAGAAAAAAAAACAGAAAAAAGAAGTGACCATGGCATGTGCTGATTTACTTTCAGTCTTCTTAGTTCTTTTTCTGGATGTAGATGGCATTTTCTGTCCAAAGTCTGTTAGGATTGCTTTGAATCACTGAACTACTAAGAAGAAGCAAGTCTTTCATAGTAGATCATCATATATTCTTGCTGTTATTCTGTACAATGTATTCTTGTTTCTGCTTGTTTCACTTAGCATCAGTTCATGTAAATCTTTCCAGGACTTTATAAAATCAGCTTGTTCATCATTTTTTATAGAATAATAGTATTCCATTACCTTCATATACCATAACTTATTCATCCATTCTCCAGTTGATGGGCATCTACTCATCTTACAATTCTTTGCTACCAGGAAAAGAGCTGCTACAAACATTTTTGCACATGTAGGTCCTTTTCCCTTTCTTATGATTTCTTTGGGATCTAAATCCAATAATGGCATGACTGGGTCAAAGAGTATACACAGCTCGATAGCCCTTTTTGCATAGTTTTAGATTGCTGTCCAGAATATTTGGATCATTTCACAGCTCTCCCAACAATGCATTAGTATCCCAGTTTTCCCATATCACCTCCAGCCATTTATCATTATCTTTTCCTGTCATCTTAGTCAATCTGAGAGGCATGATGTGATATTTAAAAGTTGTTTTAATTTGTATTTTTCTAATCAATAATGATTTAGAGAATTTTTTCATATGATTATAGATGGAGTTAATTTCATTAGCTGAAAATTGTCTGTTCATATCCTTTGACTGGGGAATGACTTGCATTCTTATAAATTTGATGTAGTTCTTTATATATTTTAGAAACAAGACCTATTTCCCCCAGTTTTGCACTTTCCTTTTAATCTTGTTTCTGTTGATTTTGTTTGTGCAAAAAAAATTTTAATTTGTTGTAATCAAAGTTGTCTATTTTTCCTTTCATAATGTTCTCTAGTTCTGAATTGGTCATAAATTCCTCCCTTCCCCAAAGATCTGATAGGTAAATTATCCTTTGTTCTCTTAATTTGTTTATGGTATCATCCTTTATGTCCAGATCATGTATCCATTTTGACTTTATTTTGGTATAAGGTGTGTGAGATATAGGATTATGATGATTTTCTGACATATTATTTTCCAGTTTTCTCAGCAATTTTTGTCAAATAGTAAGTTCTTATTCCAGAAAGTGGAGTTTGGTTGTTGATCAAGATTGCTATAAGCCTGGACTGTTGGGTCATGTGCATCTAATACATTCCACCAATCCATCACTCTATTTCTTAGCCAATATTGCTGCTTGATAATATAGTTTTAGATTTGGTAATGCTAAATCATCATCCTTTACTTTTTTTCATTAATTCCCTTGATATTCCTGACCTTTTGTTCTTCCAGATGAATTTCATTATTATTTTTTCTAGTTCTACAAGATAATATTTTGGCAGTTTGATTGGCATAGCACTGAACAAGTAGACCAATTTAGGCAGAATTGTCATTTTTCTTATATTAGCTCTGCCTGTCCATGAAAAATTTTTATTTTCCCACTTGTTTAGATCTGATTTTATTTGTGTGAGAAGTATTTTGTAGTTGTGTTTATATAGTTCTTGCATTTTTCTTGCAGGTAGACCCCCAAGAATTTTATTTTGTTTACAGTCATTTTAAATGGAATTCCTCTTTTTATTTCTTTCTGATGGACTTTATCAGTAATATAAAGAAATACTGATGATTTGTGTGGGTTTATTTTATATCCTTCAACTTTTCTAAAGCTGTCAATTGTTTCCAGTAGTTTTTTGGATGATTTTTAGGATTCTCTAAGTATATCATTGTATCATCTGCAAAGGGTGATAGTTTTATTTCCTCATTGCTTATTCGAATTCCTTTAATTTCTTTTTTCTTTTCTTATTGCTAAAGCCAGCATTTCTAGTACAATGTTGAATAATAGTGGTGATAATGGGCATCCTTGTTTCACCCCTGATCTTACTGGGAATGCACCCAGCTTCTCTTCATTACAAACAATGCTTGCTGTAGGTTTTAGTAAACACTGCTTATTATTTTCGGAAAGCTCCCTTTATCCCTATGCTCTCTAGTGTTTTTAAATAGGAATGGGTGCTGTATTTTGTCAAAATCTTTTTCTGCATTTATTGAAATTATTATGTGATTTCTATTGGTGTTATTACTGATATGGTCAATTATGTTAATAGTTTTCCTGGTATTGAACTATCCTGCATTCTTGGTATAAATCTCACTTGGTCATAGTGTGCTATCCTGCTATTATAGATATCTGTAATCTCTTTGCTAATATTTTATTTACATTTTTGAATAAATATTCATGTATCCAGTTTTTATTAATAGCAGTGTACAAATTATCTGAATACATAGTAGATAAATGGTTTGCTGCTGGAGTCAGGAAGATATGAGTTCAAATTCTGCCTCAGCCATTTATCAGCTATGTGACCCTGGGCACTAGTCTCTGTGTTTAGGGTTTCCTAAATTATAAAATGAGAGGATTGGATTTTTTGGCTTCAAATCTCTCTTTCATGTTTAAATTTGTGCTCCTAAAATCTGGTGTCTCTCATGTTTTCATGAGAACATTGAAAGAAAAATGAAGAAAATAAATGTTAAATAATTGAGATCTTTTCCAGGCACCAATTTAAAATTAATTACTTAGATGATAACATCAGTGGAACTCAAACCATCTAGTCTATACAAGTTATCACAGATGACCTGAAAGGTTGAAGACTTGGCATCTTAGTCTTGACTTTTTACTTTGAGGATTATATTCAGATAAAGTCGGTGTTGCCATATTTCCTCAGAACAAAAAGTAAATTTTTACCCTTTCCAGAATGCCATATAGTCATTCACTTGCATTATAGTTATATGAAATGAATCTATAAAATAATTTTAGAAAATGGTAGTACACCTGAAAAACAGGACCTGGATCTTGCAAAATATCACATTGACAAACTCAGGTCCCTAAGCCAAATGGAACTGGTGAGCTCCCAGATGAGCAAAGGCCAGGAAGAAAAAACAGATATTCTCTCATCAGCTTACCAAGTTTTATAGTCCAGGGGAACCTCTCCTAGTGACAGCACCACCAGCTCAGTAAAATGATACTTTCTATTAATTTTTGCAAGCATTCAGGGTTTAGGCATCATTGGGAATTATTGGGAGAATGAAAAGGAAGAAACATTTATATGGTGACTACCATGTGCCAGACTCTGTCCTAAATGCTGTATAAATATCTTATTTGGTGCTGTTAAGGAAATTAAGAATTTGAGGAAATTGAGATAAACACACACACAAAATCCTTAGTTCTTATTTAATTGCTATTATAATCTGTCTTACCTATATGCCAGAGATAGATCACATGAGTCTCTAGAAGGAAGTCTTATAAATCACTTCCCCTCTCTCCCCTCTCTTCCTCTCTCTCCTTTCTCTCGCCTCTTTCCTCTCTCTCCCCTCTCTCCCGTCTTTCCTCTCTCTCCCCTCTCTCTCTCTCTTTCTCTTTCTCTCTCTCCTGCAGCATAAGATGTAGGAGGTAGCCCCTCCTATACTTTTGCTAACTACCCTGGTACCTAATAAATGACCTTATAAAGAAATTCAAGTTATTCTTTTTACTATTTAAAATTTTACTTTGAAACTTGGTTATGATCAGATTTGTTTAAATGTATTTTTAAATGTTCAGAGAAGTCTCTTTAAGAAATCTCTCATTGAACAATTTAGAAATAGGCCCAAAGGGCTATCAAACTTGATCCAGCTGTGTTTCTACTGGGTTTATATCTCAAAGATATCATAAAAAAGGGAAAAGGACCCTACATGTGAAAAAATGTTTGTGGCAACCCTTTTTGTTAAGTAGTTGTATTCATATAGTTCTTGGGTTTTTCTTGCAGATAGACCCCCAAGTATTTTATTTTGTCTATAGTCATTTTAAATGGAATTTCTCTCTCTATCTCTTCCTGATGGGCTTTATCAGTGATATAATGAAATGCTGATGGCGCAAGGAACTGGAAACTGAATGGATGCCCAACAGTTGGAAAATGGCTGAATAAGCTATTTGAATATTATGGAATTTTACTGTTCTATAAGAAATGACAAGCAGGATGATTTGTGAAAATCCTGGAGAGACTTCCATGAACTAATGCTAAATGAAGTGAGTAGAACTAAGAGAATATTGTACACAACAACAAGATTACACGTCCAACAGACGTGGCTCTTTTCAACAATGAGGTGATTCTGGCCAATTCCAAGGGTCTTGTGATGAAGAGAGCCATCTGCATCCTGAGAGGATTGTGGGGAGTGAGTGTTGATCACCACATAGTATTTTCACTTTTATGTTGTTGTTTGCTTGCTTTTTGTTTTCTTTCTCATTTTTTTTCCTTTTTGTTCTGTTTTTTTCTTATGCAGCATGAAAATTGTAGAAATATATATAAAGAAGAATTGCACATAATTAACATAATTGGATTACTTGCTATCTAGAGGAGGGGATAAGGGGATGGGAGGGAAAAAATTTAGAACACAAGGTTTTGCAAGGGTGAATGTTGAAAATGTTTTGAAAATAAAAAGCTTTAATAAAAAAGGGGGGAAAAAGTAGAACCAGGAAAGATAGAGAATTAAGGGTAGTCACTCAGAAGAGCTATCCTAACATTTCCCTCTAAAAAAAATTTAAAATAATACCTCAAATAACATTTTTGAGTGGCAAAACCAACAAAAGGTCAAGGTCAGACTTTTTTTTTAGCCTAAGTAAGCAAAAGAAGTCAGCAAGAGAACCTTGTGATGTAGATGTGAAGGCTTATTTAAAGCCCACACATGTGACAGCAGAAATAGCAGTAGCAATAGCCTCTGTAGCAGCTTTGGGAACTTTCAGATAAGAGATTATAAAGAAATCAAATAACTGGTCAAAAAGAGGAGAACTTGTGGGCAATAACAAGAGACAAGAATTCTGTTCACAGTTTCCACAAAAAGAGGAGTGCTGCAATTTACAGTTGTAGGGAACCAGAAGACCTTCCTGATAAATGTCAGAGTATAGAACAAAAGAGCAATGACCATACCTATACTAGGATCGTATTGCCTCAGAAGTATTGAAAATTTGTAGATCCTCAGAATCATCTATGAAAACAGCAGCATGACAAAGTCTGATGTTTGGGACAGTGCTTCAGACAGTGCTTCCCTACCCACAAAGTGGGCAGAGCCTAACTTTAACATAAAGTTCAAATAAAAAAAAATTAGGCTTGAATAAGGAGCAAACAACTACAAAAAAAAAATAGAATTTGAGCTTTAAAAGAATTTACTAAGGTGGCAAGAGAAGACCAAGTCATAAATTCAAAATACAACAATGTAAAAACAGCTACAAGCAAAGCCTAAAAAAAAATTCTAATTGGACTCAAATCCAACAAAAATTCCTGAAAGTGGTAGAAAAAGAATTAAGAGTGGCAGAGGAAAAATTGGGAAAAGAAATGAGAGTGATACAAAAAATTATAAAAAGAGCAATCAGTCAAGATTTACCCAGCACATCCAACTCAGACCCAACTTCACCCATTGTTCAGGAGGTAAAAGTCTCTAATTCCTGCTGACTCCAGCCAAACCCAACTTGCCCCAGGACTCCCCATCTGATGCTTCTACCAAGCCAGCCCTGGAGGTATTTGCACTCCAGACAGGTTAATCCCCAACCTCGTGTCTTCCAGTCTTCTCAAGTTGTATTAAGACAATTCCTGTTCTACTTCAAGTCTGTTTGATTTTTCACCAGTCTATGTTCATGCTAAGGTGCAAATTTGTTCTGTTAGTGGAGGAAATATAGAGAGCTTAAAATTCACTGACCTACTCTGCCATCTGATTGAGAACCTGGAAGAAGGAAGCAGAGTACCCTATGAGTGCAGAGGCAATGAGGCAGGGTCACTGCTGGATGTGACCACTTGCTGCAGAGTGAAGTTCTTGGTTTAGAGTTTCTGGTCAGAGGGGAGAGTTGAAGTGAAGCCAGAGTCACCATCATCCCCCAACCCACATTTTGAGGTATTTACACTTATATCTCTTATTTTTAAAAAACATGAATTGATAAAGAAGAAAGAACCCCACCATAGAAACTTACTATGGGAACAGGATAGACCAGGGTTCATCTTCAAAGAAGAGTACTTTAGTTAAAACAAAACAAAGCAAAACAAAAAAACAAAACAAAACCTTCTATCCCAAAGAGCAATGTGAAATGGCTCCTTGCCTAGAGAAATTAATAGAATTAAAAAAGAAGAATTTAAAAATCAAATGAGAACCACTGAGGAAAAATTAAAAAAAAACTATCTAAGGAAAACAGGAAAATTATGAAAATAAAGTTAACCAAGTAGAGAAGGAGATAGAGTCTCAAAAATGAAAATAATTCTTTGAAAATTAGAATTGGGCAAGGGGAAGCCAGTGAAGTTATGACATAACAAAAAGATTCTAAAGAATGAAAAAATAAAACAGAATGTAAAACATCTTGTAAGAAAAACAATAGATCTGAAGAACAGATCAAGAAGAGAAAATATAAGAATAATTGAACTGCTTGAAAGTTGTGACTAAGAAACAAAGAACCTTGACACAATAATGTAAGACATAATCCAAGAAAATTGTCCTGAAGTGACAGAACAGGAAAATGGAAATAGAAAAAAAATCCACTAATCACCATCTAAATGAGATCCTTTATGGAAAACACATAGGAATAGTATTGTCAAGTTTCAAAATCTCCAAATCAAAGAAAAATTTTGCAAAAAACAAGAAAAAAATTCAATAATCTGGAGCTACAATTAAAATTGCATGGGACTTATCAGCAGCCATAATAAAATATTGCATTTCCTAGAATCATATCTACCAGAAATCAAAAGAACTAGATCTGCAGTCAAAATATCATATTCAGCAAAATTATGTATACTATTTAATAAGAAAAATGTACATTTAATGAACTTGCAGATTTTGAGGATTTTCTATCAACCAAATTTGAACTTAATAAAAATTTAGCATGTAAGAGCCAATATCAAAGATCAATTTCTGGACATATTGTTTTTGTTTTTTTAGCATGGGGAATGTATTCCAAATTGTGAAAATTGACTTCAATCGTAGGGTAGCTCAAATAAAAAATTGGGGTATAGTTTAGGTAAAAATGTAATTATGTTATATAAATGAGGTACAGAGGAAAAATAGAAACAAAGCCCTTAGAGGAGGGAAGAGGGCTCATAGTTCTGAAAACCTACTCACATCAGGAATGGATTAAATAGGCAACACTACATATATATATTGTGAAGAGTTTAGCATTTTCCAAAATCTATAAAGAAATAAGTGGGGAGGAATGGGCAGATAGGGAAACAAAGGGTGAGGAAAGCAAAAAGGAAGGGATCCATGAGTAGGAGGAGGCTAAATAAATAGCAGGAGAAATTAAAAAGCAGAAATAAAACAAAGAATCAACAGAAATAGGATGAGTGTGTGTGTGTGTGTGTGTGTGTGTGTGTGTGGGAGTAAGATAGAGGAATGCACTGGGAGAAGGGAAAAGGGAAAGGTATAGTGGAGGGAATTTTCTCACATAAAAGAGGTGCACAAGAAAAAGCTTTTATATAATGGCATGGAATGTTGGTAGAGTGGAGAGCAATATTTGAACCTCAGTTTTACCACAATTGGTTCCAAAAGGGAAGTATGTGTGTGTGTGTGTGTGTGTGTGTGTGTATCAAATTTGTGTGTATTCATTTGTTTATAGAGATATAATTTCATAAGGAAATAGGAGGGGAAGGGAATGAAAAAGAGGGAGATGAGCAAAGAGATACTAGATTAAAGGGGGCAGTTATTAGAAATAAAATAAACATTTGAGGAGGGATATGACAGAAAAAGAGGAAAATACAGAAGAAAATGAGATGAAGGACAATACATAGTAATCATAACTGTTGATGTGACTGGGATGAGCACATACACAAAAAGGAAGCAGATAGCAGACTGAATTAGAAACTAGAACTCAACATTATGTTTGCAAGAGACTCACTTGAAACAGAAAGACACAGAGTTAAAATAAAGGGATAGAACAGAATCTATTATACTTCGGCGGAAGCAAAAAAAGGCAGGGATATAAATCATGATCTCAAACAAAGCAAAAGCAAAAATAGACAATAAAAAAAGATAATTGCAGAAACTACATTATGCTGAAAATTATCATAAACAATGAAGCAATATAAACAATGTTTACTGCTAGTTTCTCTGACAAAGACCTTATTTCTTAAATGTCTGTGGAAATATAATTAAGTCAAATTTATAAAAATAAGAGCCATTCCCCAATTGATAAATTATAAAAGATTATAAATAGTCTTCAAAAGAAGAAATCAAGTCTATCTTTAGTTATATGAAAAAAATTCTCTAAATCACTATTAATTGAGAAATGCAAATAAAACAGCTCCAAGAAAACATCTCACACCTCTTAGAAATGGCAAATGATGGAGAGAATGAAGGAAAAATAGTTATGCTAATCAACTGCTGGTGGGATAGTGATTTATTCCAATCATTCTGGAGAACAATTTTGTATTGTGTCCAAAGACTATAAAACAGTGCATATCCTTTTATCCAGCAATATTACTACCAGGTCTGTATTGCAAAAGAAAAAGATTAAAAAAAAGGAAAATGACATTTATGTACAAAAATATTTGTACTAGCTCTTTTTGTGATGATAAAGAATTGGAAATTGAGGGGTTGTTCATCATTTGGGGAATGGCTGAACAAGTTGTGTTATATATGATTGTGATGAAGTATTATTGTGTTTTAACAAATGATAAAGATGATGGTTTCTGAAAAATCATGGCAAGATCTATATCAACTGTTGGAAAATGAAATGAGAAGAACCAAGAAATTATTGTGCACAATAATAGAAATGTTGTAACAGTGGTCAACTGTGGAAGATGTGTCTACTCTAATCAATACAATGATCCAAGACAATTTCAAAGTACTCATTATGAAGAAATGCTATCCACCTCCATGGAGAGAATAGATCAACTCTGAGTGCAAATTGAAGTATAATTTTCTTACTTTCTCTGTCTTTCTTACTTTTAAAAAATATCTGTCATGGGAAGGTGTTTTGCATAATTTCTTATGTATAATTGATATCATATTGCTTGATTTCTCAGGATCTAGGAATGGGAAAGAGGGAAAGGGTTTGCAACTCAAAATTTAAAAAGAAAAAATGCTAAAAATAAATAAGCAATACATTTTGAAAAGAGAAAGAGATTAGAGTCACAATTTAAATCCTTGGACTCAAACTTCCAAATTCAGTGCTCTTTTCGCTTTTTATGACATTTCATGGATGTATAATATCATGAGATCATAATTTTAGAATGAGAATTGTTTTTAAGGATTATTTAATCTAATCTCATCATTTTATAGATGAAAAATTATCTTTCAATAACTTGCTTGTGGAGAATAAGTAGCAGCACCAGAATTTAAAGCCAGTTCCTGATTCTCAATCCAGTGTTCTATCCATTATACCATTATAAGTAAAGCATTTAAAGAGAATTCCCAGGTCATAGCACTTCCTCATTACTCATCTGACTGTACTACTTTGGGACTTCTCTGATTTTTTCATCATATTCCTGCAGTGGGTACCATTCCAGCCATCTCCCTCCCCTTTTATGAATTTTCCTTTTGCTTGTTCCTTTTGTTGTTTCCTTTCATTATTTTGTAAAGTAAGTTTCTTGATGGCAGGGACTCATTTTTTTCATATTTGTATCTAGTATCTCCAGCACTTACCATATGTCTAGTACATAGTAGGCATTTAAGAGATACTTGTTAACTATTGACTATATAAAATTGTTATACTTTCTTGGCATTTAGCTTTTTGATTTATAATGTTGAAAATTATCTGTATTGCGCTAGTAATTTTAAAACAGTAATGTGTAATACCATTTACAATAGATCTACTATATTTGTAGCACTTTGTGAGGGGCTGTGAAGAAAGAAATCATGGTTCTTATCCACATAGGGCTCATAATCAATTATACTGAGGAGAGAAAGTATATGGATCATATATAAGTAAATCATGATCTGAGACAAAATGCATGTTCTATATGAATTCAAAAGAATTAAATATGTCACAATAGGTTCCACAGGGGCAACCTTTTAAATAATATTTTTAAAAATCACAGATGTGAAGGTTAAAGTTGCTAGGAACATTAATCCCCTTTTGCAATCAATAGCTCCTGGTTTTTTGTAAGCTCTATTCTTACCAACACGTACTTGCTTTGTGTCTCAGAGGAATTTTTATTTTTTATTTTTTAGGAAGAAGGCAGGTTGGTTGGATTGGAGTACACTTTGGAGTACTATAATCTAGAATAAAATTACCACATGTTTCCTTTTGTTTAAGAATTTCCTTTTCATTTTCTTTTTTGCCCTTTTCCTGGAAGAAAGGTCATGCAGAAGGCTATATGATGACCAATTATTTAAGAAAAGTGGAAATTATTAACTTGAATGGAAAAACCTGGAATGTGTGATATAAAGATAAATCTTAACTTTCATTTTTTGAAGGAAATGTGCAGTTTGTCAGAGTGAATGAAAGGTGTGTTATGATTCTACATTAATTTTGGTGTTGAGGTAAATTTTTCCAAAAGGATGCTTAATGTCACCTTTTTTTCTTTTCTAAATGCCAAGGAAGTATAGCAATCTCATATAGTCAATAATAAGTATCTCATAAGTGCCTACTATGTACTAGACATTGTTGCTATTAAAACTGCCTTAACAATTGTGTTCAATAACCCTTGAAACATGATTTGTGTTAGCATAACATTCATTTTCATATTATTTCACCTCAGAAGTTAGGCTTAAACTCACTCATTCCCAGTAGCTTAGTCAATAATTAAAACAACAACAACAACAACTCATACAACAACAATCTGACTCACTAAAAGCAGATAATTTGTTTTGAAGAGATTAGATGCCTTTCTTAAAATGTGAATCTTGCAGGAAAAAAATCAACCCAAAAGAAACTCTCTTCTTTCTTTCCTAATACACATATAAGTTGGGAGAATCTCTAAGATAGGCCGTCAGTCTTCACTTTCTTGAAAAATGTCAGTTTTGTTGATTTTAAAACCTGACATTCGTTAAAAGCATCAGGTGAAGAAATGTAGCTGGATTTCTGACAAATCAGCCACATGTCATCATTGTCATGTCTTCTGAACGGCGTGAACAAGCTCTATAAATTGGGTTGAACATGTTTTTTTTCTTTCTTCCTAAAGTAGATGGAAGGCTCTAAGTTATTGCCTTTCTGAAGGGTTGCTTCCCCACCTCCTTCTGATGTCCTTGTTCTCCTCTTCCATCTCCCCTCCTCTTCCAAACTTTCCAGGAATGGATTGTTTATAAACTCACGGGAAAATAAATCAATAACCCAAAAGTAATAGTGACATTTATGCTGGCCAGACTGTTTTTATGCTCTCACCTCTGCAGAGTAAACAGAAATCTAATAATACTGGCTGTCCCTTTTTCTGCCTTATCCTCTCCTCAAAAACTTGCAGTGAAATATAATGACATTTATTATTTAGAAAACCAAGCACACACCTGTGTCTACCCCCAGTTGTGTTGTTAGATTGGAAACAATGCCACCTGCAGCTCTAATACCCTCCACTCTCATTATAACACCACCCTTAGAACACAATCATTTTCAGTGTTATCAAAAGGTATTATTACTATGGTGACCACTATGGATAATGCAGTGTCAGCATATTTAGTTGCTGGCTCTCCCACGCCCCTCCAGGAGGTTGGAATTAGGATTCTGAAATCCATTTGGGGCAAAAGCACTGGATGGGACTTTTCTAAGTGCTTGGAAAACTTTAGTTTTTATTTATTGCTATGTTATCAGTTTTATGTCAGATCAAAATATGATGGCATTCTCATAACTATCATTAGAAAAACATGACATCACTATACAATTGAATATGAAATAAGCAAGACCACAGACAGGCCCCTCCAAAAAAACTGAAGCCAGGTTATGAAACCCAAACTCAAGCCCAAACCTACATTTTATTTCTATGGAAAAATTTGAAATTAGGGTGTGATGTAGAATTTTCTATGTAAGAGTTTTTCTGCTAGAATTTTTTTCCTCCAAGAATGAAACTGGACATATTTATAGTGTATTTATAAGTTGTCTTTTGCCCATGTTTAGTGTCCTCTATTAAACTGATGTTATAATTTCCATTTTAATTCAGTGTGGAATTTCATTGTGTCTAGGAAAATATCTAATTTTATGTGTTTAAAAATGTTTTACAGGTTTGCTACAAATTAAAAATTAGAATTTCTAAATTAAGAATTAGAAATTATGAATTCTAGCCTTAATTTTGGTAACAATTGAATGTCAAACCTTGAGAAAATTATTGAATCCTTCTAGACATCACTTTTCTTAATCAGTGAAATTAAAGGCTAGATATATTTTAAAAAAAAGGCTAGATATATTAGGCCAAATATTCTTCTAGCTCCAGAATTTTTGACTGTTTGGAACATTTAAATTTGAGTCTTTTTAATGATAATTAGGCTTTGCTTAATTTTTTTCTAAATTCCTTTCCTTTTCTGGGTTTGTCTCTGTCATCCCTGGTACAATAATACCTCTTTATGATGGGAGTCTTTTTTTTATTTGTTTGTTTATTCATTCTTCCAGCCTTATTTCACAAAGTGGGACTTTATGTTCTGCATAGGATGTCTGGGTCTTGTTTGGTACTGATTTGTATTCTTTAGGGTCTTGCTGCTACTGTTTTGTATTGAGATATTGAGATTTGTATTCTCTAAGAATCTCAGGGAGGGAACGGGGGTAGCGTCTAAAAGAAATGTTTCACTTTTAATCTTTGTATTCCTGGTACCAAGCACAGTGACCATATAACAGACATTTAATGCTCATTGACTGAGGTATTTAAAAAAAATCTACCAACATAACCTTTCAGTGCAATAAAGATAGTCTGATCTACTGCAAAATCAGATTCACTGCCTTTCTGCTCTGTACAATACTGCTATAGATTTGCCCTTGATTGAAGCTTCAGTTCCCTGGTCCCACTTCCCTATTAGCTGTTTGAAATACTCTACTAGCTCAGAATGGTAGAATGATGGGCTTCCTTTTGGTCTCAGCTCCCCTGTTCTATTTTCTCAGCTACAGGTCTCAGACCACACTTAGAAACCTTGGAGCTCTTACTCCAAGGACAAAGTCACATAGTTGGCCCTCATTCTTGTTCCCGTTCCTTGCCCAGTACATAGCCTCAAGCCTTGAACTACTCCTTGCCTTGAAGTAGTCACAGATTAGCTATCCAAGGTACCTACATTGGATCTATGACTAGGGTTTTCAAAATTGAGATTCAATAACTGGATTTCAGAGAAGTAAAATAGAAGGCTGGAAGTATAGTGATAATAATATTCTCACACACACACACACACACACACACACACACACACGATCCTAGATTTAGAGCTATAGTATATATTAGAGATTATTGAATTGACCTCCATGTTTTTACAGATGCAAAAAAACTTAGGCAAGAGTGGTTAAGAAACTTACATAGGTCACAGAACTAGTAAATGAACCAGTATTGGTTCCCAAGTGTTTTGGACTCCAAATCTCCAGGCTATCCAATATACCTCTCATAGTATATTTCAGAATACTTTGTATTCATTATCTATTTTGAGCCTCATGATAACCCTATAAAATAGCATTTATTATCATTTCATATTATTACCCATCCTTATCATCTGATTGCAAGAAAAGGGACAATAAGCATGACAAAGCAGAAGGTTAATAGGAAGCTGGCACAAGGTTCTGAGAGCACCACCTTACTGGATGAGTCTTCTCCTAGAAGATCATACCATGTCCCATATCATCTGTCTTGGAAAAATGAGTTATTAAACTCAAATTGCACTGTCTGTTCTATATTCTAATCCAATTTCTGGTTTACCTTCCAAGGCAGCCCATCTGACTTTGATATAATTATAAAAACTAGAAATTTTATTTTATCTTTGTTGAATTCTAGTTGGATTCCAATTTATATTTGTATGACTTTGTACAAATCACTTGATTTGTACAAGTTGTCTGTAAAATGAGGAGGCTGGATTACCTATCATAAAGATGTCACATTTCTCTAAAATTCTATAATTTAGTGGTTAGATTATTAGTTATGAAACATCTACAGTCATTCTACAAATGTCCTAACTTGGAATAAGAACAAGATAACAAAGGCCAACTGTCAAATGTATTATAAATACAATCTATATGGTAGGAGTTGAGAAGCAGAGAAGATCATTGTGGGTTGTAGCAGTCAGGGAATTCATTAATGCCTTTGGCAGAGTTTCATATGTTGACTTGTGGAGAGGAAAAGGAAAAAAAATAATCTGGATGATAATACAGTTAGATGAATTTGTTATCAATAAAGTAAACAAAACAAAAAGAATGTTGATTAGTAGATCAGCATGGAAAAAAGTTATTTTATAGAATACTACCACCCTTATTCTTATCCTTATTTTATTCAATATTTGTATCAAAATTATTTTATGGCTTAGAGGAAGTCTTATTTATCAGATCTATAATGAATACAAAGCTGAAGAAGTGAAGAAATTGGAACACAGAAGTAAAGTTAGGAAGTCTAACCAGTTCCATAAATAAGATAACATTTTATAGTATAATCCCTTGTCAAATATTATTATATTTTTATTTTGTATATAGCCTGTATTTACATATCTCTGAATATATTATACTCCCTAATAGAATGTAAGTACCACTTTTAAACCCTGTATTCTTGGTATGAAGCACAGTGCACATATAATAGACATTTAAATGCTCATTGGTTGGTATATAAAAAAAAATCTACCAATCATTAATTTGCACAGTGTATAGTTAAAAAGGAGATAATAGTCTCATATTATGAACTGGTTAATTTATAACAACTGGTAAACTAAACTTGGAGTGATATATTTTAAGAGGGACATAGTAAACCAGAGGTCATTCAGAGGAGTGTAATCAGATTTATTCCTCCATATGGAAAAGAATGGTTCATAAAGGAATAATTACAGAAGGTAATAAGGAAACAAAATTATCATTTTTTGCAGATGATATGATGGTATACTTAGAGAATCCTAGAGAATCAACTAAAAAACTACTAGAAACAATAAATAATTTTAGCAAAGTTGCAGATACAAAATAAATCCACATAAATCATCAACATTTCTATATGTTACCAACAGAGTTCATCAGCAAAAGATACAAAGTGAAATTCTTTTTTGTTATTATAGATTTTTATTGACAAAACATATACATGGGTAATTTTTCAACATTAACCCTTGCAAACACTTCTGATCCAACTTTTCCCTTCCTTCCCTCCATCCCCTCCCCTAGATGGCAGGCAGTCTCATACATGTTAAACATGTTAAAGTATATCTTAAATACAATATATGTGTACATATTTATACAGTTCTCTTGTTGCACAAGAAAAATTGGACTTAGAAAGGTAAAAATAATCTGGGAAGACAAACAAAAATGCAAGCAAACAACAACAGAAAGAGTATAAAAGCTATGTTGTTGCCCACACTTGGTTCTCAATGTTCTTTCACTAGGCGTAGCTAGTTCTGTTCATCATTGATCAATTGGAATTGAATTGGACCCTTTCATTGCTAAAGAGATCCACTTTCATCAGAATTGATCCTCATTTAGTATTGTTGTTGCCATGTATAATGATCTACTGGTTCTGCTCATTTCACTTAGCATCAGTTCATGTAACTTTCTCCAAGCCTCTTTGTCATTTCTTACAGAACAATAATATTCCATAACATTCATATACCACAATTTGCCCAACCATTCTCCAATAGATGGGCATCCATTCAATTTCCAGTTTCTAGCCACTACAAACAGGGCTGCCACAAACATTTTTGCACATATAGATCCCTTTTCCTTCTTTAAGATCTCTTTGGGATATACGCCCAGTAGAAACACTTCTGGATCAAAGGGTATGCACAGTTTGATAACTTTTTGGGCATAATTCCAAATTGCTCTCCAGAATGGTTGGATGTATTCACAACTCCGTCAACAATGCATCAGTGTCCCTGTTTTCCCACATCCCCTCCAACATTCATCATTATCTTTTCCTGTCATCTTAGCCAATCTGACAGGTGTGTAGTGGTATCTCAGAGTTGTCTTAATTTGCATTTCTCTGACAATAGTGATTTGGAACACCCTTTCATATGAGTAGAAATAGTTTCAATTTCATCATCTGAAAATTGTCTGTTCATATCCTTTGACCATTTATCAATTGAAGAATGGCTTGATTTCTTATAAATTAGACTCAGTTCTATATATATTTTGGAAATGAAGCCTACAAAGTGAAGTTCTACTTAAAATAATTGTGAATAATATAAAATATTTGGGAATCTATCTGCCAAGACAAAGTCAGGAATTTTACAAATACAATTATAAAACATTTCCACTCAAATAAAGTTAGATCTAAACAATTGTAAGAATATCAAGTGCCCATGGATAGGCTGAGATAATATAATAAAATGATAATTCTACCTAAATTAATCTACTTATTCAGAGTGATAGCAATAAAATTGCCAAGAAATTACTTTTCATAGCTAGAAAAAATAATAACAAAATTCATGTGGAAGAATAAAAAGTCAAGAATTTCAAGGGAATTAATGAAAAAAATGCAAATAACAGTGACCTACCTGTACTATCCTAAAACTATATTATAAAGTAGCAATCATCATAACCATTTGATACTAGCCAAGAAATAGAGTAGTTGATCAGTAAAATAGATTAGGTTCACAAGACACAATAGTCACAAGATTTAATGTTTGATAAATCCAAAGACTCTAGCTTTTGAGATAAGAACTCAGTATCTGAATGTGGAATGTTGGAGGGGTTGTGGGAAAACAGGGACACTAATACATTGTTGGTGGAATTGTGAACACATCCAACCATTCTGGAGAGCAATTTGGAATTATGCCCAAAAAGTTATCAAACTGTGCATACCCTTTGATCCAGAAGTGTTTCTACTGGGCTTATATCCCAAAGAGATCTTAAAGGAGGGAAAGGGACTGTATGTTCAAAAATATTTGTGGCAGCCCTCTTTGTAGTGGCCAGAAACTGGAAACTGAGTGGATGTCCATCAATTGGAGAATGGCTGAATAAATTATGGTTCATGGATGTTATGGAATATTATTGTTCTGTAAGAAATGACCAACAAGATGATTTCAGAAAGACCTGGAGAGACTTACACGAACTGATGCTGAGTGAAATGAGCAGGGCCAGGAGATCCTTATATACTTTAACAATAGTACTATATGATGACCAATTCTGATGGATCTGGCCATCCTCAGCAATGAGATGAACCAAATCAGTTCCAGTGGAGCAGTAATGAACTGAACCAGCTACACCCAGTGAAAGAACTCTGGGAGATGACTAAGAACAATTACATTGAACTCCCAATCCCTATATTTTTGCCCACCTGCATTTTTGATTTTCTTCACAGGCTAATTGTACAATATTTCAGAGTCCGATTCTATTTGGACAGCAAAATAACGGTTTGGTCATGTATACTTATTGTATATCTAATTTATATTTTAATATATTTAACATCTGGTCATCCAGACATCTGGGGGGGGGGAGGAGGGGAAAAATTGGAACAAGAGGTTTGGCCATTGTCAATGCTGTAAAGTTACCCATACATATAACCTGTAAATAAAAGGCTATTAAAATAAAAAAAAAAAAGAACTCAGTATCTGACAAAAATTGCTATGAAAATTTGGAAAATAATAAGGCAAAAACTAGGCTTTGACCAACATCTAACAAGCTATACCAAGATAATAGGTATTATTAGATAAGGTTGAAATGAGTTCATGATTTAAACATAAAGAGTGATACTATAAGCAAATTAAGAGAACAAAGGATAATCAGCCTCTCAGATCTGTAGAAAAGGAAGGAATTTATGACCAAAGAAGAGCTAGAGAACATTATGAAAAGTAAAATGGATAATTTTGATTATAATAAAAAGTTTTTCTACAAAACCAATGCACACATGATTAGAAGCAAAAAAAAAAAAAAAAAAAAAAAAACTGGGAAAAAATTTTACATCCAAAGGTTCTAATAAAGGCATCATTTCTAAAATATGTAGACAGTTAACTCATTTATAAAAGTTATTTTCCAACTGATAAACAGTTAAAGGATATGAACAATTTTCAGATGAAGAAATTAAAACCATTTCTAGTCATGTGAAAAAATTCTCTAAATTGCTATTGATGAGATAAATGCAAGTCAAGACAACGCTGAGATACTACTACACATCTCTCAGGTGGGCTAAAGTGACAATAAAATATAATGATCACTATTGAAGGGAATTGTGGGAAAATTCGGACATTAATCATTGTTGGTGGAGTTTGGACTGATCCAACCATTCAGAAGAACAGTTTGGAACTATGCCAAAGGGGCTGCTGAACTGCATATACCTATTCTTTAATCCAGCAGTATCTCTACTGGGTCTGTATCTGAAAGAGATTATAAAAAAGGGGAAAAGACCTGCATGTTTGTTTGTAGTGTGCTTTTTATAGTGTCAAGGAACTGAAAAGTGAGATGGAAAGTTGGGGAATATCTGAATAAGTTGTGGTATATTGTTCTATAAGAAATGATTAATAGGATGATTTCAGAGAGGCCTGGAGAGACTTACATGAACTTATGCTAAGTGAAGTGAGCAGAACCAGGAGAACGTTGTACACAACAAAATAATGTGATGATCAATTCTGATGGAAGTGGCACTTTTCAACAATGAGGTGACTTAGGCTAATTACAATAGACTTCTGATGGAAAGAGCCATCTGCACCCAGAGAGAGGACTATGGGGACTGAATGTAGATCACAACATAGTATTATCATTTTTTGTTGTTGTTTGCTTGTTTTTTTTCCTTTCTCATTTTTTCCCTTTTTGATCTGATTTTTCATGGGCAGCATGAGAAATGTAGAAATATGCATAGAAGATTTGCACATATTTGACATATGTTAGATTATTTGGTAACTAGGGGAGGGGATGGGAAAAGGGAGGAAGAAAAATTTGGAACACAAGGTTTCGCAAGGATGAATATTGATAACTATCTTTGCAGACATTTTGAGTAAAAAAGCTATTTTTTTAAAAGAAAAGAATGGTTCAAAAAATTGCATGGAGATTGGAACTACAAAGAAACTCTAAGAAGATTGACATGCTTGGAGAAGAGGGGAAGCTATAGAGGAAGAAACGTATTAAATAAGCATTTATGGAGCACATTACTATAAGCCAGGCAATGAGCTAGGCTCTTTAGAAATCTTACTTTATTTGATCTGCACAACAAATCTGAGAGATAGATGATGTTACAACCCCCATTTTACCATTGAAGAAATTGAGGGAAAGAGAAATGAAGTGACTTTCTTTTGCTCACATACCTACCAATGGTCTGAGGTAAGATTTGAAGTTAGCTCTTCCTAAATCAAGGTTCTGCGCTCCATCCATTGTGTCCCTGAGGTGCCTCAGCTAAGACATCAAATTATCTTGTGGATGACATAAAATGTGATTTTTTTGTCTTCAATGTACATGACTAATTGTTAATAACTGACCATTTATACAACAATTCAAGGTAATCAATGAGCTTTAATTAATTATGTAATTTTATACTTAAAACAACTCTGTTCTAAGTGATTCAAGGTACAATTATTCCTACCTTGGGTATGAGATTTAGACACATTACATACATGCCTATGGTCACATGGAAGTATCAGAGGTGAGATCTGAATCTATTTTCAACTCCCAAGTCTAGCTCTCTTTTTGCTAAGGCACATCACGCCTCCACTCCCCATGGGTATTCCAGACTACTGATTGTTGAAAATCAGAGGAGGGAGTAAATTTACTGTGGATTAAGACGGGTATTGAAGCATCATCAATGAAGAAACAAAAACAAGAATCTGTGATTTCATCATTGCTGGTGCAGAATTCCCCATTTCCTCTAATAACTAGGACAACAAACCTTAAAAGATGCATAATTTTGAGAGAAGCTAATGACTTGGTCCTGGTCACTGATAGTAAGTTTAAAAAGCATGGTTTGAATCCAAATCTTTCTGACTCCAAGGTGAGCAGCACCCTCTCCTCTACTACATGTTATTTCTTCAAGAAACCACAGGAACAAAAATGAAAACAAAATATGAGATGAAAAGTCAGAGAATGACTCTGTGAGGGTTAGTGAAGTATAGCATATGTTAATGATGACCCAACTCCAAGGTAAAGAACAGACTTATTTAATTGATCATTCCTTGAGATGGGAACCCTGCCTGACTCAGTTTTCACTTTGACAGGTATGAAGAATGCACATTTCAGTTGAAGGTTTGCAATAATGGCTGATGGGATATCCAATTCAGCATTTTGTTTGCTATAAAACATTTAAAACAAAGTGGCCAGCTTCTAGGAAAAATCTGAAAGTTTTTGCTTTTCTGCTGGAGAAATACAGATCTATTTTTACACTACCTTTTTGCACAGTGATAGTTGGTGAAATGAAATGTCCTTTTGAAGAAAAGTTACAAAAGTTGCTCCATTTTCCTTCTAACCCAAGTCTTGAAACCAAGTAATCCTACCCAAATGAGTTGGCAGCTGGCCCTTGGCAGGTGGCAAGAGCATCTCGGCAGTTCACACCAAAGGAACAAGCCCAGACTTTTGGCTTTTATTAACAGCACTGTTATTGTTGTTGCCATTTAGTTCCTGAAATGGAAATTACCAGCAGATCAAAGAAATTGAACAAGTTGACCTCACTTCTTCTTTTCTCTCTTCCTCCGTGCTCCCCCGGTGATTCCCACTTTGCCTCCTGTTGTCCAGAGTTAGTCTGTAAGGCTGACAGATGAAGCAGTCTCTGACCTTGTCTCCTCAGCCTTTTCTTCATTCTAAGTGTGTTTACTTATGGTTTATTGATGTGCCCCTAAAGATTTCCAAGGAGCTGGAGCGACAGCTGCAGAGGCTACAGAAGGGATGGAATCAGAGCTATAGAGCTGGAATGAACTGCAGAGCTTATCTAGGGCATCCCTTTTATTTCACAAAGGAAGAAACTGAGTATCAGGAACGCTACATTAGCTGCCTACTAATCGAGATGTTAGATTTGAATCTGAGGCAGATGGACAATATAGTGGACAGAGCAATTGGCCTGGAGTTGGGAAGCCTCATCTTCTTAAATTCAAATCTGGCCTCAGACACTAACTAGCTGTGTGACCTTGGGCAAGTCACTTAACCCTGTCTCCCTCAGTTTCCTCACCCATAAAATGATTTGGATAAACAAATAACAAATGACTTCCTGAATCTTTTTCAAGAAAACCTCCAAATAGGGTCATGAAGAGTCAGACATGACTGGTAACTGGACTGAACAACAGCAGCCACTCCAGGGCCACACTTCTTTCTACTGTACCACATTGTCTCCTGCTGAGAGGATCCAAGAATTCTCTTTATCTCTTTGTGGAAAAATAATGATCTATTTGCTTGCATAATCAAAGAAGATATGATTTTCTTGCATTGGATACATACATAAATACCAATCCCCTGCTTTCCACTGATGTATTGCTTATCCCTCTGCCTTATTGATGAGATTTTAAAAATTTGTTGTTCCTTTAATTGTTCTTTCTGTGTGTGCTTTGAGAGAAGAGTACTTTACTTCTACAGGTTTATCCTTGTCACCTATTATGGAAGTGATCATAATGTAGCTTTCAAAAGAGAAGGTCAGCTTTTTCTTTTTCCCCATAGATCTGGTCATGGTAGATTACTCAAGGAGGTCAGGAAATCTTGGTTCTAGTCCCAAATCACATGGATCAGCTATGTGATCTTCAGCAAGTCACTTAAATTTGTCTTTTTTCTGTAGATCGGGTATAATGATAGCTGATTAATATATCTTTTCTCTTTAATTAAGAGGATCTAGACAAATGATTTCATTGGTTTAGAGAACATCCAATATGGAAACTCTCTCCACTGATACATTTTGGCAACTTGTCTGTTACTTCTATTTATAGAGAATGATCTGAGCCAATGAAAAGTAAAGTGATTTAATATATGTCAGGAATGAGATTCTTCTTACTACACAGGGGATGGTCTTCTAACTACTATGCTATATTGCCTCTAACTTTTTTAATACATTAAATGAGAAGATATGAGGGAGAAAAATCCTAAAGAAAAATACTAGATAGAGGAAGCATATTTTACTGTAGGAAGAACTGTCCCCCACTGTGGAATGACAGTGTCATTGTGTGACTTAGAAGGAGGCAGAATAGATATCTCTAACCTCTTCTTTCCTCTACCTCCCAATTTTCCAAGGGAGAATTTAATTTTTGGCAGGAGGGGAGATAGTAGAAGAAGTGCAAAAGCTGCTTCCTGTGTTTTCCCTGGAAAGAAGGGATATGATGCTAGAATTTTATCTTCTTTCCCCCCTTAAACATTTTAGTCTAGTAAACACTAGACTAAGATTCAAGTTAAAACTTCTGACCTCTGTTCATTAATGAGGAAAGAAGCAGGACCCCAAGTTTTATATCCAAGGCCTACCTCCTTTCCCAACAAATGCTAGCTCTACAATGAACTTGTATTGGAAATGGTAAAGAAACCCATTTATCCAAGCTGATAGCAAAATAGAAATCAGAGAGAGAATCCCATACTAATGAGTTTGTGGACCTGTGTTACATTTGGAATCAATCTCAGGATTTTAGAATTGGAGGAAGAACCTTTAGTGATTTTTTGCAACCAAGACTTATATTTGCAGAGCAAGGAAAGTGAGACATCCAGAGAAAGAAGTATGAATCCAAATGGAGATCAAAACCAACTATTTTCACTTTTTTTGTTTTTTCTTTCTTATGCTTTTCCCCTTTTTTCCTGATTCTTTTACAACATGATTAATGTGGAAATGTTTGATATTCTTGTACATATATAGCGTATATCATCTTAGAGTGAGGAGTGGGGAGGGAGGAAGAAAAAATGGAAATCAAAATCTTATAAAAAGTAAATGAAATAATAAATAAAATAAATAGGAAAAACTGTAAATAATAAAGAAATAAAAAAAAGAAAAAAGTGTGAGAGAGAAATGAATTTTCCCAAATCACTAGAAAGCAGCAGTTCTGGGATAAGAACCAAATACTCTAATTCTTAACATAGAATACTTTCCCTCAATACTAAGCTACTGCTTGTGATATAAATTGAAAAAAAAAAAACTTTTATTTGTGCTATTGTTATTTGATAGAAAATTGCTGACCTGCACATTATTCTAAAAAAGGATTTGGGATTCTCTGTTGTTGGAAGAACTAATACATTTAAATACTCAGATAGATCTGTGATCTCAATGATGTGGGCATTCACTCCAAAGATACAGATAGTAGCACACTCATTCTTACTTAACTTGTGCAACTCTTTCCCCTGTACTTCCATAAGTGTTGTATCAGGGATAGGTATACTGAGCTAGAGGGCTTTCTTACTTTGTTTTGAAATTGAAAAGATATCAATTGAGTACATGGCTGTCCACTGGTTATAACTCACTGTTGTAATCTGCCATTCTGAGATTCTTCTCCATATGTTCTTGATATATATGGATTTTGTTATACTTTTCTTTCCTAAATATATAAGTAACCAAATAGTACATCAAACATATTTACTAATTTGTATTGTACTATATATACTGTATTGCCCATAATTTTCACATCTGTAATAAGCAAGAGACTTTCACTATAAGTTGCTTGTCCCATGACACTGTCCTTTGCCTCTATTTGCTGGAGAAAAAAATCCTGTCAAAATTAGATTTTTTTTATCATTATAAGAAAAAATTAGGTAAAAAATTAAAAAAAAATTGTTCAACTCCTAAAGTGTTTACAAATTCCACACTTGTCCTTCACCTCTCTGTTGAAAGGAGATATTTTTGCATCACCAATTTTCTAGGATCATATATAGGACCATCATAACTTAGTTTTCTTATTTATACTCTGGTAGTTAACCTGTGTTTTGTTTTTTGGTTCATCCATTTTACTGATTTGTTTGTACCAATCATCCAATCATCCTATGTTTTTATGAATTGCTATATATTTTTCCTGCACAATAATATTTCATTGTATCTATATATCAGCTTTTCCAGTCATTCTCCAATTGCCGGACACTCATCATAGTTCTATTTGTTAGGTAATTCAAATGCTATTATATTATAAGTGTATATTATACTTTTATTTTTTGACTTCTTTGAGTATAAGTGGCCAAACTGATGATTTTACAAAGAAAGAACCTGAGACTTGAGGAATAGGAACTTGTTCAAGGTCACACATTGAATCAGAAGAAGGTATCTTTTCTTCTAGTCTGAAATTCTCTGTCACTGTTTGCTTCTTTAGTTTTTGTATTACCTCCTAGAAGGAATCAGGAACTCCTTAGTAGCCCAAAAGTTACAGACTTGTTTTAGCATCTTAAAATTGAGATGGGAGAGGATATTGCTGGTTATCTGATCTGGGAATGGCTTAGTGTCTGAGATTTGGCCATTGGATCATCTTTTCTTCCTTTTATCCATGGGTTGCTTCTGTGTTCCCTTTTTCCACTATTCTTCTGCTTGATCTTGGTACCCTCCAGCTCTTGATCTTTCCTCTTTAAGAATCAGCTGCTCCCTCTTATTGATATCTTTCTTCTCATCAAAGTCTATGGCTTCCAGTTTGATCTCATACTCTCTAAATAACACATTGACCTGGGTGAGGATTTTGATGACCTTGGACTTTTTCACATTGAAGTCCTCTGGTTTAATCTTGATCTGTTCCTCGGTGGCATGTAACAGGTTCATGCTGCACTGGATCACAGTTCAGGATTCTGATTACTATTGTGTTGGCAATGCCATGTCATCCTGATCAAGAATTTTGCCTTGCTCAGGGGATGGGGATCTTATGGAAATCTGTCATATTGTCATTCATTAAAACCTGCACTATAGCCAGCTCCCAAGCTGCCATAGCTATTCTGATTGAGATCCAGTAGAAAGTTGGCTTGAACTTGTTCAAGGCAGTGAAATGACCTTACTGATTCATCATGGAATGCAGTACAGCTGAAAAAAAAAAAGTGAATTTCTTCTGCATCATGTTCAATATCTATCGGATCTTGTGAACATTGGTGAAGGATCATCTGTATAAGATATATATATATATATATATATATATATATATATATATATATATATTGCCTTCTTAGACATCATAAGTAATCCTTGTATGGACTTCAGTCTGGGCTATTTTTTCCATTGATCTTCTAGGTCCAATTTAAGTCTTGTCTCCTCTACATCAAGGTCTTCTCTCTACTTTTCTCATACTAATTTCCCCCATACTCAGCTGCTTTAATGCTCATTTGGGGGTGCACAGTGCTCCCATCATATATTGCCTAGTATTAATGCTTAACTATTTTGTATATTTCTGTCTTCTCGATTGTAAGCTACCAGAAAACAGGGATAACACATATTTCTTCTGTATCCCTCTTAGTACTAAGTACATTGAAATCAAGAAGTGTTTCACAGGCTTGTGGAGATGAAAAGATCACAGAAGCTATCTAGTCCATTAATTATTTAATAATATTAATGATAATACTTGTCCTTTATTTAATGTTTTAAGTTGTACAAGACTCCTTACTTATATTATCGTGTTTGAGTCTCTCAGCTCTATTAACTAAATATTATAGAGATTATTATTTTAATTAAAGAAGGAAATTAAGGTCACAGAAGTTAAGTGATCTTTCCATGGTCAGTCACTCAGTCAATCAATTAGCATTTATTATGTTCTAAGAACTGTGCTAAGCCTTGGGAATACAAAGACAAGTGGAAATGTCCCTGCTCTTAGGGATATTCTTTCTATAAGTAGGGACAACATGCACACATAAAGAGAGACATAAAATACAAGGAAGACAGGTAAAATAAGACTCCAGCCATTAGGCCGTAGTAGAAAGGAGGAAGTCAGAAAACATGTTAGTCAGAGGGTTATGGTTGAGCTGAATGAATCTCGAGGGAAACATGGAATTCAAAAAGGGAAAGTGAAGGAAGAAGTTATAAGCATGAGAAATAAGTTGAATGATTATCTATGAAGAAAATCAGGGAAACTAATTGGACTCTGCAGGGCATGGTGAGTAATAGGTAAAAGTAGGATAGGTTCATGGGATAAAGAGATTTAACATAAGAGTTCCTATTTCATCTTGAATACTATAAAGAGTGAAAGGCGTTTATTGGGTAGGGGAAAATATGATGAGACTTGTGCTTTAGGAAAATCACTTTGACAGCTATGTGAAGGATGTATTGTAGTGGGGAAAGATTTGAGGTGAAGAGACTGTTGAAATATCCCAAATAAAAGGCAATGAGGTCCTTAGAGTTGTAGATATCTAAGTGGAGAGAAAATAATGTAAAACATGAGATGTGAACATCGAAATGACAAACTTTGGCAACCAATTGTATATGTGAGGGGAGTGAGAATGAAAAGTTAAAGATGACATTGAGATTCCAAACCTATGTGACTGGAAGGATGGTAGTACCTTTAACAGAACTTAGGAAGATTGAAAGAAGAGGAAATTCTTTTAATTAAAAGAGGAAATATAATGAGTTCTGTCTTGAATATACTGAACATAATTTGCCTACAGGGCATCAACTTTGAAATGTTCAGTAGAGTTGATGGTGTGGGACTGGAGCTCAGGAGAGAGGATCACCGAATATATAAGTTTGAAAGTCAGATATGATAATTGAATCCCTGGCTGATGAGGTCACCAAGTTGAAAATGAAAAGAAAAAAAGAGAAAACAATATAGCTACACTTATGAGACATGACATAAATAGTGATCCTGAGAAGAACTGATTAGATAGGTAGGGGGGGGGGAGAACCAAGTGAGATCAGTGTCATGAAAATCCAGAAAAAGGAGAAAGATCTTCATGAGGAAAAAATGGTCAACATGGTAATAGGCTGTAGAGAGGTCCAGATGTATGAGGATTGAGAATAGGTGACTAGTTTTGGCAGTTAACAAATAATTGCTTGTTATTGTTTGTTCTTCATTCTCTGAAGAGGACCAATGACATCCCAAAGTCAATGGCTTGTGTGTGAATTGGATTTGAGTGAGGCAGAGATGCACTAAATCATCAATCTCCCTCTTTCCTCCAGAGACACTAAAGTCCTCTGACAAAACCTTAGTAACTTTGGAGAGTAGTTACAGTTGAGTGATAAGATCAAAAGCCAGTTTTTCAAGAGTGTTTAAAAGAGTCAATAAGTGTTAGAAATGGGATTTGAATCCATGCCTATTCTGATCTTTTTTTTTTAGAACTCTCCTTTAACACATTGATTTTTCATCATAAGTTGGGGACCTAATCTTTTAAAACAGGCAAATTAGTCTCTTTCTATCACGTCTCCATTAAGCATAGATTCTTGGTCATCCATTTTTGCAGAAATTTATTTTTTCTAGGTGTTCTCAAAAGTCCAATGCCTTGTTCATTTTTTTCCCTCAAAAAAGAGCAAATGTTTGCATGAAGGTGGAAGAGATCTGTCCATTCACTGAAATTTGCCAACCAAAATAGAACTTAATCTGTAATGGCTTGAGAGAATCTTGAAACATTGAAGACAACGTTAGATTTTCTTAAAAGAAACAATAGTAGGGAGAGAATAAAAACAGATTGACAGCATGCTTCACATAGTTTGAAATTTAGTCTATGTATAAGTGATTTGAATGTGTGGCTCATACATAGTAGTTCTAAGTGGTTAACTAATTTTATATGCATCAAATGAAAGTAAAATTTACTCATAAACCGTCTTTGTTAAAAATATGGACTATGAATTTTAAAATGTCTTTTTGAAAGAGTTGATAATTAAATATTTCCCTAGGACAGAAAATTATCTGTTTATGGTGGATGTGTGTGCAAAAACCCATCTAATTCTTGGTGTGCTCATTCAGGAAGAGAAGACGATCTGTTTCCCAGGGAACCTGGAGGTAAAGGGGGAAAGTTGGACTCGGAAAAGAACTCCCATGCTGCCTTGGAGCAAAGGTCCATCCATTCCATGCTAGTTATACTTCTGAAGACAAAAGAGGAGAAGTCTTTCTCAATAGAGGATATATTGTAATAATTCTTCCAAGAAAGAAAAATGTGGGAGATTTCTTTTATAGAAATATTCATTCTGAAAAAAAAGATTTAGGCCTAAAAAGGGATCAGAATCAAATCCTTTTTAAACTTATTGTTGTCATAGCAACTCTACCTCATAGTTGAAAATTTGGAATATTTCAGATTAATATTACTGTTAACTAAGTACGTCAATTTTTAAATGTAAACTGCTGCATATGGGAGGATGAGTTTTTTTTTTTTTTTAAACCAGGGAACCTTCGTGTCTAGATGTCCCATAAGCAGAACAATGCTCTGCTAACATACATTTTGAAGTGTGCTTTAGCCTGAGGGCTATAGAGAAAGGCAGGCTGTGTATTGAAAATGACAATATGAGCTATATTATGGCACAATTTCATGATAAGGAGCTTTCATGTTCTACAACTCCACATTATCATTTAGATTTAAATCACAAATCATGACTTCTGAAGTTCATTTCTTGATTTTTTTTAAAAAGACATCTCTTTCAAACTAAATATAAAGCACTTTTATCTTAAGACAAGTAGGACCATGGGAAGCCTAAATTTCTCATGTTAATTCTCTTGTTGTGCTGCTAACAATATTCCCATTGATTGAATATATACCCTGAAGGAAGCCAAAGATAGGAATAAAAGTTCAGTACTCACCAAAACCTTCTTAACTGTATTCTTTGTGGTAGTAAAAAATGGGAAAACAAGTAGATATCCAATGATTATGAATGCCTGATAAAGCTGTAACGTGGATTATTAGAAAATTATCATGCAACAAGAAGTAATGAATATGATGAAAGTTGGAGAAATACATGAAAATTAGAATGAGTTACTATAGAATGAAATAAGTAGAATTAATAGAACAATATACACAATGACTATGACCTTGTAAATAAAAGAAATTACAAAAGGAAGTTGAACTTTGAATAATGGGGAGGGGGAGGAGAGAGATAATAAAAGTTTTGAAAAAGAATTAGAGAATTGTTTTCTCCTTGTCTTAGCATAAATTTAAATAAGTCCTGGGATAGAATATTGCTTACATAATCAGATGTTTAGGAACACATAGAGCATGTACTTTTGCATATCTAAGATCAGATATCATCAATGTAGCCAATGTTTTGTTTTATTGTTTTTCTTTTGTCACAAAGATAAATTCAGTCAGTACAGGGGCTAGTCTAAAGTCATATTGCAAAGAAAAATTTCCAAGACCTGAAATTCAGACCATGTTCAATATAACCAGTAGATGTGGTCTCTAGTTTCAAACAAATGAACTATTAAAGTATTAAAATATGTGAATAGGTTGCTAGATTTAAAGCTAAAAGAAACTAGGAGTGTCATTTAGTCCAAAATTCTTATTTTACAGATAAAGAAACTGAGGCCCAGATTGATGAAGTGATTTATTCAGGGTCACATTTTGAACCAAGATCTTGTAATTCCAAATCCAGCCCCCATTCTGCCCCACTACTCTGTCATTTTACTTTGATCTCTAATACTTCAGTAATTGGGAGGGCAGTATTTCTTTTTTTTTTTTTTTTTTCCCTATAGGAAAAAAATGCTGACAAAATAAATCAGCATTTGATAAAGATTAAGGTTGGAAGGATATTTCTCCTAGTGTCTGCCTACTGTATCATTTGACTTATCAAAGGATGGCTAGAGTGTCAAGTTCTCAGACCATGATGAGCTTCTGAAATGCATGGAGAAAATGACACAGAATAAAGAAGGCTGAAGGGGTAGAGATGGAGTGTGTCTGTGTCCCTTGGCTGAAAATATAGTAGCCACAATTATAGGAGGGCTCTGAGAGGACTGAGCAAATAATAATGAAAGGCATTCCAAAGCCATGTCACCAAGCATACAAATTGGCTTTAAGCAGGGCAGGAGGATTGAAGACCTCTCCCAGGGTGAATGATTTTGTGAGTTATTGATTTGGGCAGCAGTTTATTTAAACATTAAAACCTTGAATGAAGCAAGTTACCCTGAAGAAAAATGTGTCAAATATAGAACTTGTTAGAACTAGCTGTTTAGCCTCTGAGGACTTTGTAAACTGTCCAGATATATTTGTTAAAGAAAATCTTTTCTTAGGGAAAAAAAAAAGAAGAATGACTTTTTCCCCCAGATTTCTTTTCCAAAAGGCATTATTTCTTTGAAGGTATGTGAGCTTCTGAAATGACTATAGTTTTTGTTCATCATAATAATGATTACTATTAAGGGCAGGATAATAAATGGGAAAGGGTGTTAGATATGGTTCTAAAAGACTGGGGTTCAAATCCTGGCAACAAAAAAATATTGAAGTTGCTTATTATCTTGAGTGAATCTTTTAAACTCTGTGAACTTCAATGTTCTAATCTAAAAATGGAGATAACACTCTTTGGACAGCTTACTTCACAAGATTGTTTTGAGGAATTAATTTTGTGAACTTTAGGACACTGCATAAATGTTGTTTATATTAATGCTATTTACACATTGACATGGACTTTTCTGTTGACAAAATACTTATATATTCATCATGTTATTGGTTCTCAGTACCATGCAGTGTAAATCTTCCTAGCTTCTTTCATATGTGTTATTTATATTCCCCTACTTAGAGTGATAGAGCACTGGACCTAAAGTCAGGAATACCTGAGTTCTAAAAACAACACTGATAATAATGGCTAACATTTTACTTATGGCTTACTATATACTGATACTGTTCTAAATGCTTTGTACTTCTCTCATTCAATCTTCACAACAATCCTGGTAAATAGGTGATATTATTATTCTCATTTTACAGATGAGGAAACAGAAGAAAACAGAGATTAAGTGACTTGGCCAAGATCACACAGCCAGTAAGTATCTAAGGTTGAATTTGAATCATGTCTTCCTAATTCTCCCACAATAGTGTTCTGGTAATTTTTTCTGTTCCAGCTTGAAACTCTGAAGGTCTTCCCTTCCAAGACTGATTCTTTTATGAAGGTAAAATAGGCCATTTTTTACCTCAATTCTTACCTACCCTTTAATCACTGAACAAATGTTGCTATAGACAAACTGAAAGCTCAGAAAGACCTTGTTGAAAAAGGCCAGAGTCTCTCACTGCATTCGGGGTCATCACCTATTGTCCTGATCTTTGTCTTGCTGGACTCTTATGACTGGAGGAGTGAGTGAGGATGATGATGACTTTGAACATTTCTGCCTCCCTTAAACTCAATTCACTTGCAAGTCAAGATCTCACCTTCCAGATTTCATGGATCTTGCTAGAGAACAAAGGATGAGCAACAACAATTCTGAATCTAGATGTGGTACTCTAACCACTGCTCCACTTAGTTATCCAAATATATAAAATATCATTAGAGAAAGGCATTGTGGTGTAATGTAGTAATATCAAGCTGAAATAGAATGAAATTCCTGTGACTGCATTTTTACTTGGAAAACCTCAAATTAACAGTATCTATGTTGCACTGTATTTTTTATTTCTTAAACATTTCCCAGTTACATTTTAATTTGATTTTGACAGTACTCAGGAGTTTTGCAGGCTGTATGCTACCCATGGGCTTCCACTTTGACTCCTCTGCTATAAAGAATACTAGCCAGAAGCCTGAGCTTTAAGTTGTGCCTTTGACACATAGAAGTTGTATGATCCTGTGCTAGTCACTTTTAATTCTCACTCTTCTAGGCAAATCTTTAAGACTATAAGTTGTAGACTCCAACTTACTTGCAATGGCAGTGGTTCCATCAATGAAACCATCATTCTAATCCTGATCTTACAGTAAGTTTGCAAGTTAGGTCCTATCAGAGGTTTAAAATAATTCAACCCCAAGTCTAGGGCTCTTTCTACTGCACCATCATTAAAATCGTTACAATAGCTAGTAGAAGGTCTTTGTTCAAAAACAATTATTAAGCTCTTATAATGTACAAGAAATAATGCCACGTGACTATAGTAACAAAAATTTAAATATTCCATACTCGCATGGAGCTTAATTTTTACAAAAGAGGTAGAGGGAAAGATACTACATGAACAAAGGTGAATAAATATAAGGTATATATAAATCAATGTGAACTGACTTCTAGAAAGAGTGAGCATGAGTGGAATGAACTGGGAATGGATTGGGAAATATCGACTCCCACCATCTATACCCCCCCACCTCACATCCAGAACAAGCCATTTATTTCAGAGCTGATTTTACCCAAAGGTATCCTCTGGAAGCCATTAAGTTCTTAACTTCATAAGAAATGACATTGTGCTGACATTGATGACAAAATTAGAATGGCTTTACTGGCAAAATTAGAAAAGAGGGGGGAAATGAAAGTTGATTAACTTGTGGTTATTGGGGCATAGCTTCAATTAACAGATTTGTGGTCAGATGCCACTTAAGGATATCACACTGTCTTTATCGTGGCTCAGTCCTTTCATTGACATTTGAAGAGTAAAATAACCCCCTCACTCCCAATGAAAGGAATATAGTCCCAAACATTTGCAGTTGTAAATACATTGATTTTTCTCTTTTAATAGTCAGGACTCCCTGCTATGCGTTGAAGTTATGAGTGACCACAGAATAGGATTGGTAGGTTCTATTTATTATTGGTCAGATATAAAGCTTTTGTATATACAAATATACTTCTTATCTACCACAGCTGGCTCCTCTCACCAGCTATTCTTATTTTTTTTTTTAAACTTCTTCCTTAGTCTTCCATCTGGGGGCTTCATTTTTCTTTTGTATTTTCTATCTTTTGAAAGCTTTTTCTTAGGACTTGTCTAACCACAAATCAGTAGATCTTGAAATTTTAAAATCACAAATAGCTCAGTCACATAGCTGAATGAAAGACTAGAAATCAGACCTAGAAAGGTAAATATGTGAATGATATTCATTCACACACTAGTTAGTGGCAAGACAACAGGTAAAACTCAGGTCTCCTTATTTGCAGGGCAGTGAAAACATAGAGTGCAGTGATCCCATTCTAGTCATATGTCTTTGTGCGAAATGGGACAAACATTTCTTTTACCTCTATGTCCACTTTTCTGACCCGATTAGGTGTGTGGCAAGTAGCAGGTCTACCTCCATACAGATGCAAAAACTATTTTTCCTAAAACATAGATATGACAGTGTTTACTTACTAATTTAGTGTTGCCTTTTGGAGCCAAAGAGAACAGGTCTACTCCTTTCAAATTCTTGAACAAAGCTGCCATATTCCCTTTTATGTGTTTTGTCCAAGAAAAACAATACTTGGCACTGAGCCACTCTGAATCTCAGTTCATAATCATAGCATACTCATAATCATAACAATCCATATATATATTGTTATGTTTACCTATATCAAAGGTCTACATATATATATAGATGATATATATATATATGTAGACCTATGATATAGGTAATCATAACAATTACCCTTGTAAGGGTCATCCAAGAAAAGAAAAGATATATGAAATACTTTGCAAACAAATCATTTATATAAAATGTGAGCTATTATTATTATGTGCAAGCATAAAATATGATTCCTGCCCTCAAGAAACATACTATTCAGTTTGGAAAAGAAAGAAGAAAGAAAGAAAAAACAAAAAACCCCAAAGAAACAAAAAGAAAAAGAAAAAGAAAAAAAAGAGAGGGAAGGAATGAAGGAAGGAAAGAAAAAAGAAAAGAAAGAAAGAATTGAAGAAAGGAGGGAAGGAGTGAAGGAGGGAAGGAATGAAGCAGGGAAAGAGGAGGGAAGGAGGGAAAAAAGGAGGAAAGGAGGGAGGGAGGAAGGAAGGCATGAAGGAAGACATAAAGGAAGGCAAAAATGAAATAAAAAAATAAAGGAAGAATGAAAGAAAGAAAGAAAAGAGAGAAGGAAAGAAAAAGGAGAGAAGGAAGGTAGGAAAGAAGGGAGGGAAGGAAGGAGGAAGAAAGAAAAAAATCAGTGAAAAATCAGTGAAAACAGGTGAAGTACTATTTTGAGATGTCAGTAGCAGAGGTGTCCAAAAAAGTGGTACATACTTATTTAACACATAAATTGGCTATGAAATAAACCCTGATAGAGTCTGAAGGACTCTAATATACCCTTGGATATTTAGGAAAGGCAAGATGAAAATGGGAGGATTTGGGCTGGGGTCTTTAAGAATGGGTGTGATTAGTTTTGGTATAGAGCAAAGTGAACAGTCTGAAACACTCAAATGCATTTGTGATCTTATCAGTCAGGGCATTATTCCTAGGAAGCAGATCAAAATCCATCTCTTGTTCATGTTCTCCCCTTTTAGGTTACTAGGGGGTCTGTCTAATATGTAAAGAATCTTCTTAACATCATGAGGCCATCAGTGGAACACACAATCATTTCTTATTGCTTGCTCTATGCATCTCCATGTCCCATCTGCTTTGATAGATTTCTTCAATGTCATCCTGCATTCCACTTTTCTTTCTTGATTTTTTGCTAGTAAGGTAATGCAGCCAGCTTGCTTGCACCATATGCCTTTCCATTGCCCTTTGAATGATGGTCATGTTTCAGAGATGGTGGTACCTCATGAGAGGTGTAACAGCACTGAAAGAATCCGTGTGTGTGTGTGTGTGTGTGTGTGTGTGTGTGTGTCTTCATGTATGCTTATAGGTATATGTAAAAATACACATATATTATATATTTATATATACACATGTATAAGAATGATGACTTCTGTTTCATGATGAAACTTGGCAATAAGGACAGAATGATTAATAGCTCAGGGGTAGGAAAACACAAAGTATATTTAGGACACTGGGTTGAGCAGTTCAACTGTTGACGAAGTAGATTTTTTGGAGATAAAACAAAAGGCTATGACCAGACTGTAAAAGTATTTGTATGACAGGTATTTTGGCTGTATTTAGTAGGTATGGAATCAATGTTTTTAATCTCGTGGATGAACATGATCAAAGAAACACTTTAGGAAGAATATTGTGGCCACAATTGGCACATGGAGGACTTCAGAATGTAAACCAATGAGTAGAATAAGAAAACTGAGGCATAGAAAACTTAACTGTTCATCTAAAATCACACTCAATATAGTAATAACAGGTAGAGCCAATTCCTAAAACTCAGTGTTCCAATATAGTAAGTTTAGGGTGCTCTGAAATCCTTCCTGATGCATCTTTGGTAGATAAAGTAATTTCTTTAAAATACTTGTGGACCACTTGATAAAACATCCTGAAACCTTTGCTGAAGCTGGGGGAAGGGTAGATAAATGTGTGTTATAATCATATCTTTGTATTTAATCATTCCATTTTATAATCACATGCTCACATTTTATTTTTCACAGATAATCTTCTCTCCCTATGTCTTATTTCAAAGTTTCAATATTGTCTTCAACCTAATAAGCGATAACCTAATGCATTTTTTATTTTCTTAAGAAAAATGTAAGGATTTTCTTTATAACAAGTAGTTGAAACTTTATCTGAAGTAGGTCTCCAAGGAAGTGCAGAATTGCCAGACAATTACTTTTTTCCCCCTCCACACAGGAGGCAGGATGTAGTCTTATTAAAATCCTGAGCCTGAATCCACTTAAACTCCCTATTGTAGGATGTTTGCCTGACACGTTCTGTCTTGAAAAGTATGTTGTATAACTAATTACGAAATTATTTTGACAGGGTGTGTGTTTTGAAGCTCTGTGTTGTATACAACCTAATATAATCTAATTTTCTTCCTGTGAAACAAAATATGTGGATTTACAAAAAAAAAAAAAAAAAAAAAAAACTGGCATGGCTAGAGATAATATCAATATAACAGGAGTGCCACAATTCCAGCTGAAAAGAATTCAAGGAGCAGCTAACCAATTTATCTAGGGAAATTTGCTCTCGGCTAAAATGGTATAAAAGGTCTTATCCTAGGGGCAAACCATTTATTTAGAAAGCTAAAAAAATATTTTTTACTGATTGTAAGATCTTCAGTGCTACCCATCAGTGTGAGGTGAATGCAGCATAGAAAGAAAATGCCTTGCTACCTGTAGGGATTAAAAGTTAAAAGCCAGTGTTGGCTATATATTTACAATTAAGCCTCATTAAATAACTTTCAATTTATTCAAAACAGTCATCTGTAATTTGAAGTCATGGCAAATCCCCTGACACTTTAAAGTTGTTTAATAAAAAAATAAGACTCTCTGATCCCAGTTAATTCAAAGTTTATTTTTGAAGGCCCCTTGTGAGTCTTGATGATACACAGTCCAGGTGAAATCATTTAGAACTTTTTGCCTTTCTGAAAACATTGCTTATAAAATGAATTTCTGTGTATTTCTGTTTTCTCATTGGCTTTCATTATACAATGGGAAATATGTTCTTCTGGCACAAGTTTGATAAAACTCATACTAAAGAATTCAGAAAATCTATCTTTTGCCATTTTTGTTAATTTTCCTTGTATAAATTGAAATCTCATTGTTGTTTTAGTTTTTCAATTCTCTTATTATTGGTGATTTGGAACAATCTTTTAAATTGTTGATAGTTTGATGTTCTTTTATATTTGTGTTAATGCCCTATAATCTTGGATAGCAAATCCTCATTGAATGTCAATGTCCTAATCAACAATTTTCCTTCTTAGCCCGGCTGCAATGATTTTGTTCATATAAAATTTAATTTTTTAGTTGAGATGATCTACCTTAGGTTTTGTTATTACTTCTACCATTGGTGTGTTAAGAACTCTTCCTCTAGCTATAATTGTAAAAAGTACCTGATATCACTTTATCTAATTTTTAAAAATAGGGTAAGCTTTTTATATTCAAGTTATATATCCATTTTGAGCTTATTGTGAAGTGTGTTCTAAACTTAATTTCTACACGACTTTCCAGTTTTCTTAATAGTCTTGGTCAAATTAGTTTTTCTTCAAGTAAATTATGTTCTCTGGCTTACTGAATATTTGACTATTGATTTTTTTCTTTTCTAGTTTGTTACCATTTTCTAATTTTTTATGATCAAATAATTTTGGTAATTGTTATTTTGTAATATAATTTGAGGTTTAAAAGACAGCACATCTTTGGTAATAGTGAATCTTCATCCTTTAACAGTGTGGGGAAAAATTCAAAAGCAATTTGGCATTTAGTTTAGAAAACAATTGAAGTATTAATTCTGTTTAGAGTCTGGGAGCAAGTTATGCTATTTTATTTTAAATGTATCTTCACTATGACTGCTCTATAATCATTATATTTCTTTCTTATTGACATTGAAGTCCTCCTTGAATGCCTCATTGTTATGTTGAAGTGACCTCAAGTATTCAAAGACTACATCAGTAGAGTATAAGCTCTGGCAGATCTTAACCAATTGAGTGGGCCTATGATTCTATATATTTGTCTTTTAAAGATTGATCTGTTTTCAACCTACCTGGTTTAGGTATCAGTACCATGTCTGTGTCATAGAAGGAATTTGGTAGGACTCCTTCATTCCCTATTTTATCAAATAATTTATATAGCATTGGGGCCAATTGTTCTTTAAATGTTTGGTAAAATTCACATGTAAATCCATCTGGTCCTGGGGATTTTTTCTTAGGCAGTTGTTTAATTGCCTGTTCTATTTCTTTTCTGAAATGGGACTATTCAAGCAATTTACTTCCTCCTCTGTTAGTCTGGGAAGTCTATTTTTGGAGGTAGTCATCCATTTCACTTAGGTTATCAAATTTATTGGCATAAAGTTGAGCAAAATAACTCCTTATTATTTCTCTAATTTCCTCTTCATTGGTGGAAAGTTCTCCTTTTCATTTTAAGACTACTAATTTCATTTTCCTCCCTCCTTTTTCTAATCAGATTTACCAAAGGCTTATCTATTTTATTGGCTTTTCATAGAACTAACTCTTAGTTTTATTAATTAGTTCAATAGTTTTTTACTTTCAATATTTTTAATTTCTCCTTTTAATTTTAGAATTTCAAATTTAGTATTTGATTGGGGTTTTAATTTGGTCTTTTTTTAGTTTTTTTAGTTGCAAGCCCAATTCATTAATTTTTCTTTCTCTGTTTTATTCAACTAAGCCTCTAAGGATATAAAATTCCCTCTTATTACCGCTTTGGATGCATCCTACAAATTTTGGTATGACGTCTCATCATTGTCATTATCTTGAGTGAAATTATTAATTGTATCTTATAATCTGTTGTTTCACCCAATCATTCTTTGATTGTTTAGTTTCCAATTACTTTTTGGTCTATTTACCCCTAACTTTTTGTTGAATGTAGTTTTTATTGCATCATGATCTGAAAAGAAAGCATTTACTATTTCTGCTTTTTTGTATTTAATTTTGAGGTCTTTATGTCCTAATATATGGTCAATTTTTGAATAGGTTCCATGAATTGCTGAGAAGAAAGTATATTCCTTTCTGTCTCCATTCAATTTTCTCCAAAGATCTAACATACCTAATTTTTCTAATATTCTATTTACTTCTTTAATTTCTTTCTTATTTGTTTTGTGGTTTGATTTGTCTAATTCTAAGAGTGCAAAGTAGAGATCTCCCACTATTACAGTTTTGTTGTCTATTTCTTCTTGCAACTCTCTTAACTTCTCCTTTAGGAAGTTGGATGCCATACCACTTGGTGCATATATGTTTAATATTGATATTGCTTCGTTGTTTATGCTACCTTTAGCAGGATGTAGTTTCCTTCCTTATCTCTTTTAATTAGATCAATTTTGCTTTTGCTTGATCTGAGATAAGGATGGCTACCCTCTTTTTGACTTCACCTGAAGCATAATAGATTTTGCTCCAGCCTTTTACCTTTACTCTGTATGTATCTCCCTGCTTTAAATGTCTTTCTTGTAAACAACATATTGTAGGGTTCTGACTTTTGATCCAGTCTGCTATCTGCCTCCTCTTTATGGGGGAGTTCATCCCATTCGCATTTACGGTTAGATTTACTAATTCTGTATTTCCTGCCATCCTATTAACCCCAGATTGTGCTTTACTTTTTCTTGCCTCCCCCAACCCTCTTTCCCCTTTTGAACTTATGTACCCCACTTGTATCACAATGCTTACCCTCTTTAGAATCCTCCCTCCCCTGCTTTGAATCTTTTCCCCTTCCTTCCCTTATTACTCTTTTTCTTTTCCCTTTTCCTCTCCCCTTTTTTAATGAGGCAAGAGAGAATTTTCTCTAAAACAAATATCAATTATTTTCTCTTTGAGCCAACTCTGATGAGAGTAAGATTCACACAATGTTCCTCCCCCTCTCTAAATTCCCTCAGATATGATAAGTTTCCTTTGCCTCTTCGTGGGATGTGGTTTCCCTCTTTTTATCCCTCCTTCCCACCTTATTCTGTCATCATCCCTTTTCCATATCTACTTCCCTTTTTTATGTTATATCAGTAAAAACAAATTATACATGTATTCTTTTTGTATATCCATAACAAAAATACAATTCTCAAGAGTTCTTTTTACCTTTTCTGCATCTCTTGAGTCCTATGGTTGGAGATCAAATTTTTTGTTTAGTTCTGGTTTTCCTTAGAAACAAATGGAATTCATCTGTTTCATTAAATGTCCATCTTCTTCCCTGGAAGAAAATGCTCAGCTTAGCTGAGTAGTTTATTCTTGGCTGTATTCCAAGTTCTTTTGCCTTTTGGAATATCAGATTCCAGCTCCTTCGATCCTTTAATGTGGAGGCAGCCAGATCTTGGGTGATCCTTATTGTGGCACCTCGGTATTTAATTTTTTTTTTTTTTTTTTTTTTTTTTGCTGCTTGTAAAATTTTTTCCTTTGAGTTTTTAAATGTATTGTTTTGCTCTGTGGAATATTTTTCCATTTCACTAATTTTTTTTTTAGTGAATTATTTTCTTTTCCAATTCATAGATCTTACTTTCTTGCGAGATCTTTGTCTTTTCCAATTCACAAATCCTACTTTCTAGTGAATTCTTTATTTTTCAATTCACAATTCTTACTTTCCTGAGATTTTTTTACTTTTCCAATTCACAAATTTTGTTTCCCTGCACTTCCTGGGAATTTTTTATCTTTTCAATTCATATTTCAGGAAGTTGTTGCTCTCTTGTAAGGCTTCTCTTTCCTTTCCCCATTTATCTTCTAACTCTCTTTGAGACTTTTAATGGTCTCTTCTGTAGAAGCATCATGTAAAGGAGAACAGTCTGATGCATTTTGCTGTTTGAGGTCTCTTCAGGTTTGCTGACCTGCTCTTTTCTGCATAGAAGCTGTCGATCGTTCTTTTCATCTTTTTATTCATGTTTTAAAGCCTTTAGGGTATGTCTCCTAGGCAGGGGTTACCAGCTTCCTCTGCAGAGCAGGGAGAGATGTAAACCGATTTCAGGCTCCGAGGTTTGGGAGTGCTCTGAGTGAGAGTTTTCCCTTCCCCCAACAGGAAGTGGATTCAGCACTGGCCCAGCTATCAAAGTGCCCAGTTGGGCTGTGTGGGCTAGCGATTGCCCTGGGCTAGAGACTAAGGGGTGAAAGTGTCACTGCCCCAGGCCAGAGCCTCTTGTGGGACTGTGAGTATTAGCAGCTGACCGCAAACCGCAGACCACCGCAAACTCTGCCAGCGTCTCTGCCTGATGCAAATCGGCCCTGGAAAAGCTCTATGGCCCCAAGCCGAGCTCCCCACTGCGCAGATTGGAGGCTAACCGGGACTCGTCCTCCTGCGTGCAGGATCACACTGCCCCAAGGAAAAGCCCTGTACTGCGGGTTGGGGCTGCGAGCTATGCTGAGATCTGTGCTTTCACTTTCGGTTTGAGGCTTTCCTCAGAACCTAATTTCTCTCCCTGTCTGCGCTGATCTCCCCCTGGCCCCCGGAACCAACCTTTTTTTGGCGAGACTGCAGATTTTCTTCGGCTGGTGAGTTGTTCTACTTCTTATCTTTACAAATTGTAGCAGTCAAGACTATTTTTGAGGCTTGATATAATATTGATAAAGAGGGTAAGAGAAGAGCTTAGAAAGTCGCGTGTGTCTTCTCTGCCATCTTGCCTCCGCCCCCCTATTTTGTTATTTTTTATAAAACCAATTCTTAGTTTTACTTATTAATTCAATAGTTTTCTTTTTTAAGATTAAAAAAAATTTTATGTGGAAACATGACACCTGAAAAACTTAAAAACTTTATCATTATTAGAGTAGCTAGAAAGACTCTTCTTAGATACAGGACGTAGAAGTGAATTGATTGTGTTGGGCTGAACTAAAAAATGCGTGAGTGAGAAAGAAGAGGGCATAGTGAGAAAGAAAAAGGGAGAAGGAAGATGGTAGAAATCCTCTCACATGAAATAGACTTGCAAGGAGGAGCTTTTTCAGTGAGAATAAGGAGGTGGGGGACTGGCAAAAATATACTTGAATCTCATTCTCATCTGAATTGGTTCAAAGAAGGAATCTCTCTCTCTCTCTTTCATTCTCACTCTCTCTCTCTCTCTCTCACTCTACTTCTCACTCTCTCTCTTTCCACTATTTATTGGGCAAAAAAAATCTATCCACTCCAGCAATGAAGTAGAGAAAAAGGGGAGAAGAGATAAGGAAGGAGGGGAGATTGATGAAAGGGCTGATCATGGCAGTTGGTAATCGGAAATAAAATAGGAAGAAAATAGGATGGAGGGAAATGTAATTAGTAATCATAACTGCAAATGTGAATGGGATGAATTCACCCATAAAATTGAAGCAGATAATAAAATGGATTAAAAACAGAATCCAAAAATATATTATTTACAAGAAACACACATGAAACAGAGAGACAAATACAGAGTTAAAATAAGGGGCTGAAGTAGAATATGCTATGCCTTAACAGAAGTTTTTTGTTTGTTTGTTTTTTAAGACAGAGGAAACTTCTTAGATAAAGAAAAATAAAAAATAGACACACTTACAAAAGGCAAGTCATTATTGATAATGAACTATTATTAATACTAAATATATATGCACCAAATGCTGTATCAGATTTTTAAATGAAAAATTAAATGAGGTATAGGAGGAAGTAGTAAAACTATACTAGTGTAGGAACTCAACTTTCCCTTTTCAGAACTAGATAGGTTTAAATAAGAGAGAAAATAGATATTTTTTAAAAAGAGAAAAAAGTTAAGGAGTTAAAGAAATTTTTAGAAAAGTTCGATATGAAAGAGCTCTGGAGAAAATTTAATGGAAATAAAAGAGGATACTTTTTTTCTCAGCTGTATATGGCACCTTCATAAAAATTGACCATAATATGTTAAGTAAGGCATTAAAAACTTCACAAAAATGTAGAAAGGCCAAAACTCTATTAAATACAACATCTTCAGATCATAATGCAGTAATTACATTTAATAAAGGGCTGGAAGCATAGATTAAAAAGTAATTTAACACTAAATAATATTATCCTAAAGAATGGGTATGTCAAAAAACAAATGATAGAAACAAACAACAATACCCTTAAATTAGACAACAAATGAGACATCATGCCAATATTTATGAGATATAGTCAAAATAGATAGTAATTTATATCTCTAAATACAAACTTCAATGAAAGAAAGAAATAGCAGATCAATGAATTGTGCTCACAACTAAAAAAATGGAAAAAAATAAATTAAAAATCTCTAAATACCAAACTAAATACCAACTAAATACCAAAATGGAAATTCTAAAAATCAAAGGAGAGATTAATGAAATTGAAAATAAATAAAACTGGGAGTTGGATTTATGGAGAGAAAACTAATAAAACTGACAAGCAATTAGTAAATTTAATTTAAAAAAAGAAAGAAAAGCAAATCACCCATACCAAAAATGAAAAAGTTGATTGTACCACCATGAATATGAAATTAAAACATTTATTAGTACTTATTTTGTTCAATTATATGCCAGTAAAGCTATGATCTAAGTGAAATAAATATTCACAAAAATATCAACTGCTCAGATTAGCAAAAGGAAAAAAAAAACTATTTTTAGAAAAAAAAATTGAACAAGTCCTCAGCTAGTTCCCTAAGAAAAATCCTTAGGACCAGATGGGTTTATAAGTGAATTCTACCAAACATCTAAGGAGCAATGAATTCCAATACTGTACTATTTGAGAAAAGAGGTAAAGGAGTCTTATCCAATTTCTTTTATGAAACATATATTGTTTTGATATCTAAACAGAAAGAACAAAAACAGAAAGAAAACTATGGGCCAGTTTCCCTAATGAATATTGATGCAAAAATTTTAAATAAACTACTTGCAAGGAAATTACATCAATATATCACAAGGAGCATACACTGATCAGACAGAATTTATACCAAGAATATAGTAATGATTCAATATTAGAAAAAATATAAGCATAATTGACCACATCAATAAAAAACAACTGTATATAGATAGATAGATAGATATAGATACAGAAAATGCCTTTGACAAAACACAACTTCCCTCTTCTATTAAAAATACTATAAAGCATAGGAATCAATGGAACCTTTCTTAAAATGATAAATAATATTTATCTAAAACCAAGAACAAGTATTATCTGTTATAGGGATAAGCTGGTAGTCTTCTTAATAAGGTCAAAGAGAGCAAAAATGTCTTTTATCGCCACTGTTATACATTACTATATCAAATGCTAGGTCTTGCAGTAAGACAAGGAAATCAAAGGAAAAAAAATAGGCAATCAGGAAACAAAATGTTCACTCATTTCAGATAATATGATGGCATACAAGAGAATCCTAGAAAATCAACAATGAACAACTTTAGCAAAGATGCATGATATAAAATATTCACATAAACCATCAATAGGCATTATCAGTAAAACCCAGGAGGAGAGAGAGAAAATTTCCATTTAAAATAATCATAGACATTACTGGTTCTTAAGTCATGGCATCCAGGTTTGAATCTTCTTTGAAGTGGCCTTGGAAAATTAGTTTTACCTTTCTGGGTATCATTTCTGTCATATGTAAGAAAGGAGTTAAACGAGATTAAGTCGATGATGCGCTCCCCCCCCCTTCCAAATGACACATTCACAGAGCTTAACAAACTTATAAAGCATTATTTCAGTGTCAGTTAACATTATCCTCTGATCTCTGGGACACTCAATTTCCTCAACTGTAAAATGAATAATTTGGATGATCTATAACCTTGATTATGAGCAAAGAGATATGAATAGGAAAGCATAATATATGTGAAGGAAACATATATAAAACCAATTTTCCCTGGATGTTGGAGTCAGATAAAGAAACAAAAGTATTTAAAAGGTACTCAACTCCCATCAAACCTTCTTCCCAATTTCCTTCACCAAATTAGCCTGTGACTTTTTGTGTCCTTTGGGTCATGGTACTTCCTAGCAATTAGAAGTTCCTGTCCTTTAAAGTGAACAGAGCCAAAATTCCTTCTAGAGAGGGAAGGAAAAAGGAATACTACAAGAAGCTTTGAATCACGATACAACAATATTTACTGAAATACATATAAAAGGGCCTGAAAATTTCATTCAGTGAACTTCAGAGTGTATATATCAAGGCAGTCTCCTGGGTCATAAATTCTGAAACAGAAACTCTTGAAATCTGGAGTTTCTGTTTAACAAAATTTGCTTTCTTGTTTAGGAATCACTCCATTATATGGAAGTTGATTCTTAAGCCAGACAAAAAGTAAATACTTTCATCTGATCTGGATGATTTTTTATGCTTCTTGGAGAATTGCATCAAATCTATTTTACTATTAAAATACTGTATTAGTACTTTGTTGTATTTTGGAACTAACTAGCTATATTTGCTGTTAATACTGTGGTTACTCTTCCTCCCGCTTAATGAGATGCTCTTCCCACAAGTGACAATTCTCCAAATTTTCTCATGTTAGGAGTAATATCTGCATATGCTAAATTTTTTCTTTAAAGTTAAATGTAATCACTAAATTGCATTTGAATGAAGACTTGGAACTTAAGGCATATAATAATAGAGCAATGGAAATATCTTAGTCCCATAAATCAGCTACCTCTTCAATAGAGCAAAGAAGAGTAATTAAAGCATCACAAAACTCGCAGACATATTCTGTACAGCTGTCACTAATGGTTGCAGCCCTGAGATGGTTCTTTCTAATTACATGTTGATCACTGGATATATTCCATTCTTATGAAATTCATATTTCTTTTTGGTGGGAGGTAATAAGTATTTTAGTACAATATGGCAAACCCAGATTTTTCTTTATCATTTGAAGACTCACAAATTATTTTCATGAATTAGGGTGACAAAAAAGGAAACATATTTGTATAAAGATCCTGAAAATTTAATAGGGCAGTAGATATTGATGTTACCTATTATTACATATTTGCACAGTAATATTTGTCTGCATGTTTTATGGGATATTAATCTGATTTTTAAGAACGTAAATTGAAACTAATTTGTTATAACAAAGACATTGGATGGTTATTTAGGGAAAATTAAGCCTTGGCTTTTTATAAATTTTATACTTAATGATTGTATGTTTTTAAGCTGTTAAAAATAGAAGCTTTAATTCCTTCAGTAAACTGCTCCCATTTTTTATGTTCCTTCTATCTCTTACCACTACTAGCAGTCTTCATGTCAGCTTCCTTTGCTACAGATTCTAACCAATAATAATAAGTGAAAACATTTATGTTCATATTAAATACAGGGCTTTTTAATTCTTTTTACAGTTTCCCTAAGTGTTATGAAAAAACTGCTCACTTTATGAAATTGACAGGTCCATTAACTCTGAAGTTTATGTCTGCAGAGTCTGGGCAGTTGAGGCCTTTTGGATATTCAGGAAGTGGAGGGTGTCAGACCAGTCATTTTTATTGCAGACTAAAATGATGGCTGCAAGGAGAAGGACTCCCATTATCACTTTCTATAAATCAACCAATCTGTCTTTCCTTCTTTGCCTTTTCTTGGAAGTTGGAAGGTTCTGAGATTTGAAACTTCAGCCAAGAAGTGAATTGTTTCATTGATTCAGATTCATGTTTCAATCCCCTCCAACCCTCTGCCTTAGCAGTACCAGGGGACACTTGGAAGGACATGCCTGCCCTACTTCATGTTCATTTCAAAGGCGAAGGGCGTACCCCCAAACATCCCAGTTTCCTTTAGTATCTAGTTAGGATTCTGTCATCTGTGAGCTTATCTAAACCACTTTTGAAGCTATTTATATTTCTTCCTGCACCACCTCCTGAGGGTAATGAGGCCTATAAGTTGACTACCCTCAGTGTGAAGTTGTACTTGCTTGTATTCAGCTTTCAAGCTGCAGGGGGTGCCCCCTAGTTCCAGTATTCTTGGATGTGGCGATCACATGTGTGTTCCTCCTGTCCATACTTTACCTTATCTTAGACTCTTTGATCATGTTCCCTCTTCCATCTTTGTCTCTCCATACGGGAGTCCTAATCTTTTCAGTCTGTTTTCATATAAGAATCTTTTCCCCTAATGTCTATGCCCTTGACCATTTAATTGCCCTTCTCTGGATATTCATCAGCTCTCTGAATTTTTTTTTAGTTACTGTGACCAGAAATATATAATATTTTACAGGCACTAGTCAAAGTATGGCACTATTTCTTTTTTGTTTTTTAATAGCTTTTTATTTTTCCAAATACATACAAAGATAGTTTTCAACATTTACTTTTGCAAAAACTTTTGTTCCATTTTTTTCTCCCTCTCTCCTCCCATCTCCACTTTTACACAGTAAGCAGTCCAATATAGATTTAACATGCAGTTCTTCTAAACATGTTTCCATATTCATCAAGCTGTGTAAGAAAAATCAAATCAAAAGGGGAAATAAACACAAGAAAGAAAGAAAAAAAAACAAGCAAACAATGTCAAAAAAAAAAAAAAAGTGAAAATACTATGGTTTGATCTACATTCAGTCTTCACAGTTCTCTCTCTAGATGTGGATGGCTCTTTCCATCATGAGTCAATTCGAATTGCCTTGAAAAGAGCCAAGCCCATCACAGTTGACCATCACATAATCTTGTTGTGTACAATATTCTCTTGGTTCAACTCATTTCACTTAGCATCAGTTCTTGTAAGTTTTTCCAAGCTTTCTTGAAATCAGCCTGCTAATAATTTACAATAATTTTCCATATATTTATTCATATAACTTATTCAACATTTCCCAACTGATGGTCATCCATTCAATTTTAGGTTCTTGCCACTAAAAAAAGGGCTGGTCCAAACATATTTGCACATGTCAATTCTTTTTCTTTTTTAATAATCTTTTTGAGATTCTCATAGTAGAGAAAATGATGGACTATAAGAGTATGTGCAGTTTTATACTTCCTTTGGGTATAGTTACAAATTGCTCTCCACAATGGTTGGATCAATTCACAACTCCACTAAAAAGCATTAATGTCCCAGTTTTCCTACATCCCCTCCAACTTTCATCATTATCTTTTTCTGTCATTTTAGCTAATCTGAGAAGTGTGAAGTGCTAGCTCAGAGTTGTTTTAATTTGCATTTTTCTAGCCAATAGCAATTTTTCATAATATCATATGAAAAATGAAGTGAGTTTAATTTTTTTGTCTGATAATTGTCTGTTCATATTCTTTGACCATTTATAAATCAAGGAATGGTTTTTATTCTTATAAATTTGAGTCAATTCTTTGTATTTTAGAAATGAGCCCTTTATCAGAAATACTGGTATAAAATAATTTCCCAGCCTTTTACTTCCCTTCTTGGCTGCATTGGTTTTGTTTGTACAAAATCTTTTTAAATTTAATATAATAAAATTATTATGGTGATATTTCTGAAAAAAAAATAATGTGAGAGAAGAACTTATTAGTTTTGGCTATATCTATTATTGGCCCTAAATAAACAAGAAAATTGCCTCACATTGCAAAAAGAAAAAAAAAAAAAAAGGAGCAACCCTGACCATATTACTCCTAGCACTCGCTACATACACTTTGTATGGCCCACAGCAAAATTGGTACACTCACTCTTTCCTAACAGATGATGGTCTTAGGTATCAGTTTTGCTTTTCAAATTAACCCTTTAAAAGTTCTAAGGACAAATTTTGCTCTGAGCAAGTTGAAGCCCCTGGATTGGAGTAGTCCTGGGACTCTGAAAGAATTAAGATAAGTAGTGTTTATTGGAGAAGATAAATTATAGGTGAATGAGAGGACCAGCAACAGAGGCCTTTCTGAATTTTGCTTTATTATTGTTCTGACTGGATCCTCTCAATTCTGCAGTGGTTTGGGGCCCATCAAACTGATTACTGTAATGGAAAAAAAGGTTCCAAGATGTGGAAAATGAAGAAGCCTAGAAGAAATAGCCATATTACAATTAGTTTTTCAGAATATTCTTTCAGTGATGTTCCAGGATACCCATATCACATGCCTTTGAATGTTATCTATCATAAACCATATCCTGTAGTTTCGGGAGTTTTAACTAAGGGCATAAAGCAAATTGGCTGCTGAGTAGAAAATGGAACCCATTGAAGGGATTGGGTAAAGTGAAAAAAAATAAACACAGGTGTATTGGTTGTTCCATCTTTCTGCATTAGGAACCTGACTAGTCATCCCTAAACCTTATGAGATACAGAGAGAATGTAGAGTATGCAACTTAGGCTGAGAAAGTAGAAGAACCTTGGGCCTTTTTTCAAGATTAACTTGTTCAAACAAAAATAACAAGGATGAATTCAATTGCAAAGAAACCATATCAAAAAAGCAGGAGAGGAAATGGAGCAATCTAGGTAGAGGGCCCATACAATGAACAAATAATTTATAGTGAACAAAACAATCAAAATCTCCAAGAAATCCAGACTTAGGAAAAAATTTTTCAAGGATCTCAGAAAGGACCACTGAAAAAAGTCCAAGAAGCTATAAAGTAGTTCACAAAAAGCAATAAAAAATTAAAAGAAGAAATAAAAGAAAAAAAAAGACAAATTAGAGCCTTTTAGGAATAAAGAAATGTTTCAAAATAGAGAATTTTAAATTAACAACAGAGATGCTATTCAAAACAATGTAGATGGAAAAAAGAATGACAAAATTATAAGGCAAAAATTCAAAGGACAAAAGAAAACTGAATAAAATTGAAATTACACATGAAATCATGAAAAAATGCTCTTTAAAAAACCTGAACTTGAATTTATGATGGGAAGAAATGATCTATTGGTTCTTTAGGAGAAAAAAACTTGAAAGAATTCTGTTATTTAGGAAATAAAAAAGAAAGTCCTACAAACTTAGGGTAGGGTTAGGAAAGTAGAATTAATAGAACCTATAGTTTATGGAATTGGAGCAAATAGATGGCAGAGTGGACAGTGCTGGGCCTGGAGTCAGGTAGACTCACTTTCCTGAGTACAAATCAGACACTATCTAGCCTAGGTGACACTGGGCAAATCACTTTATCATGTTTGCTTCAGTTTCCTCATTTACAAAATGACCTAGGAAAGAAATGGCAGACTGTTTTGATATCTTTACCAAGAAGATCCCAAAGAAGGATACACTTATATATATGTGTATAGATATACTTATATATAAGTGTAACTTATAGAAAGTTACACTTAGCTGAAAAAAATTACACAGCAGCAGAGTATCAACAGAAAGAAACCACAAATTTAAATTAAAAGAGATTTCACAGTCATACTTCAGAATTATATCATTAAAAAACAAATATTACAGGTAGAAACGGGGGAAGGCTTTTCTAGTGAAAGGAAAACTAATCAAAATAGTATATTATTATTTCTTATTCATGAAAATCAAAGGAAACTTTGGTTATTCTGAAAAAAAACAAAGAGGATATCTCTGCCCCAAAATTATATTTCCTGCTTAGTTTTGTTTATTCATCAATAAATTAAATTGGATATTCAGAAGAAAAATTTAAATCATTCCCTTAAAAATAAAAGCAGAATATTTAACCTGGCAAATCACCAAACAGGCCAATTCCAATAGACAAGTGATGGAGAGAGCCATCCTGAAACTAGAAAGACGACTGTGGGGATTGAATGTGGATCACAACATAGTATTTTCACTGTTTTTTTCTTGTTTGCTTGAGTTTTATTTTCTCATTTTCTTTCCTTTTTGATCTGATTTTCTTGTGCATCATGATAAATGTTGAAATATGTATAAGTCTTTGAAATATGTATAGCCTTTATTGTCTCCTTCACAGTCTGTGTCTATCATAGTCTGACCCAGTCTCAGTCTGACCCAGTTTCCTCCAGCAGTCTGCCAATCTCAGTCTCCCTCTGAGTCTGACTTTGTCCCCAGTTTAAATACCCTATTACAATTATATCATTACAGTATACTCAGTATTGTGAATTGTAAGGGTGAAACTCTTAAAAAGTGTACTTAAATCAGACAATGGAGAACTTAAGGCTAATTCCATATAAGACAATGACTCTATTAGCATATGTTTGGAAAAATGGCCCTTCTTACCATTGGTGCTGGCTCAGTGTTTGGGGTTAAGATAATCATGGGCAAGGATTAGAGGGTGGGGTGACAGAGGCCAGAGACTCACATAGCAACAGGATGAGGAGGAGAAAAGTAGAGATTCTGGGCTCCAGAATCGAGAAGAGATCTTTGGCAAAACTCCTGGCAGTTCACCTGCTTCTCCCCCTAAAGACCAAGGACTTTATCCTGACTCTGGCTAATCCTGAAGCCTCCAAGGAGCTGGACTTTACAGTGAATTAGAGAACCATTACATCACAATGCTCAATACTAAGTATATGTATACTAGAGTACCATTATCTCATCAATTCCACTGAGGCAATACTTTGTTTCAAGTATACTTCTCCAAAGTTCAGCTTTCTACAGAAAAGAGATCTAGAAAAGCCAACATCCCAATCACAGGACTATATCCAAGAATCACCTGCTGGTGAAATGAAACAAATATTTCTTCAGGGAAAAACGGCCATTCAATGAAACACAAGAACTTCAGGATTTCATAAGAAGACAAGAACTGATCAGAAACTTTGATCTCCAATATCAAAAACCAAGAGAAATCTTAAAAGAAAAAAAAGGAGGGAAATGAAATTTTCAGTGGAGGTGAATTGTTTACATCACTACATGGTATGATGATGCTTATAATTCTTAAAATTTGTACCACTAACAACATACTTAGAATTCATAGACACAGGGTATGAGTATAAGGTGAATTTGAGAGAATGGCTTTAAAAAGGAGGTTGAGAGGGTATATTGGGTGCAGAAAGAAAGGAGAGATAAAATGGGGTAAATTATTTCACTTGAAGAGACACAAAAAACTTACTACAGTGGAGGGGAAATGGGAAGGTGGGTAATGTGTATTATTCAAATTTTAATCCCATAAGTATTGGCTCAATAAAAGAATAATATACACAATCAGTTGATTATAGACATCTATCTTATCCAATAGGAAAACAGTGGGGGAAGAGATTAAGTAAAGGGTGGGGGGAATGAACAGAAGAAAGGGCACATTAGGGGAGGTGTTAGACAAACAAAACACTGTCAAGGAGGGAATGGGTAAAAGGAAAGAAAGGAAAAACAGGAGGAAGGATAGGATGGTGGTAAATATGCAGTTAGTAATCACAATTGTGAATGGGAATGGGATGAACTCTCCCATAAAATGGAAACAGATAACAGAGTGGATCAAAAACCAGAATCCTAGAACATGTGATTTACAAGAAAGAAACTCCCAACAGAGAAACACAACAGAGTAAAAGTAAGTACTACAGTAGCATCCGATATGCTTCAGTTAAAGTAAAAACAAAACAAAACAAAAACAAAAACAGGAATACAAATCCTGATCCCAAACAAAACAAAAACAAAAATAGACTTATTTAATGAGAAAAGGAAGGAAACTACATTTTGCTAAAAAGGACCATAGACAATGAAATAGTATCAAGACTAAACATATATGCATCTAGTGAGATAACATCCAAATTCTTATTTTTTAATATTGGCAATTTGGTTTTCTTCTTTTTTATTTTTTTCCTAAAGCTTTTTATTTTCAAAACATATGCATGGATAATTTCCAACATTCACTGTGGCAAAACTTTATATTTCGAAATTTTTTTCTCTCTTCCCTCCATGGCAAGTAAACCAATATATGTTAAACATGTAAAATCCAAATTCTTAAAGGAGAAATTAAGTGAGATAAAAGTTCATGATAAAACAAAAAATTGAGAGCATTAAGACATATAAAATAAATGATTTTGATTGCATTTAATTTAAAAGTTTTTGCAGAAAAAACTTAATGCAACCAAGATTAGAAGGAAAGCAGAAATCTGGGAAGCAATCTTTATAACAAGTGTCTCTGATAAAGGCCTGATTTCTCTAATCCAAAGGTAACTGAGTCAGATTTGTAAGAATACAATCCATTTCCCCAATTTATAAGTGGTCAAAAGATATTAACGGACAATTTTCAGAAGAATAAATCAAAGCCATGTATAGGCTAAAGAAATACAAATTAAAACAACTCTGAGGTACTACCTTATACCTATTGAATTGACTACTATGACAAAAAAATGGAAAATAATAAATGATGGATATGATGTAGGAAAATTTGAATACTAATGCATTGTTAGTGAAGCTATGAACTGATCCAACAATTCTAGAGAGTAATTTGGAACTTTTCCAAAGGGTGATAAAAATGTGCACTCTTTAACCTATCAATATTATTACTATGTTTGTATCCCAAAGAGATCATAAAAAATAGAAAAGGACCTAAGCATATAAAAATATCTGTAGCACTCTTTTCGATATGGGAATGCCTATAAAATGAGGAATGACTGATCAACTTGTGGTATATGAATATAATGGAATTCTATTTTGCAATAAAAAACAATGAATAAGCAAATTTTGGAAAAACCTGGAAAGACTTATATGAACTCATACAAAGTGAAATGACCAGGAATAAGAAAACATTGTACACAGTATCAGCAACATTGCATGATGATCAACTATGAATGATTCCCCTCTTCTCAGTAACATAATTATTCACGACAAGTACAGAGGACTCACAAAGAAAAATGCAATCCACTTCCAAATAAAGAACTAATGTACTCTGATTGCAGATTGAAATATACTTTTTTCATTTACTTGATTTTTTTTCATGTATTTTTCATTTTTGGTCTATTTTTTATTTTACAACTGTGACTAATATGGGAATATATTTTTCATGATGACACATGTATAATCTATATCAAATTGCCTACTATCTTGAGAGGAAGAGAGGATAGGAAGGAAGGGGAGAAAATTTGGAATTCCAAATTAGTAAAAAATAAAAAAAAATTGTTATGACATATTATTGGGGAAACCAAATCACTATTAATTAAATAATATATATTAGTAGAACAGACTATCTTCTACATACTTATCAGAGTAATTTCCTAAAATGTAGGTCAATATGTGTATAAAACTATAGCAGCTATTTTTGTGGTAACCACAAAAAAAAAAAAAAGGAAATTGAGGAGATGCCCAGAAATTGAGTAGAACCAAGAGAAGATTGTACACATTAACAACATTATTGTACAATGATTAACTGTGAATGGCTTAGCTATTCTAAGTAGTACAATCATCTAAGATAATTTTAAAGAATTCATGATGAAAAATGCTCTCTATTTCCAGAGCAACAACTGATAGAGTCCAGTAGATCAAAACATACTATTTTTCACGTTATGTGGGATTTTTAAAAGATTGAGGTCTGCTCTTAAGGTAATGGAATAAATGAAAACTCATGGAGATAGGAGATAAAGTGTCATGCATGGAAAACAATATCAGCATCATTCTTGGATTTACAGAGTATATGAAGAGGAGTAAAGTATAAGAAGACTTTTTTTTTTTTGATTGACTGCTTTCAGAGCCAGGGGACTTTATATTTGATCCTGGAAGTGATATAGAGACACTGGAGTTATTGACTAGTAGTGATATGGTCTAACCTACGTTTTACTTTAGTTAAATAATTTATTTTTTATAATACAATTTTTTCTTTTTGGTCTGTGTCTTCTTTCACAATATGAATAATGTTTTGCATGATTGAACATGTATAACACATAAAAATTGTTCACTATCTCAGGGAAGGGGCAGTCAGAGGAGAGAGAAAATTTAGAGCTTAAAAATGTTTAAATTGAATGCTAAAAATTATATGGTCAGAGTTCTTTTTGATTTTTTTGCTCATTTTTTTTAATGAAGAAAGAGTAGATCTTAAACCCTGAGTATCCTTAAGGCAAATCATTGCTAGATGAAGCCCCAAAGGGTGAGATGAGTTGGTTTCCATTTCACAAGGCTGTCTTGGAAGAATTCAAAAAGGGTCTTAAAAAAGAGAGTTAGAAGAAAACTGGGGAGAGGAAAAGAGAAATTGGTATGAGAGTTTGGAAAAGGAAAAAACAGAAATTATCTGAAGAAAACTCCTTAAAAATAAATTTGATGAAATGGGAAAAGCATATAACTCTTTATAAAATAGATATGGAAAAGAAACAAGTTCATTGAAAAACAGAATTTGTGAAAGGGAATAAAAAATGTAAGGAGCAAAACATATCATTTATTTTTTTATTTTTTATATTATAGCTTTTTATTTACAAGATATATGCATGAGTAATTTTTCAGCATTGATAATTGCAAAACCTTTTGTTCCAACTTTTCCCCTCTTTCCTCCCACCCCTTTCCCCAGATGGCAGGTTGACCAATACATGTTAAATATGTTGAAATATAAGTTAAATACAATATATGTATACATGTCCAAACAGTTATTTTGCTGTACAAAAAGAATTGGACTTTGAAATAGTGTACAATTAGCCTGTGAAGGAAATAAAAAATGCAGGTGGACAAAAAAATAGAGGGATTGGGAATTCCATGTAGTGGTTCATAGTCATCCCGCAGAGTTCTTTTGCTGGGTGTAGCTGGTTCAAAAATATCTCATTTAAAAGTTCAATTTGCCAAATGTAAAAGGAGATAAAAAAAACTAACTGAAGAAAATAATTCACCAAAAATTAGAATTGAACAAATGGAAATGAATGACTCAGTGACACTTCAGGAATCAGACAAAACCAAAAAATGAAAAAAAAAAAAAAAAGAAGAAAATTTAAAATACCTAAATGGAAAAACAACTGATCTAGAAAATAGATCTAGGAGAAACAATCTAAGAATTATTGGATTTCCTGAAAACCATGATGAAAAAAAGAGCCTTGACATCATCTTTCAGGAAATCATCAAGGAAAATTACCTTGATGTCCTAGAATCAGAGGAAAATATTCATTGAAAGAATTCACTGATCACCTCCTGAAAGAGAACCCCAAAATGAAAACTCTAAGTAACATTGTAGCTAAATTTCAGAATTATCAAATCAAGGAGAAAATATTGCAAGCAGCCATAAGGAAGCAATTCAAATATTGAGGAGCCATAATCAGGATTACCCAGGACCTAGCAGCTTCCACTTTAAAGGACCAAAGGACATGAAATCTGATATACTAAAAGAGAAAGGAACTTGGATTTCATCCTACAATCAATTATCTAGCAAAATTGAGCATTATCTTTCAGGGAAAAAAATGAACATTCAATGAAACAGGTGAATATCATTTATTTTTGATGAAAAGACAAGAGCTGAATGGAAAATTTGATCTTCAAATGCAGAACTCAAGAGAAACATAAAAAAAGTAAAAAAGAAAAGAAAAAATAGCTTTCTTTTCCAAGTTAAAAAGCTTATATCTCTCAGTATGGGAAGATATGCTTAACTCTTCAGATTTGTATCTCTGTTATGAATGTACTTACAGGGTGCAGGTATAATTTGTTTTTATTGTGATGATATAAAAAAGAAACCAAAAGAAAAAAAGTGATTCTACTGGAAGAAAAGGAATATGGACTTAAAATGAAAAGGTAAAGGTAAAAGAAACATATTACAGTTGAGAAAAAGAAAGTAGGGGGGGAGGGGATGAGCATTGTGTGAATCTTATTCTCATCTGATTTGAATCAAAGAGGGAATATCAGACACATTTAGCTTTCTCATCCTATAGGGAAGTTGGAGGGGAAAGGGGAAAGTAAAAGGGGAGGCTAATAGAAGGGAGAGTAGAAGTAGATGGGGCTTAAGTTGAAGTAAAATATATATATATATATAGCAAAGGTAGCAATCCTGATCTCAGATCAAGCAAAAGCAAAAGTAGAGCTAATTAAAAGAGATAAGAAAGGAAACTACATCATACTAAAAGGTACCACAGATAATTAAGAAATATCAAACATATAAACACTAAGTGATATAGTGTCCAAATTCCCAGAGGAGAAGTTAAGAGAGCTTCAAGAATAATTAAACAGCAAAACTGTACTATTGAGGGATCTCAACTTTGTTTTCTCAGAACTAGATAAATCAAACCACAAAATAAATAAGAAAGAAGTTAAGGAAGTAAATAGAATTCCAAAAATGTTAGGTATGATAGACTTTTGGAGAAAACTGAATGAAGACATAAAGGAATATACTTTTTTCCCATCAGTACATGGAAGTTATACAAAAATTGACCATATATTAGCACATAAAAACCTCAAAATCAAATTCAGAAAGGCAGAAATAGTAAATACATTTTTTAAGATCATGATACAATAAAAATTACATGCAATAAAATGCCAGGAGAAAATAAATCAAAAAGTAATTGGAAACTAAATAATTTAATCCTAAAGAATGAGTGGGTAAAACAACATATCATAGACACAATCAATAATTTCATCCAAGAGAATGACAATAATGAGACAACATACCAAAATTTATAGGATGCAGCCAAAGCAGTTCATTGGGAATGTTTTATATCACTAGATGCTTACTTGCATAAAATAGAGAAAAAGAAGGTCAATCAATTGGGCTTGCAACTAAAAAAAGCTAGAAAAAAAAAAACAAATTAAAACCCCCCAATTAAATACCAAATTTGAAATTCTGAAAATAAAAGCAGAGATTAATAAAATTGAAAGTAAGAAAACTATTGAATTAAAAAACAAAAAGTAAGAGTTGGTTTTATGAAAAAACAACAAAATAGATAAACTTTTAGTTAATTTGATTAGAAAAAGTAAAAAAAGAAAAATAAATTGTTAATATCAAAAATAAAAAGGGAGAACTTTTCACTAATGAAGAGGAAATTAGAGCAATAATTAGTAGTTATTTTGCCCATGTCAATAAATCTGATCATCTAAGTGAAATGAAGGACTACTTACAAAAACAAAGCTTTCCTAGATTAACAGAAGAGGAAATAAACTACTTAAATAATCCCATTTTAGACAAATAAATAGAACAAGCTGTTAATCTACTCCCTAAGAAAAAATTTCCAGAGCCAGATGAAATTATATATGAATTTTATCAAACTTTTAAAGAGTGCTTAATTTCAATACAATGCAAACTATTTGAAAAAATAGGGAAAGAAGGAGTTTCACCAAACTCCTTTTATGATACAGATGTGAACCTGGTAGGGCCAAAACAGAGAAAAAAATTGTAGATTAATATTGATGCAAAAATCTTAAATAAAATATTAGCAAAGAGACTATAGTAAGTCATCCCCAGGACTAAGTAAGATTTATACCAGGAATACAGGGCTGGTTCAATATTAGAAAATCTATTAGCATAATTGACTATATCAATGCCCAAACTAACAAAAATCATATGATTATCTTGATAGATACAGAAAAATCATTTGAAATTATAGAACTTGAAAAAATGATAACAAAGTTCATCTGGAAGAACAAAAGGTCATGAATCTCAAGAGAATTAATGAAAAATAATGTAAATGAAGGTGGCTCATCTGTAACAGATCTAAAACTATATTATAAAGCATTGGTCATCAAAACCATTTGGTACTGCCTAAGAAGTAGAGTAGTTGATCAGAATAGATTAGGTTCACAGGAGAAAATAGTCAGTGACTGTAGTAATCTAGTATTTGACAAATCCAAAGACTCCAGCTTTTGGGGATAAGAACTCACTATTTGATGAAAACTGCTGGGAAAATTGGAAATTAGTATGGCAGAAATTTGGCATTGACTTACACCTAACACCAAAATGTGTTCAAAATGGGCTCATGATTTAGACATAGAGATATCATAAGCAAATTAGAAAAAGAAAGGATAATTTACCTCTCAGATCTGTGGAGAAGGAAGGAATCTGTGGCCAAAGAACTGGCATTTGTTATTGAACATAAAGTAGGTAATTTTGATTATATTAAGTTAAAAAGGTTTTATACAAACAAAAATAATTCAGATAAGATTAGAATAAAAGCAACAAATTGGGAAAACATTTTTTTACATTCAAGGATTCTGATAAAGGCCTCATTTCTAACATATATGGAAAATTGACTCAAATTTATAAGAATTCAAGCCACTTTCCAAATGATAAATCATCAAAGGATATGAACAGATAATTTTCAGATGAAGAAACTGAAGTCACTTCTAGCTATATGAAAAGGTGCTCTAAATCACTATTGATCTGAGAAATGTAAATTTAAGAAAACTCTGAAGTATCACATCCATGAGAATTGATCATCATCTAATCTTGCTGTTGCAAGATGTACAGTAGTCTCCTGGTTCTGCTTATTTTACTCAGTATCAGTTCATGTAGGTCTCTACAGGCCTCTCTGAAATCATCCTACTGATTGTTCTTATAGAACAATAATATTCCATAACATTTATATACCACAATTTATTCAGCCATTCTCCTACTGATGGGCAACCACTCAGTTTCTAGTTTCTTGCCACTACAAAGAGGGCTGCCACAAACATTTTTGTACATACAGGTCCCTTTCCCTTCTTTAAGATCTTTTTGGGATATAAGCCCAGTAGAAACACTGCTGGATCAAAGAGTATGCACAGTTGGATAACTTTTTGAGCATAGTTCCAAACTGCTCTCCAGAATGGCTGGATCCATTCACAGTTCCATCAGCGATGTATCAGTGTCCAATTTTCTCACATCTCCTTCAACATTCGTCGTCATCCTAGCCAATCTGAGAGGTGTGTAGTGGTATCTCAGAGTTGTCTTAATATGCATTTCTCTGATCAATAGTGATTTAGAGCATTTTTTCATATGACTATAAATGGTTTCAATTTCTTCTTGTGAAAGTTGTTTGTTCATATCCTTTGACCATTTATCATTTGGAAAAAAGCTTGAATTCTTATAAATTTGTGTCAATTCTCTATATATTTTAGAAATGAGAACTTTATCAGAACCCTTGAATGTAAAAATGTTTTCCCAATTTATTGCTTTTCTTCTAATCTTGTCTGAATTAATTCTGTTTATATAATGTAGAGGGCTGAAACTCTTGAGTTATTGTACTGAGATTGGTTCAGGCACTTAGGGTTAATTACTGATTGGACAATACTCTATGGGCATATGCTTGGAAAATGGTCCTTCCCACTATCCTGTGCTGGCTCAATGATTAGTGTATATATACAGAGGATTGTAGGAGGGACTAGGGGGTGGAATAAGATGAGCCAGGGGCAATTTAGCAGTAGACAAGGAAGAAGACATTTGCGGAGATTCTGCTTCCATCCTGTTCACGTCTATCCCTAAAGACCAAGAATAAAGACTAAGACTTTTGCTTATCTTGATTCCAGCTGATTCTGGGGTGTCCTGGGTGCTAGTGTGATCGTCACAATATAAAACCTTTTAAATTTAATATTATCAAAATTATCTATTTTGTATTCAATAATGAGCTCCAGTTCTTCTTTGGTCACAAATGTATTCCTTCTCCACAGATTTGAGATGTAAACTATCCTAAGTTCTTCTAATTTGCTTATAATATCACTTTTTATGCATAAGTCATGAACCCATTTCAACCTTATCTTGGTATATGGTGTTAGGTATGGGTCAACACACATATGTTTTGAAAATAAAAAGCTTTAGTTAAAAAAAAAATAAAAAGAATAATGAGAGCAATGTGAGAATGTCATTTTAATGCCAAGTGAGAAAAGGAGCTCTGTGTCAAAAACAATAATAAAAGTTTAATATCCAAGATACACAAGAAATTGGCTACTTAGCTATCTATATGTGCCAACATCCATTTGTCAACAGAAAAATAGTCAAAAGATATGAGTAGTTTTCAAGAGAATTTCTGACTATCAATGTGAAAACCAGTAATAATTAAAAGAAAATTATAATTAAGTCAATTTTGAGATTTCACCTTTTCTCTAGCAAACTATTAAGATCCTCACAAGTAGAAACAATCAATATTGTCAGATAGGTGCATTGATATTCTTTTCATGCAGGTATAAACTGGCCCTCACATTGTGAAAACATTCTCAAATTTTATGAGAAAAGCAACTAAAACAATCATACTCTTTGATCTTCCAAAATATGTACAAGTCCATTAATTTGTAATAAATTCATAAGGATATTTTCCACAATTAAATATTTTCTTAAAAGTTTATTATTGAATGTTAATACAATTAGTTAAACTTGATTAGTTGCCATTAGCAGCTTGATTTCAATGAATAAAATATCATTATTGCTATTTTTTGTTTCTTCCATGGCAATTACTACCAGAAACCCACCTTTCCTGTATCTCCCAAATCAAACTGTTCCCTTTTAAGAAATATGTATGCTCAGGCAAAACAGATTTAAAGCATAGGCCATGTCTCAGAATGCAATCTGGTTCTGTACCTTTAGTCCTTCACCTTGTTGTCAACAGATGATATATATAAATGTTTTAACCTCAATATTTATCCAAAAGAATTTTACAGTACTTTCATTACTTAAGTCTTGGGTTTATATAAAGGATTTTCCTTTAATAGAGAGGTATGCTTTTTTTTTTAACTGACACAGTATGGAAATGATGGGAAATGAATGGTTATAAAAAAAGTAGTTTTGGTATTATTTTACATAAAGCAAAGTTTAGTAGAAGGCTAGGTCTTTGGATGACATCCAGTAGAATTTAGAGATTAAAAATCAATGACTAGCACAGTGATACCATGTTATGTATTTGTAAATATGTAAGCATAAAATATTTGTTGTATGGATTTGAAATTGCTGCCTTTAGTCCTTTGAGTTCAGGCAATTCTCTCAGAAGGCCTCTTCTAAAATATGATTACTGCTTCACTCATCCTACTGTGAAGACATCACTTAGCTATTAAGTTAGAAATCAGAAAGCAGCCGTTTTCCCATCAGATACCATGAAGGAAACACAATTCCTTTCTGAGGGTGATGGGAGAGGCTTCTAAGATGGAACATTGATAGGGGACAGCAAGACAGGGGCAGTTACTATAGAGAAGTACCTTTGGTATGAGAGAGTTGCGGTCCCCACAAAACAATTTAAAAATTGTCATAATTAGGATTGGATAAAAAAAGTGTGATTTAGAGAGAGAACCAGACCAAGTTATAACAGACTGGATATTTTTAAGACATAGGTCCTAGCTGCAAAGTACAGTTAAATATTATTTCCTTTCTATGTACCCCGTTTCTGGGGCCTAATTGATTAAAAAAAAAAAAAAATTCTTTCTCTGGCCTAAGAAGGTCAACAAAATTAAGCTTTGTCAACTTTTTGTATTTTTACTTCCAGCAGACTTCCAGCAGCACTATTAACCAGATAATTAAGTTGTATTAATATAAGTGAACTTTTTTAGCCTGGTGCATAGTCGTGTTCTGGATCTCAATGAAGAGAAATACATAGTCACATTAAGCAGTAATCTAATGAAAGGATTTTTATTCAAATCAGAAAAAACACTGGAGAATTTCTGACTCATCCAAAAAAGGTACATTGTGAGTGGGTGGGCTTCTTTCTCATAGTCACGCTTGGGTATCAGATTTGGTTTGATTCTTGGAATGAAGCCACACATATAGCTTTCACTCAGTCAATTGTTTTTGTTCAGACTAAAGACCCATTCATTTACTGTGATTTGAAGCAGATGAAAGTCCACTGATGGAATTTAGAGGAACACCTACGTTAGGATAACTAACTTTCCTTAAATATATAAAAAGAAGGGTTACACTAAACAATGTTGAAAGTTTTTTCCGGCTTTAGTTCTGTGAACTGATGAAACATTCAATCAAATTCATACTGGAACATTATTTCCTTCTAAAACTTTCTAAACTGGTGATCACCCAATGTCTGAAAAAAAAAAAAACAATTTTGGATAGTTAGAATTTCTAGGTTTATCTTTTTGTTTTGGTAAAGAGAAATTGTACTGAAGAGGAAAAGAGAAAAGGAAACTTGAAAAAAACTGATTATTTTGCTCAGTTGCAGTAGGTTGGTATTTTTTTTAAAATCATAATTGATATACCAGGTGCAGAACACAATATGTATAATTTAGACCCCTTCACAGTGGGCTGTTGCTGCTTTGGTATATGACTTCAGTATTATTGCCATTAGGAAAAGATATTTTAGGGACAAGCTCATTTTTTGGATAGATTGTTATCTCAAATTAAAAAAGATTATGGGAACCAGCAATCAATGCTGCCATCTAATTGCTATTTCTTCAATTAAAAATTAATATACAAAAAGAGCTGCCTGGAACCAATTGGTCTTCAGATAATTCTGAAATGAGGGGGAAAATAACATTTTAAAAGCAGTGGGGTTGGCCAAGCCCAGGAATGGGTTTGCAGCTCTCTCACCCTCAAATGTGGCAAAGACAGTGATAACTGGAAGACCGCTTTCTTTCCATGCTGGTGAAAACTCCACCTATAACTGGGTACAAAGGGAACTCCAGGCTCAATGCACATTGTTCCTTCCCTGTTAATGATTTATGTATAAAGTCACTCTATTTTGTGATATATTTAAGAATAGATGGCAGGTGTCATTTTAGTACAGTAGATGTCACTTTTTCAAGGCAGTAGAAAATGTGCGTGTGACTTTTATTTGTGCTAAAAATGTTACTCTGTTCTTTTGAGGATGTCAATGATTCTGTTCTGGTTCCTTTATTTCTGCAAAACTTTCCTTCATAAGCACTGTTTGGATAGATAGGGGACCAAGGAAAATGAAATCAAAGAAGGCCTCCTCTTTCTTCAAGACAGGACATCCATCAACTTGGTTCATAATGAGCTCTTTCAAGGTGAAAGATTTTCATATTTTTGTACTTTAGGTATGATGTATGTTTTTTTTTAATGTAGAAGAAATTATCTAGATATAGCCCTGTACCTTCCATTTTTATTAAATAAAAATGGATGAAAAAAATTTTGTGTAGCTTTCTAATATTGGGATTTACCACTTGTCCTATTTAAGAAATCCGTGCCTTAGTGAGAATTTGCCTTAGTTCTTGCTGCTTATTTGAGTGAGAAAAGTTTCATATAATATACAGAATAGCATCGAGTGAAAGAATGTGATGAAACAGCACCAAATTTGCTATCACAGGCCCTGTGTTTGAATCCTAGCTTTGCCACTTACTGGCTATGTGAATTTGAACAAATCACTTAACTTCCTTAGGCCTTAGTGTTCTTATATTTAGATTCAGAAAGGATTAAATGATCCTTTAGGACTGTATTCAAAAATGGGATGTTTTGGTGAATACAGAGTTTGGTAGTGACTGCAATCCAAGAAAAACTGTCTTACTAAACTTTTAGTGTTAACCCTAACAAAATGCTCTAGATGCAGTAAGTAGTTAACAAATATGTGCTGAATTGATGAAAGATGAGACAAAAGTTGAAAAGATTTGATAAAATGTTCCCAGGGAGGGCCAGCTCGGTGGTGCAGTGGATAGAGCACCAGCTCTGAAGTCAGGAGAACCTGAGTTGAAATCTGGCCTCAGACACTTAACATTTCCCAGCTATGTGATCCTGGGCAAGTCACTTAACCCCAATTACCTCAATAACAACAACAACAAATGATCCCAGAGACAGAGTGAAAATTTTAAGATTTTTTAGGTTTGAAAGGGGGTAATTAAGTGATGCAATAGTCAGTGCCGCAGACCTAGAATCAAGAACATTTGGGTTCAAATCCAGTCTCAGACATTTACTAATTGTGTGACCCTAGGCAAGTTACTTAACACTGTTTACCTTAATTTCCTCATATGTAAAATAGGCTAAAGAAGGAAATGGTAAATCACTACAGTATCTTTACCAAGAAAACCCCCAAAAGGGTCATGAAAACTCAGATATGAATGAAAACAACTAAACAAAATAATAAACTTGGAAATAGTAAGAATGACAGGGTTGAGGTTTAAAGTATAAAAAGACATTAGGTCTTAGATCGACAGTTAGAAGAGCTTTCAGAAGCCATTTTATTCAAGGGAGAGGCAATATGGTGTAGTGCATGGAAAAGTGACTTTGAGTTCAGAGAAACCTGGTATTAATGCCACCCCTGAAATTTACTGACTGTGTGAGTCCATTTTGGAGTAAACCTGAGATCCTGAAAAGGCCATTGATCTTCTCTGTGCTATGGGTAACTCACCCAAGACGACTAACTTCAGAGAAGTTAGCAACATTCATTGATAGAGACGGTTTCCTCATTTAAGGGTTCCCTATGTCCACAAAATCACTGATCCAACCCTTATCCATATTTATTTTGTACAAAGCACTGAATCAGGTGTTGGAGTTACAAAGACAAAATGAAACAAATATATCTAAAATCATAAAGGCTGTAGAGTTCGGGGAATGAACCTTTATAAAAATGAGTAATTCAATTATGTTTGTTTCATGTTTTGCCATCCTTAGGCAAAAGAGAATATTTTCTTGTCCTTGAAAGATGAATGTGACAGGTACAAATTCCATTTCCCATAATGTGGGGGAATGAGAGAATCTCATTCATTGGGGGAAATTCTTTGGACTACAGTTTTCAGAACGCTATACATAAGCTAACAATATAGTCATATCACCAAGTTGCCAGAGAGAAAACTTCAAGAAATAGAACTCCAGTTCAAACCAAGTACCTACTCTAAGGCCTCTAATTTAAGTGACTTTCCTTTCTCTCTATGCTGAGTAGTTAGAGGGATCCATAGGAAATTAGATTATAACTCCCTTGGAGGTATAAAAGGTTACAAACCCTTTATATATAGGTACCAAGAATCTTTTCCTATTTTATTCTCTTCCTTGTCATTTGAATTGCTTCATGTTTTAAGTAAATGTGTTTTTTTTTTCTTGTTGGATTTGTGTCTTTGATATTCCTAGCAATGGAGGGACATTCTCACTGGGGAGTTTAGGCCAAGGTTTGAAAAGTTATCACCCCAAAACAGCAGGCTGAGCTTGGCTATATCTAAGAGGGGTACTACAAAGAAGGCAAGGAAATCTTTAGTATACTGAGTGAAATGAGAGTGAGAGTGTGTGTATAGAGAGTGAAACCCATTCCTGGCTGATTGCCATACTACTTAGCTTTTACTTAAGAAAGACATAGACACAAAGGGAAAATGCAAACACTAAAAATAACAGTTATGGAATAGAGAATTGAAGAATGGGGGATTGGTAGTGATTATGAAAAGAAGACAGGATATCCACAAAGACTCTGAATGCTACCCTTGCTAAAATAGTACCTTATTAGCCTAAGCTAGGAATACTGAAAATGGCAAATTGTGGGATTTCACGGGCAGCTGCATTTCTTTGGGAAAAGAAATGTAACTTGAATATTTTTATTTCAAAAGCAAATATAAACTTGGTTACTTTTTTCATGAACAAGATGTCTTTTGGCCAAGAGCAGTACTGTCATTAAAAGCAAGAAGGGTCAGACCAAGTACAGCAAGAGAAGCTATACAGCTTTAGTGCCTTATAATATGGGGCCAAAAGAGGTAAATTTGGGTAGGATTTTAGAATTGAAAGGCACCTTAGAGATGGTTCTGTTCAATTCTTTCATTCTATGGTTGAGGAAACTGAGATCCAGGGAAAACAAATGATGTACCCAAGATACTTTGTGTGATAAAGTCATAAATATAGAATTGGAAAGGAGCATCTAACCCATCTAGTCCAATTCCCCACCTTTCCCCTATCCATGAGGAAATCGAGGCAGACAGAGTTTAAGTACCTTGGCCAAGATTATTGCTGCTCAGTTGTTTTTCACTCATGTCTGACTCTTCATGACTCTCTTTGGAGTTCTTGGCAAATGCCAGAAGAATTGAATCTAGGGCTTCTAATTTCACATTGAATGTTTTTTTTTTTTTTTTTCTTCTCCATGCTCCCTTAGCTTCAGTTGTAAAATTGGCTGTTTGTTTTCAGTCTGTCTTCTTTGTCTTAAAAAACTCCACCCAAAACCCAGATTGTCTTAGTGGGAGGCACAAATCCTTTAAACAAAAATGATTGAAATTCCAGTGAAATTATATGGAATAGTTTTGCAGATGAAGAAGCTCCTGGAATATATGTGTCATTCCACTAGGTTGTCCAGAACAGAAGACATAAATGCCTTTGGATCAGTTACTCAGACATTTGGAAAGTTAGTAATCTCTAGCTAGTCTCCATTTTAAATTTGGTCCACAAAATCCACTTGCATTTTCCTGGAATGGTGGGAGTGGAATTGCCCTTTCCCAAGCCAGATTTCCTCTTGTATAATTTTAGTCTGCCCACTTACATTCCTTCTACTACTGCTTTTTGACATGGGAGAAAAGTATTGGTCTTCTTTAATCGACATTTGGGTTATTTGATCATAGTCTTGTTGCCTTTCTGTCTGTCATCCTCCTCATAGTTGCCAAAATCAGAGAAAGAGGAAAGCCTGTAGCTCAATGAGCTAGGTGAAATGTCTCTAGCAAAATCAATATACAGTTTTCAGGGTCTGCAAAGGTACAACAAAGTAATTAGTCCCAAATGAAGCTTCTGTAATAAACTTAGAGGCAAATTATGCCATGGTGAGCCAAAAGCTCATTTTATCCAAGAAAGTAAGATAATGCACAAGGCAAACTGCATGCCTGCACCTCTTGTCTTTTCCAGTATCAGCCTAGCCCATGATGACGGATGGTTAATAAATCTTTCAATGTTATTCTCCTTTTTCCAGATATGCTTGGGCTGGGGTTACTTCTTGCCAAGGTATTTCAACAAGAAAAAGCCACATGGCATTCTAAAGGAAACATGCTTTGGAGAGCCCTTTTCTCCTTTGGTAGTCAATGTCCTGTTTCTTGTCACTTGGGAAACTTTCTGTCTAAAAGTCCTGCCCACAAGGTCCACTTACCTTTTTACTTCATGATCTATGATATTTGGTATTTTACAGCATTTTTTTCTCAGTTTATGGACTAAGAGGGATTTATCCATCCCAGTGGTTCTGATCTCCTATAATACTTGCATCATAGGCTTTGCCCTCTGAAGGGCAGCCAGCCCACTATTCCTGCTGTGCTGCTTGTTAGTCAAGCTGGAAGAACCTTTCTTGTGTGTATTTGTGAGTAGAAATACCATTGGAAAATACATAAAACCTGGAGGTGAGGGAAGATTAGCCTAGCAGGATATGGCCCTGGATAGTTTTCTAGTCAGAACAAATGCAATCTTGCATTGGGACATCCTGATGTTTATAAGATAGTCATAACAGTGTCTCCTTATTATTCAAGCATGTATTCAAAATATAGCAAGTATTAGTCAAGGGGTATAGCTTCAGAACTGTGGTAGGCATCTTGAAAAATTAAAATTTAGGAGAAATTAAAATGATTTCTAGTCATATAAAAGGCTCTATATAACTATTGATTAAAGTTATAGAAATTAAAACAACTCTGAGGTACCACTTTACACTTTTCAGATTAACTAAGATGACAGAAAAAGATAATGATGAATATTTAAGGAATTGTGGAAAAACTGGGATACTAATGTATTATTGGTAGAGTAGTTAATTGATACAACCATTCTGGAAAGTAATTTGCAACTATGCTCAAAGGGCATGTCCTTTGATCCAGCAGAGTTTCTATTGTATGTAGCCCAAAGAGATCATAAAAGAACTAAAAGGACCTACATGTATAAAAATGTTTGTAATAGCCCTTTTGTAAATTTATTTTAATAATAACTTTTTATTTTCCAAATATGTGCAAAACCTTGTGCTTCAAATTTTTCTCCCTTCCTTTCTTTTAGACCATCCTCTACTCATTAAGCAATTATAGGTTAAAAATGTGCAATTCTTCTAAACATTTCCATATTTGTCATGTTGCACAAAAACCATATCAAAAGGGGAAAATATGAGAAAGAAAGTCAAGCAAACACATAACAACAACAATAACAAAAGTGGAAATACTATGCTTTGGCCCACATTCATTCTTCATAGTTCCCTCTCTGAATACAGATGGTTCTTTCCATCTTGTCTATTGGAATTGCCTTAAATCACTCATTGGTGAAAAGAGCCAAGTCCATCACAGTTGATCACTGAATAATTTGTTGCTATGTACAATGTTCTTTTGGTTCTAGTAGCTCTTTTTGTGGTGGCAAAAACCTGGAAATTAAGTGGATGCCCATCAGTTGGGAAACGACTGAATAAGTTATGGTATATGAATGTAATTGAATATTATTGTTCTATTAGAAATATTTTATGAGAAATGATGATTTCATAAAATTCTGGAAACACATGAACTAATGCTGAGTGAAGTGAGCAGAAACAAGAGAATATTGTACAAAGTAACAGCAAGATTACATAATGATCAAATGATGAATTTGGCTCTCAATGCAATGATTCAAGGAAGTTCCATTAGACTTATAATAGTAGGTGCGATCTACATCCAGAGAGAGAACTATGGAGACTGAATATTAATCAGAGTATAGTACTTTCATCTTTTGTTGTTGTTTATTGGTTTACTTGTTTTCCCCTTTTCTCATTTTCCCCTCTTTTGATCTCATTTTTCTTGGGCACATGATGAATATAAAAATATATTTATAAGAATTGCATGTGTTTTAATCTATATTGACTTGACTGCTACCTGGAAGAGAAGGTAATGAGGAGAAGGGGGAGAAAAAAAAATTAAACACAAAATGTTACAAAGGTAAATATTGAAAGCTATCTTTTCATGTATTCAGAAAAATAAAATACTATTAATTTTTAAAATACAAAGATCAAAATATATAGACATTGTTTTCAAGGAGATTACTATGTAGTTGAATTTCATTCTCTGATACTAAAAAAGAGTGGAGCTCTAGGAACATTGGAGAGAAACAAGTAAAAGGGATAATTCTTAGAATGGAGAGACAGTATACTATTGTGGATAAAGAACTCTTTATAAACCCAGGAAAAACTGAATTCAATTCTTGATGCATGCTGACCCTATTACTCTGGTCAAGTCAGAACCTCCAAGTGCCCCCACACAACTCTCTAAGTGTATAAATTACAAAGGAGATGGTGCTCTGTATTGGTAAATGAAGTTTTTCTCTGTAAGCTTCTAAAACAAATGAAATCACCAGGTCTAG